>NC_064580.1:90029764-90633097 GCF_937001465.1 Orcinus orca
TCCTGAAAACGAGTTGGTTGCCCGGCATTCTCCAAAGGTCACCAGTAAGGTTCCTCTTTGTTGTTGTTATTGTTGATGAGTGTCATTATGAACTCCTGGCTTTTGAACATGTTGGTGGGCTTCAAACCATCGTTATGTGGTGTTGAGCAGAGGAGTGAAATGATTTGATTTGCTCTCTGCTGCTGGGTTGAAAAGAGACAGGTAAGGGAGCCAGGATGAAAGCAGAGGGGCCAGCTGGACAGCAGTACAGTCCAGGAGGTAGCTGTTGGTATCTTGGCCAGGGTGGTGGTAATGAAGGTGGTGAGAAGTGGCTGGCTTCTGGACATACTTTGAGAGAGGGGCCGAGAGAATCTCCTGACCAGTTGGATGTGGAGTGTGGGAGAAAGCACGCCAGGCCCCCTCCGAGGTTTGGGGACTGAGCAAGTGGCATTTGTGGGTCAAATGCCCTATCTGTGTTTCCTTTCACTTTCAGTGCCACACACGGAAAGTCCCAAGGTTGTGAGTAGCAGGATTGCCCTGACAGCGGGCCACACAGGGAAAGCAAGGGCTCCCCAGAGGAGTTCATCTGAGGCCTGGTCGTAATCACTCCATCGTGGAGTGATCAACAGTGGGCGGATCTTTACTCATAAGCGTGCCCTGAGACAACATGGAATAGTTAATGTACAAAAGGCACAGCACACAAACCTAGAGGACTTTAAGTATTACAACCCAACGGAAGCTGGTTTCTAACAGTGTAATTACCATAATCCTCCCTCCCCACAAGCCACTAGTATGATTATCTGCTGGTTCACTGTTTCAGTGGAATGCGTTAAAAATAAAATACCCTTAGTGAATCCACCCATGGGAGAGAGAATTGACACGATCTTATTTCTGCAGGTGCTGAAAAACTTCCAAATCTTTTCCCATGGTGAATTAGATATGTTGGAGGGGAGAAATTGTGGGTGGAGGGGTGAACAGCAACACAACTCCTAGGCGTGAAGACAAGGTGAGATATAACCAGGACACTTTCTAAGCGTGGCTGTAGCTTCAGTATCCAGTACAGTAGATGTCAGAGTAAAGAAAATGAACAAGAGCCAAAGAGAGGCCTTACAGAATGGTGAAAGGATCAGCACACCAGGGAGACATAAAGATCCTAAATGTGTACGCACCAAACAATGGAGCCTCAAAGTACATGAAGCAAAAGCTGATGGAGATGAAAGGAGAAAGTGCCAGATCTATAATTATAGTGGGGGCTTTCCACACCCACCTCCCCCTTAGCAAGTGACAGAATTGCTAGAGAGAAAATCAGCAAGGATATAGGAGACCTGAATAACACAGTAAACTAATGAGATCTGCATGACATAAATAGAACAGGCTGCGCAACAACAGCAGAGTACAGTTTTTTTCCCCGAGGGTCTCTGTAACATTCACCAAGTTAGACCATCTCCTCGACCATCAGACAAACCTCAATAAATTCAGAAGGAATTGAGGGACTTCCCTGGTGGCGCAGTGGTTAAGAATCCGCCTGCCAGTGAAGGGAACACAGGTTCGAGCCCTGGTCAGGAAGATCCCACATGCCGTGGAGCAGCTAAGCCCATGCGCCTCAACTATTGATTCTGCGCTCTAGAGCCCGTGTGCCACAACTACTGAGCCCACGTGCCACAACTACTGAAGTCCGCGCACCTAGAGCCCAAGCTCTGCAACAAGAGAAGCCGCCGCAACGGGAAGCCCGTGCGCCACAACGAAGAGTAACCCCGCTCGCTGCAAGTAGAGAAAGCCCGTGTGCAGCAACGAAGACCCAACGCAGCCATAAATAAAGAAATAAAATTATTTAAAAAAAAAAAAGAAGAATTGAAATCCCGCAGAGTGTGTTTCCTGACCACGATGGAATCAAATTAAAAACCAGTAATAGAAAGCAAAAAGAAGAATCCCTAAACACTGGGAAATGGTGGCTGACACATCATTCCAGGTTATCATTCACACCCTTGTTATAGAAGGGCTGAAGTTAGGAAGAGTTGCCTGCTGAGCTGAAAGGCATTTCAGGCTGGCCCAATAGAGAGGTCACTCTGGATCTTTCAAACAGAGTATTGTCCAGGGCAAGGCTGGAAGGAGGGAGACAGTTCAGGAGGCTGTTACCTCAGTGCCACCTGACATTAAAGCTCCAAGTGCACTGGCAAAGGAAGTCCAGCTAGCTTGCTGGTTGTTAGTGGAATCGGTATGGCGGCTCATTGGATTTGGGAAGCACGAGAGAGGTATTGGTGTGGTTGCTGGAAAGTCCTGAGAGAAGGCAAGATTCGGGGGCCTTCCTGGTATCTCTATGACTGGTGTCCAGTCTAACCCATGGACGCATACACCTCGGTTCTTTATCAGTCCTGCTCCACTGTTTTAAAAGTTTCAGCGCAGTTGTCCTCTCCTCCCTCCTCCCTCTTTGTCCTCCTTGTCGTCCTCTTCCTCATCCTGCTCCTCCTCGATTCTTCCCCTGATAGTGCCATCTGTCGGATAAGGCTGTCCTCTCTGCACAGGCAGAAGAGTGTCCTTTCTGAGGCTTGTGGGACTGGTCCCTTAGGCCAGGTTGGCACTTGGCCTGCCCTACCATGCTGTTAGCCTAAGACATGGTACGAGGTAAGTGGACCACAGATGTGTCTGAAAACTTGTATTTTTGTTCCTCTTTTCAGAGTACAGTGATGGTGGTAGACCACCTCAAGGAAGAAAGAAAGGTTGGAGTTCTTTCCCAGGTAATTCTGGCGAGAGGAGCCCTCGTTATGAACGCGATGGGTGTGAGCCTCAGCCTTCACACCTCCAGGAGGATGATGGAAACGTGGTGAAGAGGGATGTCCAGGAGGACCCCGAAGTAAGCCAGTAAGTGGCCAGGCAGCAGGGTTTGTACACAGCAGCCCCTGGGACTATGCACCTCTCTCACTCTCCGTGGACTTGTTTTTCTTCTCTCACTGCAAAACTGAAGCATGCTAGAAGTGAAATAATGGTTGAGCAATCCTAATTGTAGTGCTGGTGTCAAAGAGACGAGGGTGTACAGAAGACTTTCTTAGCACTTATGGCCACTCACCGTCCTTCTCTCCACATCCCCCCTGCAGCTCTCCCTGTACCATCCGAGGCAACAAGAGAGGAGTGAGATGGCAAAGTGAAGGCCACATGCATACTACTGTGTGGAGAAACAGAAAACCTCTGGAGAGGGAAATGGGGGAGAACACACAAGATGGAACCCCAGGGAGCTGGTTCAGGGTCACAGTGAGTATCCTGTAAAATGTACGGAATGTGCAGGAGAGAAAAGGCAGGGAGAGCTGTGTTGGTCTCATGTAGAGATGCTGGTTTCTTTCACTGGGGACAGTTTGTAATCTGTCCTTTTTATTACCAGGAGTTAACAGTCTTGTTCATCTAAGGGCAGGTTCAGAGAAGCAATGTACAGGGAGCAGGCTGACCGTGAGGAGAACGGAGGAGCCTGTCTCAAAGCAAAGATGGAAACTACTGCCAAGGATATGGAGCAACTCCACATTGGAGGTCTCAGCTTGGCAAGCTGAGTGTGGGAGACGGAGGGTCGAGCCTCTGGAGACCTTGTCTGAGGGGCAAGCAGTGTGTGCGCTGGGTAGGATCTCCTGGAAATTTATAAAAGGAACATCATCTCTGACACCTTGATTATGTGGAAGAGAGTTTGACTGGAGAGAAAGAGTATTTAGGAAATCCATATTACGCACACCCATAAGAAATCATGCCAGTGGTCCCTTCTTTACAAGCCCTTTCAAGCTCAGTAGAAGGCTGGGAAAGAACAGGAAAAGGTTCGTCCTCCAGCCTAAATTCCCTGTTGTCTGTCCTCTCTCCCATGCCTTCTTTTCATCCTTAGATTCCTTGTGGGATAAAGTATGACAAGACATGGCTAATGAAGTCAATCCAGAGCCATTGCAGTGTCCCGTTCACTCCAGTGGACGTAAGAGAGGATGCCGAAGCCAGACGCGTGGGCACAGGGAAGGGGGAGAGAGAGAGACCTGGTTTAGCAGGGTCTGTTGGCTTCTGATTTTATTGCTGTTGCATTCAATCCCTGTAGTTCCACTTTATGCAAAATGGGGCTCGGTTCTTTGTCCAGGAAGCTAGCACTGCCTCTGCATTGATGGATGTCAGCTACAAGATTCGTGACGAGGAGAGCCGAAAGGTGTGTGTCGAGGGCGTTACGTGTACCTCATCCTGAGGAAGGAGTACAGGCCAGGGGCTGGTTGTCTTCTTTGGAACTAGAGTTCCTGGTGCTTACCCCACCTCTTCTTCCTGCAGATACCTGTCTTTGTCAGCCCCTCCGCTGTTCCCTACTCTGTGCGGGATAAGTTGAAGCCAGAAGAAATGGAGCAGCTAAAGGTAATGGAGACTCACGGCGAGTAGTGTGCCAGCGCTCAGACCCACCTCTCCTTCTTCCAGTCCCCCGTCCCCCTCACCCCCTATTTCCCTGCCACCACAAGAGCCTCAGAGCGGCTCTCTCCATCTCTCTCTCCGCAGCTGACCTTGAGCAAACGATTTGATGTCTCCCAGCAAGCTCTTGACCTCCAGAGGCTCCGCCTTGACCCAGGTATGGCTGACAGCAGTAATTCTAGGGCGGGTGAGGGCAGAGGGGTCTTCCTGGAGGGAGACTTAGGGATGGTAACGTGGGGAGGGGCTGGTGCTGGCCCCACACCCCACTCAGCCATCCTATTCCCTCCCCTCTCCTTCCTGAAGACTTGGTGGGCTATGATATTGATATATTTCTGAATCGAAGAAGCTGCATGGCTGCCACCCTGCAGGTCATCGAAAAGTATTTCCCTGAGGTGAGGCTGTAGGCCCAGTGCTGGTATTAGGGTAGGGGGTGGAAGAGATGGGGTGGAGGGCAGATTTGTCTCCAAGGTCCTAGATAGTAACCTTCACTCTACCTCTTCTTGCCCCAAAGCTGTTGTCCTTGAACTTGAGCAGCAACAAACTGTACCAGCTGGATGGCCTGTCTGACATTATACAGATGGCCCCCACGGTCAAGATCCTGAACCTCTCCAAAAATGAGGTGAGAAGAGGGAGCCAGGTCAAAGTTGGGTTGAGAGTGGGGGGTGGGGCATGTTAGTGTCCATCAGAGTGATGACAGGAGGCAGGTGAAGGTACCTGTGTGGGAGGGAGGGTTCTGGGGGTGCAGGGATCCGGATGTCCCTCTTTCCCTGGGATTCCTTTTCCCACTTCTGCGCCATATTTCTCAGCTGACGTCTGTGTGGGAGTTGAACAAGATGCAAGGGCTGAAGCTTGAAGAGCTGTGGCTGCAAGGGAACCCATTGTGTGACACCTTCCCAGACCAGTCCACCTATGTAAGGTCAGTGTGAACACCCTGTCACCCTTCTTGGTGACCTTCACCCATGGGAGCCTAGACTATCTGTGACAGTGCCCCTTTGCCAAAGGTGGCAGCCCTGGTCTTCTGGGAGGATCACAGGCCCCACCTTCTGCTTTCTCTGTGCCTATCACCGGTGAGGAGTTTCCTTCCCCTGACCTGCTCACCTCTGCAGGCGCTCTGGGGTCTGTTTCCAGCTCTCTGCGCCCAGCTCTATTCCAGCAAGGCCTCCCAAGAGTGTGCCCCAGGAAGCAGGGCTTCTCCTCCTCACCAGGACCAGGAGCGACCATCCTTGATCCAGATGCTGGCGCCCTGGACTGAGAAGGGTCCTCCAGTCCAGGGCCTCTTGCTGAGAGAAGCCTTCCTTCTTCGTGCTGAGATGGGGTTTGCCTCCCCCGTTCTGAGAGGGGCCCTCTTCCCCTTCCTCCAAAGGGATACCCCCTCCCCCTGCAGGTTGACATGGGGGCTTTCCTGCATCATGCTGAGGGCTGAGGCCATGGGTGGCTGCTGTCATGACATCCATTCTGCTGGCCCAGTGCCAGGAGCTGGACCCTCCTTGGGAAAAAGCAGGGCTCCCTGAGTCAAGGGGCCAGACGTGGGCCCCCGCCAGTGATCAGAGGGCTTCCTGAGGCAGGAGTGGAAGGCAGAGGGCAGAGGTGGTAGAGGAGACCGAAGGACAGGCCTCTGAGGGGCACTTCCCATCCCTCCCTGCACACGTCACATCATCCCGCCTGGTCCTTCACAGGAGCCCTGGGCAGCCTGAGACAGGTATGATTCCTCAGATAAAGAACCAACTCAGAGAGGTGCAGGGGTCATCGGGAGAGAAGACAGTGATCATCAGAGGGGGCCACGGATCCTCAACCCCATACTGAGCTGGGACCTGACCCTTTCCTCCTTCTGAGGAAGATCTGCCCCCATGGCTGCTCGGTTTCCCATGCCCAAGTCTGGCTGAGCTCACACAGGTGCCAAAGTTTCAGCCAGCATCCAGTGGGCCCCCAGCCCAACACGTGCATATTTTCCCTTCCTACCTGGTGTGTCTGGGCGATTCTGGGGCAGGTGAAGAGCCGCAACAAGTGTGCCATTTCCCCTTTCTTCTCTCTTCTTCCCAGACCCCGACCACGGGAGAGCTTCTTTCCCTTCTCTTTGTTGTCTCTCTCCCCTGTCTCTGTGCCCCTATGTCTCTCTCATCTCTCCCTTCCTACCTTCACTCCCTTTCTGTCTTCATCCCCTCCATCTCCCTCCCTGAGCCCCACCTCACTCACCTCGCTGGCCCAGCATCCTGGGCCATCCCTGGGGGGTGTCGGGGTCTTGCCAGAGTGCTGGACCCCCAGTGAGGTAGCAGAGCCCCGGGCTCCCACTCCATCCCCTCTTCTCCCCACAGCCTTCAGTGGGGCCCTGGAGGAAGGGAGGGAGGAGAAGGAAGCCCTGCAGCAGGGGTTTGAAATGCTGGTCCCTGTGGCACTGGAGAAGGGAGTCCGAGTAGTCTGGGTGGGAGCTACCTAGGCGAAGGAGAGGAAGGGAGGGAGGGAAGGAATATTAAAGTGAAGGTACTGAGAGAGATGAGGAGACAGTGCCTTTCAGACAGTAAGATGACAGATGCTCAGTGCTCAACAGGCAAGTGGACCGAAAACCCTTAAAATCAGGAGCAGAGGTGGGCAAAGGGTGCTGCTGGATTGGCCAGAACACACTGATCTCTGTTTATGGTATTACTGTTTTAACTCAAAGGAAGCATTGCAACCTTGAACTATCAACCACCTCTTCTCTATTTTTGGTTTTGGACAGGGCCATCAGAGAATGCTTCCCGAAGTTGTTACGCCTGGTAAGTGCCTACGTAAATCATTGTCTCTTACGAATGTCGGTGGCCTCTGCACCTGCCCTCAAGCCCTTTGGGTCTTGCCTAGATCACATATTAGCATCAGAACCTTAACCATTTTGGGGGACATGGACTCCTGAAAATGACATGGATATACTTGCTGGAAAAATACACACACGCACACACACAAGTTGAATATAACACTAGAGACTTCCAGGACCTCATGATGCAGACATCCACTGTAAGCTTTCCCATGGAATTTCCAGGGCCCTTTCACACCTGACCTCTGACCCTCACCCTCCTGGGCCCATCCTTTTCCCGGATCATCCAGGCCACTCCCCTGGTCTCCACTGCTGACTTCCTCTTCCCTTCTCCAGGATGGCCAGGAGTTACCGTCACCAGTGACCGTTGACGTTGACACTCCCTACATAGTAAAGCTCTGCAAGGTCAGGAAGAGGATCAAACAACATTTGGGGTGTTGCAGGGAGGCTTTATCTACTGCATAGTCTCAAGTGCCATTTGATTCCAGGGAAGCTACTTTGGATCTGATGAGCTGAAGAGCCTAGTCCTGCAATTCCTGAAGCAGTAAGTACCTCAGGGAAGCTGAGCAAGGGAGGGAGGGCTAGGACAGGTGAGGCCACCTGAGCACAGGTCTGCTCAGGGGAGTTTTCAAGTCTCATCTGAGGTCCAGACCACAGAGATAGACTGTCTTCATTGCTCCTCCTTAGGTACTACTTGATCCATGACTATGGAGACAGACAGGTTCTCGCGGGTGCTTATCACGAGGAGGCCTGCTTCTCCCTGATGATTCCCTTCCACCCCGAGGACCCAGCCCCGTGAGTATGACAGTACAGCCTCTGCTCCCGGGCCGTGTGGCTCCCCAGCAGACACAGGCCAGCTCCTGCAAACACCCACCACCCACTGTTGCTCTTTGTCTCCTAGAAGCAGCTTGTGCAAGTATTTCAAGGACAGCAGGAATATGAAGAAGCTCAAGGACCCCAGTGAGTGTGTGATGGGAAGACTGGGTGGGAAAGGGCGGTGAAGGGGTCAATCATAGGGCCCAGGGCGTGGCAGCCCCTGACCTTCGCTCGCTTCCCCTCCCCTCACAGACCTGCGGGTCCAGCTGCTGAAGCACACAAAACGTGTCATTGTGCACACCCTCTGTGTGTTGCCCAAGACTCAGCATGCCTTCAGCTCCTTCGTGGTGGACACGTGGTTCCAGACGGTGAGCGCCTGCTTCCTCCCCCGGGTGGGCCCAGGAAGCCGCAGGTGGGTGGGAGGTGGAGGTGGTGACTGGGCGCCTGGGCTCTTCCCTTTCAGGAAACGATGCTCTGCTTCTCCGTCAGTGGGGTGTTCAAGGCAGGTGAGTGTGTGTAGACCCCCAGCGCAGATGCCCCACTGCTGCCTCCCCCTGGCCAGGCTCACTCTCAGAACCACCTAGCTTCCCTGACCCCTTCCCTTCCTTTCCCTTCCCTTCCCTTCCCTTCCCTGCATTCCACCCCTCCCCTCCCCACCTGCCCTCCCCCACCTCCCCTCCCCTCCTCTCCCCTCCCCTTCCCCACTGTGTTCTCCTGCCCTCAGGCTTCCCACAGACAACCCAGGTCTGAGCTGTGTCCATGCCTGTCTGCCCTGCACACCCTGGGCATTGGGGACACAGGCTGTGGATTTTGGTGGCTCTCATCCCAGATCCTTACTCTGAGAACTTGGGCCATTACTGAACCTCTCGGTTTCCTCATTTGCAAAACAGGGTAGTAGTATCTACCTCTTGGGCGGCTGTGAAAAATGCACCCCGTGAACTTGTGTGGTGGTCGTCAGGGGTCCTGTCACTGGGTGCAGACTGCTCCTATAGTTGCCCTCCCCATTCCCGTCACCCTGGCCCCCGTGAACAATTGCCCTCTCAGCATGAGTGTCCAGTCACACCCTGACTGGGGACCGCCATGTGAGCGTGTACAGCACGTGTGGCTCTAAGGGGTACTGTTGTTTGTTTGCTGTTGAAGTGGAAGGAAGTTCTCAGGGCTGTGTGCGTGCCTTCACCCGGACCTTCATCGCTACCCCTGCCCGCTACGCCAGGTGAGAGCCCTGTTGTGGGTGGGAACGCCCATCCCCACCTGGGCTCAGGGGCATGGGAATGTGGTGGCAAAGACCTTAGGTTTACTCGGCATTGTGGAAAGCCAGCAGGGAGATCCCAGGAGCAGTGTAGCCTAGTGGTTAGGAAGAGCGTGGGCTCTGGAATCGGCCTATGGGTTCTCTCCTTGAAACAACACTCACTCGCTGTGTTATCTTGGTCAAGTCACATGACCTCTGTGTGACTCAGTGTCTTCTTCCGAGAATGGGCATCAGAGCGTCCAGCCCTTGGGCTGTGGTAAAGGGTAAATGCGAAATTGCCCGTGGGTTGGGGATAAACCTATAAATCGAGTGAAGGTGGTAGACAGTCTCTCCAAAGGTGGGCTCTGTGGGGAGGGGCAGAGGTACCAGTCAAGGAACCTGGGAGACAGACACAGGAGGGACGTGGAAGGAATCTGGTTGCTGAGTGCCAGTGGGAGCAGAGTCAGTATTGGGGGTGTGGGTGTCCATCCACCAGTTGTCTGAGGGCCCATTTTTCCTTCAGTCTGTGCATCGTGAATGACGAGTTGTTTGTGAGGGATGCCGACCCCAGTGAGACCCAGAGTGTGTTCTCCATCCCACTGCCTACACCCACCTCCAGCTCCATGCACCCCTCTCCCAGCAGCAGCAGGACATCATGCAGGCATCCTCCACCCCATCTGAGATGAACCTCTAGTGGTCTCAGAAATGAGTGCTGGGGTTGCATGGGGATAGGAGGGAGCTGGGAGGAGTAGAGGAGTGATTAATGGGAACTTGAAGGTAATTTGTTTTCCTTGTTTATTTCAGTCATTTTTAATCTGAACATTTCATTCGTGGTACATATAAAGCTACCTAGTTATTTTGAGCAGCCTTGTATTATTTTTATTAATTTCATGGATGCTGCTTCTGTATTAACAGACAGTTGGGTGTTCAGGAGTGTGCATGAGGTTCATTCCACTGTATATGTCACAGTACATGTGGAGGGGAAAAAATCATTACCCCAAAACATACCTCCCAAAGGTAACCGTTGAATGTTTTCACCTTCATCATATCTTCCTGTAAGTTTGCTTATGTAGGTGTTTACATATTTATTAAGCACATTTATATATTTCTATATTTATCTACAGAAAATGAGATCTCATCATGAGAGAGAGAGAGAGAGAGAAGGAAATAGACTGAGACAATGAGAAAGAGAGGCTTGTGGCTGAATGGGGAAGAGGGGTCCAAGGAGGGATTATTTAATCTTTAGTGCCTTGAAACTTGAGCAAGTTAACAGCTATGTGAAGGAGCCATCTCAGCTCATTTGTAACTCTTAAATTTGCCCATATATTAATTTTCCTTCTTATCTTATTTCTACTACAGAGCTAATGAGACACCTCAAATGGAATAGTATAAATTTTAAGCCCAATATATATTTAGTTATTAGTGAATGGAAGAAGGGACAATTGTATTTCAATGAAATGGTAGTACTTTTTAGGTTTTTGTCTCACAGGGAGGCAGCACATGGTTGAAACTGTGGTGTGACGTGGCTGGATGACGCATGATCTGAGGACCCCTGCACTGTTGAATGGGAGACAGGTCTAGAATTTTCCTATAAACGTATTAACATGCGCAGCAGTCCAGGAGCAGCAGTTAGGCAAACACTACGGCTTGCTGCCCTGGTGCCATCTCTCACTGAGCTCACCAGGTGAGTCAAAGGCAAGCCTGTCTTCCCAGCGTGGGGAACTGGGTTAGGGTCTGCTCAGAGGCACGATGTTGGGCAGCTCTTAGGAGCTTCTGAGTCTCCCAAGAAGCTAGAGATCCTTCTGTCTTTAAAACTTTGAACTCAAGGCATACCAGAGAGAGATTTGCTTCCTTCATAAAGATATCTATATTCTCATTAGGAGAAACAATGAGAAACACCTTTCCATAATGCCTGCCTTAGCCCCAGGTTTTCTCATTCACCCGTCAGGACAGCTCTGTGTTAAAGATGAGTCCCATTTCACAGATGACAAACTCCTCTTCATATAGCTTCTATCACCTATCCAGGTAAGTGGGAGTTTGGGAATGAGGTTCCATCCCTCGCCCTCTCTAGAGGACAGTGGAGCAGCCTCCCTTTTAGACAGTGGGCTTCTAGGCCTGGAGAAATGGTCCTTTTGTTCTCCCCTGATATAACAGGCCCAAGGGGTACTCCCTCAAAACCCCTATTGAAGAATATGATAGTGCACATACATGTGCACATGCATTCATTAACTTGGAAAAGCATTCATTGTGCTCAGTTTCATGGGGGAGGTAAAGTAGAACCAAATGGAATTGACAGCATATCTCCGTGTGTGTGTGTGTTTGTGTGTGTGTATCGACGGGCTGTGTATAGGAAATGTTTAAAAGTCATTAGTGATAAAAGTACAATATGTCAGGTAAAAACGTGGAGACGACATACCTCTGAGAGGCAGGCACTTCCTTCTTTACCTAAGAGTCCCCCTTCCTTAGTGTGCAGGACAACTTTTTTTTTAACATCTTTATTGGAGTATAATTGCTTTACAACATTGTGTTAGTTTCTGCTGTATAACAAAGTGAATCCAGTATGTGTGTGTGTGTGTATATATATATGTATATATATATATATATATATATATATATCCCTATATCGCCTCTCTCTTGCGTCTCCCTCCCACCCTCCCTAACCCACCCCTCTAGGTGGTCACCAAGCACCGAGCTGATCTCCCTGTGCTATGCAGCTGCTTCCCACTAGCTGTCTGTTTTACATTTGGTAGTGTATATAAGTCCTTGCCACTCTCGCACTTCGTCCCAGCTTACGCTTCCCTTCCCCGTGTCCTCAAGTCCATTCTCTACATCTGCGTCTTTATTCCTGTCCTGCCCCTAGGTTCTTCAGAACCGCTTTTGGTTTTTAGATTCCATATACATGTGTTAGCATACGGTATTTGTTTTTCTCTTTCTGACTTACTACACTCTGTATGAGAGACTCTAGGTCCATCCACCTCACTACAAATAACTCAATTTCATTTCTTTTTATGGCTGAGTAAATATTCCATTGTATATATGTGTCACATCTTCTTTATCCATTCATTTGTCAGTGGCCACGTAGGTTGCTTCCATGTCCTGGCTATTGTAAATAGTGTTGCAGTGAACATTGTGCTACCTGACTCTTTTTGAATTATGGTTTTCTCAGGGTATATGCCCAGTAGTGGGATTGCTGTGTCATAACCCTCTTGCACTGTTGGTGGGAATGTAAGTTGTTCAGGACAACCTTTGAGGACTGAGGAAGGTAGAGTATCTTTTGTATGAGGAGAAAGCCCTTCAAGGGTCAGGTGTGGAAGTTTCCACGGGGTACCTATTCCGATACCCAGAAGACAAGAGCAGGGAGATGGCAATGGAGAGGCAGCTCGGGTGGTCTTCAGTGGGGAGGGAGCTAATAAGGGTATAGTCCTTCATCTGGGCACCTCCCTGGCAGCCCCCAGGTCGCCACTGGTTGCAGCTGAGAACCAGGAGTGCTGTTGGGTAAGAACCTTCCCTGAGTCATGAAAGGGTGGGCACAGGGCCTGGCACCCAGAGAGAGTCCAGGGCTTGTCTCCTTACTTCACCTCCATTCTCTGTCTTCACTTCCTATATTCTCCAGCCTCAGTTGGGTTCATCCCTAACTTTGTGCTAATCACCACTCCTACCATTCACACTTGGCTGGGTGGTAAGAAAAATAATAATACTCATAAAACTGAAAGAATAAACCCACAATAGTAATAAAAGATAGCAACAATTATAGCACACATATTAGATGAATTACTTGCTCAAGATAAGTCAACCAGCCAGTAATGGTTCCCAGTATCAAATCCTGGTCTTCTGACCAAAAAGGCCCCACCCCTAACCCCTGTTTCTATATTGAGTGTACTTCTATGTTAGGACTCGGGCTGACACAGGGAAAGAGACTCAACCCAGGTCCTGTGGTCAGTTGATGGCTCTGGAACTGGACATACATTTGATGACTTCTGTCTAGCTGACCTGTTCCTGTTCTTTGCTCTTCTGTGCTAATCCTTCTTCCTGGGGCTCAATAAGAAATTTCCTCTGGTCAAACTAGAATGAAAAAAAGGAGACAAGAAAGCATGAGGAAAAAGGAAATGATGAGATGGCACCAAAGTTCACTTCTTGCTGCTACATTTCCAGATGCTGTTTCAAATCTATTTTATAGGACAGAGGAGGCAAGGTGGGCCAGGAGTAATATATCTCAAAGTCCTATTGCCTGCCAGACATTCTTTGAGGTTTTCTCCTTTTCTTCTTACAAGTCTAGAAGTAGGCGCCCTTAGTCCCATTTTACAGAGGGCCAACCTCAGACTCACGGAATGTGTAAATTTTCCAGGGTCACATGTCTACACTTTGCCCTCTACACAGATCAAGCAAGCAGCGTCCTGTTTTAGATGATAGAATTCCAGGGCTTAAAAGACTGATAGTGGAAACCTCGCCTGATGTGGAATCTGGGCTGTGTCATGCTCCCCATTGGACATGAAGATGATGGTAGGGATGAAATCCTACTCCGTGGGCCAAGAGGACTGGGTGTGGGGGCCACAATGACTAGCTGATTCTTGAGGTGCTGAACTGGACCCAGAAGGCAGCACAAGCTGTTGCCCTTTGGAAAGAGAACCTGAATGGTAGGATATTAACATGTACACAACTACTATATGAAAGGGGTTTTACATTTTATCTCATTTAATCCTAAACTCTTTTCAAGACCAATAGGTACTTATAAATGATCAGAATCAGAATTTTTTGTGTGTATTTTTTAAAATTGAAGTACAGTTGATTTACAATATTGTGTTAGTTTCAGGTGCACAGCAAAGTGATTCGGATATCAGATTATTTCCCATTATATGTTATTAAAAGATATTGAATACAATTCCCCATACTTTATTACCATAACTCCTTGTTACTTATCTATTTTATGTATAGTAGCTTGTATCTGTCAGTCTCGTACTCCTAATTTGTCCCGCCTCCCTCCTTCTCCCCTTTGCTAACCATAAGTTTGTTTTCTATGTCTGTGAGACTGTTTCTGTTTTGTATATAGATTCATTTGTATTATTTGTTAGATTCCACATATAAGTGATATCATATAATATTTGTCTTTCTCTGTCTGACTTACTTCAGTAAGTATAATATTCTCTAAGTCCAACTATGTTGTTGCAAATGGCTGCGTAATAGTCCAGTGTGTGTGTATGTGTGTGTGTGTGTGTGTGTGTGTGTGTATGAGTTTTCATTTCTTTCTGGATATATACCCAGGAGTGGGATTGCTGGATCCTATGGCAGCTCTGTGTTTAGCTATTTAAGAAACCTCCATACTGCTCTCCACGTGGCTGCACCAATTTACATTCGAACCAACAGTGTAGGAGGTTCCCTTTTCTCCGCACCCTCTCCAGCATTTATTATTTGCAGACTTTTCGATGATAACCATTCTGACTCATGTGAGGTTTTGATTTGCATTTCTCTAGTAATTAGTGATGTTGAGCATCTTTTCATGTGCCTGTTGGCCGTCTTTATGTCTCCTTTGGACAAATATCTATTTAGATCTTCTGCCCATTTTTTGATTGAGTTGTTTATATTTTGATATGGAATTGTATATTTTTGGATATTAACCCCTTGTCAGTCACATCACCTGCAAACATTTTTCTCCCATTCCATAAGTTGTCTTTTCATTTTGTTGATGGCTTCCTTGGCTGTGCAAAAGATTTTAAGTTTAATTAGGTCCCATTTGTTTATTTTTGCTTTAATTTATTTTGCCTTGGGACCCTGATCTGAGAAAATATTGCTACGATTTATGTCAGAGATTGGTTCACCTATGTTCTCTTCTAGGAGTTTTATGGTGTCACGTCTTATATTTAGGTCTTTAAATCATTTCAAGTTTATTTTTGTATATGGTGTGAGGGAGTGTTCTGATTTCATTGATTTACATGGAGCTGTCTGGCTTTCCCAGCATCACTTGTTGGAGAGACAGTCTTTTCTCCATTGTATATTCTTGCCTCCTTTATTGAAGATTACTTGACCGTAGGTGGGTGGGTTTATTCCTAGGCTATCTGTTCTATCCATTGATCTATATGTCTGTTTTTGTACCAGTACCATGCTGTTTTGATTACTGTAGTTTTGTAGTATAACCTGAAGTCTGGGAAGGTTATGCCTCCAGCTTTGTTCTTTTCCTCAGGATTTCTTTGGCAATTCTGGGTCTTTTGTGGTGCCATATAAATTTTTGGATTATTATTTCTAGTTCTGTGAAAAATGTAACAGGTATTTTGATAGGGATTACATTAAGTCTGTCGATTGCTTTGGGTAGTATGGCCATTTTAACAATATTAAGTCTTCCAGTCTAAGAGCATGGGACACCTTTCCATGTCTCTGAATCACCTTCCATTTCTTTTATCAATGTTCTATAGTTTTCATCATATAGGTCTTTCACGTCTTGGTTAAGTTTATTCTTAGGTATTTCATTTTTTGATGGGATTTTAAATGGGATTATTTGTTTACTTTCCTTTCTGATATTTCATTATTAGTGTAATGAAATGCAACAGATTTCTGTATATTAATCTTGTACCCTGCTACCTTGCTGAATTCATTTCAGTGAACAGAACTTCAAAGTTAAGTAAGGTGACCTAGAAACAACCTTACCAATTGCTGCTCCAGGATTCATAATCTGGAGTTACACAAAGTAACCTGGAGTTACATTTTATCCTATGAACTGACATTCGACATCTCAGAAGGCATTATTATTCACTTGTTCTCTCTAAAACAACGTGAAGTGAAATAAAAACACTAAAGCTCATTAAAAAGGATTAGATATCCTCTGCATTTCAAAAGTCACAAAAGGTGTGTGAAAATCTGGGGGATATTGTATTCAGACGTAGGTTTATCTCTTCAATGTACAAAATATTCTTAAACAGTAGAGTTAGGTAAATGATATGAAGAGCGGATGCACAGAAAAACCACTTGGAAACAAACCAAACTAAATAAATTAATAGGAAATGAATCATATTAAGCGAACAGGGTTGTCATGATGTACAAAGTAAAATATGATGACCCTTTTTCTGCAAAAGAATATATATGAACATGGGTGTATGAGGGTGATTAAATATGTTAGTGCATTACATACAGAGAAAAATCTGGAAAGTAGGCACCTATAAGTGAAGAGAAACTCTCTTTGTATTATGGTGGGCAAAAGGTAGGGACAGATGGGTGTGGCAATGTAATTTTGGTTTCTAAAAACGCATGTCTATATTTTTCCATACGTGTTAAACAAAGAGAAGTATTCATTGGTGCCCTAACAAAGTACTGAGATAAAGTTTTGTTAAACAGGTATATCAGCAGCCAAGTCACAAAATAATAGTGCAGAAATACATTTATTGACTTAGACACTAAACAGATTTCTTTGGTAATAAATCACTGAGTGTGGATTGTTGAAGATAGAAGATGTTTTTATTTTATAACTGCATTTCTATGCTGTTTCCACAATGGAAACATTGAGTAAAATGTTAAAAATACAAAAGATTGCAAACTGATTACCAATACGCTATTCATATATTCATGGCTTCGGAAGCAGATCAAAAGAATTGATTTGACAGTTCTTTGTATGTGTGTGTATTTGTATATGTCCCTTTGTCTCAAATTTCTTTACACCAATTATTCATACACTAACTCATGCAGCTTTCGACTCAGTTCACTTAGGGGCCAGATTTCCAGTCCCAGGGCTTGAAGATCCCAGCATGGGCATGAATACAGAAGGATCGCTGCCAGTGTGAAGTCTAGAAATCTTGCCTTTAGGATGAAATTCATTCCCCTCCCCACCAACACCACAGTCCTTTCCATCCCCCATCCTTTGCCAAGGCCCCAGGTCAGACTTTTACACCTGCAGTTCTGACTCTGGTCACCAGGTGGCATCGCTCTCCATTTTCTACACATTTTTCTTTTTCCCCTCAATGGAAAATGTATATTTTAAAAACAGAATTGAAAAGTTTCCTCAAACTCTATTGGAGAAAAACAAGTACAGTGTGATTTTAACTTACTTTGAAACATTCAGATGTGTATAGAAAGACTAAAAGGGCGTATGTGTAGTTTCTACCCTGCTTCTCATTCATTTATTAATGTGTACTGTGTGTTTACCATGTGACAGGAACTGTCAGTCCAATTCCTTATCTGCATCCCAACCTCCCTCTCTTCATCTCCAGACCTGCATAACTGGAAAAGCCCCCAGGAAACCAGATGGATGTTAGTGCCCACCGCATGGAGCCCCATGACCTCAGGCTCCATTCTAAGCACAATTAGTCCAAGCTTTACCCTGGGTCCCGGAAACCAGCATGGAAACAGGAAATGATGTAGCTTAGTGGGAGAGGCTATAACTTGGGAAGCTGTGGCACCTTCTAACTCAAACCCCCGTCCTTTTGCATAGGACGAGAAGGCTGTTACCTTCCCTGATGGGACACCACTCAGAGAGTCAAGGATGAGGTGAACAGTGTTGCTTTCGGTTTTGCTTCTCCTCACAGGCTCCAGCTGGAGGTTTTACTTTCTCTTAGACCTTTGCTCTGTCAGAGTGGTACATTTCGGAACTGGTTTTGTATGTTTTATCCCTAAGAGGGTGGTTCTATCCATTTAGTCATCTGACAGGTCCATTTGAGGTGACATGGAGTTCCTGCTTCATGAAGACCTTCTCTGCCAGTCAGGGGGAGCCTGGATCCATACCCACAAGAGACAGAAAAGAGTAGAGACCGAGCTATCAAGACAAACACAGGACCAAGACTCTGGTCCAAATGCCTAATTCTCTTGACTTAGTGAAATGGTTTTCACATATTTCTCACATGACGGTCACTTCTTTTCGGGGTTCCTCTTACACCTGACGCTCAAATATGATCCCTTTCTCTCTCTCCTGTCCACAAACATATACCCACAATAAATTCCTCTAAAAGCTAGTGGTGAAGAAAAGTTTTCTAAATATGGCTTCAAATCCAGAAGCAATAAGGGAAAACCATAGTACACCTGATTTCATTAAAAATTGTAAGGCAGAAAGCATCCCATCAGCAAATTAAACTGAAAAATTACAAATTGGGAAACATACAACTTACATCAATGACAAAGGTTATCTACCTTGTAGTAGAAAGATTATGAAAAAGCAAGGGCAAATTAGAACATTCTGAAGGAGAAAGGGCACTAGATACAAAAAGGATTTCCCCGAACAGTGTTCCTTAAACATGTTAAAAAGTGTGAAACCTAACTCTGGATTAAGAGATGCAAAGAAAAAAAAACAAACAAACCAAAAAGCCGAGATGCCTCTTCTCATCATTTACATAGTCAGTGAAGAAATAGGCAATCACGTACATTGCTGGTGGCAATGTAACATGGTATAACTCCTAGCCAGGGGATTTGATACGGTGTTATGAAATTACCAGGGTACTTACCCTTGGAACCAGCAATGTCTCTCCTAAGAATCTATCCCAAACTAACAATGTAAAAAGACATAAACACAAAGCCATTCCTGCCAGAACAATTCATACAGCAGAAGGCCAGAAACAAGACATATCCACCAGTAAGGGGCTGGTTGAATAAACTGTGGTCCATCTACATCTGAGAGGACTGTGCAGCTGTAAAAAGCAATGAAGACTCCTCCTCTGTACTGTTGTGGAGTCATCTCCAGGATATATTGTTCAGTGATAAAAGCCAGGTGCAGAAAAGTGTGTGGAGCTGCTGCTGTCCAATATGACGGCCACTAGCCTCAAGTAGCTATTTACAGTAAATTAAATTCAAATTACATGAAATTAAAAAATCAGTTACTCAGAGTTGCCACGTTTTAGGTGCTAAATGTTCAATTCCTGAATAAGACTCAGGTACTTCATGACTGCTGTGTTGAACAGCACAGATACAGAACATTCCCATCTCCACAGAAGTTTCTGTTGGAGAGCACTGGTGTAGAATATGACAACTTTTACGTATGAAACAGGGAGAAAACAAATGTATGTTATATTTCCTTATATTTTAAGAACTGTACAGTTAATACAAAAGATGATAAAAATGCGTACCTATAAGGGGACAGAAGAGCAGCCCAGGATGCAAGCCAATGACGTAGATTCTCTTAAATATGAAACCTATATTACTGGCTCTATGCACTGAAAGGGCAAGAAACAATGACCAACACAGTAGTAATCAGCAACTGTAGTCCCTAGACTGAATTTCCCACTAAAAGGAACCAGGCTTCCTTGGAGAAATGCCTGATTTTTGGTCTAGGTAAGGATTGTACCAGGTGATTCTGGACGGAACTCTCATACCAGAAATTATATCAAAAAGACTCATAACCTCAGGGCCTCCCATTGGCCAAAGATAGAACAATTTGAACATCAAAAACATTAATGACTATCATGCACTAAAACACGTCAAATATAGAAACATCTATGACACTCTAAAAAAAAAGCCAACAAAACCAACTCACTGCTCACCTTTGAGAATCCTAGGGAAACACCTGATTTTTGAAAGTGCAAATATTGCCAGTGAACTGTATATACACCTTGCCTTTCCTGTGCTTGTTATACCTACACATAGTTGTTGAGGGAAGAATTCTTTTATAAAAGAATTTCCGCCAATACATGCAGAAGCAATTAAAGAATTTGTACGTCATGCTTTTGCAACCTTTTATGAAATGTAGCTCTAGGCAATGATCATTAGAGGCTGCAAAAAAGGGATGTGAAAAGCAGATGGGAAATTTTATAAAAGCTGTGTCACAGTATCTCTGAATTTGCCTTTCCTCACTTGTAAAATGGGAACAATTCTATCCATATTAGACAATTACTGTGAGGAGCAAAAGGTCAATCGGGCAGATGATACATATAGTGCTGAATAGGGATGAATAGTCTTATCTCATACCTGACCTTCCTTTAAAGGAGATTCCCTTGATACAATCCAAACAGCATGATTATGAGACAATAATGTGGAAATATTAAATGGAAGGGAAACGTATAAGTTTTCATTACGTATTCACTTCAGTGTCATTTCTCTGTGCTGGAGTCATTTCTCAGATAATTTAGGAGAAAGGAAAACTGACTCCAGCATTTCCATTGGGTGTGTGAAAGAAAACCATTGGTCCATTTCACATTATTTCATATCTTTTCCCATTCCACTTTTAATAATTATGTTAATTTCTTAAGAATAACATGTGTACTCAAACGAACTTATCTATCAAACAGAAACAGACTCACAGACAGGGAACACACTTGTGGTTGCCAAGGGGGAGAGGGGGTGGGGGAGGGACGAATTGGGAGTTTGGAATTATCCGATGCAAACTATTTATACATAGAATGGATAAACGACAAGGTCCTACTCTATAGCACAGGAAACTATATTCAATATCCTGTAATAAACCATAATGGAAAAGAATGTCAAAAGGAATATATATGTGTAACTGAATCACTTTGCTGTACAGCAGAAATTGACACAACATTGTAAATCAACTATACTTCAATAATAATAATAAAAAAAGAATAACATGTACTGTAACCCAGCAAGAATGGGCTTTGCAGAAGAACACTACAGTAAATCACTGGGGGCCAGGCACATCATAGGTTCTTGGGTAAATCGTTTCCCCTATGCTGGCCATTTTTTTGGATAAAACCTCTCAGATGTAGAGGCTAATGAGATACCATCTGGGAAAGCACTTTTGAGACCTTAGATGGGATGGAAGAAGCTATTATTTCTACGTAATTACTTTCCAATCTACACTTCAGATATTATCATATTCTGTGTTGAATGAATTCAGTAGGCATAAGTCCTTGCATTACTTTGTACTTGAATGGCCATTTGTGAATAGTCTTAGGGTGGTTGGAACGGAAAAGTTATATATTAGGGCAGGACCTCTGGCCCAGAAAATCATAGGGACTTATCTATTGTGAATGCATGCATTTTTTCTATCTCATGCATTTTCCACAACATTCCTGGAAGGTAGAGAATAACATATCTTTACATCATGTTGTAGCTGGAGAAACAGTAATGTACAGAGGTTAAGCAACTTGGCTGGGGGTCATCCTTCTCTTAAGAGGAAAAGCAGAGACTGACACCCTGTATGTCCAAGTGCAGACTGCATGATGCTCAGCTGCACATGACACCGTATTCAAATAAGTCTTGCTTTCCTGCTGACCTGGGTCACTTCTGAAATCTATCTTCACTTCCGATGCCAGGCTGATAGTCCTGCTTGTATTTATTCAAGTCGGTGAACATCACTGTACTTCAATTTCCTGTTCTGTAGAGACAAGGGAATGTGGTTAGGTCATTAGTGTTTGAAAGTGAATTCCCAGACAACATAAGGAATATGCACAGTATAATAGAGGGACAGGTGTTATGCTGAGGATGAATAATTGAAGGAACAGGCTCCAAATGCATGAAGGTCAAAAGTTCCTGGATTCATTAATGCATATTGATAAATCAACCTGTGAAAAAGTTGTACTAAGTGAAATCCCCACCAGCAATATCAGACTTTGTCGGATTCCCCATATGCACCCCCACACTGGAAATTCTCAGTAGTTTATTGTTACACTTGAAAAACATGAACATAGAAATTCTCTTATTGTCATCAGATTTAATTGGATAGTAAGGTTATTTAAAAGTATCCCTAGTATGCAGACTCTTCTGCTAATCATCATTTGCATTAGTTATTAACGCAAAAAGGTCCAGTGACATCGGCAACCTAACAAACCATGAGTGACGGCCTTATAAGCCAGCAAGTTCTCCTAGGGCTACTGCCTGCATGAAGGCTCCAGGGTGTGTGTGTGTGTGTGTGTGTCCTCTGGGGCCTCCTAAGGACAATGTGTATCCCTAGAAAGAGATTGAGAATATCTCTTTGTGATATATGTTGAGTTCAAGTTTAGAGAGGAGCTGGATCTGCTCGTTCTTGAGTCTTTCGAAATGGCACAAGAGTTGGACCACAGCAAGCTTCTGAGCAGACAGTAGTCTCGTTCCCCCAGATGGAAGGCAAGCCTGTCTGTGAACTCACCTGCTCAGGTCAGGGATGGATCCCTCCAGGACATAAGGTGTGGCAGTCTGCCTAAATGTGCCTCTGAACACTGAAGTTGAGGGCTCCCATCTTGCAGCTGTCAGTTGCAGAGCCCTGAGAAGCTGCATCCTCTCAGCCACCCACCACCATGGGCTCAGTCATCTGCATGAGGAGCTCTGCACTCAGGGATAAAAATCCTTAAATTCTTAGCACATCTTTGACACGTCGTGCATTCACCTATTCATCCGTTCATACGTTTAACAGACATTAAGAAGAAACTCTACACTATCCCTTCAGTAAGTTTTAGGCTTCTCCAGAATGGAAACAAGGAAATAAAGTGTGGGAAGGCTGGTGTGGTCAATTCAGATGTTAAATCTAAGAAGAGATAGATCCTTCTCATTAAGATTTCAAGCTGCTCAAGTATCTTATAAATGGTGATTATAGAACATCATTTAATGCTGTGGGCCTCTGTCCACATCTCTGGTTACTGACCTCTTTACATATATATTCTGCACTCTGCAACTAAAGATCTACAATGAATTCTTGATACTCAGTTCACATCCCCCGACCTCCCCTCCAACTCAGTCTTCATCTCTCATCTAATGGGGATGTCCCTCCACTCCTCCACTGAAATTTATCTTTTTGTCACATTTATACATCATGAGTGTTGAAATGCATGGCCAAATGGAGACAGAGGTTTCCCTAGCCAGGATACAATTAAGTTGCTTGTCTACAGACAAGGATTACATTGCAAACTGATACTGGCAGTTACCTGAAATCTAGAATTGTAAAACACCTTGCATGGAGACCAAGTCAGGTAATGGGGAAGTGTGTGCTATAGACAGTAGGCTTTCAAATGAAGTTGAAAATGTCCCCCACATGTCTCATACTTTTGCATCATTGAAAGGGATTTTACAAATAGGTTTACAGCAGGATAACAATGTTTATTAGGGTCTCCTCACTAGACTCTGTCTCACCTGTCTCTTTTTTTTTTTCTCACGGTATTTCCAATTATGGAATGAAATCATCTGAAATTGTAATGTTGTCTCACGTGTTGAGGGGCCGTATGGCCCAGCAGTTCCAGTTCTAGTTACACACTCAAGAGAAATAAAAACACGTCTACATAAAAACTCGGAGAAAAATATTCATAGTAACATTACTCATAACACCCAAAAAGTGGAAACAACTCACATGCCTATCAATTGATAAGTGCACAAGTAAAATTTGGCATAGTCATACAACAAACTATTATTCAGCCATGAAATGAATGAAGCACTGATACATGTACAACATATACGATCCTTGATACCATTATGCTAGTGAACAAAGTCAAACATAAAAGACCAAATACTATGTGACTCAATTTATAGGGAATGTTCAAAATAGGCAAATCCATAGAGACAGACAGCAAATCAGTGCTTGCCTGGTACTAAGTATGGGTATGGGGCTTCAGTGTTTTCAAACATTATGGAAGTGTTGGGAACTACAGAAATGCCTAAAATTCAGTTATGGTGACGGTTGCATGCATTTACTAAAAATCATCACACTGTACCCTCAAAGTGTGTGAACGTTATTGCCTGTAAACTTTACCCAAAGAAAGCTGTTTAAAATTAAAAAATTAAAAATAAAATATGATGTTGGCCTGGTCTTCTTTTGTACCACCATAACAGGCAAGTTACATTCAGGACGGACGTAGTTAAGGATGGTGATAGGAGTTGGTTATAAGGATTGCCATCCTGATAATTCCCTACCTTCATTCCTGGGCCTGGATTTAGGAAGGGAGAGCGAATGAGAAGCAAGGCCATGAAGGGGTTGAAAGAAACAGAAGGAAATGTGGTTGTCAGTGCGCACACACACACATGCACCCATACACTGACACACTCACACCATATATATTCATACATCGACCAGGCTGCGTTTTGAATCCTAGGACTCTCACAAGAGAGCGCAATGTGTGCTCAAAGAGGACACATTCCGCTCATGTGCAAATAGCCACATGAATCCTGAACTGTGCCCTTCAGCGCAGTTAAATGCCATCCACACAGCCTTGACAATGGGGAATATAAGGAACACTGAATTCCAAATGACACGAGGTTGTGAGACTCCATTATGTCTCATCCATAGGATGGAATTCTAGTCAGGCAGCAAAAACGAGTTATAGTGACGACAAGGGGAGAGGATTTGTTGCCTATCAGATTAGCAGCGATTCACATTATTTCTAAAGTGTGCAGAAACAGGAATTTTCATATAGTATTGTTAGAAATATAAAATAGTAAGAGTTTGTTCAAATAAAAGTTTTTTCATTGTTTTGAAAGAACACTTCCAGAACTTATAAAAATGCTTACTAAGATATCTGCATGTATATGAACAAGAATGTTAAGCACACTATAGTTTGTAATAGAAAACGTGGTAAAGGAACTATATTTACATCACTAGTACTGGAAAAGTGAATTCTGGAGCATTCATATAATGCAACAACCAGGGCAATATAAAAAAATAAGTGAAATTTTATTGTCAAGTAACTTAAAATGTTATCACAGAAACTCATCTACATGGAAATATGGTCACAATAAGTGCCAAGGTGGGTTACAATGATCATAAATGACAGGGATCCAGTTTTGCTTATATAGGTGTATACCTCTTTATCCAGAGGTCTTTAAAAATAATTTTAAAAAAAACCTTTCTGTTAAAACATAAAAATAAAAATGGTCTTTCTGTTGAAATCGCATAGAGCTTTCCACTCAGCATAGAAAGAGGCTGCACTTTCTGTCTAGATACCTCAGTATCCCTGTACCTGGAGTGTGTCCCTTTTCCACCCAGACTTCCAGAAAGCTCTCTGGATTTAGGCCTTTCGCTCCCACCTTCTGGCTCAGCGATGTTCATGCTGCAGTTCGGTCCACTGTCACGAGGTGGCACCATCGTACCTCCATTGTCAAACTTCTCTACAAAGACGTTCATTCAAAGAGCAAAAAAATACCATCCTCTTCCTCAAAACCCAGCCCATGAACCTATGTATAGAATGATTCTAATTTTGTCTGAAAAATCTGTTAGGTGTAAAAGAAGAGTGTAAAAACATATACTCCGGGTCTTGAATACGAAGACGAAATAGCAGGTGGCAGTAGCGTGTTGGCAACGGTCGGCTGTTGAAGGGCTTTACAGGACTGGTGGGAGGTGGAAGAGAGAATGGGGCTCCAGAGCGGGGTCTTGGCGGCTGTGCCCAGTGTCATGGACAGGGTATGACAGGGAGTGGGAAAAGTTCTGGACAGACTCTACGGGGTGGGTGGGGGTGGAGGGTGAACACCCTACTCTCTGGGAGGGACCCCCCTCCCCACCCCACCCCCCACCCCCCGTCTGCAGTGTGGACACTTCAACCTACACTTAGGAGATACCTCAATAAACTCGATGTTCTTTTCGGGTCAACAGCAGATGGGACTGCTCTAGTAATACATCTAAGTTTCACAAACATAATTAGTGTCTTAGTAAACAAAACATTCCAAGATCTTCTTATCCTTGGCCTCATGTGCTCATTTTCTTTGTGAAAGAAAAATGGAGGTGGAAGCCACCTGCTGGCCAGATCCAAGATTGCAGCTCTGAGGCTCCGACCAGGGAGCTTGGCCGAGGAGAGTGAGGACGAAGTTTGGGCTCTGGGTTAATGGTGTTAGCCAGTGTTTTCCGGAATTTTTCACTTGCTGGTGGCAATTTCTCTGTATCTACCATTTTTCTGGCATATCTAAATCTGAGATAGGAATCAAGCTCTGGTCTGATATGAAGATAAAGATTGTGAAGTGGAGTGTACAAGCCATAGGACATATAGAAACACACACATACACGCACCGTCAATTCAATTTTAAAAGCTACTTTGTTCTTCTATAAAATTGAATGTAATGAATGTTTATGACGTGAAGAATGTATGTGCACACATATGTGCACTATCATCTTCATCGTCAAGAGGGATTTTTGGGTGAGTACCCATGGGGCCACAATATCAGGGGAGTGTAAGATGCTCACTTCTCAAGCCTTGGAAGCCCATTTTCTCAAAGGGAGGCTGCCCTGTGTCCTCTCTCTCCTTAGGGCAAGGGATGTAACTTCATTTGAATCCTGCCACTTATCTGGAGAGGTGCTGTCGGTTCTATGAGCCTGAGCTTTGTTGTCTATGAAATGGGACTCGGGATCCTTTTGTCACACAGCCATCCCAAGGAGAAAGTGAGAAAACCTGTTCAAAGTATATGGTACATTGTGGGACTTCAAGGGCTCTTTAAAAGTCAAGGCTCAGTAGCAGGGGCTGGCTGAGCCTTAGGGCTAAGGCAGGCACTGTGGAAAGGTGTTTTTCATTCTTTCTCCTAATGAGAATGTAGATATGTTTATGAAGGAATCAAATCTCTCTCTGGTATGCCTTGAGTTCAAAGTTTTAACGACAGAAGGATCTCTAGCTTCTTGGGAGACTCAGAAGCTCCTAAGAGCTGCCCAACATCGTGCCTCTGCGCCGACCCTAATCCAGTTCCCCATGCTGGGAAGACAGGCTTGCCTTTGACTCACCTGGTGAGCTCAGTGAGAGATGGCACCAGGGCAGCAAGCCGTAGTGTTTGCCTAACTGCTGCTCCTGGACTGCTCCATATGTTAATACATTTATAGGAAAATTCTAGACCTGTCTCCCATTCAACAGTGCAGGGGTCCTCAGATCATGTCGCACCAGGATTTCAGCCACCTGCTGCCTCCCTGAGAGGCAAAGATCCACAAATTACTACCATTTCTTTGACACACAATTATCCATTCTTCCTATCACTCATAGCTCAATATATATTGAGCTCAAAAACCCATACTGTTCATTGGAGGCATCCCATTAACTCTAAAGTGGAAATAAGAGGGAAATATGGGAAATTTCTTTCAAAGGTTAAATCTGAGATGACATGACTCCTGCAATATTAACTTTTACACTTTCAAGGAACTGAAGATGTAAAAGAAAATCCCTCTTTGGACCCCTTTTCCCCATTCAGTCACAGGCCTTCTCTCTGTGTCTGTCTCTGTCTCTGTTTCTCTCTCTCTCTCTCTCTCTCTCTCTCTGTCTGCCTCTGTTTCTCTCTCCCTTTCTCCCCCATCCTTCAAAATCAAAGTTCCAGAAAGCATTTTCTGCATTCCCGGTTAACATTCTTCACTTCCCACTAACCTCTTATCTCACTGCACTATTGAATCTTGCAATGAACGTGCTCTCACCAAGGTCACTAGGTCCAGCTATTTGTATAAATATGTTAATACATGAAAATTGCCTTAATGACCTCCTAAATTATACATGCTATGCAGATTGCTTCTGTTACTTAACAACAAATCTTTGACAGTTTCCCAGGCTCTGGAGCGTGAGGTACAAACCCAAGCTGTCCTGTTCTCTAACTGTGTAGTCCTAGGCCAAGTTCTCCCCGTCCCTCAGTTTTTCATCTAGAAAATGGGGTTGAGCAACTGTATCTACCTCTTAGGGGTGCCTGGAGCATTAAATGAATCAATACAGTAAAAATCATTAGGAGTTTAAAAATTTAGCCATATTTATTTTATTTTATTTATTTATTTTTTTTTTGCGGTATGTGGGCCTCTCACTGCTGTGGCCTCTCCCGTTGCGGAGCACAGGCTCCGGATGCGCAGGCTCAGTGGCCATGGCTCACGGGCCCAGCCACTCCGCGGCATGTGGGATCTTCCCGGACCGGGTCACGAACCCGTGTCCCCTGCATCGGCAGGCGGACTCTCAATCACTGCGCCACCAGGGAAGCCCGCCATATTTATTTTTTGCATATATCTTTATTATCATTACTATCCCCACAGGCACACACAAAAACATAGGATACAGAGTGGTGTTTATTCACAATCAATGACATTTGGGGTATACGGTTAGTGTGTGTGTTTGTTTCCTAGGGCTGCTGTTACTAATTAACAGGAACTTCGTGGCTTAGAACAACAGAAATGCATTATCCCATAGTTTTAGAGACCGGAAATCTGAAATCAAGGTGTCGGCAGGCAGCGGCCATGGCTCACGGGCCCAGCAGCTCCGCGGCATGTGGGATCTTCCCGGACCGGGGCACGAACCCGCGTCCCCTGCATCGGCAGGCGGACTCTCAACCACTGCGCCTCCAAGGAAGCCCCAGAGGAGAATTCTTCCTTTCCTCTTCCAGCTTCTGGTGGCTCCTGACTTCCCTTGGTTTGTGCCAGCATAACTCCAGTCTCTGCCTCTGTCTTCACATGGCCTTCTTCCCTCGGTGTGTGAAATCTCCCTCCTTTCTTTTATAAGGACATTAGTCATTGGGTTTAGGGACCATCCTAAATCCAATCATCTCTTGAGATCTTTAACTTAATTATATCTGCAAAGACCCTATTTCCAACTAAGGTATGGGGGTGTTATGATTTGGAAATATTGGGGGGCACCCAATTCAACCCACTACAGTGAGATAAGTTATAAAATTAAGTGTAAGATGAGATCTTATGATTTGTATGTAAATATATAAATGTATGCATACATGTATAAATATATAATACCTGCATAAGTATAATTCTGGAGGAATATAATGCAGATGAAAACATTAGAAGGGCTTTTTTTAAATAAAATATTTATTAATTTATTTAAAATAACAATGATAAAACCATTATATTCAACCTATAAAATTAACAGAAATAACATTTTTATGAAAATAATTATACTTCTAAAATGAAAATAGTAAGAAGAGTAGCATTGTTTTATACTTTGGGCAAATCTCTTTAATGTCTGGCATAATAGGAGATAGTGGAATTCTCATACCTGCTTCTACAGTCAGACTATTGTTATATGTTGCTTTGGTTGAGTCATATAAGAAAATCTAGCCTCACACAAATATGTAGCTGGAAAAGGGGAAAGTATTTTAACAGCCTTGTTAAATAGTTGTGGATTTTCTTCTTTGCTGCTACATGAAAACTCAGCAAGAACTTCCTTCCAAAGAGTTCACTATGGAAAGAGGGGGAAAAGAGTAACTTTATAGTGGAGACAAACACTACCTCAGACAAGTGTGATCAAGGTTAACATCAACAGTGTTAAGTCACATTGATCATATGTGCCCTTGATATGATCTGATGAAAAGAGCACTTGACCTCTGTGGTCTTCTTCCCAAAGCCCACAATTCCAGTCAAATCATGAGAAAAACATCAGACAAATCCCATTCGAGGGACAGTCTACAAAATAACTGACGAGTATTCCCCAAAACTGTCAGGGTCATCAAAAAGAAGGAAAGTCTGAGAAAGTGTCACAACTAAGAGGAATCTAAGGAGGCATGATGACTAAAGGTAATGTGGTATCCTGGATGGGAGCTCTCTCACATAGCTCTTCAAATGTGCAGTCGGCAACGGTTCCACAGGCTTTATTCAGCCGCAGCTCTCTGCCTTGCACTTTTAGAATCCTTGGTCTAGTTAAATCACTTTGTTTCTGAGCCAGCTCATCAAACAACTTATCCATGACAGCCTCCACATTAGCTTCACTTGTGAGATAGTAGAGTTCTCCTGCAGCAGGAAGTTCCCTTTTCCGATAATCTATCCCAGAATCTAGCTGGACCATATTACAGTATTCCAGAAAGAAATACAGCATTGCCCACATACATGCATTCCTCTCTCTCATTGCCTCAGAGACCTTCAGGACAGCTATGAATGGTACAAAGTTAGCTCTTTGGGGTCCATTTTAATAGAGAACATCTGGTGGCCTGTTGGATGTTGCCACAACAATGACCCCATTTTTTTTTTTTTCGGTACACGGGCCTCTCACTGTTGTGGCCTCGCCCGTTGTGGAGCACAGGCTCCGGATGCGCAGGCTCAGCGGCCATGGCTCACAGGCCCAGCCACTCCGCGGCATGTGGGATCTTCCTGGACTGGGGCACGAACCCGTGTCCCCTGCATTGGCAGGCGGACTCTCAACCACTGCGCCACCAGGGAAGCCCGACGACCTCCATTTTTGAACAGATTTTCAAAAAGCTGTTTCAGAATCATGGCATCAGCAATGTCAGTGACCTGAAATTCATCAAAGCATAAGAGACATGCTTCTTCACTGATTTCTTCAGCTATAGGAGCTATTGGATCGTATGATTTAGCCATGAGTCCTGGTTTCCTTTATGGCAAACTCTGTTTAAGGCGGTGTATTCTTTTGTGAGCATCTAGCATGAAACCATGAAAATGAACCCGTTTTTTCCTCTTCATTTCCACATAAGCATAAAACACGTCCATCATCATTGTTTTCCCTGCACCTTAGAAAGAAAAGGCCTTCTGCCTCTATACTGTATCCTTTAAGGTCCTCATGTAATTCCCGCAAACACTGTATGACTCTTCTGTGATGTTCATCGTCCTTTAGCTCACGAGCTTTGATCAGAAAGTCACAGAGGTCCAGTGGTCCATGACAAACAGCTAAAGCTTTTGAATAAAACTCTGTAGCAGCAGTTGGAGACATACTCTCGGGGGTCTGAACTGTATAGGCTTTACAAAAGGGGTTTCCAGGGGCAGTGACCGAAGGGGCGAGAGCAGCAGCCCAAGCCCTGCACCCAACACATCTTCCTCTCAGCCGGCTCGGCGCTAAGCGCCTAGAAGGGCTTTTCTTCAGATGGTGGGCTTTGAGGTATTATTATCTTATTTCCCTTTGTATGTTATCTATTTTTAACTGTAATAAATTCCCATTGCCCTTGAAATTATACAAAATATTAAAAAGGCTGGAGAAACATAAACATTTTCTGCTCCAAGCACAGGGAAGTTATCCACTTTAGTAGGGGAACATCCCTGAGGCACAGGAAGGGAGACAGAATGTTGGAGGAGCCCCTTCCACAATATAACAGGACACAGGTCTCCAAATTCCAAACCACACTGATTAAGATCTGTTGTTTAAACTTTTGCCCAGCTAACTGAGAAAAAACCATGGGACGTTAGTTTTATTTCGCTGTGCCCTGATGAACAGTAATGTTGAGGGTCTTATCAGATGAGAAGCACTAGTGTGCACTAGTTAGGTGTGGGGCTCAGCTGCCACGCAGAACTGGTTCATAGCTTAATCTTGTGACTGGCTAGCACTGCCATCACTGTGCCTCAGTTCCCTGATGGTTACAGTTCAGAAACAGTAGCTTCTCCTCACAGGACGTGGTGGGAATTAAATGACCAAGTATAGGTTTAGCACTTACAACACTGTAGGGCCAGAGGAAGTCAGTAATAATATTAACCATTCTTATTATTATCATACCTAAATTGACCATTAGTGCTTAAGGCCATTTTATTATTATGTGGGCTTATACTGATTGGCTTGAATTGACCTCCATAATATGATGTTTGTAGAAAAAAAGCAGTTTACAAAACCGTATGTAGGGTATCATCTCATTGCTCATCTTAAAAATGCAGGTTATATTTGCATAACAAAATTTCTGAAAACAAATATACACTCACCTCTTAAGAGTACTTATCCATGAATAGTAGACACCAAGGTTTTCTAATGATTTTTGCTCTTTTTATCTCTTCTTGAGATCCCCAAAGTAACATGGGGTTATAGATAGTTTAAGAGAAAGGGACATTTGACTAAATGGGATCACAGATCATTATGGAACAATACTTAATTATCTATTTAACCAAAGTGACAATAAAAGAATTTAAAAGCAAATACAGCAGGTTACATAGTTGTGAGCAAAACGTAGCTATTTTAATACTGAGAAGACTGTTTTCTTATGTAATTAAAGACATGATAAACACAACATGAAGCACAGGAAATTATTTTGGAAAGAGAAAAACTATCACCTTTCTAGGCAGATTATTTAAAAGGTACAGAAAAACCTTTCCCAATCTCTTATCAAGAGCAGACCTACAGTCAAAGAAACCCTGTCTTCATAGCAGATGAAAGAAAATTAAGTTTTATTTTAACAAAAATATACTATTGATATTAAAGCTTATTATTTAAACATTTATGGAAGATTGGCTCAAGATGGGGGAGTAGAAGGATGTGTGCTCACCCCTTCTTGCCAGAGTACTGGAATCACAACTATCTTCTGAATAACCATTGAGAGGAAGACGCTGGAACCCACAAATAGAGATACCCCACATCCAAAGACAAAGGAGAAGCCACAATGAGATGGTAGGAGAGGCACAATCATGAAAAAATCAAATCCCATAATTGCTGGGTGGGCGACTCACAAACTGGAGAACCATTATACTACAGAAGTTCTCCCACTGGAGTGAAGGTTGTGAGCCACGTGTCAGGCTTCCCAACCTGGGGGCTCGGCAACAGGAGAAGGAATCCCCAGAGAACCGGACTTTGAAGGCCAGCAGGATGTGATTGCAGGACTTCCACAGGGCTGGGGGAAACAAGAGACTCCACTCTTGGAGGGCACACACAAAGTCTCATGCGCACCAGGACCCAGGGGAAAGGAGCAGTGACCCCACAGGAGACTGAACCAAACCTACCTGCTAGTGTTGGAGGGTCTCCTGCAGAGGTGGGGGGCGGCTTTGGCTCATCATGGGGGCAAGGACACTGGCAGCACCAGTTCTGGGAAGTACTCTTTGGTGTGAACCCTCCCGGAGGCCCCCATTAGCCCCACCAAACAGCTTGCAGGCTCCAGTGCGGGGTTGCCTCAGGCCAAACACCAACATGGAGGGAACACACCCCTCCCATCAGCAGACAAGTGGATTAAAGTTGGACTGAGCATGCCCTGCCTACCCACCACCAGTTCCACTCATCAGGAAGCTTGCACAAGCCTCTTAGATAGCCTCATCCACCAGAGGGCAGACAGAAGAAGCAAGAAGTACTACAGTCCTGCAGCCTGCAGAATGAAAACCACAACCACAGAAAGTTAGACAAAATGATTATGTCCTAGATGAAGGAACAAGATAAAACCCCAGAAAAAGAACTAAATGAAGTGGAGATAGGAAACCTTCAAGAAAAAGAATTCAGAATGGTGAAAGTGAAGGTGATCCAGGATCTTGGAAAAAGAATGGAGGCAAGGATGGAGAAGATGCAAGAAATGTTTGAAAAAGACCTAGAAGAACTAAAGAACAAACAGAGATGAACAATACAATAACTGAAATTAAAAATACACTAGAAGGAATTAATAACAGAATAACTGAGGCAGAAGAACGGATAAGTAACCTGGAAGACAGAATGGTGGAAATCACAGCCGTGGAACAGAATAAAGAAAAAAGAAATGAAGACAGCCTAAGAGACCTCTGGGACAACATTAAACACATCAACATGGGCGTTACAGGGGTCACAGAAGGAGGAGAGAGAAAGGACCCAAGAAAATATTTGAAGAGATAATAGCTGAAAAATTCCCTAACATGTGAAAGGAAACAGTCAACCAAGTCCTGGAAGCATAGAGTTCCAGGCAGGAAAAACCCAAGGAGGAACACGCCGAGACACATAGTGATCAAACTGACAAAAAATTAAAGACAAAGAAACAATACTAAAAGCAACAAGGGAAAAATGACAAATAACATACAAGGGAACTCCCATAAGGTTATCAGCTGATCTCTCAGCAGAAACTCTGAAAGCCAGAAGGGAATGGCACAATATGTTTAAAGTGATGAAAGGGAAGAACCTATAGCCAAGATACTCTACGCAGCAAGGCTCTAATTCAGATTTAATGGAGAAACCACAAGCTTTACAGACAAGCGAAAGCAAAGAGAATTCAGCACCACCAGACCAGCTTTGCAAAAAATGCTAAAGGAACTCCTCTAGGTGGGAAAGAGACTAGCAACTTAAAACAACCCTGTACATATATAGACAGCTATATCAAAACTTCATGTGAGAAGATATACAGACTGCCAACAAACACAGGAAAGAATGCTCAACATCATTAATCATTAGAGAAATGCAAATCAAAACTACAATGAGATATCATCTCACACCAGTCAGAATGGCCATCATCAAAAAATCTAGAAACAATAAATGCTGGAGAGGGTGTGGAGAAAAGGGAACACTCTTGCACTGCTGGTGAGAATGTGAATTGGTTCAGCCACTATGGAGAACAGTATGGAGGTTCCTTAAAAAGCTACAAATAGAACTACCATATGACCCAGCAATCCCACTACTGGGCATATACCCTGAGAAAACCGAAATTCAAAAAGAGTCATGTACCAAAATGTTCATTGCAGCTCTATTTACAATAGCCCGGAGATGGAAACAACCTAAGTGCCCATCATCGGATGAATGGATAAAGAAGATGTGGCACATATATACAATGGAATATTACTCAGTCATAAAAAGAAATGAAATTGAGCTATTTGTAATGAGGTGGATAGACCTAGAGTCTGTCATACAGAGTGAAGTAAGTCAGAAAGAAAAAGACAAATACCGTATGCTAACACATATATATGGAATTTAAGAAAAAAAAATGTCATGAAGAACCTAGGGGTAAGGCAGGAATAAAGACGCAGACCTCCTAGAGAACGGACTTGAGGTTATGGGGAGGGGGAAGGGTGAGCTGTGACAGGGCGAGAGAGAGTCATGGACATATACACACTAACAAACGTAGTAAGGTAGATAGCTAGTTGGAAGCAGCCGCATGGCACAGGGATATTGGCTTGGTGCTTTGTGACAGCCTGGAGGGGTGGGATAGGGAGGGTGGGAGGGAGGGAGACGCAAGAGGGAAGAGATATGGGAACATATGTATATGTATAACTGATTCACTTTGTTATAAAGCAGAAACTAACACACCATTGTAAAGCAATTATACCTCAATAAAGATGTTAAAAAAAAAAAAAAACTTCATGCGAACAGCAAACCCAAAAACTACAATAGATACACACACAAAAAAGAAAAAGTAACCCAAACACAACACTAAAGATGGTCAGCAAATCACAAGGGAAGAGACCAAAGAGGAAGGGAAGAAAAAAGACCTACAAAAACAAACCCGAAACAATTAAGAAAATGGCAATAGAACACACATATTGATAATTACCTTAAATGTAGATGGACTAAATGCACCAACCAAAAGACCCAGACTGGCTTAATGGATACAAAAACAAGACCCGTATATATGCTGTCTACAAGAGACCCACCTCAGACCTAGGGACACATACAGACTGAAAGTGACGGGATGGAAGAAGGTATGCCATGCAAATGGAAATCAAAAGAAAGCTGGAGTCGCAATACTCGTATCAGAAAAAAGTAGACTTTAAAATAAAGACTGTTATAAGAGACAAAGAAGGACACTACATAATGATCAAGAGATCAATTCAAGAAGAAAATATAACAATTGTAAATATATATGCATCCAACATAGGAGCACCTCAATATTTAAGGGGAATATTAACAGCAATAAAGGGAGAAATTGACAGTAACACAGTAAGAGTGGGGGACTTTAATACCCCACTTTCATCAATGGACAGATCATCCGGACAGAAAATCAATAAGGAAATACAGTTCTTAAATGACACATTAGACCACATGGACTTAATTGATATTCATAGAGCATTTCATCCAAAAGCAGCAGAATACACATTCTTCTCAAGTGCACGTGGAATATTCTCCAGGACTGATGACATGCTGGGCCACAAAGCAAGCTTTGGTATATTTAAGAAAATTGAAAATATATCAAGCATCTTTTCCAGCCACAATGCTATGAGATTAGGAATAAACTACAAGAAAAAAACTATAGAAAACACAAACACATGAAGGCTAAACAATATGCCACTAAACAAGCAATGGTTCACTGAAGAAATCAAAGGGAAAATAAAAAAAATACCTAGAGACAAATGAAAATGAAAACACAATGATCCAAAACCTATGGGATTCAGCAAAGGCCGTTCTCAGAGGAAAGTTTATAGCAATACAATCTTACCTCAGGAAACAAGAAAAATCTCAGATAAACAACCTAACCTTACACCAAAAGCAACTAGAGAAAGAACAAAGAAAACCTAAAGTTAGTAGAAGGAAAGAAATCATAAAGATCAGGTCAGAAATAAATGAAATAGAGACAAAGAAGACAACAGCAAAGATCAATGAAACTAAAGGCTGGTTCCTTAAAAAGATAAACAGAATTGATAAACCTTTAGACAGACTAATCGAGAAAAAAAGGGAGAGGACTCAAATCAATAATATTAGAAATGAAAAAGGAGAAGTTACAACTGACATGACAGAAATATGAAGGATCATGAGACATTACTACAAGCAACTCTATGCCAATAAAATGGACAACCAGGAAGAAATGCACAAATTCTTACTAAGGTCCAGTCTCCCAAGACTGAACCAGGAACAAATAGAAAATATGAACAGACCAATCACAAGCACTGAAATTGAGACTGTGATTAAAAATCTTCCAACAAACAAAAGCCCAGGACCACATGGCTTCACAGGCGAATTCTATCAAACATTTAGAGAAGAGCTAACACCTATCCTTCTCAAGCTGTTCCAAAAAATTGCAGAGGAAGGAACACTCCCAAACTCATTCAAGTGAGGCCACCATAACCCTGATACCAAAACCAGACAGAGATACCACAAGAAAAGAAAATTACTGGCCAATATCACTGATGAACATAGATGCAAAAATCCTCAACACAATACTAGCAATTCGAATCCAACAATACATTAAATGGTTCATACAACATGATCAAGTGGGATTTATCCCAGGGATGCATGGATTTTTCAATATCAACAAATCAATCAGTGTGATACACCACATCAACAAATTGAAAAATAAAAACCACATGATCATTTCAATAGATGCAGAAAAAGCTTTGGACAAAATTCAGCACCCATTTATGATAAAAACTCTCCAGAAAGTTGGCACAGAGGGAACATAGCTCAACACAATAAAGGCCTCATATGACAAACCTACAGCTAACATCATACTCAATAGTGAATAGCTGAAAGCATTTCCACTTCAATCAGGAACAAGACAAGGATGTCCACTCTCACAACTTTTATTCAACATAGTTTTTGGAAGTCCTAGCTATGGCAATCAGAGAAGAAAAAGAAATAAATGGAATCCAAGTTGGAAAAGAAGTAAAACTGTCACAGTTTGCAGATGATACTATGTATAGAAAATCCTAAAGATGCTACCAGAAAACTACTAGAGCTCATCAGTGAATCTGGTAAAGTTGCAGCCTACAAAATTAATACACAGAAAACTGTGGCATTTCTATACACTAACAATGAAAGATCAGAATGTGAAATTCAAGAAACAATCCCATTTACCATCACATCAAAAAGAATAAAATACCTAGGAATAAACCTACCTAAGGAGACAAAAGACCTGTACTCCAAAAACTATAAGATGCTGATGGAAAAATCGAAGAAGAGACAAACAGATGGAAGGATATACGATGTTCCTGGATTTGAAGAATCAATATTGTCAAAATGACTACACTACCCAAGGCAATCTACAGATTCAATGCAATTCTTATCAAATTACCAATGGCATTTTTTCACAGAACCAGAACAAAATATCTTAAAATTTGTATGGAGACACAAAAGACCCTGAATAGCCAAAGCAATCTTGAGGAAGAAAAATGGAGCTGGAGGAATCAGGCTCCCTGACTTCAGACTATACTACAAAGTTACAGTCATCAAAACAGTATGGTACTGGCATGAAAATAGAAATATAGATCAATGGAACAGGATAGAAAGCCCAGAGATAAACCCATGCACCTATGATCAATTAATCTATGACAGTGGAGGCAAGACTATACGATGGTGGAAAGACAGTCTCTTCAACAAATGTTGCTGGAAAAACTGAACAGCTACATGTAAGAAAAATAAAATTATATCATTCTTTAACACCATACACAAAAATAAGGTCAAAATGGATTAAAGACTTAAATATGAGATGGGACAACTCCTAGAGGAAAACATAGGCAGAACACACTGACATAAATTGCAGCAATATCTTTTTCAATCCGTCTCCCAGAGTAATGGAAATAAAAAGAAAAATAAACAAATGGGACCTAATTAAACTCAAAAGCTTTTGCACAGCAAAGGAAACCATAAATAAAACGAAAAGACAACCCACAGATTGGGAGAAAATGTTTGCAAATGATGTGATTGACAAGGGATTAGTCTCCAAAATATACAAATAGCTCATGTGGCTTAATATCGTCAAAACAAACAACCCAATCAAAAATGGGCAGAGCACCTAAATAGACATTTCTTCAAAGAAGACATACAGATTGCCAACAAACACAGGAAAAGATGTTCAACGTCGCTAATTATTAGAGAAATGCAAATCAAAACTACGATGAGATATCACCTCACACCAGTCAGAATGGCCATCACCAAAAAGTCTACAAACAATAAATGCTGGAGAGGGTGTGGAGAGAAGGGAACCCTCCTACACTGTTGGTGGGAATGTAAATTGGTACAGCCACTATGGAGAACAGTATGGAGGTTCCTTAAAGAACTAAAAATAGAGCTACCATATGATCTTGCAATCCTACCCCTCGGTATTCATCCAGAGAAAAACATGGTCCAAAAGGATGCACACACCACAATGTTCATTGTAGCACTGTTTACAATAGCCAAGACATGGAAGCAACCTAAATGTCCATCGACACAGGAATGGATAGAGAAGTTGTGGTACAGATATACAATGGAATATTACCCAGCCGTAAAAAGGAATGAAATAATGCCATTTGCAGCAACATGGATGGACCTAGAGACTGTCATACTGAGTGAAGTAAGTCAGACAGGAAAGAGAAATATTGCATGATATCGCTTATATGGGGAATCTAAAAAGAAATGATACAAACGAACTTATTTCCAAAACAGAAACAGATCACAGACTTACAGAACAGACTTATGGTTACCAGGAGGGAAGGATGGAGGGAAGGGATAGTTAGGGAGTTTGGGATTGACATGTACACACTGCTATATTTAAAATGGATCACCAACAAGGGTGTACTGTATAGCACAGGGAACTCTGCTCAATGTTATGTGGCAGCCTGAATGGGAGGGGAGTTTCGGGGAGAATGGATACATGTATATGTATGGCCAAGTCGCTTTGCTGTGCACCTGAAACTATCACAACATTGTTAATGAGCTATACACCAATATAAAATAAAAAGTTTAAAAAATATCCAAAAAAATAAAATAAAAAATTAAACCTTTATAATAAATTCATTCAATTTTAGCCAGCTCGACCATACAAAGTAAATTTCTCTTTCTCTCTCCTCTACTTTCTATATCCATTTAGTGTGTCCTGTATTCTCCTCTTTCTCATTCTGAAACAACAAGTCATTCTACTGTAGGACAAAATTACCTTTTCCTTTACCAAAAATGCACCTCCATACCTCACACCTTTTCTTATCCCCAAACATCCTACTTTTCTTACATACAGAGATGAAATAATTTCCCATAGTAATTTTAGCAGTTTTAATTATATGTATTAATTAGAATTCTTAATGCTTACAAACCGTAAGCTCTAGTGAAAACTAGGAAGTAAGCAATTGTGAACTGTCTGTTCCATACCAACAGTTTGTAGATTGGCAAATTTATGAATACATTTGATAATTTTTAAAAGCATGTGCTTCCTCATAGTACAAACTTTCAATGTGGCACAAGACATTTTTGCTAACAAGACCAAATATCTTTTGTTCCTTTTTAATAAGGGGACAAAAGTAGGTAAACCTAGACGTATGTTTAGCCATTAATGTTTCAGTGTATTATTTTGAAATGATCTAGATATTACAAGAATATCCATAATTTAACTCAGCAAAATTCTAAGGTTGTAAGTTACTAAAAGTTACTAATTTGGGAAACTATTTTTAAGGAGACATTATAAAACATAATTACTCCACAAGTACAGAGCCCACGCACTCTGGAGCCCATGCACCACAACTAGAGAGTCTGCGCACCCCAACTACTGAGCCCACGTGCTCTGGAGTCAACACACCACAACTAGAGAGAAGCTCGCGTGCTGCAATGAAGAGCCTGCGTGCCACAATGAAAGATCCCACGTGCCACAACTAAGACCTGACACAGCCAAAAATAAATTAAATAAATATTTTTTAAAAAAATAATTACTGTTTGAAAGTTCTTTTATACACTTTTATCTTATGTACATTTACTTAATTCACTTGCTCTTAACAATTATGTTGAGATCACTCATGAAATTTTAACAAGATATTAAGCAGCTAGCCATAATCTTGTTATTTTTCTTGCTGGCAAATATTGTAAGACATAACATGAACTTATGACTCGTACATCTAGGTAGAACAAAAGTTGTATGTGCATTATATTTAATGTTGATACCTCTGAAGACATGTCTGTCTTAATTAATCCAACAAACAAACTAGTTTTTATTTACTTTAGATTATCTCAGATCATGTGAACTTGAAAAACATTTGTGTTAGTTTCTATTTTATTTCTGAGAGTTTAGCGATACTTAATTTATATAAGTACTTATTTTACTTTAAGCCAATCAAATAGAGATCTTTTACAAATCTTTTACCATTTGGAGGTAGAGCAGTATCACACATCTCTAACATACACATAGACATACAGACAAATAAAGATATAGCTTTCATTTTAAAATTTAGCAATGATATAGGTACAATAGTTTAAAACTCACTAATTTATAATAGAACACTTGGATTCAAACTGTGTTTCTGGCAGATGGAAAAGTTAAGGTTATCTGCTCAGATGGCTAAAGCTTTTTACCACTATTTGTAGAGAAGACTTTTAAGATTTTTTCATTTGTCTAGTTTCCAAATAGCTCCTTTTTTATTTCTTTAATTTCTGACAAGAATCACCTCCCTGAACTTTGCATTTAAAAGAGATGCTCTCAGGTCCTAGAGAAGACAGAGTTGAAAGTCAACATGTCAAAGGCATGTAAATTTTAATTTAAATTTTAATTTAATTTAAATTTTTTTTTAAATTTAATTTAAATTTTAAAGAAAAGATGTAAATTTTCTCTAAGAATGAGTTTTGGTGCATATTTGCCTATTATCAAAGGCCTAGGATAATTATTGTTTAAATGTTCCTTCTTTTTCTTTGTCATTTGTTTCTATGTATGTTTTTAATTTCCTCTTTGATTTCTTCAGTGATCTCTTATTTAGTAGCATATTGTTTAGCCTCCATGTGTTTGTGTTTTTTATATATATTTTTTCCTGTAATTGATTTCTACTCTCATAGCATTGTGGTCAGAAAAGATGCTTGACGTGATTTCAATTTTCTTAAATTTTCCGAGGCTTGATCTGTGACCCAAGATGTGATCTATCCTGGAGAATGTTCCGTGTGCACTTGAGAAGAAAATGTATTCTGCTGATTGTGGGTGGAATGTCCTATAAATATCAATTAAATCTATCTGGTCTACTGTGTCATTTAAAGCTTGTGTTTCCTTATTTATTTTCTGTCTGGATGATCTGTCCGTTGGTGTAAGTGGGGTGTTAAAGTCCCCTACTATTATTGTGTTATGGTCGATTTCTTCTTTTATGGCTGTTAGCATTTGCCTTATGTATCAAGGTGCTCCTATGTTGGGTGCATAAATATTTACAATTGTTATGTCTTCTTCTTGGATCGATCCCTTGATTACGTAGTGTCCTTCCTTATCTCTTGTAACAGTCTTTATTTTAAAGTCTATTTTATCTGATATGAGTATTGCTACTCCAGCGTTCTTTTGATCTCCATTTGCATGGTATATATTTTTTCCATCCCCTCACTTTCAGTCTGTATGTGTCCCTAGGTCTGAAGTGGGTCTCTTGTAAACAACATATATATGAGTCTCGTATCTGTATCCATTCAGCCAGTCTGTTTCTTTTGGTTGGAGCATTTAATCCATTTACATTCAAGGTAATTATCGATATGCCCCCTAAGAGTAGGCAACAGTCAGTAGGACACTAGCTGCAAATGGGGTGCAACCCACATTTCTTTCTGACTATATTCTTGGGGCCTACATCCTGACGTTCGAGACACCTGCACACGCAAGAAATGACAACCTATGTGCCCTGGGCATGCAGAAAGCCAAGCCAAGTTCTCAGAACATACAAGACAAACAGGAAAGTGATAGCTGTCCCTGGGAGGAAAAGGATCAATAGCCAACGGGTACCTAAAACCAAATTCACCAGTCACAATTCAAAGAATTAAATCTTACAAATGTCTTTCTTCTGCCAATTGGAATTTGGAAATGAAGAGACACTGTAAGATTTTAACCTTCCCCTCTTGACTGGACACTACAGACAGAGATCCAGGAGAGCTGACTTTGGTAAGAATTCTTACCCTTAGCCAGCTTCTGCCAGTTTTTCAGGATCCCATCTGTAGACTCCAGAGCAAGTGAGGTGCCCCAGTGGAGCCCTTCATGGTTGCCAAAATGGTAGGAGAGGAAAAATAATTTTCCCTTTACCGTTCGAGCTCTTGGCTGAGACCCCCTGTAATAAAAGACATTAACAAGAGAAAAACAAATAAGTTTGTTAATATGTATACTTCATGTACACGTGGGAGATTCCCAGGGAAACTGAATAACTCCTTGAGATGGCCCATGCCACCACCTTAAAAACAGTCTTCAGCCAAAGGCAAAGAAAGATGTTGGGGGTGGGAGGAGAGGCCAGTTATTCGAGGTTACCAAGAAAAGCAAGGTTAACAAGGGTAAGGTTTGTTATGCCGACTAAAGTTGGTGCCTTCTCCATTGACAAGTGTTTCATGTGATTTCAAGTCCTCCTTCAGAGGGAAGAACAGAGAGGGAGACACTTACTAGTGGAGATTTCCATTATAAATGTAAATGTTCCTTACAAAAGGGTAACTTCTACTCTGTTTTTAGAGATTTTCTTGTGTCTGCTGTTTCTTAAAATAATCAGCTCAAAATACTCCTTACACCACAGAAGCATATTTTGGGTGGCATGTTCTGCTACCCTTCACAGCAATGGATAGTACAAATATAAATGGAGTATTCATGTAAAGAACAATATATATACCAAGTACCATTTGAAGACACATTAGCTAACAAAATACATGAAAACATAAAGAGCTGTTATTTTCAATGAAAAAAAGGCAAGTTGCAGAATATGAATAATGGGATTCTATACTGAAAAAGAAAACATGTATGAATAAATATTTTTGTGTATCTCTGATTACGATAATATTTCACCTACAGACAAACACATCTGGAGAAAATGCACCAATCTATTGAGAGTGGGCAACTTTGGGTCAAAGGACAGGTATCAAGCAGAAGGGAGAGTCAGGGTAATTTCATATTATAAATATACATTTCTGTATTGTTTGAAGAATTGTAAACAGGAAAATTTATTAAGAGAAAAATTTGAAAATAGAAAATACTTTTTACAGATAAATAGGTTACTTGAGATTTTAGTGTTTTGGAAATATATTCAAGGAATACCCATTTATGGAGGAAAGAAGCTGAGTACAATTTTTGATAATGCATTTGTATGTGTAAGTGTGTCTCAGTTTGGGTTTATGTGGCTGAAACTTGATAGTTAATCTGTGTGCTTCTGTGCCTCAAGTTCTATCACCCTAAATATTCATGGGCTCTGGAGCCATGCTATTTGGGTCCAAATCCATGATGTGTCACTTTCTAAGTATGCTAGCTTAGGCAAAATACTTAACCTCCCAGTTCTTTACTATCTTCATCTGTAAAATAAGGATGAAAAATGTCACACTGCAATTCTGAGAATAAATGTTACTTGACCCAAAACAAATGTTGGCTAATTTTAATACTTTCATGTTTTTATGGGCCATTAGTATTCTTGTAAGCACTGAAATTATGATGCAAATGGATGTTTATTGACATTGAATGACATTCAATTTGTGTTGCTAGTGAAGAAAGGCAGGGTATAACACTATAAGAAAGATGAAATTTTATTTTTAGACAGAAGTATGACTATACTTGCAGAGGAAAAGGAACAGGATGGTAAATATCTGGGAAAAGATAATAGACTATTCTTCTTTTCTTGAGTTCTGTTAAAAGATAAACTGAGGCATATTAAAATTTTTACAAATTTAATTGAACAAAGATTCATTCTAATTGAGCACCAAATGGGAAGTGAATAGGAATGCTCCACTGACAGGAGCCAGGAGAATGGGTTACTTAGGAAAGGTACGGAAACAAGGAAAAGAAATTATTTGGCTGGCAACAGCTTAAAGCTCACTTGGCTGTTTGTGGTTGGTTGTCCTTGGTTTTTGATTTTGTAACCTTGAGGCATTTACAGGCTTAGATTTTGGTTTGCTTACATGGGCCACCATGGCATTAGGGCCACCTCTAATGGCCCCCTTGTTTAATTACTTTAACAATTCCACCTTTTGGTATGAGTGGCACTCTCAGTCACCACCAAAATTGTTCCTGTCTCACCATGAAAACTTGTAGATTATGATATCAGGTCCACAGAAGAATTACTTTTGCTATTTATCTCATTGTTCATCTTGTTCCTGTTTCTTCAAGCACAGTGAGACCATCTGATGGCTGTGAACATGCATTTAAGACCTTTGAGAGAACACAGAGCACCAGGGAGACTACAATGATGACTATCAGGAGGATAATACCAAGAGAGTAATGTATACTCTTTAGCTAGGGCCCCCATGAACCAAACCAGTTGGCATCAAATAAATCAAAGAATGTACCTGGAAAGGCATCAACTTGTTTTAGCTAAGTGTCTTGTTTGTTAATTCCTTGTATTGGCTACAATACCAGAGGTGTTTATCCAGGTACCACAATAGGTATTTGTTATGGCACAGACTGCTCCTTGTTCAGCCAATAAGTAATCTAAAGGAAATCTCTTATCTAAAGCCATCTTAGCAAGAAAAGTCTAGGGACTCTGTTGTATAACTATGGCCTTTTTCTTGTATTCAGCAATAGTTGCCAGAGTTAAGAGGCATTGTCTTCCCATGCATTAACAGAGAGAAAAAGCAAGTACCAAAAAGGCAAGAGGAATAAGAGTTTCATATTGGAGACGAGGATCTTGATCTGTGATCTTGGGAGAGCTGTCCACCTCTAGATGCCTCAAGATGCTGAGGAACCTCCCTAGTCAACTTTAAGTTTAGATCTCCAGCCCTTATGCAGTTTCAAGAGTCTGGAAGTGATTCCTGAAACTTGACTCTTGAATCTTGGGTCAAGATTCGAGTGCCTGCAGTTTGGCTGCTATCTGGATAGTGAGGGGGACATGGTATGATCCCTTTCAAGGAGGTTGAAAGGAAGTCTTTGTTCTTATTGATTTCAGGTCAGAAGGGTGGGAGAAAATTGGAAGTGTTAGTTTGGAGAGTTGTAGCCAGTATCTGAGGAAACTGGAAGAATTCAGGATCCAGTCCAATTTACAGGTAGATAACAAAACCTCAAAGATAATGAACATGAATAGAACCTGATATCCACAAGGATGTCTTACACTTTTTTACTAAACATCTTCTTCTCTCTACAACCACTCTCTCACTTCTATTAAAGATAATCACAGTAAGACCAATTTGTTTGCAAAACAGGTCTAGTCTCATTAAACTTGGCCTGATGTTTACATAACTGTAGCAAGAGTAGTGACTGGCCACAGAGGCTATTTTAAATTTTTCTTTGCTGGAACTTTTTATAAGGAATCTCAGTTGGACATTTAAAAGCCTCTTGAGGCTAAGAAGCCAAGCCTGAGACTTGCCATCAAACTTTGCCTACAATACCTATAGATCTGGGTTAATTCCTTTCTTCTTGAAGTCTCCTCAATTTCTTGAGGTTTCCGGGCCTGCAGGAAGAGACCTTCCTTCCTTACCTGGGAAAGCTGCTGGGAACGCAGCAAGCAAGGTAACAGGCTGGTTTTCCAAGAGGCTTTACTGGCTCCATAAAGTCAGCCTCAGTTCCTTAAAGTTGTGTGGTCTATATTCTATGCATATTCTGAATTATGATATTCTGTCAAAGCCATAATATAAACAATGTTTCAAATTGTATTCTAAAAACAGATTCTTACTGAATTTATACAAATAACTAAATAGCCATGAAAATAAGAACACTCAACAAATTTCCTAATTCTGGAGGGATCAGATACGGAGAAAAATGAAATGTTTCAATTCTGTTTACAAAGGTATACTTTATCAAATTGCTATACATCATAGACAGCTTAAAAGAAAAAGGTTTCTTTAAACTTGTAAATAAAAACATTAAAGAACCAGCAGTGTTTCACATAAAAAGTCATAAAAATTATAATCATCCCCATCAGTTCATTCAACCCATGTTATTAATTCTTGTTCTACTTGAATCTAGTTTTTCCATTAGAGCTCTGGAAATTCTTACCCAGTCAGTAGTATGTCCTTAAACTTTTCAGAAACCTGTATTCTATAGTACTTTTCAGAGTTTTCTCCATGAATCTCTCTGAAGATGAATCACTTTTGCAAAAGCATCAGAGTAAAACAACAACTGTCTGTAAATGACAAAAAAAATTTTAAATGCCCATGATTAAATACCTGATGAGAGTTTATTATAATGAAATTGACTATGAAATTTGGTTATTTATGTGACATAACACATATCAAGATAATAACCAGAATTATGACTGATAACATTATACCAGGACATACTAGATTTCTAGGACTTTCATACAATTTCTGGAACACATATTAAAAACATATATCCATACAGATATAACCTAAGAAGGTTTAGTATCACTTATTTGACAATGCTTCCCATGTATTTCACCATATCCAATAAACCTAATAATTTTAACATCTTACCAGGTGAGAGACAAAACCTTTGAGATTTTCCGGAAGCCCTCTGGGAAATCTCAAAGTTAATTTAAGGTTAAAAAGATTCCATTCATAATTTGGTTTTGGGAAGTTGTCAAAAATGTCAAAAGGTTTGAGCATTTGATTAAATAGGATCATAGATCATTATGAAATAACTAATTATTTATTTAACCAAAGTGACAATAGAAGATTTTAAAGGCAAATACAGAAGGTGACATAGTTGTGAAGAAAACTTCACACTTTTAATATCGAGAAGACTCAGTTTTCCCAAGTAACCAAAGACCTGATAAAGACAACAAGAAGCAGAGGAAATCATTTTGGCATGACATAAAATCTTTGTTGACCAGGCAGACTACGAAAAGGTAAAGAAAAACCTTTCCCAACAGCTTATCAAGATAAGACCAATAGTCCAAGAAAATGTTTTTTTTTAACAGAGAGAAAACCAAATTCTGATTTTACACCAATGTAATTTTGATATTAAGACTCACTCTTTAAAAACAAAAATAAATTCATTCCAATTTAACAAGCTTGACCACACATACAATTATTTTCTCAAGAGTCCTTTTCCACAAACCTTCTATACATTCAGGTTTTGTACTGTATTTTCTCTTCTCTTTCATTCTGGAACAACCAGCCAGTCTACTTTAGGACAAAATTACTTTCCTTTTCCCTCAGGAAAAAAACATGTCCTTCATACCTTTCCTTATTCAAAAAACACATTCTAATATCCTTACCCACTTTTCATAAACGGTTGTTTTCTTTTGCCCTTATTACTTTGAAAGTTTTAATTACATACACTGATAAGAATTCTTAACCCTTAGAATTCTTAATTTCTAGTTAAAACCAAGAAGTAATCGTGGACTGCCTGTTACATTACCATTCTGTGGATTAGCAAATTTATAGATACATTTCACAATTTCTAGAAGTATATTCCTCTTCATAGTAAATTTTTTTAATTTGCCATAAAATATATTGACTAATTGACCCAAATATCTTTGGTTCCTCTGTAATAAAAAGTAGGTAAGCCTATGTTCAGTAACCAATGTTTCAGTATATTATCTTATATGGAAATTATCTAGATATTCAATGAATATTCATCATTTAACTTAATTTAGTTACTTTAAGGTTTCAAGTTACCAAAAAGATTTTGGAGACTATTTTTAAGTAGATATACCATAAAGCATAGTTATTATTGAAATGTTCATTTGTAAACTTTTACTTACCTCTATTTAATTTACTTATTCTTAACAATTATGTTAGATTACTCATGAAAATTTCATGAGGCATTAAACAGCTAACCATCATCTTGTTAAAAAACAAAATTCAACTGAATATATTTTAAAGATCTTATTGGCTTTATTCAGTGACTTATGAATTGGGCAGTATCCAATCTAGTAGATAGAAAGTAGCTCTGAAGAGCTGTAGAAAATGACTTATACATGGAAGAGAGTAGGAATAAGGAGGTTATATAGGCAACAAAGTAGATTGGTTATTGCCAGATTACTTTTCTTCAGAGGACAGAAGAGATCTATTAGGCAGATTACCAAACAAGTGCTGATCAGGCAATTCCTGATTGACTGGTATAAGGTTCCATTTCTGGGAAAGCCAAAACAGTAATGAAGTCTTGGTTTGGTGGGGCTTACCATAAGTGACTCCATTTTGGACCTGTTGCCACGTTTTAAAGAATCTTAATTTATTTTTCTTGCCAACAAATTCTGTAACAGATAACTTGAACTTATGACTACTATACCCAGATAAAATGAAAGTTGTATATCTGCATTATATTTAATAATGATTACTCTGATGTGTTTATTTTAATTAAACCAACAAATTTAGCTTTTTATTTACTAAAGATTAACCTAGATCACTTGAATTTGAAAAATATTTCAGTTTCTATACTTCTGAAAAAAGTGTACTTAATTTATATAAGCACTTTTTTTGTTTGTTTTTTGTTGTCGTTTTAGTATTTGTTTACTTACTTATTTATTTACTTTTGGCTGCATTGGGTCTTCATTGCTGCAGGCGGGCTTTCTCTAGTTACGGCGAGTGGGGGCTACTCTTCATTGCGGTGCGTGGGTTTCTCATTGCAGTGGCTTCTTTTGTTACGAAGCACATACTCTAGGTGTGCGAGCTTTAGTAGTTGTGGCACATGGGCTCAGTAGTTGTAGCTCGCGGGCTATAGAGCGCAGGCTCATTAGTTGTGGCACATGGGTTTAGTTGCTCCGCGGCGTGTGGGATCTTCCTGGTCATGGGCTCTAACCCATGTCGCCTGCATTGGCAGGCAGATTCATAACCACTGCGCCACCAGGGAAGTCCCTGTTTTCATATTAAAAAAAATTTTTTTTATTCAGTCTTTTTTTTTTTTTTCCTTTTTTTGTGGTACGCGGGCCTCTCACTGTTGTGGCCTCTCTCGTTGTGGAGCACAGGCTCCAGACGCGCAGGCTCAGCAGCCATGGCTCACGGGCCCAGCTGCTCCACAGCATGTGGGATCTTCCCAGACCGTGGCACGAACCTGTGTCCCCTGCATCAGCAGGTGGACTCTCAACCACTGCGCCATCAGGGGAGCCCTATTCAGTCTTTTGATATCTTCGTGTTTTATAGCATATTTTATTTTTTTTATATTTCCATTTCTACTTTCCTCTTCTGTTGTTCTGTGTTTTTTCCGTTTTCATTTTATTTTATTTTCTTAAAATCAGTTTTATCAGATTGTTCTGTTTCCTTGCTTTATTCTTCAATTGGCACACTGCTATCATTTTGTTTTTAGGTTTTTTTTTTTCTGAGTTCTGACTCAAATTGTTTGATTTCGTTTGGGGGTTCTGTTTGTCTGGTGGTTCTCTTGCTTTTTGTCTTATTTGGTTCTGTTTTTGTTTCTTTTGCATGTGTGTGTTTCCTTGTTTCTCTTTTTGTTTGTTTGATTTTGTTTTTACCATTTCTCTGGGGGTATTTTTTTGTCTTTTTTTTCATTCTATAATATATATATTTTAATTTTTTATGTTTCTATTTCTACATTGCTTTTCTATTGTTCTGTCTTGTTTCCCCTTTCTCTTTTTTTAATTTTTTAAAATCATTTTTGTCAGTTTGTTTTTTCTTAGCTTCACATATCAGTTGGTACTCTGCTTTGGTTTCATTTTTGTTTTTTTTTTACTTTTCTTTTAAATTGTGTGATTTCGTTCTTCAGTTCTTTTGCTTTTGTTCCCTTCCTTTCTGTTTTATTTGGTTCTGTTTCTTGTGTGTGTGTGTGTGTGTGTGTGTGTGTGTGTGTGTGTGTGTATTTCCTTGTTTCTGTTTTGTTTGTTTGATTCTACGTTTTATGATTTATCAGGGGTTTTGATTACTTTTTTTCTTATATCCCCTTTACTGCCATGACGAGTGACTTGCAGGGTCCTGGTTCCTCGACCGGAAGTTGGCCCTGAGGCTCTGGGGTGGGAACATGAAGTCCTGGACGCTGGAATACTAGAGAATTTCTGATCCAAGGGAAGATTAATCACCGAGAGCTCTCACAGAGGCCTCTCTCTGAATCCAAGACCCAGCTCCACCCAACTGCCTGCAGCTCCCAGCGCTGGACACCTCACACCAAACAGCAAGAGAGGCAGGAACACAAACCCACCCATCAATACACAGACTACCTAAAGTCATACTAAGCTCACAGACACCCCAAAACTCACCACCTGATACGGGCCCTGCTCATCAGAGGGAAAATTCTTAGCACCACCCACCAGAACACAGGCACCAGGCCCTCCCATCAGGAAGCCTAGAAAACACACTGGGTCAACCCCACCACTGGGGGCAGAGAACAGAAGCAAGAGGAACTACACCTCTGCAGCCTAGGGAAAGGAGACCTCAAATACTGTAAATTAGGCAAAAAGAGAAGACAGAGAAATATCTTGCAGACAAAGGGGCAAGATAAAACCCCACAAAACCAAATAAATGAAGAGGAAATAGGCAATGTATCTGAAGAAAAATTCAAAGTAGTGATAGTAAAGATGATCCAAAATCTCGGAAATAGAATAGAGAAAATACAAGAAACATTTAACAAGGAACTAGAAGAACTAAAGAGCAAACAAACAGTAATGAACAACACAAAAAATGAAAAAAAATACTCTAGAAGGAATCAATATCAGAATAACTGAGGCAGAAGAATGGATAAGTGAGCTAGAAGATAGAATGGTGGAAATAACTGCCACAGAGCAGAATAAAGAAAAAAGAATGAAAAGAATGGACGACAGTCTAGAGACCTCTGGGACAACATTAAAGGCACCAACATTAGCATTATAGGCATCCCAGGAGAAGAAGAAAAAAGAAAGGGTCTGAGAAAATATTTGAAGAGAATATAGTCAAAAACTTCCCCAACATGGGAAAGGAAATAATCAAGTCCAGGAAGCGCACAGAGTCCCATACAGCATAAACCCAAGGAGAAACATGCCGAGACACATATTAATCAAACTAACAAAAATTAAACACGAAGAAAAACTATTAAAAGCAGCAAGGGAAAAGCAACAAATAACATACATGGGAATTCACATGTGACTAACAGCTGATCTTTCAGCAGAAACTTTGCAGGCCAGAAGGGAGTGGCAGGACATATTTAAAGTGATGAAAGGGAAAAACCTACAACCAAGATTACTCTACCCAGCAAGGATCTCATTCAGATTCGATGGAGAAATCAAAAGCTTTAGAGACAAGCAAAAGTTCAGAGAATTCAGCACCACAGAAAACATCTTTACAACAAAAGCTAAAGGAACTTCTCTAGGCAGGAAACACAAGAGAAAGAAAAGACCTATAAAAACAAACCCAAGGGGCTTCCCTGGTGGTGCAGTGGTTAAGAATCCGCCTGCCAATGCAGGGGACATGGGTTTGAGCCCTGGTTTGGGAAGATCCCACATGCTGTGGAGCAACTAAGCCCATGCACCACAACTACTGAGCCTGCACTCTAGAGCCGGCGAGACACAACTACTGAGCCCATGCGACACACCTACTGAAACCCAAGTGTGCCTAGAGCCCATGCTTCACAAGAAGAGAAGCCACTGCAATGAGAAGGCTGAGCACCACAACGAAGGGGGAAACCCCCCCGCCACAACTAGAGAAAGCCCATGTGCAGCAACAAAAGACCCAACGCAGCCAAAAATAAATAAAGTACATAAATAAAAAAACCCAAAACAATTAGTAAAATGGTAATAGGAACATACGTATCAATAATTACCTTAAATATCAATCCATTAAATGTTCCAACCAAAAGACACTGGATACAAAAACAAGATCCCTATATGCTGTCTACAAGAGACCCACTTCAGATCTAGGGACTCATACAGACTGAAAGTGAGGGGATGGGAAAAGATATTCCACACAAATGGAAATCAAAAGAAAGCTGGAGGAGGAATACTCATATCAGACAAAATAGACTTTAAAATAAAGGCTATTACAAGAGGCAAGGAAGAACACTATATAATGATCAAGGGATCAATCCAAGAAGAAGATATAGCAATTGTAAATATCTATGTACCCAACATAGGAGTACCTCAATACATAAGGCAAATGCTAACAACCATAAAAGGGGAAATCAACAGTAACACAATAATAGTAGGGGACCTTAATACCCCACATACACTAATGGAAAGATCATCCAAACAGAAAATAAATAAGGAAATACAAGCTTTAAATGACAATTAGACCAAATGGACTTAATCAATATTTACAAGACATTCCATCCAAAATCAACAGAATACACTTTCTTCTCAAGTGCAAACAGAACATTCTCCAGGATAGATCACACCTTGAGTCACAAATCAAGCCTTGGTAATTTTAGAAAATTGAAATCATATCAAGCATCTTTTCCAACCACAACACTATGAGACTAGATATCAATTACAGGACAAAAACTGTAAAAAATAAAAACACATGGAAGGTAAACAATAAGCTACTAAATAACTAAGAGGTCACTTAAGAAACCAAAGAGGAAGTCAAAAAATACCTAGAAACAAATGAAAATGAAAACATGATGACCCAAAACCTATGGGATGCAGCAAAAGCAGTTCTAAGACAGAAGTTTATAGAAATATAATCCTACCTCAAGAAAGAAGAAACACCTCAAATAAACAACCTAACCTTTCACCTAAAGCAATTAGAGAAAGAAGAACAAAAAACCTCCAAATTTAGCAGAAGGAAAGAAATCATAAAGATCAGATCAGAAATAAATGAAAAACAGATGAAGAAAACAATAGTAAAGATCAATAAAACTAAAGGCTGGTTCTTTGAGAAGATAAAGGAAACTGATAAACCATTAGCCAGACTTATCAGGAAAAAAGGGAGAAGACTCAAATCAACAGAATTAGAAATGAAGAAGGAGAAGTAACAACTGACACTGCAGAAATAAAAGGATCATGAGGGACTACTACAAGCAACTATATGCCAATAAAATGGACAACCTGGAAGAAATAGACAAATTCTTAGAAAAGCACAATGCTCCAAGACTGGACCAGGAAGAAATAGAAAATATGAACAGACCAATCACAAGTACTGAAATTGAAACTGTGAGTAAAAATCTTCCAACAAACAAAAGCCCAGGGCCAGATGGATTAACAGGTGAATTCTATCAAACATTTAGAGAAGAGCTAACACCTATCCTTCTCAAACTCCAAAAGATAGCAGAGGGAGGGACACATCCAAATTCATTCTATGAGGCCACCATCACCCTGATACCAAAACCAGACAAAGATATCACAAAAAAAGAAAACTACAGGCCAATATCACTGATGAACACTGATGCAAAAATCCTCAACAAAATACTAGCAAACAGAATCTGAAAGCACATTAAAAGGATCATACACCATGATCAAGTGGGGTTTATCCCAGGAATGCAAGAATTCTTCAATATATGCAAATCAATCAATGTGATACACCATACTAAGAAACTGAAGGATAAAAAACATATGGCCATCTCAATAGATACAGAAGAATCTTTTGAAAAAATTCAACACCCATTTATGATAAAAACTCTCCAGAAAGTGGGCATAGAGGGAACCTACCTCAATATAATAAAAGCCATATACAATAAACCCCAGCCAAATTCATTCTTAATGGTGAAAAACTGAAACTATTTCCACTAAGATCAGGAAGAAGACAAGTGTGCTGACTCTCACCACTATTTTTCAACATAGTTTTGGAAGTTTTAGCCACAGCGATCAGAGAAGATAAAGAAATAAAAGGAATACAAATTGGAAAAGAAGAAGTAAAACTGTCACTGTTTGCAGATGACATGCTACTATACATAGAAAATCCTAAAGATGCCATCAGAAAACTATTATAGCTAATCCATGAATTTGGTAAAGTAGCAGGATACAAAATTAATGCACAGAAATGTCTGGCATTCCTATACACTAATGATGAAAAATCTGAAAGTGAAATCAAGAAAACACTCCCATTTACCATTGCAACAAAAAGAATAAAATATCTAGGAATAAACCTACCTAAGGAGACAAAAGACCTGTATGCAGAAAATTATAAGACACTGATGAAAGAAATTAAAGATGATTAAAGATGATACAAACAGATGGAGACATATACCATGTTCTTGGATTGGAAGAATCAACATTGTGAAAATAACTATATTGTCCAAAGCAATCTACAGATTCAGTGCAATCCCTATCAGTCTACCAATGGTATTTTTCACAGAACTAGAACAAAAAGTTTCACAGTTTGTATGGAAACACAAAATATCCTGAATAGCCTAAGCAATCTTGAGAAAGAAATATGGAGCTGGAGGAATCAGGCTCCAGGACTTCAGACTATACTACAAAATTACAGTAATCAAGACAGTATGGTACTCTCACAAAAACAGAAATATAGATCAATGGAACAGGATAGAAAGCCCAGAGATAAACCCACGCACATATGGTCACCTTATCTTTGATAAAGGAGGCAAGAATATACAATGGAGAAAAGACAGCCTCTGCAATAAGTGGGGCTGGGAAAACTGGATAGCTACATGTAAAAGAATGAAATTAGAACACTCCCTAACACCATACACAAAAATAAACTCAAAATGTATGAAAGACCTAAATTTAAGGGCAGACACTATAAAACTCTTAGAGGAAAACATAGGCAGAATACTCTATGACATACATCACAGCAAGATCCTTTTTGACCAACCTCCTAGAGAAATGGAAATAAAAACAAAAATAAACAAATAGGACCTAATGAAACTTAAAAGGTTTTGCACAGCAAAGGGAAACGGAAAAAGACGAAAAGACAACTCTCATCATGGGAGAAAATATTTGCAAATGAAGCAACTGACAAAGGATTAATCTCCAAAATTTACAAGCAGCTCATACAGTTAGATATCAAAACCCAAAAAACCCAATCCAAAAATGGGCAGAAGACCTTAAATAGACTTTTCTCCAAAGAAGATATATAGATTACCAGCAAACACATGAAAGGATGCTCAACATCAGTAATCATTAGAGAAATGCAAATCAAAACTACAATGAGGTATCACCTCACAGCAGTCAGAATGGCCATCATCAAAAAATGAATAAACAATAAATGCTGGAGAGGGTGTGGAGAAAAGGGAACCCTCTTGCACTGTTGGTGGGAATGTAAATTGTTACAGCCACTATCAAGAACAGTATGGAGTTTCCTTAAAAACCTAAAAATAGAACTACCATATGACCCAGCAATCCCACTCCTGGACACATACCCTGACAAAACCATAATTCTAAAAGAGTCATGGACCACAATGTTCATTGTAGATCTATTTACAATAGCCAGGACATGGAAGCAACCTAAGTGTTCATCGACAAATGAATGGATAATGATGTGGCACATATATACAATGGAATATTACTCAGACATAAAAAGAAATGAAACTGAGTTATTTGTAGTGAGTTGGATGGACCTAGAGTCTGTCATACAGAGTGAAGTAAGTCAGAAAAAGGAAAACAAATACCGTATGCTAACACATATATATGGAATCTAAAAAGAAAAAAAAGGTTCTGAAGAACCTAGGGGCAGGGCAGGAATAAAGACACAGACATAAAGAATGGGCTCGAGGACACAGGGAGGGGGAATGGTAAGCTGGGACGAAGTGAGAGAGTAGCATGTACATATATATACTACCAAATGTAAAATAGATAGTTAGTGGGAAGCAGCCACATAGCACGGGGTGATCAGCTCGGTGCTTTGTGACCACATAGAGGTGTGGGATAGGGAGGGTGTGAGGGAGATGCAGGAGGGAGGAGATATGGGGATATATGTATATGTATAACTGATTCACTTTGTTATAAAACAAAACTAACACACAATTGTAAATAAATTATACTCCAATAAAGATGTAAAAAAAAAAGAGATACCTACTGCCTGTCTTGATCATTTTTGGGGTGTTCTCTTGTTTAATGTTATCCTCTATGATAGAAACTGAAATTTCTAGGTTAGAAATTAGCTTACAGTTTTTATCAATGAGCGTGTTATTCTCAAAGTGTGTTTTTTAACAAGCTTGCTTTCAAAATGCAATGTGAGGAACACTAGGTGAAACAAACTGTAGTCAATGGAATTAAACCACGTATGAATACTTGGTAAGGAAAAAACCCACAGCCCTCAAATGTCGGCCAGCAAACTCAATTCACATCACATGTTATGAGCTACACCCATCCACATCTGGTGTTAGAAGTTTCTGTCCTATTCAGAGAATTTTCTTCCCACCACTTTGTATCTTTATTATGTTGTGTCTTCTGGTCTATTAACACAGTATGTCTCTCCATTTATTTAGATCATTTTTATTTCCTTTATAATTATTTTGTAATTTGCAGCATATAAGCCTTGTACATGTTTTGTAAAATTTACATGTAAGTATTTCAGGTTTTAAAAATTGTGGTGAAATATACACAATACAAGATCTTACCATTTTAACCATTTTAAGAATACAGTTCAGTGACATTAAGAATATTCACATTGTTGTGCAAACATCACTGCTTTCCAGCTCTAGAACAATTTTATCTTTCCAAACTGAAACTCTGTACACATTAAATAATAACTCTCCCTTCTCCTCTCACCCAGATTCTGGCAACCACCATTCCACTTTCTGTCTCTACTTATCTGACCAATCTAGGTACCTTATATAAATTGAATCATATGATATTTGTCCTTTGTGACTATCTTATTTCACTCAGAAAAATTTCTTCAAAGGTCATCCATATTGTAGCTTGTATCACAATATCTTTCTATTTTAAGGATGAATAATGTTCCAATGTGTGTGCATGTGTATATATATATATATATATATATATATATATATATATATATATATATATATATACCACATTATATTTATACATTAATCTATCAAATGGACATCTTGGCTATTTTCACTTTTAAGCTATTGTGACTAATAATGCTATGAACATAGGTGTACAAATATCTGACAGATTCTTTTGTGTATATAGCCAGAAGTGGAATTGATGTATCATATGGTAACTCTACACTTAATTTTTTGAGGAGTTGCCATACTGTGTTCCACAGATACACCATTTTACATTCCCATTAGCCACATAGTAGGGCTTCAATTTCTCCACATCCTTGTCACCATTTGTTATTTTCTGGGTTTTTGATTGTTTTGTTTTATTTTGTTTTGTTTTTTATAGTGGTAATTCTAATGGGTGTGAGGTGGTATTTCATTGTGGTTTTGATTTGCATTTCCCAAGTGATTAATAATGTCTAGTATCTTTTCTTTTCATATGATTATTACTATTTGTATATCTTCTTTGGAGAAATGTCTTTATAAGTCCTTTATCCATTTTTGAATTGGGTTTTTTGTTGTTGTTGTTGGATTGTAGTTCTTTATATATTCTGGATATTAATCCCCTATTTGGTATCTTATTTGCAAATATTTTCCCTTTTTACTCTTGATAGTGACTTCTGATGTACCAAATTTTTAATTTTGATGTAGTCTAATCTATTATTTTCCATTGTTGCCTGTGCTTTGGTGTCATGCTTAAGAAATCATTGCCAGATCCAATGTCATGAAGCTTGTCTCTTATGTTTTCTTTTAAGAGTTTTATACTTTTAGCTCTCATGTTTAGGTCTTTCATCCATTTTGAGTTAATTTTTGCACATGGTTTAATGTAAGATTATTAATTCATTATTTCCCATGTGGATATCTATTTTCCTCATATTTGTTGAAAAGACGGTACTTTTCCCATTGAATGGTCTTGACACAGTTGTTGAAAAACATTTGTCCATTTATGCCAGAGTTTGTTTCTGGATTTCCTGTTCTATTACATTCTTCTATATGCCTGTCTTCTGCCAGTATCACACTGTTTTTATCACTGTAAATTTTTCTTAAGTTTGAAATGAGGAAGTGAGAGACCTCCAACTTTGTTCTTCTCAAGACTGTTTTGACTAATCAGGGTCTCTTGAGATTCCATATGAAAAATAGAATGGGTTTTTCTATTTCTGCAAAAAAACCAAGATCATTGGGATTTTGATTTTGATAGCGATTGTATTGAATCCATAGATCTTGTTGGGTATTACTGACATTTTAGCAGTATTGAGTCTTCCAATCCATGAACACAGAATGTCTTTTCAATTATTTGTGTACCCTTAAATTTTTTTCAGGAAGATTTTGTAGTTTTCAATGTCCAATCTTTCAACTCCTTGGTAACGTTTATTCTTAATTATTTTATTCTTTTTGATACTGCTATAAATGGAACTGTCTTTTAAATATCCTTTTAGATTGTTTATTATTAGTGTATAGAAATGCACATGATTTTGTTTGTTGATTTTTTTATCCATAAGTTTTGCTGAATTTACTAATTCTAAAAGGTTTTTTGTAGAATCTTTAGGATTTTCTACCTAAAAGATTATCTCATCTAAAAACAGAGGTAATTTTACTTCTTTTCCAATATGGATGCCTTTTATTTATTTTTCTTGCCTAATTGCTTCAGCTAGACCATCCAGTACTTCATTGAAAACAAGTGGTGAAAGTGGGCATCCTTGTCTTGTTCCTGATCTTAGAGGAAGAATTTTCAGTGTTTCCCTCTTGAGTATAATGTTAGCTCTTTTTGTATGTTTTTAGGGCCTTTGTTATGTTGAGATAGTTTTCTTCTATTCCTAGTTTACTGAGTGTTTTTATCATGAAAGGATGTTGAGTTTTGTCAAATAATTTTTCTAAATCAATTGAGATGATCTTTTTCTTTCTCCTTTCATTCTGTTAATGTGGTACATTACATTGCTTGACTTTTTTATTTTGAACAACTCTTTCATTCCAGGAACAAATCCCACTTGATCGTGGTATAAAATTATTTTGATATCCTATTGAATTTGCTTTGCTAGTATTTTGTTGAGGATTTTTGCATCAATGTTCATAAGAGATATTGTTCTGTAGTTTTCTTTTAATATCTTTCTCTGGCTTTGAAATCAGGGTAATGCTAGTCTTATAGAATAAGTCGGGAAGTGTTTCCTTCTCTCCAAATTTTGGAAAAATTTGAGAAGAATTTGTATTAATTTTTCTTTAAATTTTTGGTTGGATCCACCAGTGAAGTCATCTATACCTAGGCTTTCTCTTGTTGGTAGGTTTTTAGTAATTCAGTCTCCTTACAAGTTATAGATCAGTTCAGATTTTCTGTTTATGATTCCATTTTGATAGGTTGTGTGTTCCTAGCAATTTGTTCATTTCATCTAGGTTATCCAATTTGATGGTACAATTATTCATAGTAGTCTTCTATAATCCTTTTTGCTTCTTTAAAATTGATGGTAATGTCTTTTCTTTCTTTTCTTGTTTTAGCTATTTGAGTTTTCTCTCTTTGGGGGGGCCAGCCTAGCCAAAGTTTTGTTATTTTTAAAATATTTTCAAAGAACCAACTCTTGCTTTTGTGAATTTTCTCTACTGTTTTTCTACTCTCTATCTCTTATTTATCTCTTCTCTAATTATTATTTCCTTCCTTCTGATAGTTTTGTGTTTAGTTTGTTTTCCTTTTTCTTTAAGGTACAAAGTTCTTTAAGGTATAAATTTAGTTTGTTGATTCAAAATCTTTTTAAAATGTGTTTACAGCTACAAATTTCCTTCTTAGCACTGCTTTCATTGTAACCTCTAAGTTTTAATATGTTAAGTTTTCCTTTTCATTTGTCTCAAGATATTTTCCAATTTCCCTTGCAATATTTTCTTTGACTTATTAGTTATTTAAGAATGTTACTTGATTTCCAGTTTTCCATCTATTGATTTCTATTTTCATTCCATTGTGATCAGAAATGATACTTTGTATGATTTCTTTAAAGTTTATTAAGATTTTCTTTGTGACCTAACATAGTCTATCCGGGATAATATTCCATGAGCACTTGAAAAAAACAGGTATTCTCCTGCTGTTGGATGGAGTGTTCTGTATATGTCTGATAGGTCCAATTAGTCTATAGTGTTTTTCATGTCCTCAATTTCCTTACTGATCTTCTGTCTGGTTAGTCTATCAATTAATGAGAATGGGGCATTGAAAGCTCTTACTAGTATTGGAATACTGTTTATTTATCTGCTCAATGCTATCAATGTTTGCTTCATATATTTAGGAGCAGTCATGTTTGGCCTATATGTGTTTATATTATGTTGGTGACAGTTTTATCATGATATAAATCATTCTTTGCCTCTTGTAATAGTTTTAGAATTAAAACTATTTTATTTGATATTAGTATAGCCACTTATCTTCTCTTTTGGTTAATATTTGCACAGAATATCTTTTACCATCCTTTCACTTTCAACTTATATACATCTTTTTCTCTAAAACCATGAACATTTTGGTGTTTATTTTAGATAAAAAGAAAGACTTTACTTTTTGTTAAACTGGCTTCATAATGTATATTCAGCTTTGCATCCTGATTTTTTCACTTAACATACAATGTAAAGCATTTTCCTGTGTCATTAAATATTCTTCTAAAACAATAATTTTCATAACTGTATGGCAGCTCTTGTCTAGATGCACTATCATTTAACCAGCCCCCTCATAGTGAACATTTATGTTGTTTCCAGTTTTTTGTCTTTCTGACTAACAAGGACCTACTTTATAGCATAGGGAACCCTGCTCAATATTCTGTAACAACCTAAATGGGAAAAGAATTTGAAAAAGAATAGATACATGTATATATATAACTGAATTATTTTGCTGTACCCCTGAAACTAACAGTACATTGTTAATCAACTATGCTCTGATATAAAATAAAAATTTTAAAAAAGAATTTATCCCAAGGAGATAATCAGGTACACCCAGATATTTACATACAAATACATTCATTATGGTTTCAGTCAGAAAGACAACCTATATACTTCTTTATATTTAAAGTGAATCTCTTGTAGACAGCATATTTTTGGATCATGTTTTTTAAATCCATTCTACCCATATATGTCATTTGATTGTGGAGATTGATCCATTTACATTTAAAACAATTATTGATAGGGAAGAACTTCTGTTGCCATTTTGTTAATTGTTTTCTGTGTGTCTCATAGTTTTTTGGTCCCTCATTTTCTCCATGATTGCCTTCCTTTATGTTTAGTTGATTATTTTTGTAGTGACACATTTTGATTCCCTTCTAATTTCCTTTTTTTTGTATATTCTGTAGATATGCTCTGTGGTTATCATTAAGATTACATAAAACATCCAAAGTTTAACAATCTATTTTAAACCAATACCAACTTAACTTCAATTGCATACAAAATTCTACAACTTTCCAACTCTGTCTCCCCCAATTTACATTACTGATGTCACGAATTACTTCTTTTTTACTGTGTACCCATTAACATAGATTTATTATTAGTTTTTATGCTTTTGTCTTTTAAATTCTGTAGAAGAATAAAAAACTGAATTTTTGACACCAAATTATTATCATACTGGTTTTGTATGTGTCACCATGCCAGGTTGCAAACTCCACAGAGACAGAAGATCTTTTTGGGGACATGGACTTATGTATGTCTCCATTTGACTGTTAATTTGTATCCCTTAATATCATTTGTAATAAACTGGTAATCTAATGAGTAAACTGGTTTCCTGAGTTCTGTGAGCCTTCTATCAAATTAATTGAACCTAAGGAAAGGGTTCTGGGAACCTCTCAGTTATAGACAGTCGGTCAGAAGCACAGGTAACAACCTAGAATTGAGGTTGGCATCTGAAGAGGAGGTCAGCCTAGTGGGACTGAATCCTTAACCTGTGGAATCTGATACTATCTCTACATAGATAGTGTCAGAATTGAGTTGAACTGTAGGACACCCAACTGGTATTGAAGAATTGCTTGGATATATGGGGAAAGACCCAGAGATTGGAATAAGAGCAGAATTATAACATGAAAAGATGCTCAACATCATTTGTTATCTGGGAAATGCAAATCAGAACCATCATGAGATATCACTTTCAATAACAAAAACATGTCACTCACCAACTGGTTTTATAAGAATGAAGTCACTAAGCCACTGCAGTCACTGACCTTTAACATATCCTGAAAGGTGTTCAAGGTGGAGATAAGGAACGAGGCACTCTGTGCTCTGGGCAAACTGGTAGAACAAGCTTTCAGATAGCTATTTTCAAGAGAAAATTTTATGAATCCAATTTCTTGCATCTTCTCATACCTAGAAAATCACTAAAATCATTATTAGAAGCATCTGCTCCTTGTGAATAGCAGCAACCTCCTCATGAGCAGCAGATACTTTCTACTGAAATGTGTGTTTGATTGCACATACTCCCTTCACTGAAATTATATATAAATAAAAATAAATAAATAAATACACACACACACACACACACACACACACACACACACACACACACTGACCTCTCTTTGGAGCAGTTCCTCAGAGTTATCTGAGAGGCTGTCTCCCAGGCTATAATCCTAAATCCGCAAATAAAACTGAACTCACAGCTCTCACATTGTGCATTTTTTTCAGTGGACAGTTTTGGTGACCAACAAAGGGACCCAGAGCAGACTTCTCTCCTTCACATGAATTCTACGAGGATCTGGAGCCTTGGTACCAGCAAGGCCTTTTGTGTCCATCTACCTGCTCAGAGTCCAGACTAATTTGGGTGTCTTCTGGTTCTTGGATCTCCCAATTGCTGGTTGATGATCCTGAGTTTTATTTGGTGGTGTACAGCATGTACTTGGCACCTCAGTTGCAAGATACTGGGATTTGCTCAGTTGAAAGACACTGAGCAGTCTGAAATGAGTGTTTAGATAGGAGGCTGACCTGACATCTTTCCTCAATTCAGCTACCTTAACAGAATTTGTCAGGATTAAAATGAAGATATTACATGAGAGCTTTGCTCCGAAGAAGAGGGACAAGACTCCTCCTGGTCAGTTACAGCTTTCTCAGGCAACTGAGAAATTTATGGGAGTGGTGGAGGCAGAGTCCTCATACCATGCAGTGGTCCCATAGGGAAATCCTCTCATTAATTAAAAGACTTGCTCGTCCAGTGATCAGATATAAGAACTGGCCATTTAGTGATCCAAGCACCCATGGTGGTTTTAGACTGCTGGAGGGAGAAACGGAGACATGTAACAGAGCTGAAATGACTCTAGGGTGACACTCAGAGGAGTTAAGCTCACAAGCAGCACATGGGACCACTAAACAATTTCATTAGTAAATTTTATTCTCAACAAATTCAACTTTAAAATGGGAAACAGAGTCTCTCAAGCAGAGAAATGAGGGGCATCAGAAAGCCAGCTTCCAACTAACACCCCAACCAGGTTTATGTAAGTACAAAACTTAATTACAAGTACTTACTTAATTTGGAATTAAAGGAAATCATGCCCTGAAAATGGCCAACATGGGGATCATTTATCGCATACACAGTTAAGTTTGAGAAAGCCAGCTTGATAAAACAAACACCTTTATAGAATTCTGACCCTAATGGAACAAATCCTTCTAGGAGAACTTGCTTTTCTCTCCCTGTGCCTTGAGATGTAAATGTTCTATCAGGGCTCTCAGGAGCACTATCTTATCTAGACCATCTCTAATTCCTGAGCCTGAGGGAAGAAAAGCGGTGGGGGGGGGGAAGAATTTTAGGATTTAATTTAAAAATTTATTCCTACTGTAAACTAGTGAGTTTTATATTGTAATACTTGATTCATGACTAAGTTTTAAAATGAAGCTGAGATCTCTGGTTTTGCCTGTCTATATGTCTATGTGTGCATAAGTATATCTTTACTTATGGATGGTATTATCAAAATTAATTTGTAAATGAGCTCTATTTAATTGGCTTAGAGGAAATTAAGTGCTTATATAAACTCTCAGAAATATAAAAGAAACCAACCCAAATAAATTTCAGGTTCATGTGAACGAGGAAAAACTCAGTATTAAGTTAATATTTGATATTAAAGCTAGTTTAAGTTAGTTGGTTTAATTAATACAGATTTGCCTTTAGAGTCATCAACATTAAGTATAATACTTTAATTGTACCTCGGTTTACTAGACATCAAATAAGATCTTATTATATCTGTTGCAAATTTGTCAGCAAGAAAAATAACTTGGTATGACAAAATTTTTATAAATAAATTAAATGTAAATGAAAGCACTTTTAGGTAAACGTTTTAGGAATAATTATGTTTTTTGTTTTTGTTTTTTGTTTTTTCTGTTCACATAATTTTATTTAATCTTCACAATAACCCTATGAGGTACGCAGAGTTACCCGAATCTACCCATGATGAACTGAGGGTCAGAATTCAGGGTTGGCTAGTCTTTATTTACTTACTAGTAAATAAAGTCTTTATTTATTTACTTACAGTCTTATAAGTCTTTATTTTGTGGGGGGGGTTTTAACATCTTTATTGGGGTATAATTGCTTTACAATGGTGTGTTAGTTTCTGCTTTATAACAAAGTGAATCAGTTATACATATGTGCCCATATCTCTTCCCTCTTTCGTCTCCCTCCCTCCCATCCTCCCTATCCCACCCCTCCAGGCCGTCACAAAGCACCGAGCTGATATCCCTGTGGTATGCGGCTGTTTCCCACTAGCTATCTACCTTACGTTTCGTAGTGTATATATGTCCATGCCTCTCTCTCACTTTGTCACAGCTCATCCTTCCCCCTCCCCATATCCTCAAGTCCGTTCTCCAGTAGGTCTGTGTCTTTATTCCTGTCTTACCCCTAGGATCTTCATGACATTTTTTTCCTTAAATCCCATATATATGTGTTAGCATACAGTATTTGTCTTTCTCTTTCTGACTTACTTCACTCTGTATGACAGACTCTAGGTCTATCCACCTCGTTACAAATAGCTCAATTTCATTTCTTTTTATGGCTCAGTAATATTCCATTGTATATATGTGCCACATCTTCTTTATCCATTCATCCGATGATGGACACTTAGGTTGTTTCCATCTCCAGCTATTGTAAATAGAGCTGCATGAACATTTTGGTACATGATTCTTTTTCAATTTTGGTTTTCTCAGGGTATATGCCCAGTAGTGGGATTGCTGGGTCATATGGTAGTTCTATTTGTAGTTTTTTAAGGAACCTCCATACTGTTCTCCATAGTGGCTGAACCAATTCACATTCCCACCAGCAGTGCAAGAGTGTTCCCTTTTCTCCACACCCTCTCCAGCATTTATTGTTTCTAGATTTTTTGATAATGGCCATTTTGACTGGTGTGAGATGATATCTCATTGTAGTTTTGATTTGCATTTATCTAATGATTAATGACGTTGAGCATTCTGTCATGTGCTTGTTGGCAGTCTGTATATCTTCTTCGGAGAAATGTCTATTTAGGTTTTCTGCCCATTTTTGGATTGGGTTGTTTCTTTTTTTGTTATTGAGCTGCATGAGCTGCTTGTAAATTTTGGAAATTAATCCTTTGTCAGTTGCTTCATTTGCCAATATTTTCTCCCATTCTGAGGGTTGTCTTTTGGTCTTGTTTATGGTTTCCTTTGCTGTGCAAAAGCTTTGAAGTTTCATTAGGTCCCATTTGTTTATTTGTTTTTATTTCCATTTCTCTAGGAAGTGGGTCAAAAAGGATCTTGCTGTGATTTATGTCATAGAGTGTTCTGCCTATGTTTTCCTCTAAGAGTTTTATAGTGTCTGCCCTTACATTTAGGTCTTTAATCCATTTTGAACTTATTTTTGTGTATGGTGTAAGGGAGTGATCTAATCTCCTACTTTTACATGTACCTGTCCAGTTTTCCCAGCACCACTTACTGAAGAGGCTGTCCTTTCTGCACTGTACATTCCTGTCTCCTTTATCAAAGATAAGGTGACCATATGTGCGTGGGTTTATCTCTGGGCTTTCTATCCTGTTCCATTGATCTATCTTTCTGTTTTTGTGCCAGTACCATACCGTCTTGATTACTGTAGCTTTGTAGTATAGTCTGAAGTCAGGGAGCCTGCTTCCTCCAGCTCCACTTTTCGTTCTCAAGACTGCTTTGGCTATTCGGGGTCTTTTGTGTTTCCATACAAATTGTGAAATTTTTTGTTCTAGTTCTGTGAGAAATGCCAGTGGTAGTTTGATAGGGATTGCATTGAATCTATAGATTGCTTTGGGTAGTAGAGTCATTTTCACAATGTTGATTCTTCCAATCCAAGAACATGGTATATCTCTCCATCTATTTGTATCATCTTTAATTTCTTTCATCAGTGTCTTATAATTTTCTGCATACAGGTCTTTTGTCTCCTTAGGTAGGTTTATTCCTAGATATTTTATTCTTTTTGTTGCAATGGTAAATGGGAGTGTTTTCTTGATTTCACTTTCAGATTTTTCATCATTACTGTATAGGAATGCCAGAGATTTCTGTGCATTCATTTTGTATCCTGCTACTTTACCAAATTCATTGATTAGCTCTAGTAGTTTTCTGGTAGCATCTTTAGGATACTCTACGTACAGTATCATGTCATCTGCAAACAGTGACAGCTTTGCTTCTTCTTTTCCAATTTGGATTCCTCTTATTTCCTTTTCTTCTCTGATTGCTGTGGCTAAAACTTCCAAAATTATGTTGAATAATAGTGGTGAGAGTGGGCAACCTTGTCTTGTTCCTGATCTTAGTGGAAATGCTTTCAGTTTTTCACCATTGAGGATGATGTTTGCTGTGGGCTTGTCATATATGGCCTTTATTATGTTGAGGAAAGTTCCCTCTATGCCTACTTTCTGCAGGGTTTTTATCATAAATGGGTGTTGAATTTTGTCAAAAGCTTTCTCTGCATCTATTGAGATGATCATATGGTTTTTCTCCTTCAATTTGTTAATATGGTTTATCACATTGATAGATTTGCGTATATTGAAGAATCCTTGCATTCCTGGAATAAACCCCACTTGATCATGGTGTATGATCCTTTTAATGTGCTGTTGGATTCTGTTTGCTAGTATTTTGTTGAGGATTTTTGCATCTATGTTCATCAGTGATATTGGCCTGTAGTTTTCTTTCTTTGTGACATCCTTGTCTGGTTTTGGTATCAAGGTGATGGTGGCCTCGTAGAAGGAGTTTGGGAGTGTTCCTCCCTCTGCTATATTTTGGAAGAGTTTGAGAAGCATAGGTGTTAGCTCTTTCTCTAAATGTTTGATAGAATTCGCCTGTGAAGCCATCTGGTCCTGGCTTTTGTTTGTTGGAAGATTTTTAATCAGTTTCAAAATCAGTGCTTGTGATTGGTCTGTTCATATTTTCTATTTCTTCCTGACTCAGTCTGGGCAGGTTGTGCATTTCTAAAAATTTGTCCATTTCTTCCAGGTTGTCCATTTTATTGGCATAGGGTTGCTTGTAGTAATCTCTCATGATCTTTTTTACTTCTGCAGTGTCATTTGTTACTTCTTTTTCATTTCTAATTTTATTGATTTGAGTCTCCTCCCTTTTTTTCTTGATGAGTCTGGCTAATGGTTTATCTATTTTGTTTATCTTCTCAAAGAACCAGCTTTTAGTTTTATTGATCTTTGCTATTGTTTCCTTCATTTATTTTTCATTTATTTCTGGTTTGATCTTTATGATTTCTTTCCTTCTGCTAACTTTGGGGGTTTTTTGTTCTTCTTCCTCTAAATGTTTTATGTGCAAGTTTAGGTTGTTTATTCAAGATGTTTCCTGTTTCTTAAGGTGGGCTTGTATTGCTATAAACTTCCCTCTTAAAACTGCTTTTGCTGCATCCCATAGGTTTTGGGTCGTCGTGTCTCCATTGTCATTTGTTTCTAGGTATGTTTTGATTTCCTCTTTGATTTCTTCAGTGATCACTTCGTTATTAAGTAGTGTATTGTTTAGCCTCCATGTGTTTGTATTTTTTACAGATCTTTTCCTGTAATTGATATCTAGTCTCATGGTGTTGTGGTCAGAAAAGATACTTGATACAATTTCAATTTTCTTAAATTTACCAAGGCTTGTTTTGTGACCCAAGATATGATCTATCCTGGAGAATGTTCCATGAGCACTTGAGAAAAATGTGTATTCTGTTGTTTTTGGATGGAGTTTCCTATAAATATCAATTAAGTCCATCTTGTTTAATGTATCATTTAAAGCTTGTGTTTCCTTATTTATTTTCATTTTGGATGATCTGTCCATTGGTGAAAGTGGGGTGTTAAAGTCCCCTAGTATGAATGTGTTACTGTCGATTTCCCCTTTTATGGCTGTTAGTATTTGCCTTATGTACTGAGGTGCTCCTATGTTGGGTGCATAAATATTTACAATTGCTATATCTTCTTCTTGGATCGATCCCTTGATCATTATGTAGTGTCCTTCTTTGTCTCTTGTAATAGTCTTTATTTTAAAGTCTATTTTGCCTGATATGAGAATTGCTACTCCAGTTTTCTTTTGGTTTCCATTTGCACGGAATATCTTTTTCCATTCCCTTACTTTCAGTCTGTATGTGTCTCTAGGTCTGAAGTGGGTGTCTTGTAGACAGCATATATATGGGTCTTGTTTTTGTATCCATTCAGCCAATCTGTGTCTTTTGGTGGGAGCATTTAGTCCATTTACATTTAAGTTAATTATCGATATGTATATTCCTATTCCCATTTTCTAAATTGTTTTGGGTTTGTTATTATAGGTCTTTTCCTTCTCTTGTGTTTCTTGCCTAGAGAAGTTCCTTTAGCATTTGTTGTAAAGCTGGTTTTGTGGTGCTGAACTCTCTCAGCTTTTGCTTGTCTGTAACGGTTTTAATTTCTCCATCGAATCTGAATGAGATCCTTGCTGGGTAGAGTAGTCTTGGCTGCAGCTTTTTCTCCTTCATCACTTTCAGTATGTCCTGCCACTCCCTTCTGGATTGCAGAGTTTCTGCTGAAAGATAAACTGTTAGCCTTATGGGGATTCCCTTATGTGTTAGTTGTTGTTTTTCCCTTGCTGCTTTTAATATGCTTTCTTTGTATTTAATTTTTGACAGTTTGATTAATATGTGTCTTGGCGTATTTCTCCTTGGATTTATCCTGTATGGGACTCTCTGTGCTTCCTGGACTTGATTAACTATTTCCTTTCCCATATTAGGGAAGTTTTCAACTATAATCTCTTCAAATATTTTCTCAGTCCCTTTCTTTTTCTCTTCTTCTTCTGGAACCCCTAGAATTCGAATGTTGGGGCGTTTAATGTTGTCCCAGAGGTCTCTGAGACTGTCCTCAGATTTTTCATTCTTTTTTCTTTACTCTGCTCTGCAGTAGTTATTTCCACTATTTTATCTTCCAGGTCACTTATCCGTTCTTCTGCCTCAGTTATTCTGCTATTGATCCCATCTAGAGTATTTTTCATTTCATTTATTGTGTTGTTCATCATTGTTTGTTTCATCTTTAGTTCTTCTAGGTCCTTGTTAATGGTTTCTTGCATTTTGTCCGTCCTATTTCCAAGATTTTGTATCATCTTTACTATCATTTTTCTGAATTCTTTTTCAGGTAGACTGCCTATTTCCTCTTCATTTGCTAGGTGTGGTGGGTTTTTATCTTGCTCCTTCACCTGCTGTGTGTTTTTCTGTCTTCTCATTTTACTTATCTTCCTGTGTTTGGGGTCTCCTTTTTTCAGGCTGCAGGTTTGTAGTTCCCATTGTTTTTGCTGTCTCTCCCCAGTGGCTAAGGTTGGTTCAGTGGGTTGTGTAGGCTTCCTGGTGGAGGAGACTAGTGCCTGTGTTCTGGTGGATGAGGCTGGATCTTGTCTCTCTAGTGGGCAGGTCCACATCTAGTGGTGTGTTTTGGGGTGTCTGTGGGCTTATTATGATTTTAGGCAGCCTCTCTGCTAATGGGTGGGTTTGTGTTCCTGTTTTGCTAGTTGTTTGGCATAGGGTGTCCAGCACTGTAGCTTGCTGGTCATTGAGTGAAGCTGGGTGCTGGTGTTGAGATGGAGATATCTTGGAGATTTTCACCGTTTGATATTATGTTTAGCTGGGAGGTCTGTTGTTGACCAGTGTTCTGAATTAGGCTCTCCCACCTCAGAGGCACAGCACTGACGCCTGGCTGCAGCACCAATAGTCTTTCATCCACACGGCTCAGAATAAAAGGGAGAAAAATTAGAAAGAAAGAAAGAAAGAAAGAAAGAAAGAAAGAAAGAAAGAAAGAAAGAAGGAAAGAAAGAAAGAAAGGAAGGAAGGAAGGAGGGACGGAAGGAAAAAGAAAGAAAGAAAGAAGATACAGTAAATTAAAATAAAGTATAATAAAGCTATTAAATTAAAAAATAATTATTTAGAAAAAAAAAGGGATGGATAGAACCTTAGGACAAATGGTGGAAGTCAAAATATACAGACAAAATCTTACACAGAAGCATACACATACACCCTCACAAAAAGAGGTAAAGGGGAAAAAATCATAAATCTTGCTCTCAAATTCCACCTCCTGAATTTGGGATGATTCGTTGTCTAAAGGAGGGAAGGAAGGAAAGAAAGAAAGAAAGAAAGAAAGAACGAAAGAAAGAAAGAAAGGAAGGAAGGAAGGAAGGAAGGAAGGAAGGAAGAAAGAAAGAAAGAAAGAAAGAAAGAAGGTAAAGTATAATAAAGTTTTTAAAATTAATTATTAAAAAAATTAAAAACAAAACAAAACAAAAAAAACGGATGGATAGAACCCTAGGACAAATGGTGGAAGCAAAGCTATACAGACAAAATCTCACACAGAAGCATACACATACACACTCACAAAAAGAGGAAAAGGGGAAAAATTCATAAATCTTGCTCTCGAAGTCCACCTCCTCAGTTTTGGATGATTCATTGTCTATTCACATATTCCACAGATGCAGGGTACATCAAGTTGATTGTGGAGCTTTAATCCGCTGCTTCTGAGGCTGCTGGGAGAGAGTTCCCTTTCTCTTCTTTGTTCTCATAGCTCCCAGGGGCTCAGCTTTGGATTTGGCCCCGCCTCTGCGTGTAGGTCGCTGGAAGGCGTCTGTTTTTTGCTCAGACAGGACAGGGTTAAAGGATCCGCTGATTCGGGGGCTCTGGCTCACTCAGGCCGCGGGGGAGGGAGTGGTGCAGAGTGCGGGGCGAGCCTGTGGTGGCAGAGGCCGGCGTGATGTTGCACCTGCCTGAGGCCCACCGTGCGTTCTCCCGAGGAAGTTGTCCCTGGATCCCGGGAACCTGGCAGTGGCGGGCTGCACAGGCTCCCTGGAAGAGGGGTGTGGATAGTGACCTGTGCTCGCACACAGGCCCCTTGGTGGCGGCAGCAGCAGCCTTAGCATCTCCCGCCCGTCTCTGGGGTCCGCGCTTTTAGCCGCGGCTCGCGCCCGTCTCTGGAGTTCCTTTAAGCAGCGCTCTCAATCCCCTCTCCTCGCGTACCAGGAAACAAAGAGGGAAGAAAAAGTCTCTTGCCTCTTCGGCAGCTCCAGACCTTTTCCCGGACTCCCTCCCGGCTAGTCGTGGTGCACTAACCCCTTCAGGCTGTGTGCACGCAGCCAACCCCAGTCCTCTCCCTGCGCTCCGACCAAAGCCTGAGCCTCAGCTCGCAGCCCGGCGGGTGAGCAGACAAGCCTCTCAAGCTGGTGAGTGCTGGTCGGCACCGATCCTCTGTGCAGGAATCTCCCTGCTTTGCCCTCCGCACCCCTGTTGCTGTGCTCTCCTCCACGGCTCGGAAGCTCCCCCCTCCGCCTCCCGCAGTCTCTGCCCGCGAAGGGGCTTCCTAGTGTGTGGAAACCTTTCCTTCTTCACAGCTCCCTCCCACTGGTGCAGGTGCTGTCCCTATTCTTTTGTCTCTGTTTTTTCTTTTTTTCTTTTGCCCTATCCAGGTACATGGGGAGTTTCTTGCCTTTTGGGAGGTCTGAGGTCTTCTGCCAGCATTCGGTAGGTGTTCTGTAGGAGTTGCTCCACGTATAGATGTATTTCTGGTGTATCTGTGGGGAGGAAGGTGATCGCGTTTTACTGTTCTGCCATCTTCCCCTCTGACCCAGGAATAATTATATTTTAAGAATATCTACTTTAAAATAATCTCTCCATACTTTGGTAACTTGAAACTTTAGAGTTTTGCTAAATTAAGTTAAATGGTGAAATTTTATTGAATAACTAAAAGCCATTCCCAAATAAAGTAATATACTGAAACATTAATTACTGAATATTGGCTTCCTTTTACACAGAAACTGAAGATATTTAAGACTATTAATAAATATGTTTGTTGCCATGCTAGGACATTTTCTATAAGAAAGCACATAATTTTAGAAATTATTATTGGTATTTATAAGTTTGCCAATCTACAGAATGCTAATGTAAAAGACAGTTCACAACTGCTTACTTCTTACTTTTTACTAGAAATTAAGGTTTTTAAGAATTGAGAATTCTAATTTAAATCTGTAATTAAAGCTACTAGAAATAATAAGGGAAACATTTCAGTATACAAGGAAAGTACGATGTGTGTTTTCAGTATAAGAAAGTATGAGGGGCTTCCCTGGTGGTGCAGTGGTTAAGAATCCACCTGTAAATGCAGGGGACACAGGATCGAGCCCTGGTCTGGGAAGATCTCACATGCTGCAGAGTAACTAAGCCCACGCGCCACAACTACGGAGCCTACACTCTAGAGCCTGCGAGCCACAACTGCTGAAGCCCACATGCCACAACTACTGAAGCCCACATGCCTAGAGACCATGCCCTGCAACAAGAGAAGCCATCACAATGAGAAGCCTGCATACCAAAATGAAGGGTAGCCCCCGCTCGCCACAACTAGAGAAAGCTCGCACGCAGCAATAAAGACCCAACATAGCCAAAAATAAATAAATAAACAAACAAATAAATAAATAAAATAAATCTAAAAAAAAGAAGGTATGAGGAATGAAATTGCATTTTTTTTTTTTTTTGCGGTAAGTGGGCCTCTCACTGTTGTGGCCCCTCCCGTTGTGGAGCACAGGCTCCGGATGCGCAGGCTCAGGAGCCATGGCTCACAGGTCCAGCTGCTCCGCGGCATGTGAGATCCTCCCGGACCGGGGCACGAACCCGTGTGCCCTGCATCGGCAGGTGGACTCTCAACCACTGCGCCATCAGGGAAACCCCTGAAATTGCATTTTGTTAAGGGAAAGAAAGCAATTTTGTCTCAATGCTGGTTATTTCTAAATAAGAAAGAAAATAAGGGTCAAATTAATATGGACATAGAAATTTGTAGAAGGTTCCTGGGAAAGAAAAAAAATATTTATAATGGTATTCTATGTGTGGTCAGAACTGACTAAGATTAGAATAAATTTAATTGAGTTCTAATATTAAAGGTAAAGTGGTTCAAACCTGAATTTGGTTTCTGTCTCTGTTAACAGGGCACAGTTTTCTTTAACTATTGATCTGCTTTTGATAACAGATTGTAAAGTTTCTTTACCTTTAACTGGTAACCTGCTACAACTTTCTGTATTTGCCTTTGAAATATTTTACTGTCACTTTGGTTAAGTGAATAAGTATTGTTTCACAGTGACATATGATCCTATTTGAGCACGTGTTTGAAGGCCTTTTGATATTTTTTGACAAACTTCCAACTCAAATTCCAGTGAAGTTCCTTGGACCTCTTACTAACTTTGGAAGGGCTTCAAAGGGCCCATGAAACATCCCAAAGAGAGATATTAAACTAATTAGGTTCATTTGATATGTTGAATTACATGGGAAGCACTGTCAAGCACTGAGTAAGAAACCTTTCGATGTTGTATGGTATGGGTAAACGTTATTTTAAATATTCTAGAAATTATATGGAATTTCTAAAAATTAAATACGGCCTGATAAAATGTTATTGGTCATAATCTAGTTATTATGTTAAAATGTTGTATGTCACAACAGTAACTGAGTTTCTTTGTCAATTGCATTGTAATCAGTTCTTTAACCATGCCTTCTTAAGTCTTTTTTCATTCATAGACAGTTTTAGGTTTACTTTGATGTCTTTGCAAAAATACTTCATCTTCAGGAAGATTCATAGAAAGGACTTTTTGACAAGTACAGGTTTCTGATAACTTTCAGATCATACCGCTGAACTGGATAAAACATTAAGGAATGGAAACCCTGATGGCTTTATAAAACTGTTAACAAGAGATCAAGGATTAGTTACATAACACTGAATTATGAATATTGTTATAATTTTTATGGTTTCTGTCTAAAATGTTAATGGCTTTTAATCTGTGTTTTCCAGATATTAAGAAACACTTCCCCTCAAGCTAATTATGACTTAGAGCAGTTTGGTAAATTATTCTTTTGTAAGCAGAATTTAAAAATTTATCTTTTCTCTCTACCTGATCCCTCCATAGATAGGAAACTCTTAGGTTCCCAGCTGCCTTATCAGGTAAGTAAAGCAGTACACCTCCTGACAGGTGCAAGAATCTCAAGATATTTTGGGAATCTCAGGAAGAGAGGAATTCGCCCAAATCTATAGATATTGCAGGCAGAATCTGATGGAAAGCCAGTTTTAAAAGAGCCTGTATGATCAACTACACTTATGTAAGTAGTCAGGCCAAGTGTATTGAAACCAGAATTATTTGCAAACAAATTCGTCTTAATTTGGCTATATTTGGTGGAAATGCGGGTAAATTTAGAAAGAAAAAATTTGTTTCAGCAGTATACCTTTGTGGATATTAAATTCTAATGTTGTTTGTCTAAGACTCACTTCCTTATTACTCACCCATTATTCCTCATTACTATGTTACATTATTGTAAAATTTAATTGAATTATTAAAAGGACATTCTAAGCTTGTTTCTTTTTTCTATTTATACATTTTTAATTGAAGTACAGTTGATTTACAATGTTTCAGGTGTACAGCAAAGTGATTCAGTTTTTTATATATATATAATATATACATTATATATATATATTATTTTTCAGATTCTTTTCCATTGTAGGTTATTACAAAATATTGACTATAGTTCCCTATGCTATACAGTAGGTCCTTGTTGTTTATCTATTTTATATATAGTAGTGTGTATCTATTAATCCCAAATTCCTAATTTATCCCTGCCCCCCTGCCCCATTGGTAACCGTAAGTTTGTTTTCTATGTCTGCGAGTCGATTTCTGTTTTATAAGTAAGTTCATTTGTATCATGTTTTTAGATTTCACATATAAGTGATATCATATGATATTTGTCTTTCTCTGTCTGACTTACTTCACTTAGTATGATTATATCCAAGTCCATCCATGTTGCTGCAAATGGCATTATTTCATTCTTTTTTATGGCTGAGTCTATTCCATTGTGTGTGTGTATACACACACACACACACACACACACACACACACACACACACACACACACCCCACATCTTCTTTATCCATTCATCTGCCTAGACATTTAGGTTGCTTCCATATTTTGGTTACTGCAAATAGTCTAAGCTTGTTTCTGAAGCAAGATGGAGATGGAGATCAGCTGCTCCATGACCTGCAACCAGCAGGTTATGCATACTGGAAAAGACATCATTTAAAGGACTAACTCCAACCTAGATTGAAAGAACTTTATGTGCTCTTAACTAGCTCATGTACAGCAAAACTGAAGGGAATTAACTCTTGGATTCATATTTTCCACTTAGAAAAGGTCCTTGCACTGGACTGGTCTATAGGGAAGGCTGTTGACCTCAAACTCACCTTAAAACAACACTCAAACAGAGGAGAAACTAAGAGACCAAAGTGAGAAGAAGATGACATCTGAAGTAGCCAGCTGACCCAAGATGCCAGACCAGGCCTGTATACCAATTACTTTGATAACTGCTCACACTTTTGCTTATGAACCAAATGTATTTCTTTCTTGGGTTCAATCATATGTAAGTTTCAAAAAAGAAAAAGAAACCAATCCAATTGTTGGGTTTATGTTCAATTACCTACATTCAGTACTTCTGGGTTACCTTGGTGGATTTCTCCTTTCCAAGGCTCTAATTGGATGGCCCTTAGGAAATGTATTCTAGAAGAAAGAAGTTACAGTTTTGTTCAGGCTACTATTGATATTACTAGATGGGAGCCCCTCACTTGGACAATCAATCTACTTGCTCTGACCATAATAATAAATATGAATTTTCTTTTAAAGTCACTTAAGCTCAATCAGAGCAAAGAGCTAAATTTCAGTCAAAGAATGTAAGCTCCCTGTTATGGGATTGATTTATATGGTTAACACCAGACCACAGTCGTTTAAGTTTAAAGATCTCCCTTGTGTTGGGAACAATTAAACCATACTAAGGATAATCAGTCTCATAACACTAGGAAATTGGGCTGGGTGCCTTATGAACAATGCCAATATATCATTTCCCTTAAAGACAAGGATTGGTACAGAACAGACTAAATCAGATGACCTGGGGATATACTGGGATGCACCTAATGGAAGTTCTTGGCTTAAATTCTTGCTTATGACCTTACTAATGCTACTATCTATATTACTTGTATTCTGCCCATTTTACAAGATTGTTGCTTCTTATATTACCAAATGTATGACTGTGCCTCTGATAAAATGATGACTAGGTGACTTGAAACGGTTGACCAAATACATAGTTCTATAAGATCAATTGATTGTAATAGTGTAACTCTAGATATGGGAGGAAGCAATAAGAGGGAATCATTTCTTGGACCATAGCAGACTAGTAAGTCAGATGATCCAAAGACTTTTGGCTACTGTTAACGGGGCCTAGTCCAGTAATACCACATTGAATGGTCTATCAATGAAATCTTAGCCTGACCTAGGAATGAACATTCCCAGTACTGTGGGACAAAATGGTCATGAAATGCCTCCCAAAACATGGTCAATTTTATGACCATGGAGCGGGGGAGGGAGCATTGGGGGGGCCCTGACTACAAAAATATGGCAATTGCCACCTGGTTCTATAAGAATGAAGTAACTTAGCCACTGAAGTTACAGACCTTTAACACACCCTGAAAGGAGATCAGGGCAGAGATCACGAATGAGGCACTCTGTGCTCTGGGAAAACTGGCAGAACAGGCCTTCAAATCCATCAGATAATCAAATATTTTCAGAAGAAAATTTTATGAACCCAATTTTTTGCATCTTCTCATACCTAGAAAAGCACTTAAAATCATTAACAGAGACATCTGGTCCTCGTGAGTAGCAGAAACCTTCCCATGACTAGCAGCAACCTTCTACTGAGATGTGTGCTTGATTGCACATACTCCCTTCACCAAAACTATGTATATATACACTGACCTCTCCCCTGAACTCTTTGGAGCAGTTCCTCAGAGCTATCTGAGAGGCTGTCTCCCAGGCTACAGTCCTCAGTAAGTCCCCAAATCAAACTGAACTGACAGTTATCATGTTGTGAACTGTTTTTCAGTCAACAATTCATGCCCACTAATATGAGTAGAATCAAAATTTCATATGATAACAAATGGTGAGGATGTGGCAAATTCAGAACTCTCATACAGTGTTGGTAGGTATGTAAAAGGGTCAACACTGTGGAAAACATTTTGGCAGTTCCTCAAATGATTAATTATATTATTGCTATGAAGTATGAAAACATTATGCTAAATCAAGAAGTGAGCCCCAAAAGAACACATATTATATATGGTTTCATTTATATGAAATGTTCAGAATGGGGAAATCTACAGAGATAGAAAGTACGTTTGCTTTGTATGGTTGCTTTGACCTGGAGAGGATGGGAGGATAGGAGAGTGATAGTTAAAGAGTACTTTCTGAATTTTTTTTTGAGGTGATGAAAATGTTCTAAAATTGACTGTGGTGATGGTTGTACATATCTGTGAATAAAGTAAACATCATTGAAGTGTACACTTTAAATGGATATTGTATGATATGTGGATTATAGCTCCATGATGCTGTTATTAAAAGACATAAATAGAGTCTTAGCCCGATTTGGTTATTAATTGAATATGAGAGACAATGAAGAAGGATTCAAGGATGATGGCCTGGTTCTGAGTTGGCCAATGGGTGGATACTAAGGCAGAAAACAAAGGGAAAAGAAGCAGGTCTAAGGTGAGAATAAATGACTAGAGTTAGTGAGACAGCATATATAGACACTTTTAACCTTTTTTAGGGGCAAAGAACCACAGCCTCTTTTGAGAATCTTCTAAAAATTATAGCCTTTCTTCCCACAAAAATGTGAATATATAATCACCCCCCATACAGATAATTTTGAATAACATTTAAGGTGTTCCACAGACTTCCTTGTTTGCATGCCTAATATAAGGTTACTCAGAATTGTCAGCAGAGAATGTTCCTTGGACCCTGGCATAAGTGAGGGAGTATCAGGGTGGGTATGGACTGGAAGATAGTGATCCTGCAGCAAGGCTGGCTTCTTCCTGAGTGCACTGGAGGTGAGGAGGTAAGGGTGAGGATCTCAACTCTCTGCACTTCCCAAGCCAGGTGAGAGATAGCAGAAAGGTCCCAAAGAGGTTTCCACTTGGACAAGGTGAAAAAAAGGAGAGAGCAGGCAGACCTGGGAGGCTCTCTCTGAAGGAATTACTTTTCTACAATTATTGTAATCCCCCACCACAGAGGTGTAGAAGAGCCCCATCTGGTTTCGAGTATGAGAACAAACCCCTCATCTATGTGGGAGATAAGTCACTAGGTAGGATTTTGGGGAAGAAATGGAGGGAAGGAACCAAAGGAATTTACTCAGGTCAAGACCTTGGTCACCTGTCCATCTATATTTTTGGAGTAAGAAACAATCAGGAGCCTGAATGTAGGAAATGGGAGGCTCTGGAATGTGGCAGCAGGAAGACCAGCCCCTTCCCAACCTCTTGATAGGGCAGTGGTGATGCGATTATCTCTGCATCCCTCAACCTGCATCAGCCTCATAGCTCTTCCCTTTGCTTAGGTCTTCAAAACCAACTTTAATAACAGCTGTTAAATTTAAGCAGATGACTTCAGTTGCCAGCAAATGCTTTTCCATATTTAATGAATGTTTATTATAGTAGAATAAAATGTAAATGTTTATTAATAAAACTTGAAATCTGTCCCAGAAGGAATATAAAGGCAGATTATTTCATAAAATAGCCAAGATTTGACAATCAGACTTCTCCGTGAATATTAACTTCACAGATAATTTTCAAAACATCGCGACTGTGTTTAGAAAGATTTCCCCCATTTTTTTAATTCCATAAAATTCTGAAACAAGCTAGAATATTCTAAAAATGAAGTTGTGTGGAGCCCAAAGAAAATACTTTCTGTGTGGTGCAAGAGAACATAAACAATGAGTTTTCTTTTTTTTTTTTTTACTTCCCCAACTTGAGACATGTCTTTCAAAAAACGAAATTTCCTAATTTTCAGGTTTTTTAGAGGCATACTGATTTTTAAAAAGGAAATAAAGAGAAATTACTAGGAAGCAAATAATATACAGCTAGTGAGAACAGGAGAAAAAAGCAGAAAGGGCCAAAGTCAATACCAAGGCCTTGGAGTGGTGGGAAGGGAGATGCAGACTCTCCCTGGTAACTAGAGAAGGTCAAACCCCAAACATAAGGGCAGTGAGGCCGCCTGTGGGCCCTCGGATCGGAAAGGACCAAGCTGAGGAACTGGACGTAGCGCACAGCTGCGTGTAGGGGGAGATCTTGCTTGCTGAGGTGGAGGGGAGGGTCCTGTTGAACTCTGCGTCAGCCCGGGTGGGTGGGGAGGAGGATCTGAGGGCGAGGTCCGCGGTGACGCGAAGCCCTCACGTGACCGCGAGCTGCAGAGCGACGCAGCCTTTGGTGCAGTCGTCACTCGTGTCTGGGTACCAGCTCCCCGCTGCCCTGCGCACGGCGGGCTGGCATCGGGCCCGGGGGAAGCGGAGCAGGTAAGGGCCCCGAGGCCCACGCGCTGACGCCTGGGAGGCAGCGGCCAGCCAACCCCAGAGGCCGGTGCACGGGTTCTGCGCAGGGGATCACCGCGGCAGGTCCCGGTGAGCTCTCTCCACACCCTTGCTTTCTTGGGAACAGAAATAGGGGTCCCCTGGCGTGAGGGTTGCAGGGGCAGCAGGGTTCCAGGCCTCAAAGCAACTTAAGAGCAATGGGAAATCATCCCTGAGTTCCTGCAGGGCAATGGTGAACCCGGGAAGGGGGCGGTGGACGCAGGTCGGGGGTGGCGGCGGGGGGTAGGCGGTGAGGGGCGGTGGTTCAACGCCGAGAGCTTGGCGACAGTACTCGCTCCCTCCATCCCTGCCTTCTGCAGGTCTGCGGATCTAAGTGTCAAGTGTTGCGGCGACGCACTTGCAGCGAGAATCGGGAGGAGGAGGAGACAGCAAGGATAGGCCCAGGTCGGTGCAGGGGACGGTGTGTGTGGGTGGGTGCAGAGCCCCGTCATACCCCCGCCCCGCCACCTTCCCCATGCCCTGTCCTCCACTTTGTTGTTTGGAGAGGCCTGGGGGAGGGATCAGTAAGGAAAATGGTGGGTTTGGGAGGAGGGAGGGAAAGAACTGAGTGGGGGAGGGCTCGGACTGGGGGCCCCCTAGAGGGCTTATGAAGCCTTTCAGGTGGGAAAATGAAATTTAAAAAATAATAATAACACATGCTATCCAGGCCTCTGTCCTTGGTGCTGGTCTATCCACGAAAAATGCAGCCCTTTTTCTTGTCTTTTGTCTCCTAGGAGCAATGGCATCCAAAGAGGAACAAGTGATGAAAAATATCAACATGGAAAATGCCAACGAGGAAAATGATAAAAAGGATGAAAAAGAGCAAGTTGCTAATAAAGGAGAGCCTTTGGCCCTACCTTCGGGATCCGGTGAATATTGTGTACCTGGAGGAAATGATAGGCGGTTCCATGTTAGGCAGCCCATCCTGCAGTATAGATGGGACATGACTCAGAGGCTTGAAGAGCCACAGGCAAGGATGAGAGAGGAGAATATGGAAAGGATTGGGGAAGAGATGAGACAACTCATGCAAAAGCTGAGGGAAAAGCAGTTGAGTCATAGTCTGCGGGCAGTTAGCACTGACCCCCCTCACCATGACCATTATGATGAGTTTTGCCTTATGCCTTGAATCCTGATGTTTTCCCTGAAGTTAGTAGGGAGACACACCTGCTTCCTAAACTTACATGTTCATGATGTACCTTTGTTGTAAACCTGTTGATGCCACTCATTTCTGGTGGGTCTCATATTACCAGCTTCTAGTTGAATGTGTTTTTGACCCAGTCTGTAAGATTCTGTTAGCAGAAGAATTTTACCTATTGCATGGCAAGATGCTTATTATATACTGTGAAGTTAATAAAGCAGTTTTAAAAAGCAATCTATGTATTCTTTTTTATTTCAAATCTCATATTTATCTAATACATGAGGAGAAAATGCTGAAATTAAATGTACCAAAAGATTAATACAGGGACTCGATTCTGTGAGATGGTTTGATGTGTTTTCTTTTATAATTTAGTTTGAGAAGATATGCAAACTATTTTTAATGACTGTATGAGAGCCATAGGGTCACAATAAATACTTGGTCCCTAAATTTGGATCTTTTAGCCAGATGAATAAACCCAGGAATTCTTTATAAATTAGGAACTATATTTGCTTTACATGACTGTGAAACAAGGTCAGGAGTGTGTAAGCTGTGTTTCCCTATTTTTGCCCCCATCCCCACATATTAGGCAAGAACCACCTCCCCATAAGTTTTCCCTTCAAATATTTAGCAGAGTCCCCAAAGATAGATCTGCCCAATACAGCATCCCTCTTCCCCTTCAGGTCTGCAATTTCTGCTAGTCAAGGTGTGATTTCTGCCTGACAAAAACTTAACAAAGTACGATTAATAACAATTGCATCAGGAGCTCTGAGTTCTTGTCTCATTCCATCCCTGAATAAAATAACATTGGATATGTAACTTCAGTTCTCTAGAGGAGATTACCTGCAATTTCTAATGGAACACTGAATTTATTTAATAATGTCCTAGTGTTTCTAAAAGTATGCTGATCAGCCACCTGTGTGAAAATCACCTGAGGAGTTTCTTGAAAATGTCCCACTCCAAATCTACTGAATGGAGTTCCAGAACTTTAGTTTTTAACAAACTTCCCTGGTGATTCTAATGCACATTAACATTTAAAAGGCTACTGGTGTGTATATCCTTACTATGATCTCAATTCTTCAGTAGGAACAAGAATAATTAGAAGAACATAAAGATGAATATCTGAATTCAATGGAGAGAAGCATTAAAATGCAAAGGATGAGAAAAATTTAAAGACCTTTAGATTTACTACATAAAAATTGAAAGTGTATACACTAAAAAGTTAACAGTGGTTATCTCTTGAGGGATATTGGGTGATTTTTTTCTTTGTATTAAACTACATTTTTCTTAAGGAATATGGATTACTTGTGCAAAAAAGAAATAAAGGCCAATAATAGATCCAGATCCAAAGAACTCTTCAGTGAGCTTATAAATGCAATGGAGGCACTTAAAACATTCTCACTGACAGAAAGATATGTAGATTTCAAATTACTTATGGATATGGTATTCATGCCTTGGTTTAATTTTCTCTCCTATTGAATGTAGGCAAAATCACTGTCTTACTTCTAATCAATAGAATACAGCAAAAATGATGTGTTGTAACTTCTGTGATTGCATTACAGAAGATTATGACTTCTCTCTTGCTAGGAGGCTCTCTCCCTGTCCCCTACCCCCTTGCTGGCTTTGATGAAACAAGCTGCCATGTTGGAGAGGCCCGTATGGCAAAATCCTGAGAGTCTTACAGCCAACGGGCAGTGAGGAACTAAGACTCTCAGTTCTATAGCTCTTGAGGGAGTGAATCTTGCCAAAAAACATAAGTGAGTTTGGAAACAGATGCTTCCCTACTCAAGCCTTCAGATAAGACCCTGGCCCTGGCCAACAAATTGATTGCAGATTTGCAAAAGACCCCGAGGCAGAAGACACAGATTAGCCACACCCAGACTTCTGATTCACAGAATCTCTAGGACAATAAATGTGTGTGGTTTTAAGTTGCTAAATTTGGGGGTAATTTGTTACACAACAATGGTTAGCTGATACAGTATGTATATCTAAAGGATAATTATGCTTTTAAAACATAACCACAGTACCATAATCACAAACAAATGTGGGAAACAATTATTTAATATCCAGTCATTGTTCAAATTTCCAGTGGTCTCATATTTTTTAACCCCAAACTATATAAACCAACAAAAAATAAAATTTTAACCACAAACTACATGTTAACAAAAAATAAATTGGCCAACAATATTGGCCTTGTCAGGTTGCAAATAACAGGAACAACCTAATGTAAAGTTTTCTACTGGGAAATTGACAAGAGTGTGTGTTTGAAAAAGAGTCTCATATCCAACATAGACCTGAAGCCACAGATTCTGAAAATCTAGCAAATATTAAGAGAGAAACTAGTCTGTTCTATGCAATGAAAATATAGGGTAGAGTCAGGGTCAGGAAGGGGAATTACACAGACAACTTCATAACCCAAAACAGTCATTTGAGATTCTGACACCTGCATTTTGCAGAAGTATTGGAAAACAGTTATATATATATTTTTTAAAGGTATTTTTTTCTTTTTAGCTGTACGCGGGCCTCTCACTGCTGTGGCCTCTCCCGTTGTGGAGCACAAGCTCCAGACATGCAGGCTCAGCGGCCATGGCTCACGGGCCCAGCCGCTCCGCGGCATGTGGGATCTTCCCAGACCGGGGCACGAACCCGTGTCCCCTGCATCGACAGGCGGACTCTCAACCACTGTGCCACCAGGGAAGCCCGAAAACAGTTATATTTAATCAAATTTGCCAAAATAATCTGTTTAACTCCAGAAAGAAACGCAATTGGATAGAAAAAGTGGCTGTCAGGCTGGCAAAGTTGGAAAGATGCAGGTATAAATCATCATATTACTAATCATTCCTGTGGTTGAGTAAATACCTACAAAAAAAAAGTGCTCTTACGGTTAGAGGAAACATAGGACTGAGATAACAGGATGAGCAAGCAGGTATATGAAACTATTTTATCATCTAGTTTGATTGAATAAGGCATGGGGTATGTTTTTAAGAAGTCTTTTTTTTCCCAAGAAACACAAAATTCAGAGGACTAATGTAAATACATGGAGGATGGGAATTCCCTGACGGTCCAGTGGTCAGGACTCGGCACTTTCACTGCTAGGGCCGGGTTCAATCCCTGGTCAGGGAACTAAGAACCCACAAGCTGCATGGTGCATCCAAAAAAGAAAAAAGATAAAAACATGGAGGATATAATTTGTGGGTCCCCAGGACCTCAAATCTTGAAAATGAGGATGCCCTCTGAGAGTTCTAAATGGATAAATCTGATAGATAATGAACATGGCTTTCCATCTCTGTGAATAACACAATAAATTATCTGTGAATGTGATACTAAAAAGGTTGCAAAGATCTAGTATTCCAATCAGCATCATTTGGGAGTTGTCCAATGAAAGCAGGAACATGGAAATGCTCCAGGAAGGAAAATAATAATAATATGCCCATAAGAAGCAAGGTCTTGGAAATCCTTTAAGAGACTTGAAGTTAAAACAGGTAGAAGTCCAAGGAATATTTTAGAAGATTTTTAAGGGAAAAAGCTATGAAATAGAAGGCATAAATGTGCCATAAGAGAAGGAAACATGCAAAAACAGGACAAAAATTAAAGCAAAATGAGCTGAAGGGGGTTCTGACCATAATATCCAGCTGTCCCAGTGAGGAAATGTATTCAGAAAAGATATCAGTTAATGCATAGTCAAGGTACTAAAAATAGATCTCTTTAAAAAGAATAAAAAGGAATTTCATTTCATGCATAACTGGAAAATAAAGTTGTCTTCTGAATGTCAAAGAACTAAAATTCACCATACACATTAAGAATCAATGTAATAAGCTAGGGAGTTAATGTAAGAGTTTGGGTTCCAGAAAATAACAGAACTTACAAAACCAAAGGGAAAAGTAGATGGGCAGATAAGCTACCTAACACCTACATTGATCCCGAGACAGAAAAAATCAGATGTGTAACCAGTGCTAAAGCCAGTGGTGTGCTGATAAACTAAATGTTAAACAACTAGGTTTCCAGTAAACTATGTGTAGTGTTAGCTTATCTCCATTGTGTAAATACTCCTACTACAGCTGATTTTCAGCTGCCAACATGATGTCACTTAATGCAAAGTTCAGAAGAGATATGTATAATTAACTGTCCTGAGCCAGTAAGAGCTGGCTTTAGCACACCACTGGCTGAGAGCTTCCCTTATCATGGTGGATAAAATAGAGACAATACTATGCAATGAAAATGAAAGATAAGAATGGGAAAAGGAAATATGTTTTGGAAAGGAGATGTAGGATGAGCATAAAGGAGAGAAAGATAAAAGAAAAAGAAACAGGGGTTTCCCTGGTGGTGCAGTGGTTGAGAATCTACCTGCTAATGCAGGGGACACGGGTTGGAGCCCTGGTCTGGGAGGATCCCACATGCCGCGGAGCAACTAGGCCCGTGAGCCACAACTACTGAGCCTGCACGTCTGGAGCCTGTGCTCCGCAACAAGAGAGGCTGCGATAGTGAGAGGCCCGTGCACCACGATGAAGAATGTCCCCCGCTTGCCACAACTAGAGAAAGCCCTCACACAGAAATGAAGACCCAACACAGCAAAAATAAATAAATAAAATAAATTAATAACTCCTACCCCCAACATCTAAAAAAAAAAGAAACAGAGGATAAGAGAAAAAGGACTAGAGGAGTGTGTGTGTGTGTGTGTGTGTGTGTGTGTGTGTGTGTGTGTGTGTGTGGAGAGAGGGGGGGGGGGGAGGGAGATTGGTAGATTACCTAGACATGGATACTCCTAGGCGATTTAAAGGAGTGTTTGTAAAAGCACAGACTGGAGTCAGGCAGACTTTAGTTCAAATATTGGCAACATCACTTACAAGTTTTTTGACCTTAAACAAAGTTGGTCAACCGCCCTTAGTTTCATTTCTCTCATTGGTAAAATGTGGAAAGTATTTAGCAAGATGCCTGTCATATACTAAGCTCCCAGTAAATGTTAGCTGTTAACGTTATAACACATGTAAAATGAAAAAAAAAAAAAAGGTTTAGGTCACCAAAAATGAGTAGCCTAATGTTTCAAAGTTAATAAAATTAGTGGATTTTTGAAAGTATGTATTGATCCCAGTAGTCAAAAGTTGGCATAAAAAGGATTACATTTAGTAAAAACAATTTGTCGCACAAGGTGCTGTTCAATTTTTGAATCATTATTGATAATTAATAATTGAGAAATTGCACAAGAAAATCCAGAGTTTAAGTTTCCATGAAAACTCAGTAAGTCTGTCAACCCTAAGCCTGCATTCCCATGGTGCACCAATTGACTAGAAGGAGCTAGTGGTGGCTTCAATTCTTTAGAAAGACACGTGCTTCAGTTTAACTTTTTGTACACAGATTTTCTTATTCAAATTATATAGTTCCTCTCTGGCCCTTAGAGGCACTTCAGTTTGTAGCCCCTAATCCATATCAACTGCATTTCAAAAGTAATTTGAAGCAATGGTTCAGCAGGTGAGTAGGATTTAGCCTAATTTGGGACTCAAGACATTTTTATGTTCCAAATCTGCAGTGTCCAATATGATAACCATGAGCCACATGTGGCTATTGAGAACTTGAAATGTGATTAATGTAATTTGAGACAGGTAAAAGTGTAAAGCACACACAGAATTTCAAACACATAGTATAAAAAAAGAATGTAAAATATCTTATCAATACTTTTTATATGATAAAATGATAGCATTTTGAATATACAGTGTTAAATAAAATATACTTTAAAATTAATTACACCAGTTACTTTTTCTTTTAAAAAATGAGATTACTAGAAAATTTAAAATTAGATATGTGGCTTACATTATCTTTATATTGAAACATACCATTCCAAATCATTTTAGGATACAACACATCTTTTAATTAAAAAATAATCTTATTTTTTAAATTTCTGATAGCAAATGGTACACATTCATTTTGGAAAACACAAAGGAGCATAAAGAAGAAATTATAAAAAATCATCTTAATCCTGCTAAACTTTGTTAAATATTTCAGTTTCTTTTCCTTTAGTCTTTTTTCTACACAAAATATTCACAAATGAAATCTAGTTTTATAAAAATTGAATAATACTGTACACACTATTTTGTATGCTCCTCTTTCACTTAACATTTTAAGATAATCCTTTTCCACTATCCTTAAGAATTATTTGAAACAAAGTTGTTACTTAAATGGATTGACAAATTGAATATAATAATAACAGAACTGGGAGAAAGTAGATGATTATTTAACTTAAGCATGCTAAAGACATTTCTCAACATATAACCCAAGGCTGAAATTATGCAGAAAAATAACTTTTATTACTTTAAAACTAAGCCTTTAGAGACCTTCAAGATGGTGGAGGAGTAAGACGTGGAGATCACCTTCCTCCCCACAAATACATCAGAAATACATCTACATGTGGAAAAACTCCTACAGAACACCTACTGAAGGCTGGCAGAAGACCTCAGACTTCTCAAAAGGCAAGAAACTCCCCACGTACCTGGGTAGGGCAAAAGAAAAAACAGAGACAAAATAATAGGGCCAGGACCTGCACCTCTTGGAGGCAGCTGTGAAGGGGGAAAGGTTTCCACACACTAGGAAGCCCCTTCACTGGCAGAGATGGGGGCGGTGTGGGGGAAGCTTCAAAGCCACAGAGGAGAGCACAGCAACAGTGTGAAAAGGGCAAAGCAGAGAGTTTCGGATCGGTGCCGACCAGGGCTCACCAGCCTGAGAAGCTTGTCTGCTCACCCACCAGGGCAGGCAGGGGCTGGGAGCTGAGGTTCAGGCTTTGGAGGTCAGATCCCAGGGAGAGGACTGGAATTGGCCACGTGAACACAGCCTGAAGGGGGCTAGTGCACCACAGCTAGCCAGGAGGGAGTCCGGGAAAAAGTCTGGAGCTGCCGAAGAAGCAAGAGACCATTGTTTCAGGGTGCGTGAGGAGAGGGGATTCAGAGCACTGCCTAAACGAGCTCCAGAGATGGGTGCAAGCTGCGGCTATCAGTGCGGACACCAGAGATGGGCATCAAACGCTAAGGCTGCTACTGCAGCCACCAAGAGCCAGTGTGCAAGCACAGGTCACTATCCACACCTCCCCTCCTGGGATCCTGTGCAGCCCACCACTGCTAGGGTCCCGTGATCCACGGACAACTTCCCAGGGAGAACACACGAAGCACCTCAGGCTGTTGCAACATCACACCAATCTCTGCCACCGCAGGCTCGCCCCACGTTCCATACCCCTCCCTCCCCCTGGCCTGAGTGGGCCAGAGCCCCCTAATCAGCTGCTACTTTAACCCCATCCCACCTGAGAAAAGAACAGATGCCCTCAGGCGACCTACACGCAGACGTGGGGCCAAATCCAAAGCTGAACCCCAGGAGCTGTGCAAACAAAGAAGAGAAAGGGAAATATCTCCCAGAAGCCTCAGGAGCAGCGGATTAAATCTCCACAATCAACCTGATGTACCCTGCGTCTGTGGAGTACCTGAATAGATAACAAATCATCCCAAAATTGAGGTGATGGACTACGGGAGCAACTGTAGACTTGGGGTTTGCTTTCTGCATCTAATTTGTTTCTGTTCTTATGTTTATCTTAGTTTAGTATTTAGAGTTTATTATCATTAGATTTGTTTATTGAATTGGTTGCTCTTTTCCTTTTATATATATATACATATATATATTTCCTTTTTCTCTTTCTGTGAGTGTGTATGTGTATGCTTCTTTGTGTGATTTTGTCTGTATAGCTTTGCTTTTACCATTTGTCCTAGGGTTCTGTCTGTCCATTTTTTTTTAATATACTTTTTAGTGCTTGTTACCATTGGTGGATTTGTTTTTTGGCTGGTGTCTTCTTCTTTCTTTCTTTTTATTACTTTTATTTTTTTTATTTTTAATAATTATTCCATTTTTATTTTAATACTTATATTTTATTTTGTTATTTTTTTCTCCCTTTTCTTCTGAGCAGTGTGGCTGACAGGGTCTTTGTGCTCCAGCTGGGTGTCAGGCCTGTACTTCTGAGGTGGGAGAGCCGAGTTAAGGACATTGGTCCACCAGAGACCTCCCAGCTCCATGTAATATCAAACAGTGAAAGCTCTCTCAGAGACCTCCATCTCAGCACTAAGACCCAACTCCTTTCAACGACCAGCAAGCTACAGTGCTGCACACTCAATGCCAAACAACTAGCAAGACACAAACACAACCCCACCCATTAGCAGAGAGGCTGCCTAAAATCATAATAAGGTCACAGACAGCGTAAAACACAACACCAGACATAGTGCTGTCACCAGAAAGACAAGATCCAGCCTCATGCACCAGAACACAAGCACCAGTCCACTCCACCAGGAAGCATTCACAACTCACTGAATCAACTATACCCACTGGGGGCAGACACCAAAAACAATGGGAACTATGAATATGCAGGCTGCAAAAAGGAAACCCCAAACATTGTAAGTTAAGCAAAATGAGAAGGCAGAGAAACACACAGCAGATGAAGGAGCAAGGTAAAAACCCACCACACCAAACAAATGAAGAGCAAATAGGCAGTCTACCGGAAAAAGAATTCAGAATAATGAGAGTACAGATGATCCAAAATCTTGGAAATAGATGGAGAAAACACAAGAAACGTTTAACAAGGACACAGAAGAACTAAAGAGCAAACAGTGATGAACAACACAATAAATGAAATTAAAAATTTTCTAGAAGGAATCAATAGCAGAATAACTGAGGCAGAAGAACAGGTAAGTGACAGAGAAGATAAAATAGTGAAAATAACTACCACAGAGCAGAATAAAGAAAAACGAATGAAAAGAATTGAGGACAGTCTCAGAGACCTCTGGGACAACATTAAACAAACCAACATGCGAAATATAGGGTGCCCAGAAGAACAAGAGAAAAAGAAAGGGACTGAGAAAATATTTGAAGAGATTATAGTTGAAAACTTCAATAATATGGGAAAGGAAAGTGTCAACCAAGTCCATGAAGCACAGAGAGTCCCATACAGGATAAATGCAAGCAGAAACATGCCAAGACACATAGTAATCAAACCATCAAAAATTAAATAGAAAGAAAAAATATTAAAAGTAGCAAGGGAAAAACAGCAAATAACATACAAGGGAATCCCCATAAGGTTAACAGCTGATCTTTCAGCAGAAACTCTGCAAGCCAGAATAGAGTGGCAGGACATATTTAAAGTGATGAAACAGAAGAACCAACAACCAAGATTACTCTACCCAGCAAGGATCTCATTCAGATTCGACAGAGAAATTAAAACCTTTACAGACAAGCAAAAGCTAAGAGAATTCAGCACCACCAAACCAGCTTTACAACAAATGCTAAGGGAACTTCTCTAAGCAGGAAACAAAGAAAAGGAAAAGACCTACAATAACATGCCCAAAACAATTAAGAAAATGGTAATAGGGACATACATATCGATAACTACCTTAAATGTAAATGGATTAAAGGCTCCAACCAAAAGACATAGACTGGCTGAATGGATAAAAAAACAAGACCCATATATACGCTGTCTACAAGACACCCACTTCAGACCTGGGGACAAATACAGACTCAAAGTGAGGGGATGGAAAAAGATATTCCATGCAAATGGAAACCAAAAGAAAGCTGGAGCAGCAATTCTCATATCAGACAAAATAGACTTTAAAATAAAGACTATTACAAGAGACAAAGAAGGACACTACATAATGATTACGGGATCAATCCAAGAAGAAGATATAACAATTGTAAATATTTATGCACCCAACATAGAGGCCCCTCAGTACATAAGGCAAGTGCTAACAGCCATCAAAGGGGAAATCAACAGTAACACATTCATAGTAGGGAACTTTAACACCCCACTTTCACTAATAGACAGATCATCCAAAGAGAAAATTAATAAGGAAACACAAGCTTTAAATGATACATTAAACAAGATGGACTTAATTGATATTTATAGAACACTCCAACCAAAAACAACAGAATACACATTTTTCTCAAGTGCTCATGGAACATCCTCCAGGATAGATCATATCTTGGGTCACAAAACAAGGCTTGGTAAATTTAAGAAAATTGAAATTGTATCAAGTATCTTTTCTGACCACGATGCTATGAGACAAGATATTAATTACAGGAAATGATCTGTAAAAAATACAAACACATGGAGGCTAAACAATACACTACTTAATAACGAAGTGATCACTGAGGAAATCAGAGAGGAAATCAAAAAATACCTAGAAACAAATGACAGTGAAAACACGACGACCCAAACCTACAGGATGCAGCAAAAGCAGTCCTAAGTGGGAAGTTTATAGCAATACAAACCTACCTCAAGAAACAAGAAACATCTCCAATAAACACCTAACCTTACACCTAAAGCAGTTAGAGAAAGAAGAACAAAAAAAACCCCTAAGTTAGCAGAAGGAAAGAAATCATAAAGTTCAGATTAGAAATAAAGGAAAAAGAAATGAAGGAAACAAGAGCAAAGATCAATAAAACTAAAAGTTTGTTCTTTGAGAAGAAAAGCAAAATTGGTAAACCATTAGCCAGACTAATCAAGAAAAAGAGGGAGAAGACTCAAATCAATAGAATTAGAAATGAAAAACGAGAAGTAATAACTGACACTGCAGAAATAAAAGGATCATTAGACATTAGTACAAGCAATTATACGTCAATAAAATGGACAACCTGGAAGAAATGGACAAATTCTTAGAAAAGCAACCTTCCGAGACTGAACCAGGAAGAAATAGAAACTATAAACAGACCAATCACAAGCACTGACATTGAAACTGATTAAAAATCTTCCAACAAACAAAAGCCCAGGGCCAGATGGCTTCACAGGCGAATTCTATCAAACATTTAGAGAACACCTATGCTTCTCCAACTCTTCCAAAATATAGCAGAGGGAGCAACACACCCAACCTCATTCCACAAGGCCACCATCACCCTTATACCAAAACCAGACAAAGATGTCACAAAGAAAGAAAACTAGAGGCCAATATCAGTGATGAACATAGATGCAAATATCCTGAAGAAAATACTAGTAAACAGAATCCAGCAGCACAATAAAAGGATCATACAACATGATCAATTAGGGTTTATCCCAGAAATGCAAGGATTCTTCAATATATGCAAATCAATCAATGTGATACACCACATTAAAAAATTGAAGGGGAAAAACCATATGATCATCTCAATAGATGCAGAAAAAGCTTTCCACAAAATTAACACCCATTTATGATAAAAACCCACCAGGTAGTAGGCATAGAGGGAACTTACCTCAACATAATAAAGGCCATATATGACAAACCCACAGCCAACATTGTTCTCAGTGGTGAAAATCTGAAACCATTTCCTCTAAGATCAGGAACAAGACAAGGGTGCCCACTCTCACCACTATTATTCAACATAGTTTTGGAAGTTTTAGACACAGCAATCAGAGATGAAAAAGAAATAAAAGGAATCCAAATTGGAAAAGAAGAAATAAAGCTGTCACTGTTTGCAGATGACATGCTACTATACATAGAGAATCCTAAAGATGCTACCAGAAAACTACTAGAGCTAATCAATGAATTTGGTAAAGTAACAGAATACAAAGTTAATGTGCAGACATCTCTTGCATTCCTATACACTAACGATGAAAACTCTGAAAGAGAAATTAAGGAAACACTCCCATTTATCATTGCACCAAAAAGAATAAAATACGTAGGAATAAACCTACCTAAGAAGACAAAAGACCTGCATGCAGAAAGCTGTAAGACACTGATGAAAGAAATTAAAGATGATACAAACAGATGGAGAGATATACCAAGTTCTTGGATTGGAAGAATCAACAATGTGAGAATGACTCTACTACTCAAAGCAATGTACAGATTCAATGCAATCCATATCAATTTACCACTGGCATTTTTCACAGAACTAGAACAAAAAATTTCACAATTTGTATGGAAACACAAAAGACCACGAATAGCCAAAGCAATCTTGCAAAGGAAAGACAGAGCTGGAGGAATGAGGCTCCTGGACTTCAGAGTATACTGCAAAGCTACAGTAATCAAGACAGTATGGTACTGGCACAAAACCAGAAATATAGATCAATGGAACAAGATAGAAAGCCCAGAGATAAACCCACACACATATGGTCACCTTGTTTTTGATAAAGGAGGCAATAATATACAATGGAGAAAAGACAGTCTCTTCAATAAGTGGTGCTGGGAAAATTGGACAGCTACATGTAAAAGAATGAAATTAGAGCACTCCCTAATACCATACACAAAAATAAACACAAAATGGGTTAGAGACCTTAATGTTATGCCAGACACTATAAAACTCTTAGAGGAAAACTTAGGCAGGACACACTATGACATAAATCACAGCAAGATCCTTTTTGACACACCTCCTAGAGAAATGGAAATAAAAACAAAAATAAAAAAATGGAACCTAATGAAATGTAAAAGCTTTTGCACAGCGAAGAAAACCATAAAGAAGACGAAAAGACAACCCTCAGACTGGGAGATAATATTTGCAAATGAAGCAACTGAAAAAGGGTTAATCTCCAAAATATACAAGCAGCTCTTGCAGCTCAATATCAAAAAAAGAAGCAACCCAATCCAAAAATGGGTAGAGGATCTAAATAGGCATTTCTCCAAAGAAGATATACAGATTTCCAACAAACACTTGAAAGGTTGCTCAACATCACTAATCATTAGAGAAATGGAAATCAAAACTACAATGAGGTATCACCTCACACCAGTTAGAATGGCCATCATCAAAAATATCTACAAACAATAAATTCTGGAGAGGATGTGGAGAGAAGGGAACCCTCTTGCACTGTTGGTGGAATATAAATTGATACAGTCACTATGGAGAACAGTATAGAGGTTCCTTAAAAAACTAAAAATAGAACTACCATACAACCCAGCAATCCCACTACTGGGCATATACCCTGACAAAACCATAATTCAGAAGAGTCATGGACCACAATGTTCATTGCAACGCTGTTTACAATAGCCAGGACATGGAAGCAACCTAAGTGTCCATCGACAGATGAATGGGTAAAGAAGATGTGGCATATATATACAATGGAATATTACTCAGCCAAAAAAGAAACGAAATTGAGTTATTTGTAGTGAGGTGGATGGACCTAGAGTCTGTCCTACAGAGTGAAGTAAGTCAGAAAGAGAAAAACAATTACCTTATGCTAACACATATATATGGAATCTAAGAGAAAAAAAAGGTTCTGAAGAACCTAGGGGCAGGACAGGAATAAAGACTCAGATGTAGAGAGTGGAGTTGAGGACATGGGGAGGGGGAAGGGTAAGCTGGGACGAAGTGAGAGAGTGGCATGGATTAATATATACTACCAAATATTAAATACATAGCTAGTGGGAAGCAGCCACATAGCACAGGGAGATCAACTTGGTGCTTTGTGACTACCTAGAGGGTTGGGATCGGGAGGGTGGGAGGGAGATGCAGGAGGGAGGAGATATGGGGATATATGTATATGTATAACTGATTCACTTTGTTATAAAACAGAAACTAACACACCATTGTAAAGAAATTATACTCCAATAAAGATGTTACAAAAATAAAAATATGCTTTTTCATGATATAAATATAATTTAAAATGCAAAGAAAATACTGGAAAAATAACATATAGGAAAAACAAAGAGTTAATATTATAACTATATATTGAATTGGGTTCAAATTATCAAGGAAACGGCAACACAGATATCAAAATGGACAAGAAAGATAAAGGTAAACCATTTTACAATTGAGTAACAGACATGTGGAATAAATGATGTTTCATCAGTATTCAAGGAAATGCAAATGAGAACAAGAAAACATTTTCAAGTCACAGGTTGGTAAATAATCTTAATAACGATAACAACCAACATTTATTGACCACTTATAATCTAAGCACTTTACATGACTTATTTTATTTCCCTAACCACGCAAGTTGCTTGCAGATACCATTGTTAGGCCCATTTTGTAGTTAAGGATAATGAACAACATACCCAAAGCCACATCACTATTAAGTTTTGGAGCTGGAATTTGAACAGTCTGACTTCTGAGTCCATGCCATTATTAGTGATTTATCCCAGAGGTGAAGGTTCAGAAAAATGGCCACATTCATGCAGTGCCAGTGAGAATGAGAACTGACAACTTTTCTGAAAGTTAGCTTGAAAATATGTTTCAAAAACCTTATAATAGGGCTTCCCTGGTGGCGCAGTGATTGAGAGTCCGCCTGCTGATGCAGGGGACACGGGTTTGTGCCCCGGTCCGGGAAGATACCACATGCCATGGAGTGGCTGGGCCTGTGAGCCATGGCTGCTGAGCCTGCGTGTCCGGAGCCTGTGCCCCGCACAGGGAGAGACCACAACAGTGAGAGGCCTGCGTACCGCAAAAAAAACAAAATGAACAAACAAAAAACCTTACAATAATTCTACAGCCTTTAACCCCAAAATTCTATGCCTATGACTACATCCCAGATGAAAAGTCATACAAATGTTCTATGTCCGAGCTGCTAAAACATCCAAGTGTGCAAGTATGTTACTATATGCAATAACAGGATTTTATTTCAGCATTTTTGAAATACCAAAATTCCCACAAAATGGAATACAACTTTAATACTTATAAATAAGGGTGAAAATAAATACATTAAGGTGCAATAATACTTTGGAAAGCTATACAGCCATTATAAATAATGGAGTAGGTCTGAACAGAATAAAATGGAAAATTCTGTAAGAAATATTGTTATATCCATTCTACTGGATGGGGGAATTTTAGCTGTATGTAAAGAATAATTGACTGAAACTCGATAAAATATTAAGGAAGTTTATGATTTCACTTAGCCAGAAAAGCAGAAGTAGATAGGACAAGCTTCAGAACTGATTGATTCAACAACTAAAGTGTGTCATTAAGGTTCCTTCTATCTCAATCTTAAATTTACTAAGACTTGTTTTGTGTCCTATCGTATAGTCTATCCTGGAGAATGTTCATTTTGCACTTGAGAAGAACATGTATTTTCTTTCTTTTGGATGGAATATTCTATAAATATTTGTTACGTCCTTTTGGTCTAATGTATGATTCAAGTCTATCATTTTCTTGTTGATTTCTTGTCTGGATGATATACCTAATGCTGAGAGTGGGGTATTGAAATCCCCTACTATTATCGTATTGCTGTCTATATCTTTCTTCAGGTCTGTTAATATTTACTTAATACATTTGGGGGCTCTGATGTTGAGTGCATATATATTTACAATTGTATATCTTCTTGGTAAATTGACCCCTTTATCATTATAGAATGACCTTCTTTGTCTCTTATTAGCATTTTTGGCTTAGAGTCTATTTTGTCTGATATAAGTATAGCTACTCCTGCCTTCTTTTGTTTTCCACTGCATGGAATATCTTTTCCCATCCCTTCAATTTGTGCCTATGTTTGTCCTTAAATCTGAAGTGAGTCTCTTGTTGGCAGCATGTAGTTTGGTCTTGCTTTTATATCCATCTAGCCACTCTGTGCCTTTTGATTGGTGAATTCAATCCATTTGTTTACATTTAGAGCAATTATTGATCTATAAGAATTTACTAAAGCCATCTTCTTAACTGCTTTCTGGCTATTTTGTAGTTCCACTGTTTCTTTATTCCTCTGTTTCTGTCTACCTTTTTGAATTGGTGATTTTCCATGGTGGTATTCTCTGTTTCTCCTTCCTTTATCTTTTGTGAATGGTTACCATGAGGCTTACATAAAACATCTTATAGATAAAATAGTCCATTTTAAGCTGATAGCAACTTAACTTTGATTGCATACAAAAGTTCAACACTTTTATTCCCTCCTTTTATATTTTTGATGTCAAAATTTAACAAGAAAGATGTCTCTTTTTATATTGTGTATTCATGAATAAATTATAATAGCTATAGTTATTTTTAATACTCTTTTCCTTTAGCCTTTATACTATAGTTAAGTGGTTAATCCCCTATCATGTTACAAAATTAGAGTTTTCTAAATATGACTGTATATTTACCTTTACCAATGTGTTGTATACTTTCATATGTTTTTATGTCAGTGACTAGCATCTTCTAATTTCAGCATGAAGCCCTTCTTTCAGCATTTCTTGCAAGGCAGGTCTAGCAGCAATGAGATCCCTCAGCTTTCATTTGTCTGGAAAAGTCTTTTTTTCTCCTTTATATCTGAAAAAATAACTTCACTGGATAGGGTATTCTTGGCTGATTTTTTTTCTTTTAACACTTTGAATGCATCGTTCCACTCTCTTCTGACCTGTAGGGTTTCTTCAGAGAAGTATTCTGATAGCATAATGGGAGTTCCCCTTTAGGTTGCAATCTTTTTCTCTCTGATGGCTTTCAGGAATCTCTATCATTGATTTTTTTTTTTAACATCTTTATTGGGGTATAATCGCTTTACAATGGTGTGTTAGTTTCTGCTTTATAACAAAGTGAATCAGTTATACATATACATATGTTCCCATATCTCTTCCCTCTTGCGTCTCCCTCCCTCCCACCCTCCCTATCCCACCCCTCCAGGCTGTCACAAAGCACCGAGCCAATATACCTGTGCCATGCGGCTGCTTCCCACTAGCTATCTACCTTACTACGTTTGTTAGTGTGTATATGTCCATGACTCTCTCTCGCCCCGTCACAGCTCACCATTCCCTCTCCCCATAACCTCAAGTCCGTTCTCTAGGAGGTCTGCGTCTTTATTCCTGCCTTACCCCTAGGATCTTCATGACATTTTCTTTTTTCTTAAATTCCATATATATGTGTTAGCAGATGGTATTTGTCTTTTTCTTTCTGACTTACTTCACTGTGTATGACAGACTCTAGGTCTATCCACCTCATTACAAATAGCTCAATTTCGTTTCTTTTTATGGCTGAGTAATATTCCATTGTATATATGTGCCACATCTTCTTTATCCATTCATCCGATGACGGGCATTTAGGTTGTTTCCATCTCCGGGCTATTGTAAATAGAGCTGCAATGAACATTTTGGTACATGACTCTTTCTGAATTTCGGTTTTCTCAGGGTATATGCCCAGTAGTGGGATTGCTGGGTCATATGGTAGTTCTATTTGTAGTTTTTTAAGGAACCTCCATACTGTTCTCCATAGTGGCTGAACCAATTCACATTCCCACCAGCAGTGCAAGAGTGTTCCCTTTTCTCCACACCCTCTCCAGCATTTATTGTTTCTAGATTTTTTGATGATGGCCATTCTGACTGGTGTGAGATGATATCTCATTGTAGTTTTGATTTGCATTTCTCTAATGATTAATGATGTTGACATTCTTTCATGTGTTTGTTGGCAGTCTGTATATCTTCTTTGGAGAAATGTCTATTTAGATCTTCTGCCCATTTTTGGATTGGGTTGTTTGTTTTCTTGTTATTGAGCTGCATGAGCTGCTTGTAAATTTTGGAGATTAATCCTTTGTCGGTTGCTTCATTTGCAAATATTTTCTCCCATTCTGAGGGTTGTCTTTTGGTCTTGTTTATGGTTTCCTTTGCTGTGCAAAGCTTTGAAGTTTCATTAGGTCCCATTTGTTTTTTTTTGTTTTTATTTCCATTAATCTAGGAGGTGGGTCAGAAAGGATCTTGCTGTGATTTATGTCATAGAGTGTTCTGCCTATGTTTTCCTCTAAGAGTTTCATAGTTTCTGGCCTTATATTTAGGTCTTTAATCCATTTTGAGCTTATTTTTGTGTATGGTGTTAGGGAGTGATCTAATCTCATACTTTTACATGTACCTGTCCAGTTTTCCCAGCACCACTTATTGAAGAGGCTGTCCTTTCTCCACTGTACATTTCTGCCACCTTTATCAAAGATAAGGTGTCCATATGTGCATGGGTTTATCTCTGGGCTTTCTATCCTGTTCCATTGTTCTATCTTTCTGTTTTTGTGCCAGTACCATACCGTCTTGATAACTGTAGCTTTGTAGTATAGTCTGAAGTCAGGGAGCCTGATTCCTCCAGTTCCTTTTTTTGTTCTCAAGATTGCTTTGGCTATTCGGGGTCTTTTGTGTTTCCATACAAATTGTGAAATTTTTTGTTCTAGTTCTGTGAGAAATGCCAGTGGTAGTTTGATAGGGATTGCATTGAATCTATAGATTGCTTTGGGTAGTAGAGTCATTTTCACAATGTTGATTCTTCCAATCCAAGAACATGGTATATCTCTCCATCTATTTGTATCATCTTTAATTTCTTTCATCAGTGTCTTATAATTTTCTGCATACAGGTCTTTTGTCTCCTTAGGTAGGTTTATTCCTAGATATTTTATTCTTTTTGTTGCAATGGTAAATGGGAGTGTTTTCTTGATTTCACTTTCAGATTTTTCATCATTAGTATATAGGAATGCCAGAGATTTCTGTGCATTAATTTTGTATCCTGCCACTTTACCAAATTCATTGATTAGCTCTAGTAGTTTTCTGGTAGCATCTTTAGGATTCTCTATGTATAGGATCATGTCATCTGCAAACAGTGACAGCTTTACTTCTTCTTTTCCGATTTGGATTCCTTTTATTTCCTTCTCTTCTCTGATTGCTGTGGCTAAAACTTCCAAAACTATGTTGAATAAGAGTGGTGAGAATGGGCACCCTTGTCTTGTTCCTGATCTTAGTGGAAATGCTTTCAGTTTTTCACCATTGAGGATGATGTTTGCTGTGGGCTTGTCGTATATGGCCTTTATTATGTTGAGGAAAGTTCCCTCTATGCCTACTTTCTGCAGGGTTTTTATCATAAATGGGTGTTGAATTTTGTCAAAAGCTTTCTCTGCATCTATTGAGATGATCATATGGTTTTTCTCCTTCAATTTGTTAATATGGTTTATCACATTGATAGATTTGCGTATATTGAAGAATCCTTGCATTCCTGGAATAAACCCCACTTGATCATGGTGTATGATCCTTTTAATGTGCTGTTGGATTCTGTTTGCTAGTATTTTGTTGAGGATTTTTGCATCTATGTTCATCAGTGATATTGGTCTGTAATTTTCTTTCTTTGTGACATCCTTGTCTGGTTTTGGTATCAAGGTGATGGTGGCCTCATAGAAGGAGTTTGGGAGTGTTCTTCCCTCTGCTATATTTTGGAAGAGTTTGAGAAGGATAGGTGTTAGCTCTTCTCTAAATGTTTGATAGAATTCGCCTGTGAAGCCATCTGGTCCTGGCTTTTGTTTGTTGGAAGATTTTTAATCACAGTTTCAATTTCAGTGCTTGTGATTGGTCTGTTCATATTTTCTATTTCTTCCTGATTCAGTCTTGGCAGGTTGTGCATTTCTAAGAATTTGTCCATTTCTTCCAGATTGTCCATTTTATTGGCATAGAGTTGCTTGTAGTAATCTCTCATGATCTCTTTTATTTCTGCAGTGTCAGTTGTTACCTCTCCTTTTTCATTTCTAATTCTATTGATTTGAGTCTTCTCCCTTTTTTTCTTGATGAGTCTGGCTAGTGGTTTATCTATTTTGTTTATCTTCTCAAAGAACCAGCTTTTAGTTTTATTGATCTTTGCTATTGTTTCCTTCATTTCTTTTTCATTTATTTCTGATCTGATTTTTATGATTTCTTTCCTTCTGCTAGCTTTGGGGTTTTTTTTGTTCTTCTTTCTCTAACTGCTTGAGGTGCAAGGTTAGGTTGTTTATTCTAGATGTTTCCTGCTTCTTAAGGTGGGCTTGTATTGCTATAAACTTCCCCCTTAGAACTGCTTTTGCTGCATCCCACAGGTTTTGGGTCGTTGTGTCTCCATTGTCATTTGTTTCTAGGTATTTTTTGATTTCCTCTTTGATTTCTTCAGTGATCACTTCATTATTAAGTAGTGTATTGTTTAGCCTCCATGTGTTTGTATTTTTTACAGATCTTTTCCTGTAATTGATATCTAGTCTCATGGCGTTGTGGTCAGAAAAGATACTTGATACAATTTCAATTTTCTTAAATTTACCAAGGCTTGTTTTGTGACCCAAGATATGATCTATCCTGGAGAATGTTCCATGAGCACTTGAGAAAAATGTGTATTCTGTTGTTTTTGGATGGAGTTTCCTATAAATATCAATTAAGTCCATCTTGTTTAATGTATCATTTAAAGCTTGTGTTTCCTTATTTATTTTCATTTTGGATGATCTGTCCATTGGTGAAAGTGGGGTGTTTAAGTCCCCTACTATGAATGTGTTACTGTCGATTTCCCCTTTTATGGCTGTTAGTATTTGCCTTATGTATTGAGGTGCTCCTATGTTGGGTGCATAAATATTTACAATTGTTATATCTTCTTCTTGGATCGATCCCTTGATCATTATGTAGTGTCCTTCTTTGTCTCTTTTAATAGTCCTTATTTTAAAGTCTATTTTGTCTGATATGAGAATTGCTACTCCAGCTTTCTTTTGGTTTCCATTTGCATGGAATATCTTTTTCCATCCCCTTACTTTCAGTCTGTATGTGTCTCTAGGTCTGAAGTGGGTCTCTTGTAGACAGCATATATAAGGGTCTTGTTTTTGTATCCATTCAGCTAATCTGTGTCTTTTGGTGGGAGCATTTAGTCCATTTACATTCAAGGTAATTATCGATATGTATGTTCCTATTCCCATTTTCTAAATTGTTTTTGGTTCGTTATTATAGGTCTTTTCCTTCTCTTGTGTTTCTTGCCTAGAGAAGATCCTTTAGCATTTGTTGTAAAGCTGGTTTGGTGGTGCTGAACTCTCTCAGCTTTTGCTTGTCTGTAAAGGTTTTAATTTCTCCATCAAATCTGAATGAGATCCTTGCTGGGTAGAGTAGTCTTGGCTGCAGCTTTTTCTCCTTCATCACTTTCAGTATGTCCTGCCACTCCCTTCTGGCTTGTAGGGTTTCTGCTGCGAGATCAGCTGTTAACCTTATGGGGATTCCCTTATGTGTTAGTTGTTGTTTTTCCCTTGCTGCTTTTAATATGCTTTCTTTGTATTTAATTTTTGACAGTTTGATTAATATGTGTCTTGGCGTATTTCTCCTTGGATTTATCCTGTATGGGACTCTCTGTGCTTCCTGGACTTGATTAACTATTTCCTTTCCCATATTAGGGAAGTTTTCAACTATAATCTCTTCAAATATTTTCTCAGTCCCTTTCTTTTTCTCTTCTTCTTCTGGAACCCCTATAATTCGAATGTTGGTGCATTTAATGTTGTCCCAGAGGTCCTTGAGACTGTCCTCAGTTCTTTTCATTCTTTTTTCTTTATTCTGCTCTGCAGTAGTTATTTCCACTATTTTATCTTCCAGGTCACTTATCCGTTCTTCTGCCTCAGTTATTCTGCTATTGATCCCATCTAGAGTATTTTTAATTTCATTTATTGTGTTGTTCATCGTTGCTTGTTTCATCTTTAGTTCTTCTAGGTCCTTGTTAACTGATTCTTGCATTTTGTCCATTCTATTGTCCATTCTATCTCCAAGATTTCGGATCAACCTTACTATCATTATTCTGAATTCTTTTTCAGGTAGGCTGCCTATTTCCTCTTCATTTGTTAGGTCTGGTGCATTTTTATCTTGCTCCTTTATCTGCTGTGTGTTTTTCTGTTTTCTCATTTTGCTTATCTTACTGTGTTTGGGGTCTCCTTTTTGCAGGCTGCAGGTTCGTAGTTCCTCCTGTTTTTGATGTCTGTCTCCAGTGGCTAAGGTTGGTTCAGTGGGTTGTGTAGGCTTCCTGGTGGTGGGGACTAGTGCCTGTGTTGTGGTGGATGAGGCTGGATCTTGTCTCTCTAGTGGGCAGGTTCACGTCTGGTGGTGTGTTTTGGGGTGTCTGTGGCCTTATTATGATTTTAGGCAGCCTCTCTGCTAATGGGTGGGTTTGTGTTCCTGTTTTGCTAGTTGTTTGGCACAGGTTGTCCAGCACTGTGGCTTGCTGGTCGTTGAGTGAAGCTGGGTGCTGGTGTTAAGATGGAGGTCTCTGGGAGATTTTTGCCGTTTGATATTATGTGGAGCTGGGAGGTCTCTTGTGGACAAGTGTCCTGAAGTTGGCTCTCCTACCTCAGAGGCAGAGCCCTGACTCTTGGCTGGAGCACCAAGAGCCTTTCATCCACACGGCTCAGAATAAAAGGGAGAAAAAATAGAGGGAATTAGTAGAAGTATGAGGAAAGAAAGAAGGAAAGGAGGGAAGGAAGGAGGGAAGGAAGGAAGGAAGGAAAGAAGGAAGGAAGAAAGAAAGAAGCAAAGAAGGAAAGAAGGCAGGAAGGAAAGAAAGGAGGGAGGGAGGGAGGGAGGAAGGAAGGAAGGAGGGAAAGAAGGAAAAACAGAAAGAAAGAAGATACAGTAAAAATAAAATAAAGTATAATAAAGTTATTGAATTAAAAAATTCTTATTTAGGAAAAAAAAAAAAGGGACGGATAGAACCTTAGGACAAATGTTGGAAGCAAAGCTATACAGACAAAATCTTACACAGAAGCGTACACATACACCCTCACTAAAAGAGGTAAAGGGGGAAAAATCATAAATCTTGCTGTCAGAGACCACCTCCTCTATTTGGGATGATTCGTTGTCTAAAGGAGGGAAGGAAGGAAGGAAAGAAAGAAAGAAAAAGAAAGAAAGGACGAAGGTAAAGTATAATAACGTTCTTAAAATTAAAATTGATTATTAAGAAAAAAATTTTAAGAAAAAACCATGGACGGATAGAACCCTAGGACAAATGGTGGAAGCAAGACTATACAGACAAGATCTCACACAGAAGCATACACATCACAAAAAGAGGAATAGGGAAAAAAAATCATAGATCTTGCTCCCAAAGTCCACCTCCTTAATTTGGGATGATTGGCTGTCTATTCATGTATTCCACAGATGCAGGGTACATCAAGTTGATTGTGGAGCTTTAATCCGCTGCTTCTGAGGCTGCTGGGAGAGATTTCCCTTTCTCTTCTTTGTTCTCACAGCTCACAGGGGCTCAGCTTTGGATTTGGCCCTGCCTCTGCGTGTAGGTCGCTGGAGGGCGTCTGTTTTTTGCTCAGACAGGACGGGGTTAAAGGAGCCGCTGATTCGGGGGTTCTGGCGTACTGAGGCCGGCGGGGAGGGAGGGGCACGGAATGCGGTGCGGGCCTGCGGCGGCAAAGTCCGGCGTGACCCTGCACCAGCCCGAGGCCCGCCGTGCGCTCTCCCGGGGAAGTCGTCCCCGGATCCCGGGAACCCGGCAGTGGCGGGCTGCACAGGCTCCGCGGAAGAGGGGCGTGGAGAGCAACCTGCGCTCGCACACAGGCCCCTTGGTGGCGGCAGCAGCAGCCCCAACGTCTCCCGCCCGCCTCTGGGGTCCGCGCCTCCAGCCGCGGCTTGCGCCCGTCTCTGGAGTCCTTGCCCTCAGCCGCGGCTCGCGCCCGTCTCTGGGGTCCGCGCTTTCAGCCGCGGCTCGCGCCCGTCTCTGGATTCCGCGCTTTCAGCCGCGGCTCGCGCCCGTCTCTGGATTCCGCGCTTTCAGCCGCGGCTCGCGCCCGTCTCTGGGGTTCGCGCTTTCAGCCGCGGCTCGCGCCCGTCTCTGGAGTTCCTTTAAGCAGCGTTCTTAAACCCCTCTCCTCACGCACCAGGAAACAAAGAGGGAAGAAAAAGTCTCTTGCCTCTTCGGCAGGTGCAGACTTTTCCCCGGGCTCCCTCCCGGCTAGCTGTGGTGCACTAACCCCTTCAGGCTATGTTCAAGCCGCCAACCCCAGTCCTCTCCCTGCGCTCCGTCCGAAAACGAAACCCGAGCCTCAGAGCCTCAGCTCGCAGCCCCGCCCGCCCCGGCGGGTGAGCAGACAAGCCTCTCGGGCTGGTGAGTGCCGGTCGGCACCGATCCTCTGTGCGGGAATCTCCCCGCTTTGCCCTCCGCACCCGCTGCTGTGCACTCCTCCGCGGCTTCGAAGCTCCCCCCTCCGCCTCCCGCAGTCTCCGCCCGCGAAGGGGCTTCCTAGTGTGTGGAAACTTTTCCTCCTTCACAGCTCCCTCCCACTGGTGCAGGTGCCGTCCCTATCCTTTTGTCTCTGTTTATTCTTTTTTTTCTTTTGCCCTACCCAGGTACGTGGGGGAGTTTCTTGCCTTTTGGGAGGTCTGAGGTCTTCTGCCAGCCTTCAGTAGGTGTTCTGTAGGAGTTGTTCCACGTGTAGATGTATTTCTGGTGTATCTGTGGGGAGGAAGGTGATCTCCGCGTCTTACTCTTCCGCCATCTTCCTGCTCTCTCTATCATTGATTTTTGACAGTTTCATTTAGTGTGTCTTGGAGAAGGTCTTTTTGCATTGAGATGAGGGTGATTTATTAGCTTCATGAACTTGGATGTCTAAGTTTCTCCCCAGGTTTGGGACGTTCTCATCTATTATTTCTTTAAGTAAACTTTCTGCCCCTTCTCCCCCTCTTTTTCTTCTGGAGTCCCACTTATTTTAATATTTTATATTTGGTTTTCTTTGCTTTTTAAAATTCTTATTTCTTTGTTCTCTAATTCTGTTATTTCAAATTTCCTATCCTTCAGATCACTTATTATATCTTTCATTTGGTCTACTCTGTTGTAGATACAGTTTGTTGCATTTTTCATTTCATTTACTGAATTCTTCAACTCCAGAATTTCTGTTTGGTTCTTTTTAATGATTTCTGTTCCTTTGTTAAATTTCTCATTTTGTTTATGTATTGTTTTCCTGTTTCATTGAATTGTCTTTCTGTGCTTTCTTTGAGTTTCCTCGAAACTGCTATTATGAATTCTTTATCAGCTAGATCTGTGTCATTGAGTTTGGTTATTGGAAGATTCATTATTATCTTTTGGTGATGACATGATTCCTTGATTCTTCATGTTCCTTGAGGTTTTCTGTTACTGCTTTCACATTTGAAGTAGCAGTCACCTCTTACAAACTTTATTAGCTGTCTTCAAGTGGGGGATATTTTTCATTGGTCTTTCTTATACCTCGGGTTTTCCCAAATCTTGTATGGATACACCTGCTCTGCACTTCCAACTCCCTCTTGTAGCAGAATTTTTAACTTTTATGTCCTCTCTGGTTCTTACAAATTGCCAGGCTATTTGCTGGAAACCTCTCTTTTGTTTTCCAAAAGGTGGCACTATAGCTCAAGTGTGTGTTTTTTCCCCTGCCTAGAACCGTGGCCTGTTTTTCTGAAAATACTCTGTTTACCTCTGCACTTGGGGGTGCACACATGGAGCCAGCCACAGAATGGGGGAAGTGTGGGTTTAACACTCAGAGTTTTGGGAGTGCCCATGGGCCCAGTGGGAGGATCTTCCAGTGAAGTTCTCTCAGAGGCTTGTGGTCCAACTTCCTGTTGAAGTCCTGGGTACAGTGAGCAAGTAATGTCCCTTTAATGCCCTTCAATATTCTTATCTGCCTCTTTCCCAAAATACTCCCTTTCCCAAGTCATCGAGTTCTTGCCTCAGTCCTTTGGGTGCTTCTGGAGAGAAATGAGTCCAGCAGCATCCCACAAAGCTGGAGTAGCCAGGTACTCACTCACTGCTCTCCTTTTCCCCTATGGGAGAGGTCACCAGCTAGGTCACCCCCAAGGTTTTTTGCCTTAGGGGATGGGCAGCATTGGTAAAGTTCCTCTGACCCTCTTGAATGCATCCAAACTCAAGGAAAAATATAATTATTTAGAATGGTAAATAGCTTCTAAGCAGAGTATTCCTTATACAAAAAACTATTGTTCACTAACCTAGAAACTCACGTGGTAGATAAGAATTGTTCTAACGCTGAAAGTTTTATTACTGTTTTATTCATGGTCATTAAAGATTTTTTTGTTGCATTTATTTCAAGTTGAAACATTTTCCATATGATAACACTAGTTGCAAACAATGGTGATTGTAAAAATTATTGGTGCTTTAAAACATGTAACAGTTAATGTAACATATCTAGTTAAAAGCTTAATAAGATTTTTATTAAAGAAAGAATTTTGTTCATCCCCTATGAAAGCCAGATTGTCTTGATAAAATCAGGAAGGATTATTTTAAAATTTTCTTCCAATTGAGACAGAAACAAAAGTGAGTGTGATAGTTTTCCTAAATTTTAAATACAATGCAAAAGATTGTGTTTTATTTACATCTCCATCATGCAGAATCACATATAAATTATATGCATACATAGAAGCATCTCACTCCTTTCAATGGCTGCGTAGCATTCCACCATATTGGTGTACTCAAAATTGTTTAACAACAAGTGTTGTTGATGCCTCACAAGAAGATTGACCCCTCCCCACCAAAACACCAATGTTGCTCCTGTTGAAAAACATTGGGGGTTTTGGATTCATAACAAAATTCCACAATCATCAGATCACTCCCATGAAGCTCCATGAATGTTATTTGTTCTCCAGAAAGATTGTGAAATTTAGATATTACAGTAGCTGTTTGCCCACACTTTCACCAACAGTTATTTTTAAATTTAAATGCAATATGGCAAACATATATATATGTGTGCAACGAAGTGCAGAGAGTAATTTTACAAACACAAAAGTACCCATTACCCAGATTTGCCACCTGCTGGTGTTTAGCATTCTCTTTATAGTCCTTACACTAACTGCATTAGAGCAACATACTAGAAAGTTAAGTGACATGCTGTGGATGACAGCGTATGGGTGGTTCCTGCCAATAGTGGGATTGGGGTTTGTAAGTGAAGCCTCAAGAAGGAAGTGCCATTTGAGCTGAGAAAGGATGAGTAGTCAAGGAAAAGTTTCCAGGGGGGCATTCCAGGTATGATCCATGGTACAGAAGAAAGAATGTGCAAAGGTATATACTTGGTAGTTATGATGAACAGTTCAGTGTTGCTTCAGTGTAAGGTACTTTGATGGATGAGGTGAGAACTAATGAAGGGATAGGACCAGACAAGTGTCTGAGAGCCTAGAACCTGTGACCAGTCTATTCTTTGACTTTACTAAATTTATCTATTCTTGTTGATGGGCATTGTTTTGTTTTCAGCATTGGGTTATTATGAATGATGCTGCTATGAACATTTTGTATATTTATTTTTGGCGTACATACAAATTAATTGTTGTTAAGTATTATATGTTTGCCTATGGGTACAATACAGGCTATCAGGATAACCTGTAGGCTATCAGGTATGTGTAAGTTCAGCCCTAGTAGATGCTGCTTAACAGTTTTTCAAAATGGCTGTACCGATTCACACCCCACTTACACTACATCTTCACCAACTGTATTGTTAGTTTTACTTTCAGCCATTCCAGAAGGCATTGCATTATATTTTTAGTCTGGATTTTCCCAATAAATAATTATGTTGAGCAGCATTTTATATACTAAGTAGTCATTTGGATAAAGTAGGGTCATATCTTTTTCTCACAGCATATGCTATATTTGGCTAAAACATATATATGAAATTTATGTATGTGTGCACTTATACACACTTACATGAAGAATATGGACCTGACTATTATTAGTGGCAATATTAAGCATTTGTTCTGTGCCATGTATACTTCTAAAGTGCCTCATTTATATGAACTCATTTAATCCTTATAAAACTTTAAAGGGTACATTTTCAAGCCAGTGAAGGATTCAAAATGCAGAAATATTAATATCACACCTATTTGTTATACTGGTTGTCAGTGGTTAATGGGATCCCTGATTATATGCATTTTCTTCTTTATGCTTGCTTGAAATATTGAACGTTACCAGCACCTCAGAGGACTTCTTATGCATGTAAAGGGATGAATATGTTACCTTCCCAGTGGTCACTAAAATTCCTCTTAGGACTGGTGTGGCAAACAAATTATGTGGCATTAATCCCTTGCACTCTGAGTCTTTGTATATTTCATAGATCATAAAGGTGTTATCTGATATAAGTGCAGAGACAAATGTTCCTAGGTCATTTGGTAAAGTATTTAGAAAAGAACAAAGTTATACTCCAGCACCTGCAGTATAGTTCCATTTAATTTTTTTATTGTATGCATAATGTATACATATGTGCATCTATGGGCATATACAGAAAAATAATGTAACTGAAAAATAGTCAAAGATAATGATAATAAGTATCAGGGCATCTTCTCCGAACTTCTGCCCTTCAAAATCTAGCTCCTTTGTCACATGACAAAGTCCTCTGAAAGTGCAGACACCCTTCCAGTCCTAAAGGTGAAGTGGATGTGAAACAAGCATTATTTTGGTCTCCAGAAGAGCCTTCTGCCCCCTATAGAAAAACCTGCAAGGGGAAATATTGCACAATGTTAACAGCGATTGCCAGCAGGTGGTGGGTCTATTGGCTGCCTGTGCTTCCATTATATTTTCATGTGTCCACAATTTTAAGAAATTGTAAATGGTCACCAATGGAACAGAAATGAGACAGGCTGGGCACTGAGGTAATACATTAATTAGGAAATGGTTCAGACAACAGATAACGGGTTGGGGTAGATTGAAAGTATGTATGCCAGCAAGAATGTACCTTTTATCTGCAATTATATGGTTAAGAAGATGGACTTCACTAGAGGGACAAATGTTCCCAGAACATTAATAGTTATTTGGTGCTTTAATAGATATTTGGCTTAACATCTTTGTACTTAATGGTCTAGTTTTTGCTTTGCTTTGTTATAGATTTCTGTGGAGAGGGACAAATTTAGAGCATCGAGTGAGTGTATTTGTATGTATTAATTTTCATTAAACAAAGCAGATTGAACGACATTATATTGTGACATGTTTCTTAAAAGAATAATTACTACATAAATTGCTAAAATATGCATACACAAAATACAAACACTACATTGAAACTGTAACAGCAGTTGTCATTGGAAGAGAGGAATACCAAAGAATTTCACTTTCCATGCCCTATACTTGTGTACTTATTTTTGTTTTTTACAAATGGAGCTTATGTTCATTTTTTCATTTATTTTATTTTGGTAAAATACATAGAACATAAAATTTACCATATTCACCATTTTTAAGTGTACAATTCAGTGATATTAAAAATTCATAATGTTGTGCAACCATCATCACCATCCATCTCCAATTTTTTTCATCTTATAAAACTGAAACTCTATACCCATTAAAAAATAACTCCTCATTTCCCTTCCTCCAGTTCCTGGCAACCACCATTCTACTTGCCATCTACTCTAAATACCTCATATAAATGAACTCATATAGTATTTGTCTTTTTATGACTGGCTTATTTCACATAGCATAATGTCCTAAAGGTTCATTCATGCTGTAGCATATGACAGAATTTCATCCATTTTACAGGCTGAATAATATCCCATTGTATGTATATACCACATTTTGTTTATCCATTCATCTGTCAGTGGACACATGTTGTCCCCAAATTTTAGCTATTGTGAATAATGCTGCTCTCTATGAATGTGGGTATACAAATATTTCTTCAAGACCCTGCTTTCAAAGTTTTTGGATAAATATCCAGATTTGCATCATATGGCAATTTCCTTTTTAATTTTCATGGAACCACCATACTGTTTTCCACAGTGGCTGTATCATTTTACATTCCCATCAACAATGCACAGGGTTCCAGTTTCTTCACATCCTCACCAACACTTGTTGTTTTCTGGGTTTTTTTCTTTCTGATATTAGTTATCCTAATGAGTATGAGGTGGTATCTCATTGTAGTTTTAATTTGCATTTCCCTAATAATGACGTTCAGCATTAGTGATGCTGAGCATCTTTTCATGTACTTATTGGACATTTGTATATTTTTTAGAGAAATGTCTATTCATGTCCTTTGCTCTGCTTATTTTTGAATCAGGTTGTTTGGTTTTTGTTTTTTAGGATATTAATTTCTTATTATATATGATTTGCAAATATTTTCTCTCATTCTGTGGGTTGCCTCTGTGGGTTTACTCTGCTGATAGTATCTTTTGATGTACAAATTTAAAAATTTTCATGAAGTCCAATTTTTTAATTTTTTTCTTTTGTTATCTGTGTCTTTGGTGTCATATCGTAGAAATCACTGCCAAATCCAATGCTGTGAAGCTTTTGTTTTCTTTTTAGAGTTTTATTGTTTTAGATATTACATTTAGGTCGTTGATCCATTTTTAGTTAACATTTCCATATGTTGTTAGGTAAGGGTCCAACTTCATTCTTTTGCATGTGAATATCTAGTTTTCCCAGCACCATTTGTTGAAAAGACTTTTCTTTTCCCATTGAATAGTCTTGGCACCCTTGTCAAAAATCATTTGACTAGGGCTTCCCTGGTGGCGCAGTGGCTGAGAGTCCGCCTGCCGATGCAGGGGACATGGGTTCGTGCCCCAGTCCGGGAAGATACCACATGCCGTGGAGCAGCTAGGCCCGTGAGCCATGGCCACTGAGCCTGCGCGTCTGGAGCCTGTGCTCCCCGACGGGAGAGACCACAACAGTGAGAGGCCCGTGTACTGCAAAAAAAAAAAAAAAATCATTTGACTAGATATATGAGTGTTTATTTCTGGGATCTCTATTCTTTTCCTTTTGTCTATATGTCTGTCTTTATACCATTACCACACTGGTTACTGTAGCTTTGTAGTAAGTTTTGAAATCAGGAAGTGTGAGTCCTCCAAATTTGTTCTTTCATTTCAAGGTTGTTTGGGCTATTTATGGTCCCTTGAGATTCTGTATTAATTTAAAGATAGATTTTTCTATACTTGTGGAAAACATCATTGGGATTTTGATAAGGATCACATTGAATCTATAAATTGTTTTGGATAGTGTTGACATTTGAACAATGTTATATCTTCCAATCCATGAATATGGGGTGTGTTTTCATTTGTCTATGTCTTCTTTCCTTTCTTTCAGCAATGTTCTGTTTTTATTGTTCAAGTCTTTAACATCCTTAATTTCTATTTTCTCATTCTTTTGATACTATCATAAATGAAATCATTCTCATAATTTCCTTTTCAGATTATTCATTGTTATAGTGTAGAAACACAATTAATTTTTGCATGTTGACTTTGTATTCTGCTAATTTTCTGGATTCATTTATTAGTTCTAACAGTTTTCTGTAGAATCTTTAGCGTTTCTACATATAAGATCATATCATCTACAAACGGATAATTTTACTCCTTCCTTTCCAATTTGGATGCCTTTATTTATTTATTTTTCTTGCCTCATTGCTCTGGCTAGAACTTCTAGTACAATGTTGAATAGATGTGGTGAAAATAGACATACTTGCTTTGTTCCTTGCCTTAGAAAGAAAGCTTTCATTCTTTCACCATTGAGTATGATGCTTACCATGAGTTTCTCATATATGTCTTTTATTATGTTGAGGTAGATTCCTTCTATTCCTAGTTTATTGAGTATTTTTTATCATGAAATGATGTTGAATTTTGTAAAATGCTTTTCCTGCATCAATTGAAATAACTGTGTGGGGGTTTTTTTCTTTCATTATGTTGATGTGGTGAATTACATTGATCAATTTTTGTATGTTGAACAATACTTGAATTCCTGGATCTAATATAAACTGGATCGAGCTTCCTCAATTTGTGTTTCTCTGAGAAAGTCTTTATCTCTCCACTTCTGAAGGATAATTTCATTGGATACAGAATTCTAAACTAGTGATTTTTTCTTTTTAACCCTTTAAATGATTTACTTCACTCTCTTCTTGCTTTCATGGTTTTTGAAGAGAAGTCTGATGTAATTCTTATCCTTGCTCCTCTATAGGTTTTTTTCCCCTTCTTTGCGTTCTTTCAATATTTTCTCTTTGACTTTGATTTCCTGAAGTTCAAATATGATATACATTGGTGTACATTGTTTGGTATTTATACTGCTTGGTATTCCTGAGCTTTCTTGATCTGTGGTTTAATATCTGTCATTAATTTTGGAAAACTCTTATCCATTATTACTCAACTATTTCTTCTGTTCCTTTCTTCCTTTTAATTCTGGTATTCCTATTACATATATGTTACACCTTTTGTAATTGTCCCACAGTTCTTGGATATTCTATTCTATCATTTTCTTTCTTTTTTTCTTTTTACTTTTCAGTTTGGGAAGATTCTACTGACATATCTTTAATCTCACTGATTGTTTCCTCACCCATGCCCAGTCTATGGGCATGAGCCTATGAAAGACATTCTTCATTTCTCTTACAATGTTTTTGTTTTTAGCATTTACTTTTTTTTTTTTTTCACATGGGCCCAGCTGCTCCACAACATGTGGGATCCTCCCGGACCAGGGCATGAACCCGTGTCCCCTGCATCAGCAGGCGGACTCTCAACCACGGCACCACCAGGGAAGCCCTAGCATTTACTTTTGACTCTTTCAATCTCCATGCTTACATTACCAAACTGTTCTTGCATGTTGTCTACTTTACCTATTAGAGCTCTCACCATAAGTTCTTGGTCTGATAATTCCAAAGTCTATCATATCTGAGTCTGGTTCTAATACTTGCTCTCTCTCTCTCTCTTCAAACTATGTTTTTTTATATTTGTTATGACATAAGTTTTTGTTAAAAGCCAAACATAATGTACTGAGGAAAAAGAATTGAGATACATAGGCTTTTAGTGTGAGGCATATGTTTATCTGACTAGAAGTTACACTGTTTTCACTGTTTGCTGTAGCTGTAGGTATCAGAGGTTAAAATTTCCTCTGGTGTCCTTGCTTTTGTCTTTCCTGTTGACTTTGGATTTTACTAGAGACTTCTTTTTAAGTAAGTGCTTATACATGCAATGTGCAATTTTTTTCCATTGTATCCCTCTCTTATTTTACAGGAAGCTTATTGGTGTGATGGTAAGATGTGGGGGGAAGGGAAGTGTTCTACTATCTTATGATTAAGTTTCAGTCTTCTAGTATGACTGTGCCATGGGCTGTGACCTTCAAAATTGCTCCTCAGTCCTGCCTGCGCAATTAGGTGAGTCAGGAATGCTAGAGGGGGATATTTCCCTTCCCCCACTTGAAAAACTGGAGAGAACAAGAGTTGGGTATTTTCCTTCCCCCACTTTAATTAGTTTCTTATGAGGGCAGGTCTTTTTAAGAAAAACAAATTCTTTGGGTGTATTTCAAAATGGCTACTTTTTCCCTCCCCTTGCTAGAAGCCTGAGGGTACTTTACTCTGATCTTCACTGTGAGGAACTGTATGGCTCTTGGAGATAAAACTCAAGAAAATGAGGAGGGACCCATAGACTGGGTCCACCAGAGTTTTTAACTCTTAAGCTTGTCCACACTGAGCCCCGAGAAATTAATTATAGATTGTTTTCCTATCATGGTTCTGGCTCCAGCAGTGGTCTGCTCCTGAGTTTCTGCTCCAGTAAGTTGTAATTCTCTATATACACCTGTTTATCTCTCCAATTTGTGAGGACAGTAGTTTGCCCTGTGATCTCAATTCTCTGATGGTCTAAGAATTGTTGATTTTAAATTTGTAAGCTTTTTATTGTGTGAGAATGGGCATGGTGGCTTTCAAGCTCCTTACATGCTGAACTGGAAACCAAAAAGTGAAAGGTATACTTTTAATAAGGAAAGGCAAAAACAACAACATCAACAGCAAAGCAGTCTGCTTTATTTTATAACATAAGATTTTGCCACAGTATATATCAAATGAACCTACTTCTGTTTGAAATATACATAGAGATGAAAAAAGACTGTGGGAGGTTATACTTTAATGGTTTTCATTGGCTGATGTTTCCTAAAACAACTCATTTATTCATTCATTCACTGTGTATTTATGCAGTACCTCCTGTGTATCAAACACTGGTAGCCCAAATCAATACCCCAACATTAGATCTTCTTCTTGGACTTAAGTTCTATCTTTTCAAGACACCCAGGAAATACATGATTTTTGTTCCAATACCTGATTTTTGGTTTTGTTCTATACAATAATTTTCAAACTTTATTCAGAACTCTGGTAGATTCTGTGACCCTCCCCTTCTCTCAATTGCCCTGCTGATGAGTCAAGGGTCACACCACTGCTGTAGTTGCTGTCTCCTGGATATGAGAGGGAAGGAAAAGTGGAATTGTGAAGTGGAGGCAACCCTGAAATTTCTTAGGTTCTTTCTGCCTTCAATACCTCACAGATACTCCACTCCAATGCTGTAATTCTCCAGGGTAAGAAGTTTCTTCCTTCATCATTCAATACAGCCACTGATTCTTCTTTTTAGTCTCTCAGTTGGATAAATCAAATATTATTATGAACTGGCAAAGAATATTGGGGAACTTATCAGCAAAAGGGAGTAAAGAAACATCATATAGAATTCCTTATGCCCTTGATGAGTTAGTTGCCAAAAATAGCTGTGAAAAGGGAGGAAAACATGAAAGAGCATGGGAGGAGATAGAGCTTAAGCAGGAACACAAAACCTGGGAGTGTGAAGCATGGACTTTGAGGAATTCAGTGGGGAGAGACACTCATGACAAGGATCAGAGGTGCTCCTTCCTTTAGAGGGAAGGACTCAGGGTCAGCAACTCAGCCAGATTCCTGAGAGTAAAACATATTCCTCAGGCTCCTTTCTCATTCTCTTTGCTTAATAATTCACCTGTCTCATCTTTCATTAATTCAAAAAGTATTATGTTGCACTTTATGAAGTTGCTGATATGTGCCTGGTTTTTACTTAAAAATGGCAATTTAGTAGGACTGAATCTACTATCTCGTGGGACTTACCATGTGTCAGGCACTGGGCTAAATGTTGGATATGCCCTGGTGAATAAGACAGACATGGTCCCTCAGAGCATGAAATGTACAATCTAGTGGGGAAGAGAAACATTAAACAAACGTGTAATCCCAAATTATGAAAAAGAATGAGAACAAGGTTCTGTGAGGTATAATATGAGGAACTAGACCAGGGAATGATAGTAGGCATGCTATTTAAGTTGAATCCTAAAGGGGAAATGAGGAAATGAGTTAGTCGGGTGGGGGTGGGAAGAGGTGGCGGGGGAGTGATTAGCCTTTCAGGAGTCATAGCACATGCATGGGCTCTAGGGCAGGAAAGTCCTTGGCCCAGTTATAACCAAAGGAGGCCAGTGTAGCTGGATCTTATCAATAGAGGGGGAGAATGGCCTGGCTGAGTGGGAGAGGTGGCCAGGAACCAAGTCTTGCAGGACCTGAAGGCCATGGTAAGGATTTGTTTTGTTTTATTTTGTTTGAAAGTATTTAAATGTAATGGAGGCATTTAAGGTATGTAATTGAAAGGAGGAGCTTGTTCTAATTCTTCTTTAAAATATTCCTTGAATTCCCATATAGAGACTGGATTGGAGAAGGGCAAGAGGAGAAACAGGACAGTTCACTGATCACTCAGTGCTCTAAAGTCTATGAAAGATACAAAAAAAATTATAAACCACAGTCTAAGATATCACAGCGGAAGCAGAACAAGAGGTGCCTGGACAGGTCTGCTATTGCACATAACAACTTCTGGTAAAAAAAAAAAAAATGAAAAACTATGGGGTTCTCTCAGCTTAACAGGAGTACAAGAAGGGAGGTACTCACAGAGCCAAGGAAGCTGTCATGAGGGAGAAGGATCTGGGTTGAGCCTTGAAAGGTGGGTAGGATTGGAACATTTTTCCAGGAGAAGGAGTTCTGGAAAGAAATAATGAGAGAGAGAGTAGTCTAGCTCGGGTAGAGGTCATGAGCCTGCCAAGTAAGCAAGCAATGCCCAGTGGAAGTCCCTGCAAACCCCAATAAGATTAAAAGCTGAGACAACCAAAGCTTTTGCTTTTTAGAGGTGTTGTTAAACGACATTCAAGGCTGACTTTCTAACTACTTCTGGAGGAAGGGATGTCCGCAACACATTTGGAACTGGTTCACAGAGCAGGGCACAGAAGGGATGTGTTATGTACGTGATGAAAGTGGAAACTCTGTGAAGAATTAATCTTCTTGGAATTCTCTCCACTGGGTTGTTCCTTGGGTATCTGTGGGCACAGACCCACATGACTTCCACTTAGCCTTGGTAACTGGTCTTACTGGACCTGGTACCTTGGAGAAACTGCCCCTTGTTTTGGTTTTTAATCGCAGGACTCCAGGGACGCCTCAGATTTCTATCAATTGGGGAGATTTTGCCAAGTCACATTCAAGATTTCCTCTCTCTTCCTTTCTCTCTCTTTCTCCTCCTCCCTCCCCTCCCCCCACCCTCTCTCTTTTTCCTTCCCCTGCATGTTGTCATGTTTGGGAAACTTCCGTTTTTTATGCTCTACCTCCTTTCCTTCCAAAGTTTATTCAGTGTGTCTTCTGGCTGTTTCATCTACCACTCAAGGCCTCTTGGAGGTCAGAGTGTTCTGAGCCATTCTTATTTTTAAGGCATCCAGTGTAGTATATGCTTACATAACATCAATTTCCCACTTCCTCACTAACAGAACTCCAAACATCAGGATGTCCAATCCACCTCATCTCACTGATAGCTTCTGGGGGCAAGTCCTAATTATTCTGAACCTATCAGGATCTGGAATTTCTCTGACAACTGTTACTGGTTGAGGGTGGCCAACAATCTTAAAATGGCCCAGTCAGATTGAAAAGGCCTTATATTCCATGGTTTGAAGAGAAGTTTTTTCCTTTTCTCCTGAGTGACAGAAACAGAGAAGAATGTACCCTCAGTCACCATAAGCAGCCTTCTAGTTGCATCAGGGGTAACCATCAGCCTTAGGAAGAAGCTAACACTTGGCAAGGCAGAAGCTGACCCGAAAATAATATCAAATATATTTTCTGACCACAGTGTTATGAAACTAGAAATCAAGAACAAGAGAAAAACTGGAAGACACACAGGTATGTGGAAATTATACAACACATTCCTTAACAACCAATGGGTCAAAGAAGAAATCAGAAGCAAAATGAAAAACTATTTCAAAATAAATTAAAAAGGAAGCACAGCATACGAAATCATGTGAGATGCTGCAAAAGCAGTTTGAGAGGGAAGTTTATGCATATATTAAGAAACTAGAAAGAATTCAAATAAATCACCTAACTTTACATCTCAAGGAACTAAAAAAGAAGAACAAAGTAAGTCCAAAGTTAGCAGAAGAAAGGAAATAACAAAGACCAGAGCAGAGGTAAATGACACAGAGATGAGAAAAACAATAGAAAAAAATCAATGAAACTAAGAGTTAATTTTTGAAAACAGAAGCAAAATTGACAAACCTTTACCTAGACTAAAAAAAAAAAGAGAGAGAGAGAGAGAGAGAGAGAGAGAGAGAGAGAGAGAGAGAAGACCCAAATAAAATCAGAAACAAAAGAGGAGACATTACAACTGATACTACAGAAATGCATAAGATCAAGAGACTACTGTGAGGGGCTTCCCTGGTGGCACAGTGGTTGAAAGTCCGCCTGCCGATGCAGGGGACATGGGTTCATGCCCCAGTCCGGGAAGATCCCACATGCCGTGGAGCCATGGGAGGGAGACGCAAGAGGGAGGGGATATGGGGATATATGTATACATATAGCTGATTCACTTTGTTATACAGCAGAAACTAATAAAACATTGTAAAGCAATTATACTCCAATAAAGATGTTTAAAAAAAAAAGACAAGAGATAGCAAGTTTTGGCAAGAATGTGGAGAAAAGGGATCACTTGTACATTATTGGTGGGAATGTAACTTGGTTCAGCCACTATGGAAATCAGTATGGATTTTCCTCATAAAATTAAAAATATAACTACTATGTCATCAGCAATCCCATTTTAGGTATATAACTAAAGGAAATGAAAACAGAATGTCAAAATTATATCTGCACTCCCATGTTTATTGCAGCATTATTCACAATAACCAAAATGTGGAAACAACCTAAGTGTCTGTCAAAGGATGTGTGCCTAGTGAGATAAGCCAGACAGAGAAAGACAAATACTGTATGATATCACTTATAGGTGGACTCTAAAAAAGCCAAACTCGTAGAAACAGAGAGTAGAATGATAGTTACCAGGGGCTACGGGTGGAGAAATTGGGGAGATGTTGTTAAAGGGTACAGGCTTGCATCCAGTAAATGAATAAATTTTGGAAATCTAATGCACAGCATAGTGATTATGTCAACAGTACGGTATTATCCTTCAAAATTGCTGAGAGATTAGATCTTATATGTACTCACCACAAAAGAGAAATGATAATTATGTGATGTGATAGAGGTTATAACTAAAACTATGGTGGTAATCATATTGCCAAATATAAATGTATCAAATCAACATGTTGTACACCTTAAAGTTAAACAACGTTATATATAAATTCTATCTCATTTTTTAAAAAAAAGAATGAATACTTGTATGTTTACTGACATGAATAATTATCCAAGGAATATTTTTAAAGGGGGGGAAAAAAGCAAGTGGAAGAACCATATACAGCTGTCTTTGCAGGGAGTTTGTTCCAGGACCCCCGCAGATACTAAATTCTGCAGATGCCCAAGTCCCTTATATAAAATAGTGTAGTATTTCCATATAACTTATGCACATCCTCCCATATACTTTAAATGTCATCAAGATAACTTATAATAACTAATACAATGTAAATGGTAAGTAAATAGCTGTGAATAAGATGTAAATGTTATGTAAATAGTTGCTGGAATGCGACAAATTCAAGATTTGCTCTTTGGAAGTTTCTGGAATTTTTTTCCCTGGATATTTTCTATCTGCAGTTGGTTGAGTCCAAGGATGCAGAACCTGCAGATACAGAGGACTGACTATATAGCATGTGATTTCATTAAAACATATAAATATATGGTATGTATTTTTCTACATGAATTGAAAGTAAAACTCTAAACTGTTTCATATTCTATGCTACTAGTGTTTGTGTTGTTTAAAAACACATGAACTAAGATTAAAAGAAATGTTCATCAGGCAGACCAATAAGCAACCGTTTTTATATCTATCCCAGTTAGGGTTTCTCTAATTTAACTGATTTTAGGAATGCGTGGGGTGACTTTTCAAAATGCAGGCTCCCATGCTACATCCCAGACCTATTAAATTAGCAACTCTAGAAAAGAAATCTGTGTATCTACTTTTAAAATTGCTCTCAGTGGTGGCGGGGGGACCTTCAAGACGGAGGAGGAATAACACTTGGAGATCACCTTCTTCCTCACAAATGCATCAAAAATACATCTACACGTAGAACAGCTCCTACAGAACACTTACTGAACGCTGGCAGAAGACCTCAGACTTCCCAAAAGGCAAGAAACTCCCCCAAGTACCTCTGTAGGGCAAAAGAAAAAAGAAAAAACAGAGACAAAAGAATAGGGATGGGACCTGCACCTCTGGGAGGGAGCGGTGAAGGAGGAAAAGTTTCCACACACTTGGAAGCCCGTTCACTGGCAGAGATGGGGGCTGGTGGTGGGGAAGCTTCAGAGCCACAGAGGAGAGCACAGCAACAGGGGTGCAGAGGGCAAAGCGGAGAGATTCCTGCACAGAGGATCGGTGCCAACCAACACTCACCAGCCCGAGAGGCTTGTCTGCTCACCCGCCGGGGCAGGCGGGGGCTGGAAGCTGAGGTTCAGGCTTCGGAGGTCAGACCCCAGGGAGAGGACTGGGGTTGGCTGTGTGAACACAGCCTGAGGGGGCTAGTGCACCTCAGCTAGCCGGGAGGGAGTCCAGCAAAATGTCTGGATCTGCCGAAGAGGCAAGAGACCATTGTTTCTGAGTGCGCAAGGAGAGGCGATTCAGAGCACCGCCTAAATGAGCTCCAGAGACAGGCGCGAGCCACGGCTATCAGTGCAGACACCAGAGACGGGTATGAAATGCTAACGCTGCTGCTGCAGCCACCAAGAATCCTGTGTGCAAGCACAGGTTACTGTCCACACCTCCCCTGGGCCTGCCAGAGAGGCAAGAGACCATTGTTGCGGGGTATGCAAGGAGAGGGGTGGGCCCACCATAGGAACTTCCTGCTCCATGTGCCCACAGATGGCAGGGCACTGCCTACGTGAGCTCCAGAGGAGGGAGGGAGCCGCGGCTGTTATCTCGGACCCCACAGGAGGACACCACGACTGCTGCCACTGCCAACAAGGATCCTGTGTGCAAGCACGGGTCACTGCCCACAACTTCCTGGGAGCCTGTGCAGCCTGCCACTGCCGAGGATCCTGCAATCCGGGGCCAACTTCCACTGGAGAATGCATGGCGCACCTCACACTGTGGCAACATCCTGTTGGCCTCTGCTGCCGCAGGCACTCCCCACACATTCTTACTGTGACTGCTGTATCCCTTCCTCTCTCTGGCCTTAGTGAGCAGGTGGGCCTTAATCAGCCCTTGCTTTCGCCCCCTCTTGCCTGAGTGGGGAACAGACGCCTGAGGGCAGCCCACATGCAGAGGCAGAGCCAAAACCAAAGCTGAACCCCAGGATCTGTGAGACCAAAGAAGAGAAAGGGAAATATCCCCGTGCAGCCGCAAGAGCAGCAGATTAAATCCCCGCAATCAGTTTGGTAAATCCTGCATCTGTGGAATACCTGAATAGACAATGAGTGTTCCCACAATTGAGACTGTGGACCTCGGGGGCAACTGTGGAATTTGGGGGGAAGTACACGCCAGAGTAAGGACAGATCAGAGTCTAAGCTGGCCTCACAGTGCCCACAGCAGGTCCAGAAACCTACCTGGAAGTATTGGAGACCCTGTCAGCCACACGGCCAGGTGCCTGGGGAGTTTCTTGCCTTTTGGGAAGTCTGAGGTCTTCTGCCAGCATTCATTAGGTGTTCTGTAGGATTTATTCCACATGTAGATGTATTTCTGATGTATTTGTGGGGAGGAAGGCGATCTCCACATCTCACTCCTCTGCCATCTTGAAGGTCTCCTCCCAAAATATCTTTCAGAAGGCAACAATTTCCAGATGTCATAAACTGTTATACACCACCAATTACATTTTGTCACATCCACTCCCTGGGTATTAAATGATTCTGCTCCAAGGTCAAAGGACTCAGCTCAGTGCAGGACTCACTCCCTATATCTTCAATAATCCTTACCTTCAGTAGGTTGGCAGACAGATCACTTTAAAGACAGAAGAACGGGGTGGGGGACGAGGAGAAGATGGCGGAAGAGTAAGATGCGGAGATCACCTTCCTCCCCACAGATACACCAGAAATACATCTACACGTGAAACAACTCCTACAGAACACTTACTGAATGCTGGCAGAAGACCTCAGACCTCCCAAAAGGCAAGAAACTCCCCATGTACCTGGATAGGGCAAAAGAAAAAAAGAAAAAACAGACAAAAGAATAGGGACGGGACCTGCACCAGTGGGAGGGAGCAGTGAAGGAGGAAAGGTTTCCACACACTAGGAAGCCCCTTCGCAGGCGGATACTGCAGGTGGCAGAGGGGGGAGCTTCCAAGCTGCGGAGGAGAGCACAGCAACAGGGGTGCGGAGGGCAAAGCGGGGAGATTCCCGCACAGAGGACCGGTGCTGACCAGCACTCACCAGCTCGAGAGGCTTGTCTGCTCACCCGCCGGGGCGGGCGAGGCTGCGAGCTGAGGCTCGGGCTTTGGTCAGAGCGCAGGGAGAGGACTGGGGTGGGCGGCGTGAACACAGCCTGAAGGGGTTAGTGCACCACGGCTAGCCAGGAGGGAGTCCGGGAAAAGGTCTGGAGCTGCCGAAGAGGCAAGAGACTTTTTCTTCCCTCTTTGTTTCCTGGTACGCGAGGAGAGGGGATTGAGAGTGCTGCTTAAAGGAACTCCAGAGACGGGCGCGAGCTGCGGCTAAAAGCGCGGACCCCAGAGACGGGCGGGAGACGCTAAGGCTGCCACTGCCGCCATCAAGGGGCCTGAGTGCGAGCACAGGTCACTATCCACACCTCCCTTCCAGGGAGCCTGTGCAACCCGCCACTGCCAGGTTCCCGGGATCCAGGGACAACTTCCCCAGAAGAACGCACGGCGGGCCTCAGGCAGGTGCAACGTCACGCCGGCCTCTGCCGCCGCAGGCTCGCCCCGCACTCCGCGCCCCTCCCTTCCCTCGGCCTGAGTAAGCCAGAGCCCCGGAATCAGCAGCTCCTTTATCCCCGTCTTGTCTGAGCAAACAACAGACGCCCTCCGGCGACCTACACGCAGAGGCAGGGCCAAATCCAAAGCTGAGCCCCTGGGAGCTATGAGAACAAAGAAGAGAAAGGGAAATCTCTCCCAGCAGCCTCAGAAGCAGCAGATTAAAGCTCCACAATCAACTTGATGTACCCTGCATCTGTGGAATACATGAGTAGACAACGAATCATCCCAAATTGAGGAGGTGGTCTCTGAGAGCAAGATTTATGATTTTTTCCCCTTTTCCTCTTTTTGTGAGTGTGTATGTGTATGCTTCTGTGTGAGATTTTGTCTGTATAGCTTTGCTTCCACCATTTGTCCTAGGGTTCTACCCGTCCATTTTTTTTAAAAAAATTTTTTCTTAATAATTAATTTTAATAACTTTATTTTATTTTACTTTATCTTCTTTCTTTCTTTCTTTCTTTCTTTCTTTCTTTCTTTCCTTCCTTCCTTCCTTGCTTCCTTCGTTCCTTCCTTCCTTCCCTCCTTTAGACAACGAATCATCCCAAATTGAGGAGGTGGACTTTGAGAGCAAGATTTATGATTTTTTTCCCTTTTCCTCTTTTTGTGAGTGTGTGTGTGTGTACGCTTATGTGTGAGATTTTGTCTGTATAGCTTTGCTTCCACCATTTGTCCTAAGGTTATATCTGTCCATTTTTAAAAATTTTTTTCTTAAAAATTATTTTTTAATTTAGTAACTTTATTTTATTTTATTTTACTTTATCTTCTTTCTTTCTTACTTTTTTCCTTCCTTCCCTCCTTCCTTCCTTCCTTGCTTCCTCCCACCATCACTCCCTCCCTCCCTCCCTTTCTTTCTTTCTTTCCTTCTTTCCTTTTCTTCTTTCTTTCTTTCTTTTTTCCTTCCTTCCTTCCTTCCTTCCCTCCTTTCTTACCTTCTTTCTTCCTACTTCAACAAATTCTTTCTCTCTACTTTTTCTCCCTTTTATTCTGAGCCATGTGGATGAAAGACTATTGGCGCTGCAGCCAGGAGTCAGTGCTGTGCCTCTGAGGTGGGAGAGCCAGCCAACTTCAGGACACTGGTCAACAAGAGACCTCCCAGCTCCACATAATATCAAATGGTGAAAATCTCCCAGAGATCTCCATCTCAACACCAGCACCCAACTTCACTCAACGACCAGCAAGCTACAGTGCTGGACACCCTATGCCAAACAACTAGCAAAACAGGAACACAACCCCCAAACCATTAGCAGAGAGGCTGCCTAAAATCATAATAAGTCCACAGACACCCCAAAACACACCACCAGATGTGGACCTGCTCACCAGAGAGACAAGATCCAGCCTCATCCACCAGAACACAGGCACTAGTCCCCTCCACCAGGAAGCCTACACAACCCACTGAAACAACTTTAGCCACTGGGGACAGACAGCAAAAACAACGGGAACTAGGAACCTGCAGCCTGCAAAAAGGAGACCCCAAACACAGTAAGATAAGCAAAATGAGAAGAAAGAAAAACACACCGCAGATGAAGGAGCAAGATAAAAACCCACCAGACCTAACAAATGAAGAGGAAATAGGCAGTCTACCTGAAAAAGAATTCAGAAAAATGATAGTAAAGATGATCCAAAATTTTGGAAATAGAATAGACAAAATGCAAGAAACATTTAACAAGGACCTAGAAGAACTAAAGATGAAACAAACAATGATGAACAACACAATAAATGAAATGAAAAATACTCTAGATGGGATCAACAGCAGAATAACTGAGGCAGAAGAACGGATAAGTGACCTGGAAGGCAAATACTAACAAACATAAAACAGAAAATCGACAGTAACACATTCATAGTAGGTGACTTTAACACCCCACTTTCACCAATGGACAGATCATCCAAAATGAAAATAAATAAGGAAACACATGCTTTAAATGATACATTAAACAAGATGGACTTAATTGATATTTATAGGAAACTCCATCCAAAAACAACAGAATACACATTTTTCTCAAGTGCTCATGGAACATTCTCCAGGATAGATCATATCTTGGGTCACAGGGCAAGCCTTGGTAAATTTAAGAAAATTGAAATTGTATCAAGTATCTTTTCTGACCACAACGCCATGAGACTAGATATCAATTACAGGAAAAGATCTGTAAAAAATACAAACACATGGAGGCTAAACAATACACTACTTAATAACGAAGTGATCTCTGAAGAAATCAAAGAGGAAATCAAAAAAATACCTAGAAACAAATGACAATGGAGACACAACGACCCAAAACCTATGGGATGCAGCAAAAGCAGTTCTAAGGGGGAAGTTTATAGCAATACAAGCCCACCTTAAGAAGCAGGAAACATCTAGAATAAACAACCTAACCTTGCACCTCAAGCAGTTAGAGAAAGAAGAACAAAAAAACCCCAAAGCTAGCAGAAGGAAAGAAATCATAAAAATCAGATCAGAAATAAATGAAAAAGAAATGAAGGAAACAATAGCAAAGATCAATAAAACTAAAAGCTGGTTCTTTGAGAAGATAAACAAAATAGGTAAGCCATTAGGCAGACTCATCAAGAAAAAAAGGGAATAGACTCAGATCAATAGAATTAGAAATGAAAAAGGAGAAGTAACAACGGACACTGCAGAAATACAAAGGATCATGAGAGATTACTACAAGCAACTCTATACCAATAAAATGGACAACCTGGAAGAAATGGACAAATTCTTAGAAATGCACAACCTTCCAAGACTGAATCAGGAAGAAATAGAAAATATGAACAGACCAATCACAAGCATTGAAATTGAAACTGTGATTAAAAATCTTCCAAAAAAAAAATCTTCCAACAAACAAAAGCCAGGACCAGATGGCTTCACAGGCCAATTCTATCAAACATTTAAAGAAGAGCTAACACCTATCCTTCTCAAACTCTTCCAAAATATAGCAGAGGGAAGAACACTCCCAAATTCCTTCTACGAGGCCACCATAACCTTGATACCAAAACCAGAAAAGGATGTCACAAAGAAAGAAAACTACAGGCCAATATCACTGATGAACATAGATGAAAAATCCTCAATAAAATACTAACAAAAAGAATCCAACAACACATTAAAAGGATCATACACTATGATCAAGTGGCTTTATTCCAGGAATGCAAGGATTCTTCAATATATGCAAATCAATCAATATGATAAACCATATTAACAAATTGAAGGAGAAAAACCATATGATCATCTCAGTAGATGCAGAGAAAGCTTTTGACAAAATTCAACACCAATTTCTGATAAAAACCCTGCAGAAAATAAGCATAGAGGGAACTTTCCTCAACATAATAAAGGCCATATATGACAAACCCACAGCCAACATCATCCTCAATGGTGAAAACGTGAAAGCATTTGCACTAAGATCAGGAACAAGACAAGGTTGGCCACTCTCACCACTCTTATTCAACATAGTTTTGGAAGTTTTAGCCACAGCAATCAGAGAAGAAAAGGAAATAAGAGGAATCCAAATCGGAAAAGAAGAAGTAAAGCTGTCACTGTTTGCAGATGACATGATACTATACATACAGAATCCTAAAGATGCTACCAGAAAACTACTAGAGCTAATCAATGAATTTGGTAAAGTTGCAGGATACAAAATTAATGCACAGAAATCTCTGGCATTCCTATACACTAATGATGAAAAATCTGAAAGTGAAATCAAGAAAACACTCCCATTTACCATTGCAACAAAAAGAATAAAATACCTAGGAATAAACCTACCTAAGGAGACAAAAGACCTGTATGCAGAAAATTATAAGACACTGATGAAAGAAATTAAAGATGATACAAATAGATGGAGAGATATACCATGTTCTTGGATTGGAAGATTCCAAGATACTTGACCCTTCTTAACCTCAGCTTCTTAATTAGATACAGAGACAAAATAATTAGTCATACAACTCCAACTGTGAGAATTAAATGAAATTGAGATCTATTTCTGCACATAATCAGGGCTGATTGCTAGGTGGAAGGTTTGGAAAGCCGTTTCCTCAGCCATTTATGCACAGAATATTCAGGCTCATTCTATTCTAACAGCTCTATGTTCTAGGTCATGCCACAGCATTGTCAATGAGACATGCAGAAGGGGAAGAGTTGCGTCTGTGCACTGGGGTTAGACCTTTTGGGGCCCCAATTATCTCACCAAATACCTCCCTTACTATTTAGCAACCAGAGCCACTATTTCGACTCCTAATCTTCAGGAAGACAGAGACATTGTCTGAATTTGTTCATGGTCCTATCTTCCCTTCTTAGCACTAAGCTTGACATGCACTAGGTGCATGAATGAATGAATAAGTGGATGAATGATAGTTATAGTTATATTCCACACATATATCTTTCTTCTCTGACAGTTTGTAACCCCTGGCAGGCCAGAGCCTTAGGCTTACAGCTAAGTCCAGTGGTTAGGACTCGGTGCTCTCACTGCAAGGGGCCCAGTTTGATCCCCAGTTGGGGAACTAAGATCCTGCAAGCCGCGCAGCACAACCAAAAAAAAAAGAAAAAAAGATGGATGCATTATGTTGAACACAAATTATAGCTCAGTGAAGTTGGTGTTTAATATGTCTTTGTATCCCTTCCAGAATCTAGAGCTGTGTCATGCTCATATGTGGAATCAACCTGTATTTTCAGATTGAACTGTACAGTTGGGTTTTTCGTTTGCTTGCTTGCATGCTTGTTTTTTTTGTTTGTTTTGGGTTTTTTTTTTTTTTTTGCCACAGCCAAGAATATTCTCAGGATCTCCTGACTTATACATGCAACCACATGCTCCCTACCCAGATTATTCATAGGCTCCACAAACGACATGGTCAAAACAGAACTGTCAGTTTCCTGGCATTGCACCGAAGCTGGTCCTCCATTCATTTCCCCATCGAAGAAAACCGCCCTAACCCAGCTGCAAAAATCCACATTCCAAGAGACACACTTAATTCCTCTCTATCCTTACCACAAACGTGGACTTCATCAACAAGTTCAGTACTTCCAAGATACATCTCATTTCAAACCCCATCTCACCCCTTCCATTGCTACGACTGTGGTCTACGAGACTGTAACCTCTCACTGTCATGTGTGTAGTAGCCTCCTAATCTTGTCTCTTGATCTTACAGTTGCTCTATTTCCGTCTGTCCTCCAAGGAACATTTAGAATGAGCTTTAATAAGGTAGATTATAATAATAATTCCCTTCCTTTCAGAAAGCACCCAATGGCTCCATCATAATAAGAACAAAACCCAGAGTCCTTCCCATGGCCCACAGGACCATTATTATTGGGCCCCTCCTACCATTCTCACCTCATTTTCTAACACTGTCCTCCCAATACACACTGGCATACAAGATGTTCCCTAAAACGGCCAAGCTTGCCCATATCTTAAGGCCTTTCCTCTTGCTCTTCCCTCTGCCTCGAGGGCTCAGCTCCTATATCTTCCCACTGCTGACTGTGTACTTCTTGTTATTTGAATATTAAATCTAAGTTACGTCTTCAGAAAATCCTTCCTTGCCTTCCCCACCCTAGTCATTCTCTGTCACATTTTCCCATATTATTTTCTTAATGGCTCTCAAATCTTGAGTGTATCAACCCCTGTAGAATGTGAGCTCCATGAGAACCATGACCCTGTCTGTCAGGTTCTCTGATTTATCTCCAGTGCCTATCACAGTGCCTTACATATCACTGGTAACCAATAAATATTTGTTGAATGAATGACTGAGTGAGTGAATGATGTAGATTTAGCATGCTAAGTTGTGAGGACTCAGGCATAGTCTGGGACATGGGATTTGGGAGGATGGGAGAGTGAGCTCAGGTGTCTCTGAAGCAGCAGTTTTGTTTGAACCCATGAAAACTGTGGTTGGAAAACTGGGTAGAAAGGACATGATAATTGAGGTGGTGCTTCTAGCTGCCTTGGGTGTGAAAGTGTAGCATATGTTCTATACCTATTCTCCTTCTTTCTTAATAAAAGAATCCTAAATTTATTTGGGACAGTGATATTTCCAGTAAAAGACCACATTTATAGCCTCCTTTGCAGCCAAGAATGGTCACATGACCAACTTCTACCTATTGAGGTGATGGCAGAAGTGTTGTATAGTAGTTCCAGGAAGGTAGCTAAAAGGGAGATGAATTTCTCAGACCCAGGTATTTCTCATACCATCTGTTGTGGACTGAACTGTGTCCTACCCAAATTCATATGTGGAAGCTTTACCCCCAATACCTCAGAATGTGACTGTGTTTGAAGATAGGACCTTTAAAGAGGTAATTAAATTAAAATGAGGCCATTAGGGTAGACACTAATCCAATATGATTGGTTTCCTTATAAGAGGAGTTTAGGACACATAAAGAGATACCAGGGTGTGTGCACAGAGGGAAAACCATGTGAAGAAGGAGTAAGAAGGAGGCCATTTGCAAGCCAAGGAGAGAGGCCTCAGAAGAAAACAAACCTGTGGACACCTGGATCTTGGACTTCCAACCTTTAAAACTGTGAGAAATAAATTTCTGTTGTTTAAGCTACTCAGCCTGTGGTGTCTTGTTATGGCAGCCATAGCAAACTAATACACCATCCGATAAGGTTTTCAAGTTTGACAGCTCATTAGAATCAACTGAGGTGAACCTTAAAGATACTGATGACTGGGCTTATCCCTAGAGGCTCTGATTCAGCTGGTTGAATCTGAGCATTAGAGGGGATCCTAATGGATATCCAGAGTTGAAAACCACATGTCTAGGAGAATAGTTTTTTGCACTCCATTGAGCAGGCTGAGAGCGATGAATCTAGCGTCATTTAGAAGGCATCTCCCCGTATCTCCCTCCTTCCACTGTTTTTCCTCTACCCTATATGCCCCTTCTTCTTCTGCCCTATCCAGATCTCCACAGATGGACCCAGAGATGCCCCCACCTCTTAATCCTGTTCCATGTCCAAGTTCAGTCCTAATTTGAGGAACATTTAATAGCTTCAGCCCCACTTCTGCCCTCCCTGTCAAGAAAAGTGAGTCTCGAGGGGCCTCACATTCTCTTACTCTGCCTGTTAGCCAGAGCCAGGGCAGCTCTCTAGAGGTAACTTCTTGCCTCTTAATCCAGTTATAAAATGGATGAAAGACATGAACAGAGGGCAAACAGGCTTAGGAAAAGCTATTCAACATCTTTAGCCATCATGCAAATGCAAATTAAAGGCACAATGAAATGTTAAACCCACCTATCAGAATGGCTGAAAAAAACAGTGACAAAACCAAATGCAGGCAACACTGGATAAACTGAGTCACTCACACATTGCCAAAGGGAATGTAAAATGTTACAGGCCGTCTGGAAAACAATTTGGCAGGTTTTTCAAAACGAAACATGCGATTACCAAATGATACAGCAGTTGCACTCTGGGCAATTTACCCAGAGAAATGAAAATTTATGTTTACACAAAAACCTTTACATGAAGTTCATCACAGTGTTACTCACAATAGTTAAAAAGTGGAAATAGCCCAGATGTCTTTCATCGGGGGAATGGGTAAGCAAACTGTGGTACATTCACACCATGGAATCCTATTCAGCAATATAAAGGAACAGACGATAGACACACTTTACAACTTGGATGGATCTCAGGAGAATTATGTTGAGTGAAAGAAATCCATTCCTAAAGGTAGTGTACTATATGATTCCATTTCTATGACATTTAGGAAATTATAATAGTGTTTGACAGAGTTTAGGGATGTGGGATCAGGAAGAAGGTGGGTGTGGCTATAAAGGCTAACATGAGGGAAACGTGTGGTGATGAAACAGTTTTTGATCTTGTTTGTGGTGATAGTTAGAACACCTACACTGCTGGTAAAAGTGCATGGAATTATATATATAAGTATTATGGACAAGTGTTCTAACACACAAATGAGTGCATGTAAAATGGCGAAATTGTGGTAAGCTCAGTGGATTGTACCAATGTCCATTTCTTAGTTTCGATACTGTACTAAAGTAATACAAGGTGTTATCATTAGGAGAAGGTGAGTGATGGGTATACATGACCTCTGTACACATTTTTGTGCAACTTTTGGTAAATCAATAATTATTTCAAAATAAAATAGTTAAAAAAACAACACTGGAGTTGTGGGGAAAATACTCTTAGGTACAGAACCTAAGAACCTAATAAATATGTTAACACAGTTTTAGACCTGTTAAATAATTAAGAAATCCATAATTAATGGAGTAAATATGGTACTTTACTTGCTAAATACGTTATATTTGTTTATAGAAGTGAACATCAGAACGGTCGCAACTTGTGGTACTGAAGTGGTGGGGAGAAGGTTATCGGGAGGCAAAGCTTGGATTTTAGGGTTGTCCAGGAATGGAGTCCTTACTCTATAATTTTCAAGCACTGTGTAGGTCGGATATAAATGCTAGAGACTGCCAGGGATGATGTGGGAGATGGGACCTTTTGGTCCTGGCCCCACTAACTCATGGTTGGGTCAGGGGAAGAGCAATCCAAGACACACAATATACAATGTGCAATGTTACTCTTTAATATAAAGATAAACAAGGATCATGCGTTGGAAAAATAAAAAACAATGGGCAGGCCTACACGGTAAACTTTGGCTTCCTGATTAGCTGGACTGCAAGCTTAGTCATGGATATGGCTTCAGTTAAGAGAAGAGAGGTGACAAATATGATGAGGATGAAAATGACATCTAAAGGCTCATTTGCAGAGTTTTGTTCTCAAGATCCCAGGTCAGTGGATGAGGGTCACATGTGGAATTTTGCCCTTGGACTGAAGAAAGTAAAGAGAAAGAATTGGGATGTCAGCAGAGCCAGCAGCCGTGAGTGTCAACCCCAGGGCACCTGACTTCTGTCCACCTTCACCTTCCTGAAAGCCTAGAGGTCTATTTCTTCTTATCTCTGAATTCTCAGAATTCACTTTTTGATGAGTAAAGAAATTTTTAGTTCTGGTATAGTCTAGTCATTGTACTGAAAGCACCTCTAGTGGGGCAGGATAGATGACCTCCCTTAGGACCAAACTGGAGACACTTGACCACACAACTTCACTGCTACATCTATGCTGCAAGAGCAAGCCTTCAAGTTTACCAACATGTATGTACCAGAATGAGCAGATGCCACTGCATGTAATGCTGAAAAAGAGGCGAAAAGCTAAATGCCTATCAATAATAGCTTATGGCTTCCTGGAATTCAATTGTTTAATATATTGATCTTAGAAAGAATAATGTAGCGTCACATATACTGAGAAGAAACTATGCTGGCACTAATAATAAAAGAAGTTTCAAAATAGTATATAAGATAGGATACCTGTATTTTATAATACATGGAAATGTATTAGTATGAAATTAGGGTATTTCTCACAAGTAAACGTTTGTAAGAAAAAATAGATTTAAAATAATTACCTGAAAATTCCCATTAATCACTCCTCTACTCCTCCCAGCTCCCTCCTATCCCCATGCAACCCTAGCACTCACTTCTGAGACCACTAGAGGTTCACCTCAGATGGGGTGGAGGATGCCTGCATGATGTCCTGCTGCTGCTGGGAGAGGGGGTGCATGGAGCTGGAGGTGGGTGTAGACAGTGGGATGGAGAACAAACTTTGGGTCTCACCGGGGTCGGCATCCCTCACAAACAGCTCGTCATTCACGATGCACAGACTGAAGGAAAAATGGGCCCTCAGACAACTGGTGGATGGACACCCACACCCCCAATACTGACTCAGCTCCCACTGGCACTCAGCAACCAGATTCCTTCCACGTCCCTCCTGTGTCTGTCTCCCAGGTTCCTTGACTGGTACCTGTGCCTCTCCCTACAGAGCCCACCTTTGGAGAGACTGTCTACCACCTTCACTTGATTTATAGGTTCATCCCCAACCCAGGGGCAATTTCGCATTTACCCTTTACCACAGTGCAAGGGGTGGACAGTCTGATCCCCATTCTCAGAAGATGACACTGAGTCACACAGAGGTCATGAGAATTGACCAAGGTCACACAGCGAGTGAGCGCTGGGTCAAGGAGTGAACGCATAGGCCGATTCCAGAGCCCACGCTCTTCCTAACCACTAGGCTACACTGCTCCTGGGATCTCCCTGCTGGCTTTCCACAATACTGAGTAAACCTAAGGTCTTTGCCACCACATTCCCACGCCCCTGAGCCCAGGCGGGGATGGGCATTCACGCCCACCACAGGGCTCTCACCTGCAGTCGTGGGAAGGGGTAGCGATGAAGGTCCGGGTGAAGGCACGCACACAGCCCTGAGAACTTCCTTCCACTTCAACAGCAAACAAACAACAGTACCCCTTACAGCTGCATGTGCTGTACACGCTCACACAGCGGTCCCCAGTCAGGGTGTGACTGGACACTCATACTGAGAGGGCAGTTGTGCACAGGGGCCAAGGTGTCGGGAATGGGGAGGGCAACTATAGGAGCAGTCTGCGCCCAGTGACAGGGCCCCTGACGACCACCACACAAGTTCATGGGATGCATTTTTCACAGCCACCCAAGAGGTGGATACTACTACCCCATTTTGCAAATGAGGAAACCGAGAGGTTCAGTAATGGCCCAAGTTCTCAGAGTAAGGATCTGGGATGAGAGCCACCAAAATCCACAGCCTGTGTCACCAACGCCCAGGGTGTGCAGGGCAGACAGGCATGGACACAGCTCAGACCTGGGTTGTCTGTGGGAAGCCTGAGGGCAGGAGAACACAGTGGGGAAGGGGAGGCGAGGGGAGGGGAGGGGAGGGAACAGAAGGGAATACAAGGGGAGGGAAGGGAAGAGAAGGGGAAAGAAAGTGAAGGGGAGGGAAGGGGTCAGGGAAGCTGAGTGGTTCTGGGTGTGAACCTGGCCAGGGGGAGGCAGCAGTGGGGCATCTGCGCTGGGGGTCTACACACACTCACCTGCCTTGAACACCCCACTGACGGAGAAGCAGAGCATCGTTTCCTGAAAGGGAAGAGCCCAGGCGCCCAGTCACCACCTCCACCTCCCACCCACCTGCGGCTTCCTGGGCCCACGCGAGGGAGGAAGCAGGCGCTCACCGTCTGGAACCACGTGTCCACCACGAAGGAGCTGAAGGCATGCTGAGTCTTGGGCAACACACAGAGGGTGTGCACAATGACACGTTTTGTGTGCTTCAGCAGCTGGACCCGCAGGTCTGTGAGGGGAGGGGAAGCGAGCGAAGGTCAGGGGCTGCCACGCCCTGGGCCCTATGATTGACCCCTTCACCACCCTTTCCCACCCAGTCTTCCCATCACACACTCACTGGGGTCCTTGAGTTTCTTCATATTCCTGCTGTCCTTGAAATACTCGCACAAGCTGCTTCTAGGAGACAAAGAGCAACAGTGGGTGGTGGGTGTTTGCAGGAGCTGGCCTGTGTCTGCTGGGGAGCCACACGGCCCGGGAGCAGAGGCTGTACTGTGATACTCACGGGGCTGGGTCCTTGGGGTGGAAGGGAATCGTCAGGGAGAAGCAGGCCTCCTCGTGATAAGCACCCGCGAGACCCTGTCTGTCTCCATAGTCATAGATCAAGTAGTACCTAAGGAGGAGCAATGAAGACAGTCTATCTCTGTGGTCTGGACCTCAAATGAGACTTGAAAACTCCCCTGAGCAGACCTGTGCTTAGGTGGCCTCACCTGTCCTAGACCTGCCCCCTTGCTCAGCTTCCCAGAGATACTTACTGCTGCAGGAATTGCAGGACTAGGTTCTTCAGCTCATCAGATCCAAAGTAGCTTCCCTGGAATCAAAACAGTCCTCAGGACCATGGCTGACACCCCCTTCTCAGGCACCACTTAAAACCCGGCTTGATCCTCCATCCTCACCTTGCAGGTTGGTAAGCGCTTGCAGGCTTCAAAACCACACTTAGCCAGTGGGGATGTCTCCTGGTCATCCTGGGGAAGAGAAGAGAATGTCAGCAGTGCAGACCAGGAGGTGGTGCTAGATGATCAGGGAAAAGGATGGGCCCAGGAGGGTGAGGGTCAGAGGTGAGTGGTGAAAGGGCCCTGGAAATTCCATGGGCAGGACTACAGTTTGGATCATCACCGTGGATTCCCCAAAGCCTATGAAGAATGTGCTTGAAGAAGATCCAGAGCGTTTGTCAGGCTCCCACAGGGACTGTACCATCCCCCTCCGCCCAGGACTTTGAAGGGTCAGTTTCAAAACTGTAACTGGGGCAAGACCTAATGGGGTGCAGAGTAGTATGTGGGTGCTGTCAGTGCCAGTTAGAGGAGTCAGTGAACAAGGAATACACTTACCAACGTTAGTAACTTGGGGAACAATTCCAGGATGGAGCTGCCAAAATCAAGACAAAACAGAAAAGTCAGTGAAACTGTGGCGGTGACCCTCTTCCTCATGGGAGCAAGTACACCCACACCACAGCGTCCCAGGCTTCCAGGGCCCTGAACACGTCCCCCATCGACTGACACAGAGGGAGGGCAGGCCCTCCCTCCCTCCCCGCCTCCCTCCCTCCCTTCCTCTCCTTCCCCTGGGTAGCTCCCCCGCAGACTGCCTGGACTCTCTTCTCCAGTGCCACAGGGACCAGCATTTCAAACCCATGCTGCAGGGCTTCCTTCCCCTCCCTTCCTTCCTCCAGGGCCCCACTGAAGGCTGTGGAGAGAAGAGGGAATGGGGTGTGTGCCCGAGGCTCTGCTACCTCACTGGCGGTCCAGCACTCTGCCAAGACCTGGACCAAGACCTGGACTTCCCCCTTGGATGGCCCAGGGTGCTGGGGCAGGGAGGTGAGTGAGGTGGGGCTCAGGGAGGGAGATGGAGGGGGATGAAGACAGAAAGGGAGTGAAGGTACGAGGGGATAGATGAGAGAGACATATGGGCCTAGACACAAGGGAGAGAGAGAAAACAAAGGGAAGGGAAAGAAGCTTTCCCGTGGTGGGGGTAAGGGAAGAAGAGAGGAGAAAGGGGAAATGGCGCCCCATTTGCAGCTCTTCACCTGCCCCAGAATGGCTCAGACACAGCACGTAAGAATGTAAAATATGCACATGTTGGGCTGGGGGCCCACTGGGTGCTGGTTGAAACTTTGGCAGCTTTGTGATGCAGAGAGGAGAGCATAGGGCCTGTAGTCCTCCCTGAGGTCCACGTCAGCTGCCCCTTGCAAACGGGCACTTTCGGGAGTAGCTCAGGCTGCCACCGGGTAACAGAGGATGCATCTGACCTTATGTTGGTTGACATATCAGGGAAGGTGGTGCACAGGGGGTTTCTGTCTGCACACATCCCTTCTGGCTCCAGCCGCTCACCCTTGTCCATCTCCCCTGCAGACTCCACCTGTGATTATGAGGAGGAACCACATGGGCCAGAGAAACAGAGCCAGGATGGCCGTGCACCCCTAGTCGCTTCCTTTTCCTACAAATTTCCCTTCCTCTGTCACCACCACATGCGCCTTCCCACTTTCCCTTCAAAGACGGATCTGGGTACCACACCTCACCTCAGTGTTGGAGAGGTTCAAGTTCTTGGTGTTGGAAGCATTCGGCATAGTGTTGGACAGGCTGTGCAGCTGGTAGGGTTTCTTATTGCTCAGGTCCAAGGCCAAAAGCTATGATGAGGAAAGAGTTAGAGTGAGGACCCCAGCAGGGGACACCTGAGACAAATCTGCCTCTTCTACCTAATCTCTCCCACCATCACCACCTGCCCCAACATTGGGTCTAAGGTCCTCACCTTGGGCATATTCCCTGGATGGATCTGCAGGGAGGCGGCCACGCCAGTTCTAGGGTTTCGTGCCATTCCAGTATCACGGGTCATCAAGTCTCCAGGAAGACAGGAGGAGGGAAACGGGGACTGAGAGGCTCCTGGCTGGTACAGCTCCAGCACCAACCCCTCCCCGAGTTACCATTCCTGAGTATCCTTTCCAGCTAGACCCCTCTGCCCTCACCTGCTCTACAATTACTGCTGTAGCCATACCAGGGTCAGAGCGGACTCTCTGGATGTCAAGAGATTGCTGGGAGGCATCATATTGTTCCTTCACGGGCAGCTGCAGAGTTAGGGATGGGGTTCAGGGGCTCTGAGTCTGAGGTGGTGATCGGGGGCAATAGGTGGGTCTGGCTGTGAGTGCACAGGTTGTGTTGAGTCTGCATTACCTTTATCTGCTCCACCTTTTCTGACCTCAGCTCCTTCAGCACAGAGTGGGGTGCATCACAGGGATCAACAAAGATAGATATCTGTTGAGAACACAAGAGGGGCTGGGTAAGCTCCAGGAAATCTGAGCCCTGGGATCAAGCAAGACCATGCCCCTGTCCTGCCCTCTTGCCCCCAGCTAGCCCTGCTCATGCCCTTGATACATACCCTTTCATTAGCCTCATTGTAAATCTTGCCATTGACATTCTTCAGTGCGAAGGCAATGTTGGCATTCTCAACGAAGAACTGGGCCTGCATTTTCTCATAGTGAAACTGTAGGGAGAGTGACAAGAGAAGCACAGTATGAGACCAGAGCCATTTCTCATCTGGGCCTGCCATCTACCCCGTTTCCTCTCATCGGCCTCAATGTCCTCTCTTACTTCGACTGGGGTGAAGGGGACACTGCATTGCTTCTGAATCAAATTCAGCAGCCACTTCTCATCATATTTAATACCGAAGGGAATCTAGGAGCCAAAGAAATAATTGGGGAAAGAAAAGTGATACAATGGAATCCAAGGTTAAGATAAGACCCAGCTGTGTCTTGCTTTAGGACCTTTTTTCAGGCTTTAGGTACTTTCTTAAGATAGGACAATATCTGTTATCGCTAACTTTTACACCAGACAAGGACTTCCTAAATACCCTTTCTTTCCATTTAAATACTTTTCCTGAAATAATCGACTTCATATCTTTCACATGTGCTTACTTTTATAAAGTTCTAAGAGATCCTACCTGAGGCACACTTGGCCCGCCCCTCTGACGAGGACCCCAGAGACTCAACCTCCTCCCGCACTCAGCTTGAGCCAAACTGTGTCTTCTGGTGTGGAGTTGCTCCATCTCCTTGGCAGTAGTTTCCTCCTTTGCTTTCAGACAGCCTCTCCCATGCTCCCTGCAGTCAGTCTGCTCCCTTTATATTGCTTCTCTGAACCTGCCCTCACATGATCTAGGAAGTTAACTCCTAGGAATAACAAGACAGATTACCAACTCCACTGCCACGAGAGGAAAGTTCCCAGCATCTCTACACGCGCCCAACATGACTCTCTCTGTCATCTTCTTCTACATGTTAGGTCCATTTAGCCAGCACACTCACTCTGATCTTGAACCAGCTCCCCAAGGTCTCATCCTGCCTGCTTCTCTCCATTCTTCTCTCTGGAGGCTTTTGCTCTGTCTCCTTGCTAACATGGGTTTCGTCTTGTTCCTGAAAATTGCCTCTCCGATGACAGGATGGAATGGCATAGGGAGCACTGTGGGGAAGTGGAGAGAAGAAAGTGGTCCGTATAGTCTTGGGACGTCTTCTCTACATTTTCGCCAATGATAGCAGAGCTACAATAAAGACTGCTCAACCGTTAACCTGATCCCATCATTCCTCACTCTTCCAGGTTAGAGAGAAGAATGACATATTTAACTACAAGGTTTTGTTTTTCACTGGTTGATACTGGTCAGCCATGCTGCCTCGTCACTTACTATCTTGCTTGGATGTCCACGTGAGCATCACTTCTTAGTGATTCTCTATCTTGCTGCTGCTGGGATGAAGGATGAATACCAGACCTGACTTGTTCAGACCAATTGTTATACCTCCTTTGGTAAATACGCCAGCATCCGGCTCTTCTTTGTAAGGAGGTTACTTGCTTATTGTACCCTGAAATTGAGAATATTACATCAATGTTCTCAGTACCAGAAAAATTCCTGGGTAAATATCACGGCTAATGAAGAAACACCACCAACTTTAAAATCTAAATAGGAAATGATCATAGTTAGGAAGAAAAAAAAAAGGCTGAGAGACTTCACTGTGTTTCTGCTTCTCAGGAAATGAGAGGTAGGCAGCATTCACAGCCAAGAAGAAAACAAGCACAGAGGAAAGGGTCTGGACCCAGGGTTTAGTCTGTGATGTTAGTCCCTGCTCTGCTTGGATCAGGTTATGTGACCTGGGACAAGTGGCTTTTCATCTCTAACTTTCTCTTCTCTGCTCTGCTCTAGGGGGACAATAAAACCTACCCTGAAATCTAGCCTGGTGTGTTGGTTCAAGTGTCAAAGGTGATCTCCCTGCCTGATGGAAGAATTAGAGATATGAAAGATAAATCTGATGAAAAGATCCAGAATGGAGCCTGGAGAGACATAACATGGAGAATACCAAAAGCAAGGGGGAGATAATTAAAGGTGATGCAGTGAACATACCTAACACATGGTTAATGTGAGTCCCGGAAAGAATGGGAGGGAACAGTGGAGAAGTGGTATTTGAAGAGATCTTGGTTGAGAAGTTTCCAAAAGTAACAAGATATCAACTCAATGTAACAGTATTATTGTAACTGGAGAAAAAGTATGCTTTAAAGAAAAACATTCTTAAAGAAAAGGCATTCATTTCATCATCCTGTAACAAAAACTTGGAAAATTTGTGACCAGAAGACTCAAACTAAAAGAAATATTATAAGCTCTTTCTTGGGCAGAAGAAATATCCTCCCACGTGGAGGCGCATAGATACAGGAAAGAAAGACTAAGGACATTTGTGAATATGTAGGCAAATTTAAATGGGTGTTGATTATATAACACAATGATAGTAATTTCTTCTGGGGATTTAAATATATAGAGAATGAAAATGCATGACAATAAATTTGGAGGGAATATATGGAATCAAAGTGTCTCAAGGTCCCATAATTGTCTGAGGAGTTCTAAAGAGATAATTAACTAATATGAGACAGTGACAAGGCAAAAATGTACATTGTAATCTTAAGGGCAAGCACCACCAGAATGGCAAAGGAATGTTTAACTAGATAGCCACATGAGGTGACAATTTAACAGTTATAAAATATTAACCCTTTCAAAGGAAAGGAAAGGAAAAGGAACTTAGAAGAGGCAAAAATAAATATACAGTAACATGATATACATAAACCAAATTATATCTATTTTTACCTAAAAAGTTTCAGGCTAAATATTCCAAATAGAAAGACAGATATTATCAGACTGGACAAGAAACCTTCCATCAAATGCTCCTTAAAAGAGACATATGCAAAATTTAATCATCAGGAAAGTCTGAAAATTAAAAAATGGCAAAATGTATACCTTCTCCACATTAACCTAAAGAAAGCTGGTATAACCACATTAGTAAAAGAAAAGGTACACTTTAAAGAAAAAAAATTACAAGAGAAAGAGGGAGATTTCCTTATGATAACAGGTGCATTGCAATAACAAGATATTAATACAAAATTCTGCGTTTGTATGCATGTATTAAGACAAAGCCAAAATATGCAAAGCAAATACCGACAGAAATAAACAGCAAATGGAGAAATCCACAGTCACAGTGGGAAATTTTAACACAGCTCACTGAGTGACCAATAAAGTGGCAGAGAAAAACTCAGCTACAGGGAGGAGATTTTAAAATGTGACGTAAATAAATTAACAAATGTATGTAATTGACATAGAACAATTCACATAACAATTACTCCTCAAACATTCCAGAATAGATCATATGTTGGGCAATAAAGCCAGCCTCAAGAACCTTTTCTGGGCGAATACAATTTACCCTGCCTAGTTAAAGTAAGATTCAAGGGTAATAGTGGGTTTTCTTCCCCTCTCCCACCTCTATTATTAATCCAAAGAATATTAGCTTATACTAACCCCATCCCCCGCCTAGGGGACCATTTCCACTCTCCAAGCCCTAGGTCACATGAATCAGGCCTTTTCCCTAACCAGGGGAAAAAATTCACCTCAGCTATGGCCATTTCCATAGGAGGGGAGGTTTTCCATGTGGAATCAGGATGGGAGTGTCAGAACCCATTTCCTCAAGAGAGTGGAAACTAGTCAGCCTGGGCCTTCTCCACCCCTTCTCTAAAGGGGGGTCATCTGGTTGGGGTCCTGTGCGTTGGGGTTAGGGAGGAAACCCAGAACCCCTCCTGCCCTATGGAGATCTGAGGAAAAGGTCTCATGCTGACCAACTCACCCATGGGGTGGCCTGAAGGCAGTGATCTGTCACCACCCTCCTCACAGGCTGCTCGTGAAGAGAATCTGTGGGTCTGGAGCTGGAGGTTTGGAGAATATCAGGAAGGGCTTCCGAAGAAGGAGAGTGCAAGCCCCAAACCACTTTGTCAGAGCCACACAAACAAGATGGAGTCCTAACAGGAAGTCCCTTCCCCAAGGGCACAGAGGAGGAGAGCCCTGGGAGCCAGAGGAGACTTAACGTCCTGTAATTACTGCCCCCTGAGTTTGCTACCAACCTAACACCCAGGGAACTCTTTCCAACTGTACCACCCTTGCAGAGGAGGCCATCTGGAATCAGGAGGCTTAGGGGACCTTGATACTTCTGGTTACAAACACAGGGAGCTCTGTATGCCAGACTCTGGATCAGCTACACTACATTGTGTTCCTTCATTCTGCAAACCCAGATAACTCTGTGTGCCAGCTGTAGGCCAGACTCTGTACTTGCTACATTGCCTCTGTTCTTTCATGAATTCCTCACAAGGGGACTCTGATATCAGAATCACCAACTTTCCAAGGTTGCTGAGGCTTACTGAGGTGCTGGAGCTTGTCTAGGGTCATTCAGATGCTACCTAGAGAAACAGAGACTGGAATTGAGCTCCATGGAATGGAAGATGACTTCTCCATGCATAACTTTACTAAATTCTTGGTGCAGTATAGGGGATTTTCTGAAGTTTACACAAAGTAACTGAATAGTCTAAAAATAATCAAATGGCTAGAATTAATTCTAACCCATTCCAGAGAGATAATACCAAAACAACAACAAAAGACACTTGAAAATATAAAGGAAATATCAAACAGAGTTTGGTGGGTCACTGTAATGACAGTGAGAACAAAGAACAAACAAACAAACAAAAACCCGTAGCCTCTCCTTTTTTAAAAAAAATGTAGTCACTTTAGGCAGATATCCCCTAGTGGCTAGAACCACAACTGTAGCTCTGAAAGTCTCAAATCAGAGGGATTTGTAAAGAGGGAAGGAGGGAGGAGCCTGGGCTCCAGTTTATGAGCCAGAACTTTGTGGAATTTTCCAATACCTTCTGGAATTTTCCACCACTTGCCCTCCTTCCCTTCCTAGATCTCTATGCCCTGAAGTCCAATGCCTGAGAGAGGTGAAGAAAAATCTGCACATGAGAGTGTGAACATCTGAGGTGAGGGAAATGTAAGACAGAAATGCATATGAATACACAGATACACTGTCAAGTCAAAAGTTGAAAATTCTGACTTTTTATGAAACAGTATCATGTGAACTCTTTGATAACATGGTAAATATACGTGAACTTTTTTTGTTAGTCGATTATTAGATCCTTTCAAGTGTTCCTCTTGACAGATTAGCCTAATCACAGAATCTTAAACGTTAAAAATGTATACTTAGAAAATAAAAATCATTCTGCACCTTCCATCTACGTGATCCCCTTACCATGACTCATAGATACCCAAGATATCCAATGTAAAAGGATTGGTGCACATTTTCCAGATGTGTTTCTCTTTAGGTGATGTGAATACCTAACTTAAAACATTTGTGTAGTTATGCAGTTCTGTACATATTCTTTTTAAATTTTGCCATTACAGGGACTTCCCTGGCGGTCCAGTGGTTAAGACTCTGCGCTGCCAATGCAGGGGACACAGGTTCGATCCCTGCTTGGGGAACTAAGATCCCGCATGCTGCAAGGTGCAAAAAATAAATAAATAAACAAACAAATAAATAAATAAATAAAAATTCAATTTCATAAGCAATTTTATGCAAATTGATTTTTTTCATTTATTATGAGATCTTTCGATTTTTGCTTCTTCAGTTAATGGTTTGGCATCTTTCCAGATCTTTACTGAAGAAGCATTTTTATTTTTAGATGAATTGAATTATTTGTGGTCATCTTTTGTTCCTTTCTCTGCTGATTAACAGAAATCCTGTTTGTTCTTGCACATGAGCACGAAATCTGTAATACTGTTTGAAATGTTGTCTCCAAGCTTTTCAAACTTTTAATTTTTTTTCTTTTGACAGTACAGAAATTGCTTTAATTTTCATGGATTTTTAAAATTTAAAAATAACACAGCCATGACAGAAAAAAATGAGTAATACATAGGGTTGCATCAAATACTAGTCCACTAGGAATTCTAGATTCAAAGCCTTGATGGCTTCAGGGCAAAATGGAAAAGAGCTTTAGACCAAATTCTACATTGGTGAATATTGGGTAAAATATTTGAATACTTGTTTGCTTATAGGAGACACCATGTAAAGTGCCTCTGGCCTAAAATAATTCCATAAATGATCATTTCCTTCCCTCCATAGAGGTTAATTTCCTCTGTTTCAACCTGAGCCCTACACAAATTCCTCAGGACAGTTCAATCTCTGTAGCCTCATATCCAGGCCTCCAGGCTCAAGGGAGTAGATTTCATCTACATCCCCTTCAAGATCAAGACATGGGGGAGAGGGCTGTTTGAGTACCCTATCAGCGTGGCATTGACACTAGGACAACCAAAACGATATACGTGACCCAAGAAAAGCGTTTAACTCTGTCACAAACTTAATTAGAGAAATTGAAGGAAAGTTAGAAAAAGTCCATGTCTCCCAAACAGAAATGTCACATATAAAGGAATGCGAATTATTGGGAAAGTGTTTGGAACATATTTTATAGCCAAATGTTTAATATTATATTATATAAATATATCTGATTAGTAAAAGAGCATCATTTAAAGTCTATTAAAAAATTTAAATAACAACTATGAATCACAAACATATAAAGATTAAACAAATACAAAAACAATTATATATGCATGTATGTATGGGTACATATATTTACATATGCATATACACATAAGCATACACATATAACATATGTATACATAGTATGTATACATATTGTGAGTAAATTTTGGAAGAATAAGTATATTCATGTAAACTTACTTATATAGTACTGTACACAGAGAAATACATCCGGGAAATATAAACTAAATTACCAACAATATACATCTTGCTATGTAAAAAGATGAAAACAAATAGAAAAATATTTTCTCTAGCATATACACATTCCTGCATTTCATTAGTTTTGGAAAGAAAGATATTAATTTGAAATCAGAAGAATAAATGATGCAAATTTTTATAACACTATAGTATATACCTAGCTGGGAATTTCATTGCAAAGAAATTATGTATGTGACTTAACTGTGTTTATATATAAATCTATATATTTTTTCACATTACCCTTGTCTCTCAATTATACATATAAACGTTTCCTGTCACTATTGGGAGGAAGGGGCTGAAGAAAATTCTTGCCACTAGACTTAATGTACCTGGGCTCTAACTCACCCTTAATGCTTCATTCGCCACAAAATCTTCCAGATATTACCATCCGATGGGCACCTTTCTCCCTTCCTCCTGCCAAGGCTTCCTGCTATGCGACATCCAAGCTGCCATTCCAGATATGCTCACCAGGTGGCACAGACCTCCAATTTCTGAATTTTCTCCAGTGAAAAATGTTATTTGGGAAAGGGAAAGAAAAATCTACTAAAAGTTGCTTGCATAGTGAGTGGTGGAAGAACATGTGAAATAAAATCATGCTCAAATTGCTTTACCTAACGATTTTCTTCTTCTCTATGGTTTCACAGATAGAAATCATAGTAATAATATAGGACTCCTCTTAGAGGACTGGTGGTCAGTAAAGGCCTGAGGTGGGAGCAAGGAGGGCAGAAGGGGTTCAGGTACTTTCTACAACTGTCCTGTTAAGTTTCACAAAGTTTCTCCCAGCGTGACAAACTTCTGGGTAAGGGATTTGCACTCTGGATTTTCCAAAGGGATGAACCAGGTTACAGGGTATTTCCTTCCTGTTATATCTGGCTAGTCTCCACTCTCTCCTCTTCTGCTGGCTAAAGCCTCCTTAGGCTCAGATCTCAGCTTAAACTTCACTTCACGTGAGAAGTCTCAGACATACCCTACTGGTGTGATTACCACGAGGCATCTAGTAACTCCACCACCTTTACCATCTCCAGACACATGTTTCATGTGAAAGGGGACCAAAGACTGTGAGCTCACAATGTTTCATAGGCTGTAGCATCACACAGTGGACTTAAGATGCTGAAATTTTCAAATATCTTGTCTGAAGAGTTGCCTCAGATTCTCTCTGCCACTTTTGAGAGGGATGCTGGGGACACAGGTCAGTTCAGCAACGGAAATGCAGAGTTCTTCCACAGACAGCAATCGGAGCGTGTAGTTCAGAGAAGCTGAGCAGGCTGTGGATTAATCTTCCTTCCTCTACAAGAGCCCATAAGAGTACTACAACGAGAGTCTGTGATTTTTAGCAGGCATAGTTTTGCATGGCAAAGACCAAATGAACCTTCCAGAGGTAAAATTGCAGGTTTGAAAGGTTTTGAATAATTTGCTGTGTGGAATACTCTTAAATATATTTCAAAATATTTAAATGAACTTGGAAAACAGTAAAAAAAAAAAAATTAAGGAAGGAAGCAAAATGTTCCTTTAACCCCTGATGAGATATCATCATTTTTATATTCTCATTAATTATGTGCATAATAGGACACTGGCTTATCTTTTAATCTACACATAACACTTAATCCTTTTGACATAACTACAAACTCCATATTGTGACTCATTCTTTACTGATAAGGAAACCGAGCCTCAGATTTCAGGCCTGGCTGAGACTAAGGCACTTTTGTGACCTTCACTGTCTTGTGATTTCAATAAATCCTGACAAGGACCCTATGAGGGGGAGAATCCTCACTCCCGGGATGGGGAACCTGAGGTTTGGGACCTTAATGTTCCACATTGCCCCATGTCATGCTCCTACTCATTGGCTGATTCCAGACTGGAACCCACGTATTCTGAAGCCGAGGCCTTTACTCTTCCTACTGATTCACCAGGCCTTGCTTTATTTATTGGATATAATTTTATGGGCTTTGTTTACAACCATAACAGGAATTCACACTCAGTTTACACAATGTGGAAAATACATTCAAGGATGGAGGGAAATTGCAAATAACAGCAACACTACAAAACACTGACATACATAGTTAACTTTATGGTTTCCCTTGCTGACAACTGAAAACAATATAAAAGCTAGTTTCAATTTACTGTGACGATTTGAGACAAGTTTTGTTTTTATTTCCACTGTTTTAAAACCATATCACCATGCCACTCTCTCATTTTGTCCCAGCTTACCCTTCCCCCTCCCCGTATCCTCAAGTCCATTCTCTAGTAGGTCTGTGTCTTTATTCCCATCCTGCCCCTAGGTTCTTCACGACCATTATTTTTTTAGGTTCCGTATATATGTGATAGCATACGATAGTTGTTTTTCTCTTTCTGACATACTTCACTCTGTTTGACAGACTCTACGTCCATCCACCTCACTACAAATAACTCAGTTTTGTTTCTTTTTATGGCTGAGTAATATTCCATTGTATATATGTGCCACATCTTCTTTATCCATTCATCTGTTGCTGGACACTTAGGTTGCCTCCATGTCCTGGCTGTTGTAAATAGAGCTGCAATGAACATTTTGGTGCATGACTCTTTTTGAATTATGGTTTTCTCAGGGTATATGCCCAGTAGTGGGATTGCTAGGTCGTATGGTAGTTCTAGTTTTAGTTTTTTAAGAAACCTCCATACTGTTCTCCATAGTGGCTGTATCAATTTACATTCCCACCAACAGTGCAAGAGGGTTCCCTTTCCTCCACACCCTCTCCAGCATTTAGTTTTTGTAGATTTTTTGATGATGACCATTCTGACCAGTGTGAGATGATATCTTATTGTAGTTTTGATTTACATTTCCTTAATGATTAATGATGTTGAGCATTCTTTCATGTGTTTGTTGGCAATCTGTATATCTTCTTTGGAGAAATGTCTATTTAGGTCATCTGCCCATTTTTTGATTGGGTTGTTTGTTTTTTTGATATTGAGCTGCATAGCTAGTGGGAAGCAGCTGCATAGAACAGGGAGATCAGCTCGGTGCTTTGTGACCACCTAGAGGGGTGGGATAGGGAGGGTGGGAGGGAGGGAGACACAAGAGGGAAGAGATATGGGGACATATGCATATGTATAACTGATTCACTTTGTTATAAAGCAGAAACTAGCACACCATTGTAAAGTAATTATACTCCAATAAAGATGTTAAAAAAAAGTATATATAATTGAGCTTCCATCAATACCCTGTTGAGAAATAGTTGCCTTTTGAAAGGACTCAACATTTTAAGCTAATGGGATAATCTTTAGTGGAGTAATTTGAGGCCTAGAATAGGTAAGAAGGAGGTATTTTAGGCTAGATTATTTGAAATTATAGCATTTAGATACACTGTGGTGTGTTTAGCTTAACAATATGTTCTCTGATAAAATATGTGCATGCATGTACACACACACTCATATACGTATTATAAATTCACTGATAAAAAGATATGCAGCACGCTATTTACAAATAATACAATATAAAATCTTCTTTATTATAAATTCATATAGCCAATTGATTCTCACAAAAGGCTTTCATTGATTTTGGTGCAATGTTTGTATCCATAAACAGACAGTGATGAACAAGTATAATTCCTACGTGAATGCTGATTGGTATTTTGTTTATGTTAATTAGTTTTATAAAAGGGAAACAATAAAGATGTATGTTGGAAACTATTATGTTCACTAGTTTTTCAATGACTAGTGATTTCTTTGCTGAACTGTATAATAGTTTCAGATCACGGGAGACTATTCCTCCAATTTATAATAATTTTAAATTGTTACAATTTGTAGCAAATTATACCTATAGACCCCCCCACACACAAAAAAAACCCATATCACCCAGATATTGCTTTTAACAGAAAAGAAAAGCTATATATCATTTCTCAATGGAAATGAATTAACAGCTGTAAGAATATCATTGGCCAAACCAAGTAGAAATACACGTTTCTCAAAAATAATTTATGTTCTCAAAATTACAGAGTTTCCTTTTAAATCATTACAATTAAAATCTGCATTACAACGTGTTTGCTAATAGGTAACAAACTATAGTAATTGAGGTCAGAATTAAGATGCTTTCATTCATAGTCATGGATACTTTGAGCAAAACCCTTGAATCTGATTAATTTGGTGATGCATCAAAACACAGTTTGACAAAAAGATAACCTACTGAGTGGGAGAAAAATATTTGCAAATGATATGACCAATAAAGCGTTAATATCCAAAACATATAAACAGCTCATACAACTCAATAGCAAAAAAACCAAACAAACTAATTACAAAATGGGCAGAAGACCTGAATAGACATGTTTACAAAGAAGACAGATAGCCAACAGGTCATGGAAAGATGCTCAACATTGCTAATCATCAGAGAAATGAACATCAAAACCACAATGAGATATCACCTCACACTTGTCAGAATGGCTATCATCAAAAATTCTACAAATAACAAATGGCAAGGATGTAAAGAAAAGGGAACACTTGTACACTGTTGTTGAGAATGTAAATTGGTGCAGACACTATGGAAAGCAGTATGGAGGCTCCTCAGAAAGCTAAAAATAGAACTCCCATATGATCTAGCAATTCCACTCCTGGGTCTATTTCCAAAGAAAACAAAAACACATTGGAAAAGATACGTGCACCCCAATGTTCATAGCAGCCTTATTTATAAGTCAAGATATGGAAGCAACCTAAGTGTCCATCAACAGATGAATGGTTATTGAAGATGTGGTATATATATAATGGAATGTCATTCAGCCATAAAAAATAATGAAATTTTGCCATTTGCAGCAACATAGATGGACTTGGAACATATTATGCTTAACAACATAAATTAGACAAAGACAAATACTGTATGATATCACTTATGTGTGGAATCTAAACTATAAAATGAACTAGTGAATTTAACAAAAAAGAAACAGACTCACAGATACAGAGAACAAACTAGTGGTTACCAGTGGGTAACCATTTCCTTATAGCACAGTGGTGCCCAATTTTGCTCACTAAGTGGGCAGAGGGAAGGGAGGAGGGGCAAGATAGGGGTAGGGAGTTAAGAGGTACAAAATACCATGTATACAATAAAAAAGCTACGAGGGTATATTGCACAGCACAGGGAAACATCGCCATTATTTTATGATAACTTTAAATGGAGTATAATCTATAAAAATGTTGAATCACTATGTTGTACACCTGAAACTGATATAAATCAACTAATGATTATGCTTGCAAAAATACTAGTGGCCTTTAAACATATCACAATATCAAAATTAGGTAACATTTGTTTTGGCCCGGGCAACATTTATTCATAAAACTATTATGTGACATTTTCATCCCTATTGTACAGATGAAATAGATAAGAAACTAAGATGTTAAGTACTTTGCGTAAGCTCACAAACTTAAAAAGGGACCCATCAAGGATTTTGAATCCAAATAACAAGGATGCACAGCCCATGAATACATAAGGTGATAGAACTTGAGACATGGAAGCACACAGATATTATCAAGTTTCAGCCAGAGAAACCCACACTGACACACACTTACGTGTACAGATCCAGTGTCAAAAATTGTAATCAGATTATTTTCTGTATGAATCAGTATTCTTTGAATACATTTCTAAAACAATAAAACCATAACTACTTTATCTGTGAAAGTATTTTGTGTTTTCAAATTTTCATCAATAAATTTTTCTGTTTATAGAATTTCAAGCAATATAGAACTGTACATGTATAAAATTAAATTACCCTGAATCTCCCTCCTGCCTGATTACTGTCTCCTGACCCAAAGGTGTCTATTATCAACAGACAGGTGCATGTTCTCCAGATGTGTTTCTCTATAGGTGAATTATTATCATAATCACAGATACACAAAAATATTTATTCATACATATATTTTTTTCAATATTGGAATCACCTTATTCATATTTTGCAACTTGCTTTATTGCATCAAAAATAGTATCTCTTTATGTTTTCATTTGTATTTCATTAGCTGTGTTTTTAAATGTTTCTAAGACATGTATATTGCTCTTTGAATTCTGTTTATATTTATATTAGTCATCTATTGGTGAAAAATAAATTACTCAAAAATTTAGATGTTTAAAATAACAAATATATAATACTACACCATTTCTTTGGATCAAGAATCAGGGAGAAGCTAAAGTGGAAGGCTCTGGCTCAGGGTCTCTCACAAGGCTGCAATCAAGGCAAAGGTAGCTGGTTACTGGCAGGTCTCAGGGCCTCACTGCTTCTGGCCAGAGACATGGGTTCCTTGTTACTTGGGTAGCTCACAACATGGCAGCTGGCTTCTCTCAGAATGAGCGTGAGACCAACAAGGAAGACACAGCCTCTTTGTAACCTTGTCTCAAAATTGAACCCCATCTCTTCTCATATATTCTAGCCATTAAAGAAAGTCACTAACTCCAGCCCACACACAATAGGCCAAATTATATAAGGAAGTGAATGCCAGAAGGCGAAGATCATTAGAGACTGTTTTAGGGGCTGCCTACCACAACATCATTAGATTATCTGTTTATATTGGTTCCTGGGAATGCTTCAATATCATGAGAGTTCACTTCATATAATTTTCAAGTATTTACTCCAGGCTTGTCAAGCAAGTTTTAATGATTATTTTGTAATACAGTCTTTTAAATTTTAATATTATAATTTAAAAGTAATATGGCTCGCTGTGACAGGGCGAGAGAGAGTCATGGGCATATACACACTAACAAACGCAGTAAGGTAGATAGCTAGTGGGAAGCAGCCGCATGGCACAGGGATATTGGCTCGGTGCTTTGTGACAGCCTGGAGGGGTGGGATGGGGAGGGTGGGAGGGAAGGAGACGCAACAGGGAAGACATATGGGAACATATGTTTATGTATGACTGATTCACTTTGTTATAAAGCAGAAACTAACACACCATTGTAAAGCAATTATACCCCAATAAAGATGTTAAAATAAATAAATAAATAAATAAATAAAATAAAAGTAATATGGCTCATTATATTTAAAAAATTGGGGCTTCCCTGGTGGCGCAGTGGTTGAGACTCCGCCTGCCGATGCAGGGGACACGGGTTCGTGCCCCGATCGGGGAAGATCCCACATGCCGTGGAGCGGCTGGGCCCGTGAGCCATGGCTGCTGAGCCTGCGCGTCCGGAGCCTGTGCTCCGCGACAGGAGAGGCCGCAGCGGTAAGAGGCCTGCGTACCGCAGGAAAAAAAAAAAAAATTGATAGCCTTGGCAGCATGAAATATGAGCACTGAAAGAAATTAGGATTAGGACATGTCCTGGTGGCTTCAGGACACAATAGGAGAAGCTTTAGTGAAGTCCAGGTTACACTACTAAGCAGGCATTAACAAAGAAGTTTCCCCCTTTTATCTAACTTCTCCAAACTTCCCTATACTCTGATGTAAACAGTGGATTTAATAATACTTTACTCAAATAAATGTGAAGATTAAAGGATATACAATTTAGAGTTCCACTTGCATAAAATAGTTTTGTCAACATTAATATCTTACTCTTCAGACCACCTATCCTAGAGGAAGCACCTGTTCTGACTGAGAACTTGTCTACCACCTTAAAACCAGTCAATTCACTTGGTCCCCATTCACAGGTGTCTTGGCCCCAGGGACAGGATTTCATTTCTGTCATCGTCATCATCATCACCAAGAGGGGTTTTTGAGTGAGTGCCCATAGGGGAGTGTAAAATGACCAGTCCTTAAGCCCTATCACCTACATAAGAGATCGCTGGATATACACAGTGTATCTCAACTTACTTTCATTATTACTCCCTCAAGGAGGCTCTTTAGACAGTTTTTCTTTGCCAACACTTTACTGCATAGAATGTGAAATTTTAATACCATAGATGTAGTTTACATCTATTTATGTACTGTGGACCTTTGGAGGGCCACAAACCATTGTAATGTCTACTTCCTTCCCCTATTCTCAAGAACCAATTTTCAGATTCTTGGTGGGAGGCCATATTGGCTTCACTGAGGATGAATGGAAAATTGTGATGGAGACAAAACCTGGAACGCAATCCCTGCCCATTATGTGGTGTGCCATTCAGGAATGCTTGCTTAACCTCTGTTAGCCTGCCCTTTTTCTTCTGCAAAAGGGCACCCATTATGCTTTCCTTACAGGACTATAGGGAGGAGTAAATGGGGAACCCTCCACAGAGTATATGACACATTGTAGGACTTCAAGAAATGTGAGACATGGCCCACTTTTCTCCTCCCTCCTAGAAAGTGATGACTGTTATCTAAGCCTCCCCCTGTTGAGCCTTCAGGTAGCTGTAGCCACTACCTTTGCCTTGACTGCAGCCTTGTGAGAGACCCTGAGACATATCTGCCATAGAAATCACCTGGAAACATGGCAGTCAGAAATAGCACATATTCACACTTCCATAATAAAGGAGGTTTGGGGCCATTTCTGTGTTGCAGGATGGCTTTGCTGAGGAATCCAGGGTGAGGTAAGAAGATCATCAAACCATTTTCTTTAATTCCTCATCATTTTATGTCCCTTTATTTTACCTTTTAGATTGATATTGGAAAAGCAGTTTCCCATTGAGCCCCCAGATGAAGAGAGTGCAGATAAAGGGGAGGCAGGAATCACAAACCCTTGACTTTGACACCAGACCCATTACCCTCTACAGGACCATGCACTAGGATTTCATCTGCACCATCAGCTTCTTCAAAGAGAGGGGATGGGGAGCGAATATTACCTCAGTGGGCACAGTTTAGAAACATGTAAAACTACAAGTTTTAAGTTCTAGAAGGTCATCATCTGTCAAGGAGACTGTTGGATGCCCTTTGGGGAGGGTAGGAGGTAGATCCCATTCCTGTTCCTTAAAAGATGCCTCTGGAAGATTGATCTTCCATTAGTGAATGAATCTGTCATCTGTCAATGGGAATAATGATGCCATCCTCCCAGAGTTGTTGTGAGAATAATGTAAGGTATATAATTGTGTGCATGTTTCAGCTATAAACATATAAATACTATCATAGAGCTAGTTCCCTTTAGCAACCTTTTTAAAATCTGAAAATAGTGGTTTTTTTGAGATTTCTCTAGTAAGGTGACTGTGGGGCTGCTTTCATATGACTCCATGCTGCCCTGACCATTCTTTCACGTATTTCCTGGGGCACAGGTGCCCAAGAAGTTCTGTAGCCAGTGTCCAAGAGTGCAGCAGCTGATGGGGACCTCACTATTTCTTCTCTCATAGATATTGCCAATGTCTCTGCAAAGAGGTTGTACCAATCTGTCCTCCACCAGCAGTGAATGGAGTTATTGTATCCCCACATTTTCCACTTAAAGAGGATGCAGCATAAACATAAAGTCACTGATCAGATTTTCTTTTCAAATTCTGGAATTATTTCAGGATATATTCTGAGGCACAAATGTGAGATATGCCATTTATAGGGAACTATAACAAAGAAAGATTAAAATAATCTAACGTTCTAGCACCAGGATATCAGATTAGCAAATAATAAAAACGTAAAACCCATCATGGACTCAGATCTGCAAAAACAGGTGCTCTCGTCTTGTGGTTGTTTGTGCTAAATACTAATAAGATTACAAAGGTCAACTAAACAGTAAATATTAAAAATATTCAATGTCCATACTCTTTGACAAAGAAGTCCCACTTGTGGGATCTTGTCTTCCTGAGGCAGCCGGGTGAGACCCCTGCCATCATGACCCATCTGTCCACACTGTTCAGGGTTGAACCATCAACACAGGTGACTCAATGTCTTCGGGCCCCCTGACTGCTTGATTCAAAGGAGAAAATCTCTCTTACTGCTGGTTGCCCAGCCTTGATGAACCATCCACAGAACCACCACAAGCACTGATATGGAGCAGTGCTAGGTCCCTGCTCCTGGAGGGACATGTAGATCTCTGACCTCATCCCAGTGTGGGAGAAATCTCCCTTCTTCTCCCTCTCCAGGCTCTCAGAAGCCCTCCGCTCTGTAGCGGGTAGAAACAGCCCAATCCTTACTGTAAGTTTAAGGTTTTACAAAAGATGGAAGAAACACAGGTGTCAGACAGCCTCTGCTCCAAACCCTGTCACAAACTTCCCTGGAGGCAAGGGGAAGGGGCATCAAGCCTGGCTCCCTGCTGAAGGGAAGGTAAACACAGGGAGAACAGAGGTGATCACCTCAGCAGTATGTATCCTGATACATTTTGTACAGATCGGTCACCAGCAACTAAAGGTGCCCAGGCTGCCGGTTATATCCATAGTTATGGCAGTGGGCTTGGGGAGAAACCTCTTTGCCACCTGTTTCTGGTGAGAAGCCCATGCTTTTTTGTCACATACATCGTGAGGACAAGACAGCCATACCTCACCACCAGCACCTTGGTTCTCCTCCACAAAGCATTCTTTGTGTCGGGTTGCCTGATAAAATCAGGACACGCAATTAAATTTGAATTCCAGAGAACTAAGGGATAATTTTTAGCATAAGTATGTCAAATGAAATGTGATTTTGTTTATCTGAAATTGAAATTTAACTTGGTGTCTTTTATTTTTATTTGCTAAATCTGGACACCCTGGAGTAGGAGACTGTGAATCTAAGTTTAACAGCCCCAGTTGAGCCCACCAATCAGCACCAATCATCCATGTGAGTACACCTTCTTGGATGTCCTAGCTGAATTAAGCCTCCAGATGACTGTGACCTAAAGTGACAGAAACCATGTGGAGCAGAAAAACACTCAACTGAGCTGAGTCAACATACTGAATCCTGAGAGATAATAAATGACTATTATTTGTGGGACTTTATTAAGTAGAAATGGATATCCAAAACATGTATTTGGGGTGTACTTTTTTTCTGTGGTCTGTAATCATTGGAAAGGATAGGGATTCACTGATTCCTGAAGCCTTGGTAGGACTTCATTATAGTTTCGGCTATAGATTGCATATAGCTTTATATGTGGGTATCGATTTCTGAATATTTCTATTCCTTCTTGAAGGGATTTCCATAGGAAATTTTCATGACATATGATTTTCACCCTACTTTTGGAATTTAGAACCTAATTCCAATCCCCCTCCACAGGAGGAGTCTCCAATGCAATCTCCTGTGTTAAGGAACAGAGAGGTTGTTGCTACAATTGGCTCCATAAACCACATGGAACACCATACCCTCAGAACGTTGCTTGGTGAGTAATAGAACAAGGGGTGTTTACTCACTTTGAAAAGTGATTCTCAGATTGTTTCCTGAAACACTCTCCTGCTACAGGGATAACCTTTGGCAAGGAAGTTACTTTCCTTGAGCACATATAGACAGAGCTTCTTCACCAGCAGCAAATAGCTCTGCATTGTAGTCTTTGGCCTTTATGACTGTCTCATGAAGCACTTTTAGTTGGTCAAGTCAGTATGATTCTGGGGTTTATTAAAAAAGAAGCCCAATTGCCTGCAAATCTAAGTCATTTTCTCCAATATCACCTTTATAAGTAATAGAATTGATGTTTTGTTCTTTTTATTCTTTTGTCATAGTTCTTGAGTTAGAGCCCAGATGTGGATAAAAGGTATGTTTGGGGGACCCCTTAAAGACACAAGCATTTTGTAACGGATCATAGGAAAAGTTGGGGAGCCAGCAAGACTCAGAAAAGGGGAGAAGAGCTGTGGATCTATTGTTAGACTCACCCCTGAGAACAGAGTAAACATGTGCTCTATAAAGGCAGCTTGCTTCAAGAATTTTGAAGGGAAAGGGTATGGGCTGTGTGTCCCTCCTTCCAAAGTCACTCATCAGGTAAGTGATTCCCACAATAGAGAAGTGAATTACAGAGAGGCTAGAAGTATTTTGGTCATGGATGTCCCTCCTCATGGAAGAAAACATCAGGAATGGAGAATAAGAATTTCCCCAACAGAAACCAATTGTATGGGGAATTGACTAGGTTTCTTTCTGCCTATTAAATGATTATATTTTTCTAGGCCTGCCTCCCTGAAGCACCTCTGAATGTTTCTTTAAATGACTTAATAAATATATAAATAAATAAGTGACTTTTTTCCAACTTCCTAGATCATTCAATCACACGATTATAGACATTCTCTTAATGTTCTACCATAGATGACGAACTTCTGTTAGCCCTCTGAGGGCTAGCTCATCTCCAAGAATCCTAGGATATTTCCCTGGGTCTCTGTATACTGAGAGTAACTCCGCTCTTGTCTCTTTAAAGCAAACATATTCCTGACAACAGGGACGTTTTTTTCCATCAGCCTGGGCAGAGTTCGCCAATTTTCCGGATCCCAGTCTAGTGCCTCTAATTAGTATGCTTTCTCTGGTGGTAGCCAGAGCTAAGGTCCTCTGCTTTCACCGAAATCCAGGGAGTGGAGGAGTGTGCAAGAGGCATTTCCGGTGTGGGGGATTAGCCTGCGCCTCGCGGTTGCCATGGAAACCTGACGTCAATAAGGCGACCGTGACGACTTTTCTGCAGAGACTGACGTGACCTGATGAGTAGCACAGGTCCCGCCTTCAGGTGTTTGGGACTCAGCTGAGGGTGTGCGTCCCGGCGGTGGTGGCTGGACCGCCCTAGGGTGTGGGGAGACAAAGGGATCCGCTTCCAAGTCGCCTCTTTCCCGCTTTGGGGCTAGGTGCCTCTGCTGTCTCGTAGGTAAAGCCATTGGGGTCCCGCCCAGCCCCAGTGGGTGCGGTGTCCTGCTCCAGGGGTGTCCTGGAGCCACTTTCCTTCTAAAGGCAGGGGCGCGGGAGGTGACACAGGTAACGACTCTAAGCCTCAGCTTTCCCCTCTGTAAAATGGGGATAACAGTGCTTTCCCCACAGGATCGCTGTGAACATTCAGTGATAACACATGAGTAAGCCTATAGTCCTGTGGTTATTGTGGGATCATGAATGTTTGGCCACTTCTTATTTATTATCAACTTTGTTGTTGGGGGAGAGATGAGGAAAGAAAAAGAAAAAGGCCCTGGTGAGAAACCCATTGTAACATCTGGTAGTTAGGATCACTGCTCAGTTGTTTCACTGTCTATGTCACTAACCCAGTGCCTAGCACGGTGCAGGGCACACAGTTACCAGTAAAGCATGGTAATTGCTGGATCTGTCTCTCCCTGTGCAGCTTCTCATGCCGGTGGCCTTGGTCATATCAGGTGTCTGAAGGGGGCAGGTTCTGAGCATGTGTCCTGATGGCTGCTGGAGCTTCTACTCCCGATTCAAGGGCAGCAGTCTTCAGGAAACCACAACACTTCACTTCCTGGTGGAATATGACGCCTGGCTCTAGTGAGTTCATAGATCTGGACAAAAGCATGTTATAAAATAGCTCCTGTGAGATTCTAGCCTAAAAGTAGAGAAGCTACTTTGATCTCATGGGAAAGAGGTTTAGCAGGTGGAATGTCATTCCATCAGCAGCTACTTGCTTTGTAGTAGTCCTGAGGCCCATCTTAGAAATGCCTTATTTGTGCAAAAGCAATGAATTCTATAGCTTGAGGGAGCTGCTTGATGTTTAATATGCATTTGCAATAAGTTTACATATATATTTTCTAACTGTGTAAATAATAGTCAGTGATTCTCACGTATGTCTGTCAGATGGGTATTGAAATATGCAATTGCCTTTTCCGTGCCAGCCAGACAGGGGTCCATACGGCGTTGTTCTGTATTCCCATCGGAACTTAAAGGGAAACTTTCACAATGTCCGGAGTCTTGATGTCCTGCAAATGAAGGAGAAGGATGTCCTCAAATTCCTTGCAGCAGAAACCCACTTAGGTGGCACCAACCTTGACTTCCAAATGGAACAGTACATCTACAAAAGGAAAAGTGATGGCATCTACATCATAAATCTGAAGGGAACCTGGGAGAAGCTTCTGTTGGAGGCTCGTGCCATTGTTGCCATTGAAAACCCAGCTGATGTCAGTGTCATATCCTCCAGGAATACTGGCCAGCGAGCTGGGCTGAAGTTTGCTGCTGCCACTGGAGCCACTCCTATTACTGGCTGCTTCACTCCTGGAACCTTCACTAACCAGATCCAGGCAGCGTTCCGGGAGCCAAGACTTCTAGTGATTACTGATCCCAGGGCTGACCACCAGCCTGACCACCATTAATATGATAAGAGCATATTGATGGGTATTGTTCTCCTGGTTATTTTAATTGCATCAAAGACTTAGAAAAATATATTTTAAATGCTTTATTGACCTATGATTGACATACAATACATGGCACACATTTGAACTGTATGCTTTAATACGGTTTTGTATATGTCTACATCATGAAACCAACACTACAGCAGAGATAATGAACTTCCTCGTGCCCCTTTGTAATCTCCCACCCACCTGCCTCTGGCCTCCAACTTCCTCCCCTGGACCTTTCCTGTTCCCAGGCAACCACTGAACTTCTGTCACTATTAATTAATTTCATTGTGATTTTATGTAAATAGAATTGTATAGAATGTACTTTTTTCCTAGCTTCTTTCATTCAGCCTATTTCTAGATTTACCCATTTGTTGCCTGTATAGATAGTTTCTTTTTATTGCTGAGTAGTATTCTATTATACAGATATATCACAGTTTGTTTTATCCATTAACCTGGTGAGGGATATGAGGTTGTTTCCAACATGAAGCTCTTTTAAATAAAACTGGTATGAACATTTGGGTTTAAGTCTTTACAGGGACACATGCTTTCTTTCTGTAGGGTAAATACTTAGGGGTTCAATGGCTGGAGCATATGGTAGATGTAAGATTAATGTTGTAAGAAATTACCAAACTGGTTCTGAAGTGGTTATACCATTTTTCATTCCCATCAGCAGTGTATGAGGGTTTGATCCTCCACAATATCGTCAGTGCTTAGTATGGTCAGCATTTTTAATTTTGGCCATTCTCATAGGGGTGTAGTGATATCTCACTGTAATTTTAATTTACATTTCCATATTGACGAATAATGTTGATCACCTTTTCATGTACCGATTTGCCATTTATATAATTTCTTAGGTGAAGTGTTGGTTCAAATCAGTCACATGCCAGAGAGGTCATACACAAAACAGACCTGGAAAGTAGAAAGGAATTAGCAAACAGTTTGGTGAGTCACTGTAATAAGGGTAGGAAAAAAAAGAAAATCATGGCTTTTCCTTTGTAAAATGTAGTCAGTGTTGATAGATACCCCCCTGGTGGTCAGATCTAGAACTGTAGCTCTGAAAGTCTCAAGGCAGCAGGCAATGGAAGGGGAAGGGAGGGAGAAAAGGGTATGAAATAACCGGCCCACAGTCTTCAAAAATGTCGAGGTCATGAAAGTCAAGACAAAACGGAGGAACTTTGCTAGACTGTGGAAAACTAAAGAGACACCACAGTACAAGATTCTGTCCTGGATCCTTTTGCTATGAAAGACATCGTTAAGACAACTGGCAAAACTTGAACAGGGTCTGAGGATTAGCTTGTGATACATTTTATTAATGATAATTTCATGATTTTGATGGTTGTTTTCTGGTTATATAGGAGAATGGTCTTGTCTGTAAGACATACACTCTAAAGTATTTGGGAGCTATGGGGCATCGTGTTGGCAACTTGCTCTCATATGGTCCAGGGAAGGGGGTGGGGCAGGGGATTCTTTGTTTTATACCAGCAAATTTTCTGTAAGTCTGTGATTTGTTTTTAACAACAACCAAAATCAAGGAGCATGTCTTGTTTTCATCAGAAACATGGGCTCATTTATATAGATAAGGGCTGAAAGGAACTCCTTTGGGTTTTACAACAATGATGCCATTGGTGACCTTGTTGAGAGCAGATTCAGCTGAATGGAGAGGCAATAGACAGGGGTGGGTTGAGGAATGACAGGGAGGTTAGAAAGTGGAGACAGTGAATATAGTTCCCCCTGCTTTGAGAAGTTTGTTGTTTATGAAAATGAGGAGAGAGGGGAGGATGTGGCTTAGGAATATTGATTTGTAGGGAAGGATTTTTGGTATATTTGTTTAGCTATTCATTGGAAGGAGAAACATAAGCCAGTTCGTATTAATTTTGAAAAGGAAAGGCCTTGTAAAGAAAATAGAGAGTTCAAGGTCTAAAAGTTGATGAAGATAAGAAATGCTCAGCCTTTAGTTTTTCTGGCTCTTCTGCATTGCCAGGACAGTGAACAAACACTGAATTCAGTATTTTCAGGTGGCTGGGTGTGGAGGATGTTCTCCTACGAAAAGGTCTTTCTATACAGCTCTTCATATAACATACAATATATATAAATTATACATACACCAAATTACAGCAATGGATATTTCCAGGGTTGCGGCGAAATATAGATGTTATGTACACTTCCGTGTTGTTCGAATTTATCTTACATCCAAGATTTACTACTTACGTAATTATAATAAAAATAACATTTTAAAACAGGAGGTTTGAATTTGGTCTTAAATTTATTTGCAAATTTTTTGTTGTAGAGAGAGATTTACTTTTCTGAAAATATGTCCATAATTAATAGTGAAGGGGCTGGGGAGGAAGCAATTAGAAACTACGTATAGCATCATCCCAAATTTTACTTATCAGACAGGATCAGAGACTGCACAGTTAATAGCAGTGGAAGCACAGGGTCTTGTGCCACATTTCACATCCAGAAAAGTCCATCAAGTGGGTTTAAGGGAACCCCTGGTGCTCCCTCATCCCCACCTAATCTGTTGTCCTCAACTGTGAGGTTCAATTTGCAATTCCAGTTCTCCTCACCAGCTGGTGAAGACCTCTACTTTCTAAATTTTCCCCAAGCATATAATATTTTTTTAGCAAGGAAAGAAAACCAAAGCAATAAAGATTTTTGTTTGTTTAAATAGGCTTTATTTTGTAGAGCAGTTTTAGGTTCAAGGAAAAATTGAGCAGAAAGTACAGAGAGTTCCCATGTACCCCTTGCTCCCACAAACCCACACAATTCCCCTCCTACTGTCAATATCCCACCTCAGAGTGCTACATTTGTCACAATCAATAAACCTATATCTATACACCCTTTATTACCCAAAGTCCATATTTCACGTTGTCAAAAGTATAAACATTTTAAAAAATAATTTTTACAAAGCAGGTTCTAAAACTGGAAGTATGAAACAAGCCTCTATCTCATATACAATTAGGTAAAAGTTGTAAAGATGTATGATCACTGCCAGAGGCTGATCGTTCCAAAACTGACATTTCATTCATCCTTTCACTACATATTTATGAGCAATCTCTATGTGCCAGGCACTGGCAACCTGTATTCAAACTCCTATTTCACACCTCTCTCTCTCTGTTCAGCCCTAAACTTATCTATACAACTGCCTACTTAGTGTCCCTGTCCTTTACAACTGCAAGATTCTAGCAGAGTTTTCACATCGAATAAGTTTACATGAGCCCTAGAAGGTGACTGACTGTCTGCGGGGGAGTCAGCGTGCTAGTGTAGAATGAGAAAAATCAGGGTTAGAATCCCTGTAATGCCTCTTACCAAGCTATGTGGCCTTGAAAATTGTTACGAAATACTTGCACTATTCCTTAAATGGTATAGTGTTTTATGAATATATGTATGTACGTATGTATGAGTTTCCAGCTGTTATGTGCCTAAGCATGAAATGTCTGAGTCTTAGGACATGAATAAGCTCTACTTGAAATTATAAAATTGTTCCCCCAAATGTTTGCACCTTTTTAAACTGCCACCAGCAGTGGGTGAAAATTCTCAATTTATACATCATACTCCTAACAAAAAAATAAAACAAAAACAAACCAGAACTTTGGTATTTAGAGAATTTTAAAATAAGTCTTCCTCAACTGATGACTCTGAAATATTGCTTTCTGTTGTTTTCACCTCCATTTCCCTAATTACTGATATAATTAACCACCTTTTCTGATATTTATTGTTTTTTATGCATTAAGAATATGAAACCTTCACTGGTTAATGGCCTCATTATTTTGTCATGCCCTTCTTGAGAAAATATTGTGTGCCAGGCAATGCCAGTCAAAATCATCAGAGGAGATGGGCTTTGAGCTAAATCGTACAGGAAGAGTAGGATTGTGAGAGGAAGTGGAATACATATATGGACATTCCTGGCTATGCACAGGGCATGGAAGAGGAAATGTACCTAATGTGCTTGGGGTACACAGCCAGGAGACAGTCTGATATGGCTGAAGTGCAGCCTACAAGGAGGGATGGGGCAGTTGATGAGGAACTCTGACTCACTTTGCAGCATCCAAAAACTATTAAGTGGCCATCTTTAGCCCTTATGAAAACAGAGCAGAAAGGGACCTTAGCAGTTACCTAGTCCAGCAACTTCAGTTTGCAGAGAGAGTAATGAGACTTAGAAAGAGTAAAGTAGAACATGGCCACCATGCATGTTTTAGGCACCTAATGGGATCAAGGTACGCAGGCTCCAATTCACATTTCATTCCAGACTTCTTACATGAGCTCTAATCCTGTGTATCTATCAGAAATCTTCAACTGGAGGAAGATAAATCCCCTGGTAACCTGTACCACTCAGCACGGATTCCCCTACCCAAAAAAGCATAAGCTCAATCATTCCTCATCCTTGCAAGGCTACCATCTAAAAGAGAAGTCCAAGTGGGAGAGTGGCGAGACTATGGTCACTAGATTCAGACAACCCTTGGTGAGAAGATCTCCTCAGCCTTTTACTAACTGTGGGGCCTGGGAATGATATTTAACTGCTCTGACCCTCAGCCTTCCTCATTTTTAAACCACCAGTGTTGGGCACCTAGTGGGGCACTTCAGGAGATGCCAATTTGCTTCCCACTTTGACTCTTCCTTTCTTAAAAGAGGTGTCCTGGACATGAACTGAAAAGCTTGACTACTAGAGGGAATACTTGAAAATGTAACAATAAAGGGATATGCATGCAAATTCATTACCTGCCCACGTGAGTTTCTGTGCCAATTTGTTATGTTAGAATTGGCTGCCTGATGGAGTCCTGGAGAAAGAATGTTATTATAGGGACTTCCCTGGTGGCGCAGTGGTTAAGAATCCGCCTGCCAATGCAGCGTACATGGGTTCGATCCCTGGTCCGGGAAGATCCCACATGTCACGGAGCAACTAAGCCCGTTTGCCACAGCTACTGAGCCTGCGCTCTAGAGCCCGTGAGCCACAACTGCTGAGCCCGAGTGCCACAACTACTGAAGCCCGTGCGCCTAGAGCCCGTGCTCTGCAACAAGAGAAGCCACTGCAATGAGAAACCTGTGCACCGCAATGAAGAGTAGCCCCAGCTCGTCGCAACTAGAGAAAGCCCGTGTGCAGAAACAAAGACCCAACACAGCCAAAAAAAATAAATTTAAAAAAAGGAATGTCATTATATCATTTGCATTTAATTGAAGGATCTCCAGTCGAGTCTAGGATAGGAGAAGAAAATCTCCCCCACCCCTCTATTTCATAAGCTCTCCAGTTGTCTTATTTTGACTTCTAGATTTAGCATCAGAAAAGTTTGTGAACTTTGATCTTGAGGCACAGAAGCTGATAAGGAAGCACACAGTGTGTTATTGACTTGGCTAAGTAGAACACTGAAATGAGAGTCAGGGGTTCCCATCATAAAGGCACTTTGGAGAGGTCACTCCCACCAGCCGCATTGATTAAACAAGATAAAAATATTGAGTTCTCCTAGCCACTCAAGAATGTTACCACTCAGAATACCAGGACAAGGGACTTCTCTGGTGGTCCAGCGGTTAAGACTCTGTGCTCCCAGTGCAGGAGGCCCAGGTTTGATCCCTCGTCAGGGAACTAGATCCCGTATGCCACAATTAAAACCTGGAGCAGCCAAATAAATAAATATATTAAAAAAAAGAATACCAAGACAAAATCATCATCACCTTCTGGATACAAAATACTCATTTGATGTTTTGTGTATTAAGTCAATTTATGAATAATTTACAGGAGTGAAAAGAAAAGGGATAACAGAGGACAACTAAATCAGAACATTTAACAAGAATTTAAACATATCAAACCCAAATTTTATTCCTCACTTTCCTGGCTTTGAATATAGGTATACACAAATAGCCATCATCCTGTGAATGTAACTTACTCATCAACTCTCATGCCTGAATCTGGAATATATACATCTTGTAGATACCGATTCTTCACTTCTATCTCACTTACATCCCCAATAAATTCTGTCTTACCACCACTCTGGTTCATCTTGTACTTAAATCATCAAAACAAAATTTTTCAAAACTTTGACAGCTCATAATTTCATTTAAGGGAAGACAGCCATTGTCTTGCTCCATAGTTGCAAAACATTTTCATTTTTAGATTGATGAACACCAATTAGAATGATGAATCCAATGACTTTTTTCCACTTATACATGATCTATTTCCTTCTAATTACCTGATTTCAGCATTTGTCTACTTAGAAACTTACTGATTAAATGTTGGACATATATTAAATATATGATATCATAAAGATGACAGAAAGTTTCCCCATGTCCTTTGAGCAAAACACGGCATTTCTAGTTCTTGTCACAACATACTGTATGACTAGTGTCAAACTGATGGAGAACACCATTTATCATTTTGGTCCTTAGAAGTACATTATTCACTGGTTGATTTTTGAGTTTGAGAAAGTTCATCTAAGATACTGTCGTTTGAAGACTCACAGTTTGATATTGCTGTCACTGTACTTACATCTTCTGATTTAATAACCATAAAATGAATTCCTCTCTCAATTTCCGTCTGTATGGGAAGAAAATGGAAAAAAAATCCCACCTGTGTTCAGTGAAAGCTGGATTAAATAAATGCAAAGATGGAGTCTTTTGACTTCTTTTATACCTTCTTGAAAGATAGTGTAATACTTTGGACAATGCAGTAAAAAACTAAATGGTGATGTGATATGACTTGTTTCAGTATTGCGTCATTCTTAATGTAAGCTAGTCCATCATTCTTGCATTATCTCAATTTTTTTAGTCTTTTTAGTATACCTGGGAATAATTAGCTAACAATAAAATAATTCTTAGGATGATGAATAGCAAAATGTCTCAAGATATAGAAAAAATAAGATCAATAAGATCCCATATGTTAATTTTACAAAAGGGCCCAGTTGTCCCACGTGGTGTGTGCAAGGTAGAATGAACACACCATCTCTATTATTATTATCTCTATTTAAAAATAAGAGATAATATTCTCCTCATTCTTAGGAAGATTTCTAAGAAAGAATAGAAAACATAAAATAGCAATCCTTAAAAATACTTAGAAATGCTCAAAGAAAAGCTCAAAAACAAAAATTTGTTGCAGTGGACCCTGATAGTTTGTTTACCAAGAGTTAAATGAGATCCCATCTGGAAAAGCAACCTGAGGTCCTAGATGAACACTGTGCTTCCCAGTAATTACACCAGCAGTCAAACTGAAGATATCATAGAATTCTGCATAATAGGTAACAGACTAATGGTATAGAAGCAATTTCCCCTAGGAAAACACCATTTTTAAAATTGAAGTATAGTTGATTTACAATATTGTGTTAGTTTCAGGTGTACAGCAAAGTGATTCCATTATATATGTACATATATATAAATTCTTTTTCAGATTCTTTTCCATTATAGTTTATTACAAGATATTGAATATAGTTTCCTGTGCTATACAGTACATCCTTGTTGTTTACCTATTTTATATATGGTAGTTTGCATCTTTTAATCCTATACTCCCAATTTATCCCTTCCCCCACTTTCCCCTTTGGTAACCATAAGTTTGTCTTCTATGTCTATGAGTCTGTTTCTATTTTGTAAATAAGTTCATTTGTACTATTTTTTAGATTCCACATGTAAGTGATATCACACAATATATGTCTTTGTCTGACTTACTTCACTTAGTATGATAATCTCTAGGTCCATCCATGTTGCTGCAAATGGCATTATTTCATTCGTTTTATGGTTGAGTAATATTCCATTTATATATATATATATATATATATATATATATACACACACACACATATATATCACATCTTCTTTATCCATTCATCTGTTGATGGGCATTTAGGTTGCTTCCATGTCTTGACTGTTGTAAATAGTGCTGCTATGAACATTCGGGTGCATGTATCTTTTTGAATTAGAGTTTTCGTCTTTTCCGGATATATACCCAAGAGTGGGATTGCTGGATCATATGATAACTCTATTTTTAGTTTTTTAAGGAACCTCCGTACTGTTCTCCATAGTGGCTGCACCAATTTACATTCCTACCAACAGTGTAGGAGGGCTCCCTTTTCTCTACACCCTCTCCAGCATTTATTATTTGTAGACTTTTTGATTATGGCCATTCTAACCAGTGTGAGGTGATACCTCGTTGTAGTTTTGATTTGCATTTCTCTAATGATTAGCAATATTGAGCATCTTTTCATGTGCCTGTTGGCCATCTGTATGTCTTCTTTAGAGAAATGTCTATTTAGGTCTTCTACCCATTTTTTGATTGGGCTGTTTGTTTTGATATTGAGTTGTATGAGCTGTTAGCATATTTTGGAAATTAATCCCTTGTTGGTTGCATCATTTGCAAATATTTTCTCCCAGTCTGTAGGTTGTCTTTTCATTTTGTTTATGGTTTCCTTTGCTGTGCAAAAGTTTATGTTTGATTGGGTCCCATTTGTTTATTTTTGATTTTATTTCTTTTGCCTTGGGAGACTGACCTAAGAAAATATTGCTACAATTTATGTCTGAGAATGAGAAAAACAGCATTTTAAAAGGTATTTGTTGGTCTAAGCATGAAGCACAGGCCACTTTTATAAGAATCATCTGGGCTCTTGTTAAAATCGCAACTTTTAAGACCTTACCCTAGACCTTTCCCTGGAGTTTGAGGTTCAAGAATCTGTATTTTGAACAATTTCTCTGGTAGATTCTGATGTTCACTATAGTTTGAGAACTGCTGGATAGCAAATGTCCAAGATTTCTTTAAATATTTTGCATACTGTGATCTCTGATTCCAATGTCAGTTGGTTTTGCCATTCAACTTTAATTATGTTTCTGTTTTGGTGTATCTGGTAGGTAACAATTGAGACATGCAGCATTTGTTTACTGAGTCCTTAAGACAGGAAAGGCCCTTCCCCTTATGGGGTTTACATTCTCTTTTGGATACACATAAAATAAAAAAATAACTAATGTAATTTCAGTGAGTGAAGAATGCCATGAAGTAAATAAAAAAGAGAAATGGGATCAAAAATAATATTTATGGAGAAGGCAGTCAAGGATTTCCAGGGCCACCCAGTTTGACAACTTCAAAGACCATCACTTACTTTGACTACACCATACATGATGATCCCTGGAGCTGTGCCATGCTTTGTCACTAGAGAAGGCCATGCTATGGACGTGACTTTTCAGCTGAGACTTGGATGATAAGAATGAGTTGAGGGTGTGTTTGAAGAACCTTTGATATTAGCCTACGGAACAGCACACTCTGATGTGGGAGTGAGTATGACTTGTTCCAGAAAAAGACAAAAACCAGTGTGGGAGCCTGGTGGGAAAAGTGGGGAGAGACAAAGCAGAAAGAAAGCTATTGTAAGATATGGGAAGAAAACTCAGGCCTAGCAGGCAATTTTACCACATTTCCATAGTCAGTATACTTCTTCAATATCTGAGACCACTGGGGCACAACATCTATTCTGTGCACAAACCTTCAACACTCTCTCACACCTCAACATTCTCAACTGCTCTTTTGGCTTCTTGCTTTTTTGGAAAAATAAATGCTATCACAGAAGAGATTGTCTATATGTCCCCCAGCACCAAACATACCAATTTACCTGCCTCAGCACCTATGCTCACTACTTTCCCTGCAGTGACAAATCTTCCTATGGTAGCCCTTCTCCTAGCAATGGATCACCTACTCCAGGACTCTGATTGTGTGATTATCCCCATTTTCCCTTGAGCCAGCAATATTCCTCTTTCTACTAGATGAGTGAATATATGCATGAATGAACAAACAGATGAACTCATGAAAGATTTGAGAGTTGGGTTGGGGGTATAGAGGGAGGTGTTAGTGTGATTCTCAGATGTTCCACCTGATTATCTGTGTGACAGGTAGTGATATTAACTGGGATGAGCAACATGTAATGGATCCTTTCTGGAGGGAACATGATGGGCCATCCTGATTTCTCAGTACCTTTGTACACCCAAGTGGGAAAGTTAAGAATGCAGCAAGATATTTAGATCAGAGACTGAGCTAGAGAGGGAAATGCAGGAATCATATGTGGATGGACAGCAATTGAAGATATAAGTATAGATGAGATGGCTGCCAAAGGAGAGAACATGGCATGAAAGGGAAAGGTGGGCATGTGCTTTACAAGCCTGAGGAGACCCAAAGCTTTCACCTCGGCTGTCCTTCAGGCTCAGGCAAGTAGGAAGTGAAGACTAATGCAGAGTTGTAAATGGCCTGGCTAAGACTGAATGAGTTCCCCAGCAAGGACCAATTTGCAAAGACTGGGAGAATGTTTCTTCTTTTTTCTTCTTCTTTAACTTTTATTGACTCCAGGTATTTAAAGTAACTGTCAAAACATCAGCTGACCACTAAGCTTAGGCAACAGACTTTAATTGACACACATGATAAAGAATACAGACTTTACAAAAATTGTTTTAAAAAAATCACTAAACAAACAATCAACCACAAACCAATAGCCAGCAACAACAAATCTTGGGGAGAGGGAAGAATATGATTTCCAGAGTCACCACATAGTAATATTCAAAATGTCCAGTTTCAATAACAAAAAATTATGAGGCACACAAACAAAGTACAGCTTATTCACAGGAAAAAAATTAATAGAAACTGTCCCTCAAAACTGTAAATCAGGGCTTCCCTGGTGGTACAGTGGTTAAGAATCTGCCTCCCAGTGCAGGAGACACGGGTTCGAGCCCTGGTCCGGGAAGATCCCACATGACGCGGAGCAACTAAGCCCATGCACCACAACTACTGAGCCTGAGCTCTAGAGCCCACGAGCCACAACTACTGACCCTGCATGCCACAACTACTGAGGCCCAAGTGCCTAGAGCCCGTGCTCCACCACAAGAGAAGCCACCGCAATGAGAAGCCTGCACACCTCAATCAAGAGTAGCCCCTGCTTGCCCCAACTAGAGAAAGTCTGTGCGCAGCAACGAAGACCCAACACAGCCAAAAATAAATAAATATATATATATATATATATATATATAAAAGACTTTAAATCAACTGCCTTTAATATGACCAAAATGGTAAAGAAAAAGAACTAAAATAAACCAGGTGAATGATGTTTTGCCAAACAGGGGATATCAGGAAGAAATTATAAAAAAAAAACAATAGAAATTCTGGAGCTGAAAAGTACAGTAGCTGAAATGAAAAATTCAGTAGCAAGGTTCAACGTCAGATGTAGACAGGCAGCAGAAAGAATCAGGGAACTTTAAGATAAGTCTATTGAAATTACCCAGTCTGAGGAGCAAAAAGAAAAAGGAGAAAGAGAGAAAGAAGAAAGATTATTTGAAGAAATGATGGGTAAAACTTTTAAAATTTAAGGACAGTCACAAATACATCCAAGAAGCTCAACAAATTTAAAGCAGGATACACTCACCAAGACACGTTACAGTCAAATTCTCAAAACCAAAGACAAAGAGAGTATCCTGAAAGCAGCAGTAGGCATCAGGTTTTATTTGGACCCTGGTCCAGGCAAACTGTTAAAAAAACTATAACAGAATTGGGAATTTGAACACGGATTGGACATTAAATGATACTAATGGATGATTAATTGTTAGGTGTGATAATGGTATTATGATTGTCAGTAAAAAAGAGTCCTTGTAGATGTGCACTTTGAAATACTTATGCACAAAGTGATATTATGTCTGGAATTTGCTTCAAAAATAATCTCTAAGGGTGGGAAGTGGGTAAGGATATAGATGAAATAAGATCGGCCATGAGTTGTTCCAGTACACTTTCAGTTGTTGTGTACACTGGGTGACGAGTACATTGCCTTTCATTATACTATTCTATTTTTGCATGTTTGAAATTTTTCCATAACAAAAAATAAAGTTAATGTAAACTATAAATAGAAGGAATTTTTAATCAAAAACAGGAACAAAACAATAAAGTGTTAAGAATAATTAGAAACAACTCCATCTCCTTGATTCACTTACTGTTGCCCCCACCATGCATTTGCGTATAGAGAAAACGAGAAAACAGTGGGCATTGGTAACAAGGAGGACAACAGTTTGGGGGTGGGGTGTTTGGGGCACCTTGCTCATCATAGATATTCTTGCATTAATTTTGTTTTTTGAGAATATTGCATTAAAGTGCGATTTATCTTCAGTACAGAGGGGTTTTGCACCCCCTAAAATGTTACGCCTGAATCCTGGAACGGGGAGGGGTGTATCCTGGGAGCAGAGGAGGGCAAAGGCAAGTCCCCTGAAGAGCAGTGGGAATGGCCAATGGCCCCCTGGGAAGATACTGTCCTTCTACGGCCGTTAGAGAAAGGCCCAGGAACACACAAAAAAAGGAGAGCTTCGGGGCCCAGGCCGGTGCTTGAACAAGTGACACGGGGTGCAGGGGGAGTTGCGCACGGCCGGCTCGGCGCGACCCCGTAGTGCAGGAGAGGGCGTGGCAAGGGCGTGGCGTCCCGCGGTGACGGAGGCCTCACGTGAACGGCCAGCGCCGACTGGCGCTCGCCGCGCTCTAACGGTAGACCAAGCTGTTGCTCGCTGCCTTCTCGGTCCCTGCGGGAGTGCGGGCCGGGGTCGGCCCCCAGAAATAAGAGGCGCGGGAGGAGCAGGTAAGGGACCCGGAGGGGGCTCCCCAGAGGTGGCGTTGGCGAACGGACACGGCCTGCGGACCCCTCCCCGGGGATCCGGTTGCCCCGGGGCGGAGACCGCAGCCCCCATGCCCCCTGCGGCCTAGCGTTTGGCCACAGAAAACGGTAGGCCTTCTCTGGTGGCGGGCCGCGCGGCCCTGAGGCGACTGCCTGCTTCTCGCAACACAGCGAGCTTTTCCGACACCCCCGCCCCGCCCCCTTTCTTCTCGGGGTAGAAAATGGTGGTCGGCGCGGGGGCGGCTGAGGATGGGAGCGGGGGACGCTGGGTGGGGGTGGCCGGGGGTGGGAGATGCGGGGCTGAGAAGGGGCCGAGCGTCCGGATGCAGCAGCCCCCCTTCCCCCACCCTTACTCTCTGCAGGTCTGCGAGTCGAAGTGTTGCGGCGGCGCACTTGCAGCAAGAATCGGGAGGAGCAGGAGACCGCGAGGATAGGCCCAGGTCTGTGCGGGGGGCAGTTGGGATGTGGGGGGAACGTGTGGATAGCCCTAAGAAGCCCCAAATACTGCCCCCTACCCCATCCTCCATTTTGGTGCTTGCAGAGACGTGGGCATGGATAGGCAGGGCAAATGGTGGGTTTTGGGCGAGGGAGGGGGAGAGCTTGGACTGGGGGCCCCCTAGAGGGCATAAGGAGCCTCTCAGGTGGGAAAACGAAAATTTGAAGAGCCTTTACATCCGGGGCTGGAAGTCTTGAGAGGTGCTTAGTAGGGCCTCTGTCCTCGGTGCTGATCAGTCCACCCAGAAAATAGTCCATTCTCTTGTCTTTTGTCTTCTAGGAGCAATGGCGTCCAAAGAGGAACAAGCAGTAAAAAATCTCAACATGGAAAATACCCAACAGGAAAAGGAAGGCGGGGACCAGGCCCCTTTGCAGAATGGAGAGGAATCACGCGATTTAGGAGGGGGTAGAGGCCAGAAGCCTGGAGGAAATGTCAGGCTGGGACGGATTAGACGACTTGTCCCTAATTTTCGATGGGCCATACCCAGCAGGCATATTGATCACAATGAAGTGGGGGATGATGTAGAAAAGCACGTAGGGCAGATGATGGAAATCAGGAGAAAGACTAAGAAGCAGCAAATGAGGCATCATTTGCGCTACCAAACTCCTGAACCTGACAATCATTATGAGTTTTGCCTTATACCTTGAATCCTAAGATTATCCCTGAGGTCAGTAATGTGGCCTCTGCTCTACATGCTTGTAGTTTTTCTGATTTACTTTTTCTGTAAACCTTTTGGTGTTTCCACTTACCAGTTTCTAATTGAATATTGCTTTGTCTCTGTGAAACTTTCTGTCAGCAGGGCAATTTCATCCAGTTATAGGAAAATTATTCTTTTCATAATACGAAATTAATAAAGCAGTTTACAAAGCAATCTTCCTGTGACACACAAGTCTTTATTTTTTGTTAATGTTACCTTTCCTCTCCTAGATCCCTGGACTCAAAATCTCAATTGTCTTTTGACTATTTTTTCTTGTCCTCAACCAGAAAGGATCATATTCATAATTCAGTATCTTTTAAGAATGTATGTCGTACTGTTTTTCAAGGAGTGTGAGTCCACCATCTGCATAAAAATACCTTGATGGGGGAGCTTTTTTTTTTTTTTTTTGCGGTACGCAGGCCTTTCACTGCTGTGGCCTCTCCCGTTGTGGAGCACAGGCTCTGGATGCGCAGGCTCAGCGGCCATGGCTCATGGGCCCAGCCGCTCCGCAGCATGTGGGATCTTCCCGGACCGGGGCACAGACCCGTGTCCCCTACATCGGCAGGCGGACTCTCAACCACTGCGCCACTCAGGGAAGCCCGATGGGGGAGCTTTTTGAGAATGTAGGACCTCTGGCTCCTATCTTCCAGACCCACAGAGTTGGATTCCAAAATTTCCATTTATTAGTAAACTCCAGGTAATTCTAGAGTACACTGAAGTCTGAGGCCACTATTGTTTGTATGTATGTTGGATATCTGTACATATGTGTGTATCATTGTATGTATATTCCATGAACGTATGTGTGTTTCATGTCATTAAGTGTAAACAAAGTACGTGGAATAACAGGATGAATACTTCCTGAATTCAATGGGCAAAAATGTTAAAAAAGTACAAGACCCTAAAATAGACTGATTATAAGAGTGGTAGGGACAGTGGCAGATGAGGGTACTGGAGTTCAGAGATGCTAAGTACCAAGGTTACCCTCTGCTGTGCATCTTGGTGGGGGGGGGTCTGATCTGGGACATTTTCTATAGGACTTTGTCATCTGGAGGTGGAGAATATTTGACTTTTGTAACTGATAACAAGCTGAGGAAGATCAAACTCAGCAAGACTGAGGCTGTTGTTCTATATTTTGCTTTTTAGTGTTTCCAATGTAGACACTTTGGAAAAGTGTAGACATTTTAATTTTTAGAATAGAGCAGAAAGAAATCTTAAAGTTTCTTCAATCCAGTGTACTTCAAAGTGAGAATTGCCACCTATTACAACTCTTGAAATCAGTTTTGTGGGTCACAAGCAATTTTTTAAAAAGAATAAACAAAAAAACATCAGAGTTCATCACCCATGAGTAGTGTTAAGAATTATCATTTTGAGAAACTTGTTTTAGTTTTACATGTAAGAAATATTGTCACCTTATAAGATGTATTTCTAACTAGGTCACAGGGTAAAAAAACGAAGTCATTTTATCAGTCCAAACTTCATTTCACAGATGAGGAAACTGGTAGGAAAGTGCTTTTTCCAAGGTCACACAGCCAGTGAGTAGTAGAGCTGGGACCACAGTTTCCAGTTCAGGGTGATTGTCTCCTCACCACAGTACCTTCACAAGACATGACTTGGAAATTTTTGCAGTGTGTGCTTATTGCCAGTGGTGTGTATGGACAAACTTACACAACTTATACAAAATCACTGTTTATTTGATGTTCACACTTTAGTCATCAGAGTCCCTGCACGTTCAATTGAGAAACATATTTAAGGAGGACTCTGACCGTTAATATTTTGGGGCTGGAATGATCTTTCATTTTCTGTCTAGAGGAAGGGAGAGTCTGATAAAAAAAAATGCACAGGTGAACTCATAGGCACTTCATAAAGGCTAGCTGATGGAGTGATGTTCGTAAATGGCTTTTTGGTCCCTCAGAAAATCAATACTGTGCCTTCTACCCCAATCCTAGATTTCCCAAAGCAGCCTCAATTTTTTTTAAATATGGGAATGAGATCAGAACTTGACTGGTGGAAGGAAAGCAAGGCAGCCTCACCAGGGTTTTTGGGGATGGTGGGGGATGAGAACAGACTTTCTGGAAGAAGTAAGGGTCAATATTTTGGTTCAGAGTATGGTTTTTTGAAGAACTGAAATCCGCTCCCATTGGTGTTTCTGAGGGAGCGGGATGATGCAGTCAGAACTTTCTGGAAGTGATAAAGTTCAAGGAATAAGGTCACAATGTGATTGTGGAAAGAGAAATTAACATCCCTCTCCTGGGAGTTCCTCTTATGGTAGGGGATGAGTACAGAATTTTCTAGAAGCAGTAAAGTTCAGGGACCATGATCAAAACATGATTGCTTAAAGTCGAACTGAAGGAAGTGCCCTTTCCTGGATGTTTCTGTAAGGGTGGAATGAGGCCAGAACTTTCCGGAAAAAAGTAAAAGTCAGGGAGCCGAGTCAGAAGGTGATTGAAGGAGAACTGAGTATCACGTGAATGCTTCCATTAATTTATATATCCCATAGGAGAGTCAGTTTTTCCTGATCTTGGTGAACAGTACAATCTGACTTTTTAAGGTAATGATGGAGAGATGTCAGTGGGAGTGTCCTAAAGAAGACTGCAAGGAAATAAAATGAATCTCTTATGAAAACAAAAGAAAAGTGAGTCAACCAGGAACAACAAAAGGAACTAATACATTCATCCCTATCAGTTGTTTATACTTTCATGTTGGTAAATTTTTAGTATCTTGAGGAAAATATGTATGTTTTTACAGATTTTCAAGCAAGGATTGGGATAGAAGTCTAGTAAATAAGGAGAAAACGGGGAGATCTCTGAGGAGGGTCAACCTTTCAGCAGCATATGCTGTTTTCTTCAAATTACAGAAAATGGAAATATCACTGAGGGAGTATTTAAAGAGACCAGCAAGGAAAAAAATGAACTTACAATGAAAAAAGCAAAAACAAGTAAATCAAATATCATGAGAATAAACAACAAGACAGATTATCACTCTCAGCCTTTTCAGTTAGTACCTACAAGTGAGTAATTATTTTAGCTTTATTAAGGTACAATTGCACAACATTGTGAATCATCTATACTTCAATTTTTTTAAATGTACAATTAAAGTTTTAGAAGTACCTAAAGTATTCAATTTGATCTGTTTTACATATATTTAGGCCTATGAAACCATGATCATAATCAAAATAGCAAACACTTCCATCATCTCCCCAAATCTCTTTCATCCCATGTGTAATCTCTCCCTCCTTACACCCCCAACCCCACTCAACCTCTGAGCTGTTTTTTGTCACTATAGTTTTCATTTTATAGTATTTTTAAATATAAAATGAATCATAGAGCACATGCTCTTTTATTTTTGTCTGGCTTCATTCTTTAAACATAACGATTTTACATGAAATAATAGCATATTCCTTTCTATTGGTGAGTGGTATTACATGGTACGGTGAATGCTTATCCATTCATCTGTTAATGGACATTTAGGTACATTCCAATTTTTGGCTATTACAAATAAAGCTGATATGAATATGCACGTACAAATTTTCGTGTAGACATATGTTTTAATTTTCTTGGGTAAATACCTAGGAATGGAATGGCTATGTTGTATGGAAATTGTAAGTTTCATTTTTAAGAAACTGCCAAACTGTTTTTCCAAGGAGGTTTCACCATTTTACATTTCTATCAGTAGAGTATTGGAGTTCTAATTTCTCCTCATTCTCAGCAATACTTAGTATGGTCACGATATTTTTGTCAATATTTAAAAATTTTAACCATTCTAAAGAGTGTGTAGTACTATCTTGTGGTTTTCCTTTTCATTTCTCTGGTGAATAATGATACACAGCATATTTTGATATCTTGACAATGTTTTAATTGAATTTTTTGTTTTCCTTTGCTGAGTTTTAAGAGTTCTTTAAATATTCAAGATATAAGTATTTTATAAGATGTGCAATCTGCAAATATTTTCTCCCAGCATGATTTGCCTTTTCACTCTCTTAACAGTGTCTTTCACAGAGCAAAAGTTTTCATTTTGATAATGTCCAATTTATCATTTTTTTTTCTTTTATGGGTGTCATACTTGTAAATATTTTCTTTTGGTGTCATACCTGAAAACTCATTGCCAAAACCAAGATCACACAGATATTCTCCTATATTTTCTTCCAGATTCTTATGCTTTACATTTACATTTTATGATTTACATTGTGTTGTACATGTATATTTAACACATTTAGATATATTTCAATGAAAATTTAACATTTAAGTATATTATACTTTGAGTTAATTTTTCTATAAGTTGTGAGGTATGTTTTGAAGCCCATTTTTTTTAGTTATGCGTGTCTAGTTATTTTGGTTTCATTTCTTCTTTTCCAATATATGTTTCTTGGAACTTTGTTCATAGACAATAATGTCATCCACAAATATGGAAAATTTTCTTTACTTTACAATTTGTATGTCTTTTATTTCTTTTTCTTGCCTTGTTGCACCAGATAAGACTTCCATTATGATGTTGAATAAGAGTGCTGAGAGTCGATATTCTTGCCTTGTTCCCAGTTTTGAGAGAAAATATTTGGTCCTTCACCATTTAATATGTTAGCTGAAGGTTTTTTGTAGAAGCCTTTTATCAGGTTGTGGACGTTGACTTCTATTCATAGTTTGCTAAGAGTTTTCATCATTAATAGATATCGCATTTTGTCAAAAGACTTCTTTGCATCTATGGCTATGCTCATGTGTTTTTTCTTCTTTGGGTTCTTAATGTGATGGATTGCATTGCTTGATTTTCAAATATTGAATTAGCCTTTCATTCTCGGGATAAACCCCACTTGGTTGCAGTAGATTGTTCTTTCTATGTATTGAAAAATTTAATCTGGTAATATGTGGGATATTGGTTTTAGTTTTCTTTATTTGTACTATATTTCTCTGCTTTGGTATCAGAGTAATGTTGACATTGCAAAATGAGTTGGAATGTATTTCTTAGTTTTGTATTAGTTTTCAAAACTATACAAACTAATACAAAAATGTATTAGTTTTCAATTACTGTCATAAGAAATTACCACAAACTTAGAGCCTTAAACAATACAAATATATTATCTTATGATTATCTAGGTCATAAGTCTCACCTGCCAAAAATCAAGATGTCAGCAGAGCTGTATTCCTTTCTGGAGGCTCTAGGGGAACATCTGTTTCTTTTCTCACAAAGACTGTTGGCAGAATTTAGTTCCTTGTGGTTGTAGGACTGAGATCCCTGTTTTCTTACTGACTGTCAGCTAAAGGTCATTCCCAGCTTCCAGAAGTCACCCACATATTTTGGCTCATGACCCTCTTTCTCCATCTTCAAAGCCAGCAATGGCTGGTAAAGTGCTTATTACATTTTGAATTTCTCCTCCTCCTTGTATCTCATCTCTCTGACCTAGATTGGAAATGTTCTCTGCATTTAAGGATTAGATTGGGCTCACATGGATAATCCAGGACAATCTCTTCATCTCAAGGTCCAAACCCTTAATCAAATCAGCAAAGTCCATTTTGCCATGTAACAAAACATGTTCATAGGTTCCAGGGATTAGGGTGTGGATATTTGTAGGATCATAATTCTGCCTACCACATATTCTATTTTCTGGAAGAGAGTGTGTACAATTGGTGCTTTTTCTTCTTTAAATGTTTGGTAGAATTTGCCAGTGTAACTATCTGGGCCTAGAGTTTTCTTTCTGGATGGTTTTAAACTATGAACTTGATTTTTTTAATAGTTGTAGGGCCATTGAGTTTATCTGTTTTATCTAGGGTGCTGTTTAAATTAGACAATATCTATTGATTGATTTGTGTTCAAATTAACTGTCTCCTTCCTCTGTCATCTCCATACTTCCATTGAATCCATCATGTCAGTTTTAAAACTTAGTTATTGCATTTTGCAGTTCTAAAACTTACATTAAGTTCTTTTTTATATTTATTTCTTTGCTGATAATTTCATTTTTAATTAGTTTTTCAAGAGTGATGGCTCTTTTGAGCATTTTTATAATAGTTGCTTTAAAGGCTAGCAAATATTTACAGACAGCATCTGTCATCCCATCATTGGTGTCTGTTGACTGTCTTTCCCCATGCTTTTTGAGATTTTCATGGTTTCTTATATGCTGAGTAATTTTGGTTCGTATATGGGACATTGAATATCATGTTACTAGATTTTGGGTCTTGTTTAAATCTATCATTTTGATGGCACTTTGGATTCTGGTTCTTTCCCAATACATCTGCCATTTAATGTTTCCTTTACAGAGAACTCAAATAACTGCACCACACATTCTGTCTGGTTTTTCACAACTGTGTTCAGTGCTACAGAAAGTTAGAATGTGCCTATTCTATCTTACTTGGAACCAGAACAGCACTGTTTAAATCTTTATGTTTACTTTTAATTTTTTAACTTGAAGAAAAATCACAAACTTAGAGAAAAATTGCAAAAACAGTACAGAGAATTTTTTTCCCTGAATTATTTGAGAGTAATGCCAGCCTGATGCCCCGTTAATCTTATGGTATGCAGAATTTGAAGAGGGCCCCTATGTCTTTCACCTCCTACCATTATGTTACATATATGGCAAAAGCGAGATTATTCAGGTGGGGCTAATTTAATCACACAAGCCCTTCAAGAGGAGAAACTTTTATATGACTGTTGGCAGAAGGGAAGTGAGAGAAATTGGAAGCATGATAAAGCTTGGATGCATCACCATTGCTGGTCTGAAGATGACAGGGGTCAAGTGCAAGGACAGAGAGAAACCTCTAGGAGCTGACAGCAACCCCCTGTCAAAAGCAAGCAAGGAGATGGGGACATCAGTCCTATCACTGCAAAAAAATTGAATTCTGCAAACAACCTGAATGAGCTTTGAAGGGGCTTCTTCCCCTGATCCTCCAGATAAGAGCCCAGGACAGCCAACACCTTGATTTCAGCCTCGTGAGACTCTAAGCAGAGAACTAGTCAAGCCCTCCCAGACTATTGACCTACAGAACTGTGAGCTAATAAAAGGCATTGTTTTAATCTGCAAAGTTCATGGTAATATATTACACAGCAGTAGAAAATGAACATAACCCCAAGCATCTTTAGTGCACATTTTCCACAAACACAGACATTTTCCAGCATAACCACAATACAATTATCAAAATCAGAAATTAACATTGATACATTACTACCATCTAAACTCAGACCCCAGTGGATTTTTAGCAGTTATTCTAACAATGGCAAAAGGATCCAGTTCAGAATCACTGGTTGCATTTAGTTGTCATGTCTATTATCCTTCAGTATAAAGTATGCCCTCAAGTCATGACTTTCATGACGTTATAGTTTAGTTATTTTTTACATTGCCCCTAAATTTGGGTTTGCCTGATATTTCTTCTTGAGTGGATTCAGGTTATGCATCTTTGGCAGGAATGTCACAGAAATGTTGCTGTAGTATTTTCTTTCTATCCTATCAGGTTTGTGAGGAGCCTCTTCAGACTGACCTCTGTGTCCTTTTGGTATGCCTCCCCCCATCATTTTTTGAGCACTTTGCTTTCTGGCACAGCAAAATGTTCCAGGCCCATTGTGTTCTTTACCTGCCCCATCCATGTAATCAAACATTTCTCCAAGGAATTCTTGTTCTTTTTATTGAATAATGGTATTTAGAAGACAAGATATGGATACTAGGTGTGCTTATTGCTATTGGGGTGCTGGGCTCCTAGGCTCTCTGGGAGAAAGAATTAGAGTGAATTAGAATTAGAGTGGAAAGAATTAGACAATATTGGTATGTGTATACATACACACACAGACATAGGTACTCACACATATATATCAATACATTCACACATTTACATCTATACTGGGGCATACCTCAATTTGCTGCAATTTGAAGACACTACTTATTTTACAAACTGAAGGTTTGAAGCAAACATGCATCAAGCAAGTCTACTGGCACTATTTTTCTAACATTTGCTCACTTCATGTCTCTGTCACATTTTAGTAATTCTTGCAATATTTCAAACGTTTGCATTATTATTATATTTGTTATAGTGATCTGTGATCAGTAACCTTTGCTGTTACTACTACGACGCAATGAAGACTCAAATGATGGTTTACATTTTTTTAGCAATAAAGTATTTTTAAATTAAGGTAGGTACTTTTTTTTTAGACATAATGCTATTGCACACTTAACAGACTACAGTACAGTGTAAACATAACTTTTTTTTTTTTTGGCGGTACGCGGGCCTCTCACTGTTGTGGCCTCTCCCATTGCGGAGCACAGGCTCCAGACGCGCAGGCTCAGCGGCCATGGCTCACGGGCCTAGCCCCTCCGCGGCATGTGGGATCTTCCCGGACCGGGGCACGAACCCGTGTCCCCTGCATTGGCAGGCGGACTCTCAACCACTGCGCCACCAAGGAAGCCCTAAACATAACTTTTATATGCACTGGAAAACCAGTGTGACTCACTTTATGCAATATTCCCTTTATTGTGGTGGTCTGGAACCGAGCCAAAAATATCTCCAAGGTATGCCTGTATTCCTTTAATTATGTGTATCATAATGTATTGAGCCAATCCTCTACTCATGGGTATTTGTGTTGTTTTCAAATTTCAATATTATCATTATTGTTCTAATTGACATCTGTATACAAACCCCACTCCATAAAGGTTGTGCTTATATATTACTCCCACCCACAGCATATAATAGTTCTATTTACTGACACCCAAGCAAGCACAGAATCTTATCAACCTTTTTAATCTTTTCTGATTTGATTAGACAAAAGAAGGATTTCTTTTGTTTTCGTTTGTAATTTTTCTGTTGTTAGTTGAGTTTCCATTTGTTTATTGGCCCTTTATGCTTCCCTTACTGTGAATTTCCCATTCATATCCTGAGTCCGTTTTGCTATTGAGTTGTTAGAGCCACTCAAATATGATTAACTCCAAATCTATAATACATGTTGTAAATATTGCATTGCATTGCATTGTTTATATGTATTTTAACATGCTTTATGATGTTATTTTGTTTTAAGGCATTTATAATATTCTTTATGGAATTTTCTGATTACAGTAATAATACATGCTTATAGGAGAAAAAGAAAAGGAAAAGAAAATTTGAACATGCTAATAGGAAAAACATTCAAAGACTAGAGTATGGTAATAACTTTTCTAATATCCTAAAGTTAAAAAGATTAAATTGGCCCAGAGGACACAGCAAGACATAGTTGTTAAGAACCGTGACTTTAGATATAGGCAAATTGGGTTCAGTTCTTACTTTGCACAATTCACTTAACTCCTTTGTCCCTCAGGTGTCCTGTTTGTAAAAAGTAATTCTAATGTATTTCAAATAGTTATTGTTAAGATTAATTTATTTCATTAATTTATTCAACAAATTTATTGAGTACCTACCAATTACTATTTTAGGTCAGTAGTTCTTAAAGTGTAATGGCCAGACCAGCAGCATCACCTAGGAACTTGTTAAAATTGCAAATTCTCATGCCCCGCTCCATACTGAATCAGAACTCTGGGGGTAGGCCTCAACCATCTGTGTTTACAAGTCTGCCAGGTGATTATGATGTGCTCTAAGGTTTGAGAACCACTCCTCTAGACATCAGGGTTATAATGGAGCCCAAGACAGACAGAAGAAACAGATTGAAGGTTACAAGTATGAAGCACTTGTCTCATAAGCACTCAGTCAGGACAGCCCTGAGAACCAATAAAATGACATTATGTACTATCTTTTCACTATGCTTTTCTAAGCAGGAATTTTCCAAGCACATTTGTTGGTCCACCAAACAGCATGAACTTCTGGAAAGGGAGATGGAGGTTGCAGTACTCCACTATTGCACTAGTTGTAATAGTTGTGGTGAAATTATGGTAAACATTCAACCCAATAAAAAGAACAAGAACAAAAGCCAAATATCAAAGGAAAGGGCCTTTTAAAAATTGATCCCAAGGTAGGTAGGAGTGGTACATTCCTGCCTTGATGGGGTGTTTAATATGTGTAAGATATCTAGATAGTAAGGTACCTTAGTAGGCACTTAGGAGACCAAGATGACAAAAGATATCTTTGTTTTAACTGGGCACAATATATGGGAAATAATGATACTTAACACAGTACTTAGCCTTATAGATTGATTTGTGGGATATAGATTGTGTGAGAGTAAGGAGTGTAATGTTCCAGCTTGAACTTAGTGGGTCTCTATAAAATGAAAAAGTTCAGATAAGCCTCCTGACCTGGAAGAGTGGCCTTAATAGGAGAAAATATAATGATTTGAACTTAATGAAACAGTCAGGCAGACAGAGTTATGCATGTCAGAGTGGCAAAGCAGGAGCAATCCTCACTATAGTGTGGTGCCTGTTGCTCAAATTTAATTGCTTCCCCACCTCCCTAGCCCCCAATGCATTCATCATGGATAGGAGGTGCCTGTAAGTTAAAATAACTTTGTGTTTGTATGTATGATGCATCAGGGCCCAAGCAACAGTACCTATCTGGGTAAATATTAAAGTGGAGAGAAAAACATTTTTTGTATTTTTTGCATATCTGTATTTTCTCATTTTCCTGAGAACATGTTTTACTTGTGTCACAAAAATAATAAAATGTTTAAAAATAAAAAAGTGAAAATTATTAAAATAACAAGTCAGTTGATACACACACACACACACACACACACACTACTTTTCAGCCTCCTTTATTCACAGTACAATATATAATGACTTTTTTTCTGTGAAAATTGGAAAAAAATCCCCTACTAAAATGCAAACTTGCATATAGAATCACAAGACAAAATCCAATGAGATACTGCTAATAACAGGAACATCTAAAACCAGTACCATCTCAGTCTCCCAAGGCAATAGAAATAAAAATGAAAATAAACAAATGGGACCTAATCAAACTACAAGCTTCTGCACAGCAAAAGAAACCAGAAACAAAATGAAAGGCAACCTACAGAATGGGAGAAAATATTTGCAAACGATGTGACTGACAAGAGCTTAATTTCCAAAGTATACAAAAAGCTCATACAACTTGACAGCAAAAAAACAAACAACTCACTCAAAAAATGGGCAGAAAACCTAGAGAGACATTTCTCCAAAGAAGAAATACAGATGGCCAATAGGCACATGAAAAGATGCTCAATATTGCTAGTTATTAGAGAAATGCAAATCAAAACTCCAATGAAGTACCACCTCACGTGGGTCAGAAAGACCATCATTAAAAAGTCTACAAATAACAAATACTGGAGAGGGTGTGGAGAAAAGGGAACCCTCTTACACTGTTGGCGGGAACGTAAGTTGGTGCAGCCACTGTGGAAAACAGTATGGAGGTTCCTCAGAAAACTAAAAATAGAATTACCATATGATCCAGCAATCCCATTCTTGGGCATATATCCAGACAAAAGTATAATTCAAAAGGATACATGCACCCCTATGCTCACAGCAGCCCTATTCACAATAGCCAAGACATAGAAACAACCTAAATGTCCATCAACAGATGAGTGGATAAAGAAGATGTGGTACGTAAGTACAATGGAATACTACTCAGCCATAAAAAGGAATGAAATAGGGCTTCCCTGGTGGCGCAGTGTTTGAGAGTCTGCCTGCTGATGCAGGGGACACGGGTTCGTGCCCCGGTCCAGGAAGATCCCACATGCCATGGAGCAGCTGGGCCTGTGAGCCATGGCCGCTGAGCCTGCGCGTCCAGAGCCTGTGCTCTGCAACGGGAGAGGCCACGACAGTGAGAGTCCCGGGTACCGAAAAAAGAAAAAAAAAAAAAAAAGGAATGAAATAATGCCTTTAGCAGCAACATGGATGCAATGAGAGATTACCATACTAAGTGAAGTAAGTCAGTAAGAGAAATACCATATGATATCACTTATATGTGGAATCTAAAATATGACACAAATGAACCTATCTATGAAACAGAAACAGAATCAGGGACAAAGAGAATAGACTGGTGGTTGCCAAGGGGGAAAGGGTGGAAGAAGGTAGCAGCAGGAGTTTGGGATTAGCAGATGCAAACTGGTATATATAGAATGGATAAACGACAAGGTCCTACTGTATAGCACAATGAACTATATTCAGTATCCTGTGACAAACCATAATGGAAAAGAATATGAAAAGGAATGTATATATATATGTATAACTGAGTCACTTTGCTGTACAGCAGTAATTAACACAACATTGTAATTCAACTATACTTCAATAAAAAATAAATTAAAAAAATAAAACCAGTACCATCAAAAGTTCAAAAGTAAGATGAGCACAGTTATAACTAGAGAATGCCACCAAAAATAAAAGTCAGGCTCTAATTATATAGGAAAAAAAAGAATTGAAGGCAAAAAGCATTAAATCGGATATGGCTGCTTCCTGGACTGTCGTTGCTTCCAATGCATTACTCTAAATTTATTTCTTAATCTTTTTTGTCTCTTCCAGACACTTTTCTATTGTGTTGTTCATTCCATCATCCATCTACTTTCTTGAATCAAGTAAGGGGTGTAAATGTATCTCTCATCCTGTAATTCACTCCTCTGTTCTCTTCAGGTTCTTTCTTGCCTTTCTCCCATACCCAAAGGGCACCTCTAGATTCCCTCAGTCTCTTTCAACAATTTCCCCTTTAGTTCTTTCTATGAGTCTTCTTTTACTGACTGAGGGGCAAGTAGGAGCAGTGTGAAGTCCTAGTTATGTTCTGGCCTGGGCCATATCCACTCCTTCAGCCCACCAGCACCAGGGGCTCCAGTCCAGGGCACTGTGTCATACCTACCTGCCCCAATCCCAAGCAGTTTCCTCCTCCTTTTTTCCTCTTGGACTGAGACACAGCTAATGGACATTTGGACCTGCAGACAGATGAGAGACAGTGTGGTATGGCAGTGCTTGGTGAACAGACCAGTACACTAGACAAGGGTCTCCTTTAAGATTGGCCTACACCATCTCTTCAAGTCTCAAATCTCCCGCTCCCCGCCCTGCCTCGCCCCCACCCCCAGCCATGAAATACCCACCTTATTGGAGTAGGGAATTCGTTTTAATGATTTCTTAGTCTTTGTTAATGCACTGTGCGCCCCTAGATAATCATTTGTTTTACCTCCTCCCTCTTAATTTCAAGGCTCATCTCCGTGTTTATCCACCGCTTCCCTGTAGACAGGCTGTAAAATCAAAGGATTATTTCCAAACTATTCCCAAGTCTCTGTGTTCCCTCCTTCCCTCCTGACCCTTCTTCTCCAGCCCTTCCTTCCATCCCAAGGCCCATCATTTTTGTTCCAAAAGGTTAAAGAGGTGTCGATGAAACAGGCCCAGACAGACTTCATTCTTTGCCTTCCTTCGCCTCCACGCACCCACTCATGCCACCATCAACGCAGAGTTCCTGGTCTAATTGCTCACACAGACCTGCTTTGTTCTGGGGAAGTATGTTCATCCCCCTCCCTCTCTTGGCCAGATGCCAGCCTCACTCTATGGAAAAGGGGAGTGAGTACTGCAGAGAAAAAGACCTGAACTAGAGGGACTTATGCACACCTTGGCTCCTGGTCACAGGAGGTCCTCGCGTCATTACCGAGCTTGCCAACCACCCCACCCCCCTCAACTGGCTCCGAGGACCCCCACCCACCTCTCAGCCGGCAGGCTGTGCATCAGGAACTCCCACCACACTCCTGCCACATACACACTCACAGAGACCGCGCCCCTCCTTACACCCATCTGTATGGGGAGCCCCGACGGCGCACTGCCCTGTCATTCATTCTAGTCCTCACCAATCTGAGGAACTACAAGTGACATCACAGCCTGAGGTTGGAGTTTCCACTTCTCTGGTTTTTAATGAAGGTCTCCATCCACTTTCCATCCTTACTCCCACCAGGCCTTGGCCTTTTCTGCTTTTCTGTCCTCTGCCTCTCCTGCCACCTCCCTCCCTCCTCCTACCTTTCCCCCCAGCCACCAATGCCTACCAAGTAACTTGCTTTTGTCATGCAAGGTGGCAGGGATCTAAAGTGTGATTTTTACTAATTCTCAAGATTTTTCTGCATAGTTTCTCTTTGAAATCATAAATACAATAAAGCTATTTTTTATTTGGGAGGAGAAAATGTTTTTTGTTTTGTTTTGTTTTTAAGATTGTTAACATTCCTCCAGCTCCAGATTCAATTTTAACATTATTCTTTTCCCATTTCTTGGTCATTGGTTGTTTTAAGTTCTACTTTAGAAACTTTAGAAAGAATCAAGGGATTTGAAAAACAGTTTGAGTTTATGCTCTTCCAAAGAGGTAACTTATCATAACTTATCAACTTTGTAACCATAATTCACTTGCATGTAAATGATACCTGAAAATTTTAAGGGGATCAGGGAGGAGAGAGACCTTAACAGAGAATGTGGTGTTATTATCACAGTCATCAAGTAACTATTAAAGTAGAAAAAGATGTTTCTGCCATCTCATATCCTCAACAAACTGCATTTTTACCTGTTTGTTCCCAAATGTATATATGTATGCAACACGCATATACACGTACGGCAGTCCAGATGGATGCATTCTTTATTAACAGTGCAGGCCTTGGCATCAAGCCTCATATAGTCTCTTACATTGCTAAACTGAGCTGGACAAGCTAATACAACTCCTCTAAAAAATAACATTGAGTTTTGGTTCATCTCCACATTAAAACATTTATTAACTACACAATAATAGCTATAAATCATGCTTACACATGTGGCTCTCCAAAACTACCATCTATGAAGTATTTGCTATGTACCAGGTACATTAGTTGCCTATTCACCTCTAACCCTCACAAAAGTCCTTTGAGGTATAGTGTTATTGTCCCAATTTTACAGACAGGGAAACTTAGGTATATAGTTTTAAAAACTTGCCCAAGGTCACACATCTCTTAAGTGTAGAGCTGAATTTGAATCCAGATCAGTTTGACACCACCACTTGTGGTCATAGCCAGTAAGCTATATTGTAAGCCCCCTGAAATATTGGTATACCTTACAGTTCTTTCTAGACCTTTTTTTCATTCTCAAAATGTTTATATTAGTTGCCTATTGCTACAGTATCAAATTACCACAAACTTAGAGGCTTAAAATGACAGAAATATATTCTCTTAAAGTTCTGGAGGTCAGAACTCCAAAGTTTGAGTTTTACAGGACTAAACTAAAGGTGTTGGCAGGACTGGTTCCTTCTGAGGGCTCCAGGGGAGAACGCATTGCTTTCCTCTTCCAGCTTTTAGTTGGCTGCCTGCTATCTTTGGCTTGTAGTTGCACTATTATACTTTCTGCTTCCATTATCACATTGCCTTTTCATCTTCTGAAGTCAGCTCTCCCTTTGCCTCCCTTCATAAGGACACTTGCAATTGCATTTTAGGGGCCACCTGAATAATCCAGGATAATCTCCCCATCTCAAGATCTTTAACTTAATCACATCGGCAAAGTCCCTTTTACCATATAAGGTAAAATTCACCTGTTCCAGGGATTTAAGACCTGGATATCTTTGAGGAACATTGTTCAGCTTACCACAATGTTCAAATAATCTTATGATGTTTACTTTCATATAAGCATTGACTCCTAAATCTGTGTCTCTAGCCTATATCTCTCTTTTGAGCTCCATATTATTTTATCTAACTTACTTTTGGACTTTTCCACCTAAATGTCCTACCCTGAGCAAAGTGTTTTCTCACTTCTTCTCTCTCCACACCCAAAATCTCTCTCTGGGGTCTATAGCTAAATTAATGGCACCAGGATTCAGCCAGTTCCCCACACCAGACTTTCTCCTAGTGTCCCCATGCAATCAGTCACCAACACCTGCTGCTTATCCTCCTTTAAACTACTGTAACAGCCTCCCTTCTGTTCTCCTTTCAACGAAAAATTAATCAGTCCCTCTAAGAAAGAAATGGAAAATTTTATTCGAACCAAATTGAGGATTATAACCCGGGAACAGCCTCTCAGAAAGCTCTGAGAACTGTTCCACCCATAAGAGGTCAAAGCGCGGTTATATGTTTTTGAGACAAAGGGCTGTACATGAAATGACGTATTATTGACAGATCTAAGTGTACAAAGTGAGTAGTGGATCTTGGGTTGTCATGGCCCCTTACAAGATCAAGAAGGAATGTTATCTTTTAAAGAGTTGTCTTATTGGTGCTAGGAGAATGTTGCTCTTTATGGATGAGCAGGTATTTCTGCTGATGAGGAGGTTTGGTCAATGCATAATATAGATACACAATGCACAGTAGAGGGGAGAGAGGAGGCCAAAGGGCAGAGAAAATTTTTTATGTTTAAATTTTTCTTGTCTTACCATAAAATATGAATTTTATTTCACACTTCCTACCTGAAGCATTGCCCCATCCCGTAAAAGGATGATTCCTGAATTCCATACAGGAAGATGTCACATTTAATAATCCTTAAAACAGGCCTATGAAATCAGCATCTCTCTGGGAAATTCTCATTCTGCTTTTGCAGAATTCTCAAAGATAAGAAGAACCTGATGTGTAAAGAACATTTTCGTGTATTCTCATATCAACTTTTAGCTGTTACTGGAGATGAACGCCATTTGTGTAATGTTTAGAAGATGAGAGTAAAATGTGGCTCTTGGGGGGCAACTTTATGTCCTGAGAGACCACTATACTATAGCTCTGGTATATTTCTAGTCTGAATCCAGTTGCACTTTTAGCCCTTGTGTAAATACGGAATACAGTACTCTTGCTTTGGATTATTTTGCTCTACGTCCATCCTTGCTACATCTTCACACCCTGTTACTCCATTCCTAGCATTCTTATGTTTCCTTCCACTCACTTTCTGAACACTTACTCTGGGGTTCCAGACCACTGCTTTCCTCCTGCACTGGATGGTGACTGAATGGGACAGGGCCAACGTTGATCCCTGTGACTCTCTTTTTTTGATACTTTCACTGCTGGCAAAGCAGCTCACATAGTCTGTCCACATCAAGATCTGATACAGTACTATGGGTTTTTCTAATTAAACTACATTCTTCTTTTTGTCTTAATCCTAATGTTGCTCCTAGTCCACTTTAACTGGATACTTAAATGCTCTCAAGTCCCTAACTCTCTTCCTCCCACGGGAGTCTGATCATATTCATGGTGTGTAGATATTACTATTTTAACTCTCACAAAAAAGTTTTGGTGACATGTGGTGGTCTGTCCCAACAAGCTGGCCTATGGAACGATTTCTTACACTATTTGCAGAAGCAGAGTTCAGCCTGCTGTCCCTGTCTTTGTGTTCCTCTAAAGTTGTTTGCATAACCTATCACCTGTGGACAAAGAATGTTACCTGTCATTTCAGTAAACAAAGAATGTTGCCACCAGCAAGCCACATGCAGCCACCCCCTAACAGTGCACCCTGAGGAGAATTCAGGATGGAAAAGAAAAACAAGATATAGGCCCTAGATAATTAAGATACATATCTAAGGAATAATTTCAATGAGCCCAGATTCGTGCATCTTCCCATACATAGGAAAGTAAAATCTTTAACTTGAAATGTCTGGTTTTATTTTGTCTTGTTTTGTTGTGATTAGCAGTAATCTCTCGTTCCACTACATGTTTTCTGGGGGAGGGTCAGCAAAAACTCCTATATATCCTGGCTCCTCCCTTGCCTCTTCAGAACGGTTCCTCATAGCTATCTGAGAGGCTGTCTCTTGGGCTATAGTCCTCAGTAAGGTCCCCGAATAAAACATAGCTCACAAAGTTTAGGTTGTTTTTCTTTAGTCGACATACCTCATGCTTGAAGATAACTAAATTTGTCAATCTTGATTCTAGATTCTCATTCCGCCACCTTTTCTCCTGGAGAACTGACCAGATATCTCTGTCTTTTCCCCAACCACCACTACCACCAACTTTTTATTTTGAAAAAATTCAAACTTACAAAATATTTCAAGAATAGTAGAGTGAATGCCCATATACTCATTCCCTTCATCTAGATTAGACTCACCAATTAATATTTTCCAATTGCTTTCTCTGTCTTGTTATGTATTTTTCTATCTTTTTTTCAATGCTGAACTATTTTAAGTTAATCACAGCCCTTATAATACATCAACATTTTGTATCCTAACAACAAGAACAGTCTCCTAAACAACCACAATACAATGATCACATTCAGGAAATTTAGCATCAATATAATACTATTATCTAAACTATAGTCCTTAGTCAAACATTATATTTAGTTGTCATGTCTTTTAATCTGTTTTAATCTAGAACTGTGCTCTAGTCTTCTTTCAAGGCATTGACATTTTGGTGAGAATGTAAGACAACTGAAATTGTCAAACATTGCTGATATGAGTACCAAATGGTACAGGAAATTTGGAAAACTCTTCAGCGATTTCATATAAAATCAAACAGTTGCTACTTCTATGCCCCAGCAATTTTACTGCTGAGTATTTACCCAAGAGAAATAAGAACATATATGCACCAGAAACTTGCACAAGAATGTTCATAGCAGCTGATACTGGAATGGAATATTTACAAATGAAATATTTCCTGCCATATCAGCAAACAAAGGGTGTCACAGTCATCAACGATTTCAGCCCTCCAACGTGAGCCTGTGAGCCCTGAGGAAACTCAGGATTTGAAAACACAGGATACTGGCCCCAGAGAGCTGAGGTGCATATCAAAGGAATGATTTCAGTGAGCCCTGACTCTTGCACCTTCCCATACACAGAAAAGCACTAAATTCCTTAACTTGAGATATCTGGTTTTCTTTACAAAACTTCTATGTAACCTGATACCCCGCCTTGCCTCCTCGGAGCAGTTTCTCAGTTACCTGAAACTGTCTCCCCAGCTGCAGTCCTCATTTTGCCCCAAATAAAACTTAACTCACAACTTTCACGTTGTGCATTCTTTTAAGTCAACACAGCTTATAATAGATTAAAAATGGAAACAACTCATATGTCCAGAACATCTGAATAGAAAAACAAATTGTTGTATATTCACGCTATGGAATACCACCCAGCAATGATTTTAAAAGAATCAACTGCCAATACACACAACTATAAGGATGAATCCTAAAAAACATTATATCGAGTAAAATGAGTGACGTGCTAGACACAAAAGAGTACATGCTGTAGGATTCCATTTATCTGAGATTCTACAACAGATAAAAATAATATAAATTGATAGAAATAAGCCGAGTGAGTACTTGTGGGGGGAGGGGGACTGGGAAGAGGACAGGAAACTTTGGAGTAATGGAAATGTCCCATTTTACACTCAATAGTATACACTTAAGATCTGTGAATTTCACTGTATGCAAATTTTACCTCAATTTTTTAAAGTGTGTAAATCAGAATATAAGCATCATGAAGGCGGGAACTTTGTTTTGTTCACTGCTGAGTCTCAGGAACTAACGACGGGCCAGGGCACTTAGCAAGAGCTCAGTAAACATTGGGGAAAAAAGAAGCAGGCCTTGGAAATCATCTAAATCAATGGTATTCAAATGCATAATGGAGATTTTGACTCTCAACTTTAAATAGTATAGGTATGTCTTGCATTTGAAACTTGATATTATTGATCCACTTCTTGCCTTACTAAGAATCCTTTTGATCACTTACAAAGGTTTTGAAATTAAAAAATGGTTATTACAGCAAAAGTTTCTCTGACTCTAACCCTTTACTTTTCCTGCTTTTTCATACGTTCTCCACTTTACATGGTGAGCCTCCAGGATTAAGGGATAAACTGGCTAAAAGTGATGAGTATGTGTCTATGTAGGGTTATGCCCATATTGTTGGATAATGTTTATCTTAGTCCAAGTGGTCAGTATCAGCAGGCAGTTGAAAACAGAGTCTCAGGAGAAAAGTCTGAGATGGATAAATTGATTTTGGCTGACACATAGTTGGCAACCAGTAAGTATTTGTTGAATGAATAAATAAATGAAATTAAATTTGTGAGTCTCTAGCAAATTCAACTGAGTGTATATCTTTCCAATATTTTGCTATACCTGTACATTTTTAAAGCAGAATTAGGAATCATTTTCATAATGTTCTTTGAAATTTTTGTTTATTGCTATTTTATTTTTGAAAAATAAGATCATTTAAATGGGAGAATATTTAGAAAGTAATTATGAAATGCCACCTTGTGACCAAAGACAGGAATCCAGCACAAATTTAGCTGACAAGGGAGAGTGGCAAGGAGGTAGCATAGAGAGGGGAAGCCTCTCAGCCAGGACCCACAGAGTTCTGACACTTATGCCAGGTTCTCCTCAGAAGTAAGAGGGAACAGAAAGCAAATGAGGAACTGCAAGATCCAACAGCCCCTATTTCAGCTAAAGAGAAAGGAGGAACAGAATTATACTATTTTCACCTTCACGACTTTTTTTTCTAATTATAAAAACTGAACATGCTCATTGAAAATGTTAAAATTGGAAACAGAGAGAAGGATAAAGATGAAGTTATAAATTTCCTGTAATAACACCATCTAGAAATATTCACTTCAAATATTTTGATATTTATCCTTAACCTGTGCTTGTGTTTTGCAGCTGGCTTTTTCACAAAACAGTATGTAAGGAACAACTTTCCGTGTCAATGATATATTTCTAGATTATATTTTGTCATTCCTGACAGCAAGACTTTCCTCATGATTTCACATTTTCTGGCAACTAAATAAAATGGAAATGTGAAGGGAACTTTTTCTCATCCTACAATACAGAAATGGCACCAGAGTTCATATATGATGTAAATGTATATAGAATTCAATTATTTCTTTTATAATTCCAAATGAATGAAAGTTTTTCCATTTAGTTTATGTACTTTGTTTGTACTTTGTTTCTTTTAGGCAAGGGAGAAGGTTGGATGAAAGGAACGAGCACAGACTTTTGGGGTTCCTATTTGAGTATTATCTCAGCATTATCTGATGATAATGATGATGACAATGATAATGACAACACGGATGATAATGATGATCAAAGAGCTAACATTCTCTGAAAGCCATTATATGCCAGGAATTTCATAGTTTTCTGCATTATTTCCCACTACAGTCTTGTGGGTTATACTCATTTTACAGATGAATGAACCAATCTGGCCTCACACTTCTTATAAGCAGAGAATCCAATTCTAGCCAGTGTTTTCTGATTATACTGGGTCCACCCTTTCAGATGGTGGATTTCCAAGGCTTCGCCAGTGATTGTTACAATCCTTCACAGTATGACACCTGTGCCCAACAGGAATCCATTGGTTATTCACTCAGTACTATCCCTTGATCATAATGGTGATGATGATGATAATTATGATGATAACAGCAATGATGGTAATGGAAAGGAAACTTTATTTTTGATCTAAGAGTTTTATGTCCGGACACCCCATGGGTCTCCAAGAAAAGATTTATGCAAGGTCACGTACTATAAGGGGAAGAGTCCAGATTGGAACTCAAGTTTATCTGACTCTAAGGTCATATACATAACCACTTTGCCTTCCTAAACCCAAGAATGTGAATTTCATCTTCACCGTATTGCCCAACCAGAAAAAGTGGTAATGATTTCTCAGATGACAGACCTAAAGAGCAAGGGTCACAATGGCATTGCTTCCTCCACCATCAATGCCTGCAAAAGCATCTTTGTACCAATTCATAACTTGACTGCCATGGCCCCCAAGTTGTGGGCTAGAACTACAGCGCATGGGGTTGTTCAAACAGGAGGCGACACCCCTTTCCTCCTGAGCTGTAGGGTCACATGTCTTTGCAAGCTTCCTCTACCTGGGCTCTCTCCTCTACCTCTGGGTCTGGACTGATGCAGACATCAGAAGCACTGCATCAGGCCCACACAGAACTAAAGTCACTACAGAACCACCCAAACAGGCCCAGACACAACAGAGGCCCTTCTGGAAGTCTGAGCAAGGTGGGTGGGAGAGGCATGACAGAGATCTTGTCTAAGATCTATCCCCGTTTTCACCCGAATTGTTTTGGGAGCTATTTCACTGGACACTGAGAGAAGGGTCAGCCCTTCCTGCTTTAACTCCAAGTTACCTGATCAGATCCAGTTCAGGCAACTGCTTGGCCAAAGGCTATCAAAACCAACATCTTCAGTTAGTGAATTTTGAAGTCTTATCTTCTTCCCTTAAAAAGTTCCCATCCTTAGGTAGGCAAATTCCTAGGTATTTTATTCTTTTTGATGCGATGGTAAATGGGATTGTTTCTTTAATTTCTCTTTCTGATCTTTCATTGTTAGTGTATAGAAATGCAACAGATTTCTGTATATTAATTTTGTATCCTGCAACTTTACCAAATTCATTGATGAGCTCTAGTAGTTTTCTGGTAGCATCTTTAGGATTTTCTATGTATAGTACCATGTCATCTGCAAACAGTGACAGTTTTACTTCTTTTCCAATTTGGATTATTTTTATTTCTTTTTCTTCTCTGATTGCAATGGCTAGGACTTCCAAAACTACGTTGAATAAAGGTGGTGAGAGTGGACATCTTCGTCTCATTCCTGATCTTAAAGGAAATGCTTTCAGCTTTTCACTGTTGAGTATGATATTAGCTGTAGGTTTTGTCATATATGGCCTTTATTATGTTGAGGTATGTATATATATGCAATGGAATATTACTCCATTAAAAAGAATGAAATAGGGCTTCCCTGGTGGCGCAGTGTTTGAGAGTCCGCCTGCTGATGCAGGGGCCACGGGTTCGTGCCCCGGTCCGGGAAGATCCCACATGCCGCGCGGAGCGGCTAGACCCATAAGCCATGGCCGCTGAGCCTGCGCGTCCGGAGCCTGTGCTCCGCAACGGGAGAGGCCACAACAGTGAGAGGCCTGTGTACTGCAGAAAAAAAAAAAAAAAAAAAAAGCCATTTGCAGCAATATGGATGGACATGGAGATTATCATACTAAGTGAAGTCAGACAGAGAAAGACAAATATATGATATTGTTTAAATGCGGAATCTAAAAACAAAGGAATTTATTTACAAACCAGACTCACAGACTTAGAGAATGAACTTATGGTTACCAGGGGGAAGGGTGGGGGGAAGGGACAGATTGAGAATTTGGGATTGACATGTACACACGGCTGTATTTAAAATAAAATGCCTTTCCATAAAAAAAATAAAGCTTTTCAAACAGTGAAAACAAAAGTTCCCATCAAGCCCCCTTGTGAAAGAAAAAGGGGGTAAAGGAAGTCTAGTGCTCTGACCTGCAATGGGGACAGTCCTTGTCCTCCAGGTATGTATGTCCAGGACAGCCTGGCCTTCAGCCTAGAAGAGTCTGGTGCCTGCTGCAGGCTGGAGCACAGAAACCAAAGTCAGACCACCCTGGAGAGGGATGTGCCTTGGGGGAGCCCTTCCACATCCTGCCCCAGTTCCAAACCTCAGTGCCAGTGCACTGGATTCATCCCATCTTATAATGCTGGCAAGTGAGTTCCTGGACCTTCATCTCACTCCAGCCTGACCAGCATCCATCAGGCTGCCATAACTTTGGAGAACGGGCTGGTGACATGAACACTCCCCCCAAATGGCATCACACAGTGAAAAAATTTTTAAAAAGCCAAAGAGGACAGGGATGGCTCATTGTTTTCTGAGCTGATCACAGGAGAACTTTAATATATTTTATTCATATTGGAAGGAGTGAATGCATGGCCAAACATTTTCTTGATGGTGCTCCGTCAAGAAAAATGCATCTTATATAGCTCCCCCCCTTGATTTTTTATCTTGTCTTTGTTAAAATGAATCTTTAAAATTTTATATATAAACCTGTCAACCTTTTCCTTTAAAAGTTCATACTTAAAAAGATAAATGCTGTTATAGGCTTCTACTTCCTGAATTTCAATTAAAGTTCACCAGTATTTTCTTCTAATTATTTTACTTTCATATTTGCAATAATGGAAAGCATACTGTATATACCAGTTGTCCTCATGCTTCAGTGTATAGCATCATCACCTGGAGGAGTTTGTTACCTGTTACTTCTACAGCCCACCTCCAGGCAGTAAGTCTTAGGTGGGGCCCAGAAATCAGTATTTTAAAGATGCTCCCCAGGTGATACTGATGCAGGTGATTATGCAAGGCTTTGATAAAACATTTGGAGTGCAATCCATTCCATGAACTGTTTCTTTCTGGAATTCCTTGTAATAATACTAGAAAAAAAAGACTTGTGTAAGATTATTGAGTCAATAGCAGAATTTGGACAAACCTACTGGCTCCTTAGCAATAATCAATCAAGAAGTCAATTAAATATTGAAACATGATGTGTTACAAGTAGGTGGCATATCAGGAGGAAAAGATAGTCTTTGATCTGTAAGGAAAATATAATTCCTAACATTTACATAGAAGCCATTCTATTTTAAGTGTATTTATGAAGTTTTTGCCTTTCCAAGTTTTTTTTTTTTCACGTATCAACTGGGGATGGGATGGGGTGAAGGGAACTGTTCCCTTAGATCTGTTTCCTGTACTGCTTTGTGCAATTTATGCATATTCTGAGTCTTCTGAACCAGTAGGGCAGGCCTGACAGGAGCCTTCAGGGAGAAATCATCCCATAAGAGAAAGAAGACAAAACCTCAGTTCTTAGACTTCGAGCGCAACTCTGACTATAGCATGACATCTTTTGCTCAAATTTGAACCCTGGTCCAACCCCCAAAATGGACTCATCATGTCTGACTCCTATGGAGGAAGTGTCCTGTGGCTGAAAATGGAAGGGGCTGTTTTACTAAAAACTCTGCTAAACACTGTGGCCCAAGCAATCCTGGAACAGTCCCCACCTCTGTTAAGCATCTCTATAAAGCAGAGAGAAGCTTTAGAAGACAGAGTGGGGATTCAACGCACTGGGGACTCCAGGAAACTCAACGGGGCTTTGGCACTCAAGGACTCCACTGCACCACCAGCAGCAGGGCTAGCAGAGAGCAAAGGGCCCAGCAGAAAAGGCAGCAGTGCCCAGCAGGCCTGGCAGGACCCAGGGGAGCCCACCTCCCTGCCTATTGGACTTGTTCCTGAGCGCAGGTTGAGTCATGCCAGGACCCTCCCTCCCTCAAAACTGATGTTCTGTAGTGGGTTGGGGTTCTGTATGCATAGGTGGGAACAAGAGCCCACCAAGCACAGCTCAGAGTCACCTCATTTCTTCCCCACAGCAGCCCTGTGAGGCAAATGTTTTCCCATGAAAAGACTGAGTCTTAAGCAAGTGTATCTGTAATAACTGCCAGTTTTATTCCTCTGGCTAAGAGATCCAGAAGTAATTTGAGGTTTACATTTTTTTTAATAGTTCTTTCATCAAGAATTTAGGTCCCCCCATTGCCCTTATAAGCTGGTTGCAAATTATTTGATTGACTCTTAATTATAAAAAAAAAACTTTAATTCTTTTTGTATGTGTGACGTGTTCATTAAAAAATACATATAAGCAAAAAGAAAAAAACTCACACCACACAGAAATAAGCAGTTAAATTTTTGATATATGTATGTATACACACGCACACACACACACACACACACACACACAATTTGAGATTTTCTCCTACATATGTGAGCTGATACTAAATATGCTGTAACCTGTTATGTTTTACTTTACAATATGGAATGAACATATTTTCATGCATATGTGTGAAACTTCCCAATTGAAAAACAGACCTGGAGAATGTGTCAAAATACAAAATCCAGATGCTGGTAATAAGGACACTACGTACAACAAAACTCCACCACATGATTAAAAATAAAACAATAGTCAAAGATACATCAGAAAATGCTAACAGAAAGAAAGCAGGGGCCAGATTTTAACATCAGACCAAAAAAAAAAGAATTCAAGGCCTAAAGCACACAGGATAAGGACGGCTGCGTGAATGTCTTTGTTTCCAATGCATCATCACAAACTTATTTCTTACTCTTCTTATCTCTTCCCTAAGCCTTTCCAACTCATCTACTCCTCTTATCATTTCTTCTGGGTCCAAATGCCTAACCGGAGTGTCCTCTTTATATCCCTGACCAGGCTGAGTCAGCCCTCCTCTAAGGTTTCCTTCTGCTTCCTGGCTTTCACCTTCTTCAGACGGTTGAGGATTTCTTTCTGCCTCCTGTGGTACAGCTTCCATAGGGCGGTCTTCCTCAGCCTTTGGCATGTTCTGTGCTTTTCCTTCATTTTCTTCACAAGACTTTTGCATGTTGAGTATTTTTCTCTTATTTCCTTTCTGAATAAATTAACCCTGGAAAACAAGGAAACAAAATGACTAGATGCCAGGCAAATGGACCAGCAGTCAGAGCATGGGTTTCCATAGAGACTGGCCTCTTCACATTCAGGTCCCTAATTGTCAAAGTTTTCCAACTAGAGAAGACTAGAGCCTCAGGCTCAGAACTCCCCTGGCCCCACCCCTTTCTCCCCCTCCCCTTTCTCCCCCTCCTGCTCCAGCTCCATCTTCTCGCTCCCGCTCCAGCCCACCATTTCCCAGCAGGCCCTGCTACAGGCCTCTCCTAGCACCGAAACGGGAGCAGCGCAGAAGCAATTAACCCCTCCCTTGCCTCGGGTCTCCCAACACTCCCGCCCTTTTGGGCTTTCCCAAGCCATTCCAACCTCCTGCCTCTCACCTGAGACCGGCTGGTCCAGTCTCTGGCCTCCCCTCCCCCTTCCACGTCTCTCCAGTCTCCTCACCCCCCGCCCCCGCCCCATTTCCGTTGCAGGCTCTGCACAGGCCTCCGGCGCTTCAACCGGATGGAGAGAGGCGGCAGCGACCCGGGATGGGCTTTGGTGTCGTCCGGACTCACACCCCACCCCCCACAGCCACCCCCAGGGACCTGAGGCAATTCCACCTTTACACTGACCTGCAGGGATCCAGGGGATTTTCCTCCCTCTTCCCTCACTCGATTTGGGTCGCTCCCAAAAGACCAAGAGTCCTGCAGACAGGAGTGCTTGGTGAGCAGGTCAGTACCTGAATCACGGGTCCCTTTCACGATTCTAGGCCTTGTTCGTCTAAAGTTTCCCCACGTCCTCATCCTCTCCCTCCTTTTAAGGCAACCCCGCCCTCCTTCCCCCGTGCCCACCGGTTCCCTGCAAGCAGGGAGTGGGAGACAAGTTATTTCCAAATTGTTTCTATGTCTCTGTCTCGGGACCCTCAATTGGCTGCCCTTCTCCCTCTCCACCCCCACCCACCCCCAAACAGCCCCAAATTTCCTGCACAAAAATGAGAGTTTGGCGGAACCGTAGTGTTGGGAAAGCGGTACCGGCAACGCTTGGTTTCTGCTCTCTGACTCCTAGGCCCCAGGGTCCCGAAGGCAGCGCCCACCTTTATACTGACCTCAAAGGATCCGGGGCACTTTTCTCCTCCAGCAATAGGGAGCTGCTACAGGGAAACAGGCCCTGGACTATAAGGACTTCTGCACACGTCGACTCCCGGTCACGTGAGCGTTGCGTCATCAATGAGCTCGAGTCTTCGGTTACCCCTCCCATTCAACACTGCAGCCCGCCCCCTGCGTTCCCTCCACTTGATACTGTCAATCTTTTTTCGTATTTGCCAATCAGAGACAACAATACTGGTATCTTCTCCCAGCAGTTTCTACTCGTTTTTCTCGGGTTACCAGGGAGAATCAGCCTCTCGGGGTGAATCGACCATTTCTCCTTCTTCTTTGGGGAATCATCTCTCTCTCCTGCTTCCAATTTCACCTCCACGCCTCCCCCAAGGTCTTCCAGTCCACCATTTCCCTTGGAGTCCTGTCTAGCATTAAAATGGGGGAAGGTGGTAGATGGGGGCGGGAGGGCGGCTAGAAAAGAATGTGGGAGTGAGGGTGTGGAATTCTTTTTTACTAGTTCTTTTGAATAGTTTTCTGCTTTGTGTAATGTTTTAAACAATCAGCATACTTTTTAAAAATGATTTTTAGGAAAGAGATTCCACATAAGCAATATTTGGCACAATATGGAGGACAAATTAGTTACATGAATTTTTAAGACTTTGGAAAAGTTTTCTAATGGCTGCAAATGGAATGACAGTTTTCACAACATATTGATCTGTTAGAAAAGGTTTTTAAAATCTTATTAAAGCAGCGCCTTTAAAAACTGACCCCAGGGCTTCCCTGGTGGCGCAGTGGTTGAGAGTCCGCCTGCCGATGCAGGGGACACGGGTTCGTGCCCCCGTCCGTTAGATCCCACATGCCGCGGAGCGGCTGGGCCCGTGAGCCATGGCCGCTGAGCCTGCGTGTCCGGAGCCTGTGCTCCGCAACGGGAGAGGCCACAACAGTGAGAGGCCCGCGTACCACAAAAACAAAACAAAACAAAAAAAACCTGACCCCAAATTAATCTGTGGGAAGAGGCCCAGTTTTCCCTTGTGTAGCAATTTTATGTAAGTAATCCACTACTTTTTCTCTTTCTGGCTGAACTCAAGTTATCAAGTATTAGATGTCTGACCTTTTCATGAGGACTGCTGCATGGCTTCCGCTTGAGTTTTAAGTGGAGGCTTTAGGCACACTGCCTCTTCTCATGTCCTCTGTAGGATCCAGTGCCTTGCTAATCAGATGAGTCTATAAAGGAGTCAACTTTACTTTGGAACTCAAAAAAATGTGTTGGAAAATAACTCTCATACATCCTTGAAACACTCAGAAAGGAGAGAGTTCCCTCTATCTCACCATTTGGTGTGAGGCTTTTTAACAGGTGGAATTTTTGTTCTTGCATGCCACTCTTGAGATATTCTGATATCATTCACTTTGATCCATTAGAAAAGAGAACTATCAACATGCATAATTGTTATGATCAGAAAGCAGAGAGGACATCATTGCAGTAAAAATATTAGTTAAAAGAGGAAATTGATATCCCCGCAACCCAGAATCCACTGGTACTTGGAGGTATGTTGGTGCTAGGAATGGCAGTCTGGCCAGTGGAGCCAGCTGGAGAGTCAGGGGAAGGAGGCAGAGAGGGGTCTCTTATCTAGGATGGTCACAGTGGGATGCGGTAGCCAAAAACAGAGCCCACCACAGAGAAAGCAGGGTTGGAAAAAGTATTTTTGTTGTCTTAATGTTTTATCATTTATATTTAAGCATGAAGAATTTATTCCACAGTTGATGGATATATTTCCTATTATTCGAGGGAGAGTTTTTAATATAAATATAGCTACTGAATTATAAAGATGTAACCATTAAGTACCACAAAGTATTTCCATCCTTTCAGATGTTATATTTAACAGGGGATAACTGATATTTTTAAAAAATTATTATCATATAGAGAAATGGACTCTTTTTTGGGTGTACAGTTCTATGAAGTTTAAGAAATGTATAGATTTGTGGAACTACCACCACAATACAGGATACAGTTCAATCACCCCCAAAAAAACTTCCTCATGCCACCACTTTGCAGTCATACCTTACCCCCCTTTCCTGAACTCTTGGCAACCTCTGATCTATTCCCAACTCCTATCATTTGTCTTTTTCAGGATGTTACATAAATGAAATCTACAACATGTCACATTTAGAGACAGGCTTCCTTCACTCTGCATAATGCCCTGGAGATTCATCATTTAAGCTGTTTCATGCATTAATAGCTCATTCTTTTCTTTTTACTGAGTAGTATTCTGTTATATGGATGTTCCAGTTTATTTGTCCATGTACCCTCAGTAGGACATTTGTGTTGTTCTCAGTTTTGAGTAATAATGAAAAGAGTTGCTATAAACATTGCTTCAAACTGGACTACTAGGGTAACCTTTTCTCTGACCTATCTACCTTCAGGCCTCCCTCTCCGTCTTCAATTTACTTTGCACATTACCATCAAATTAAACTTCACTCTTTCTTATTTTCAACTTGTCATTCTCCTGTTCAAAGGCCCTGGCTGGCAACCCCACTATCTGTGAATTAAATCCTACTTTCCTCATCCTGACATTCAGTGTTGATCAGAATTGAGCCACACTTGTCATCTACTTCTCTGCCCCATCCAAAAGGAACTCTCATACACTATGCCCAAGTATGCCTTCTTCTCTCTGTCTTTGCATGATATGTTCTTCCACCTGATTGCACTCCTCTTCCTCCTAGATCCTGGTCCTGCTCATTCTTAGGGACCTAACCTTCATCACCCAGCCTCTAAAGCCACCTCAGCTGGAAGTGATCTCTACCCCGCCCTGCCCCATCAATGCTGCAGGTAGGGTCTGCACCCCTCATATTGCTCTTAGCAAATGTTGCCTTTTACCTTTCCCCTTTCCTGTGTGTTTGTGTTTGTGTTGGGTGGGGGTTATCTAACCAGGCAGATGTTCAAATGTGGGTTGATGGAGAGTGGGGGTCAGGCTCCAGCTCTCATGCTGCTTGAGTGGCTCTTGTGATTTTAAACAGTGCATCTCCCAGAAATCTCAGAGATTCAGAAGGAGCTGTATGCCAATTGGCTCACAGACGATCCTTCTTTCTGCTTGCACAAAAATTGGAGCAGAAGTTTCATTGTCCCCCTCCTCTGCTTATTCTACTTACAGATAGTCAGAACAACCTTAATACCATTTTTATGGAGCTACTGACAGAGGATATTGTCCTGTTTTCCTAAATAGTCATAAGAGAGAGATCAGTCAGCTCACTGGTTCACACCTTACCAAGAGCCAGATGGTACAGGCCTTTACCTTCATCCTCGTCCCTGAGCAATTTCAGTGCATCAATATAGCATTCAGCTGCCTTTGAAATCAAGTTAATCACAGTAGCTTTTTAAATGTAAGATTTTTGGAGACAAGAGCATTCTTGTCAATTAAAAACTATTTTTAAAAAGGAATGAAAAGAGGGCACAAATTGATTTAAACAATGAAGACATGAATTCTGGAGAGTAGACACCATGTACCTCTGACCCAATCAATATTCTGTTTTTATACACCAAGAGGGCACTGGGGATAGCTCCAAAGTCTAAAGCCTTTCAAGTGGTGTGAGGGGAGGAGAAAGGAGCTCTTATACAAGAATATGATATCCAGAATATTGTTTTTTATGTTCTCTTTCGAAGTCATTTCCTGAGGCTCTGTATTCAGCAACTCCTGCATACTTCTTATTGCTCTTTCAAAGCTCATCCCATAGAATAGCTTGAGAGGGCTATTTCTCTCCCTCGCTTCTCTAGCACACTATCTATGGCTTGAAAACATCCCTCCCAGTATGGCAAAATCTGCTCCAGATCCAAAGGTTTGGCTGCTGTGCATGGACTCAAAGCAGTTGTCTTCTGAGATGATTTGCCCCTTTGGAGTGCAACGAGACCCAACGCATTTCGTCACTTTGCTCAACTGCGGGTAGTCCACTCATGTTCTGATGTAAATGGTACACATAGAGCCCAGGCTGATTTCCACTTAGACTGTAAGTCTCTGCTTCAGAAAGTAAACTCTTCTACCATCTCTCCTGTCACTACGTTCCCTGACATTTGGAAATTTGGCATGCATAAGTTTCAGAAGTTCCACAAACTCTTCAGAATAGCCACTGGCCACATCCAAGCAAATGAACTTAACTTGAAGCACAACTTTTCATCTCTTCCAGATAATTCTGCCCACTTCCTGAACTCACAGCTAAATGCTGCACACATTGTGGATTATTGTGGCCAAGAGTTTCTAGTTATCCAGAGCATAATGCTTATGAATTGCTGTGAACCTGAAATGCTGTGTCATAACCACTGCCCTTTCATACGTCCCCATGGTGTCTGTGTTGACCACAGTAATAGGAATCCTTGAGTTGGTCTGCTTAGACTTTCTTACTATGTGACAGAATGCTTAAGATCCACCTCAGCTAGATTCTTGAGATTGCTTTGCTTAAGCCTTGAGGTTCGTATCTATGTAGAGCATATTGCTAGGTTGCGGAGAGGCACACTTCAGCTGTACTACAGCTTGGACCAGGCAACTTTTTCCTGTGGCAAAAGCAGAGTTGTTGGGGAGAGAGTGCTGTTGTTGCTGGCTAGGTGCTTTAAAATATTAAGTTTATAATGGAAAGAAAATCTTTGCTGACCTGTTGATTCTGACTTAGTTGCCTGCACTCTATTTACCCATCCTAACTCTTTCATCCTGTTTTGTTGACTTTCTGCTTTGTATCCCTTACTTTATCTGTAAGTGCCATAGGACAAAAACCTTATCTGGTTCAACTTTGTAACCCCTCCAATGTTGAAAGTTCAAGTTGGTGGAAACGATTTAAATTTTCGCTAATATGGGAATGGTTAAATAAATTATCCACACTGTGGAAATTGTGCAGATATAAAAAGTAATGAAATAAAAAATGTGTAGTGACATCAAATTATATTGAAGTTATATTTTTGAGTGAAGAAAGTGGCAGAACAGTATTTAGAGAATACTGTCCCACGCACATACAAATAATGCATACATATATGTGTATGCAACTAGTTTATTAAGTAGTTCTAATTTTCTGGTATAAACATGGAACAATTTTATTTTTTCCAGTAATTGCTGTCAACTATGGTCTGTCAAATCTTCTGTTTCTCACTGAATGATGAATTCGTTTAATGACATTTCAGTTTGTTTCCTCAACTATTCAATGACTTTCATTCATTAAGAGAGTTTTGTTTTGGGTTTTTGAAACTCAGTCTGGTTTAGTTTTTAAACTTTTTGTTTTGAAATAATTTTAGTTCTAAAGAAGATAGTACAAAGCTTTTCTGTAAACCCTACATCTAGCTTAGCCTAATACCTGTGGTACATTTATAAAAACAAAGAAATTAACATTTGTGCAATACTATCTCTGACAGTGAGAAACCTGGTTCTCCTTTATGCATAATTTATTTACTTATTTATTTAACTCTAGTATATAGTTAAAGTAGTTTCAGAACTTCTGTCATGTACCCCTGTGAGAAACAAATTTCCCCACCAGAACATAGCATTTCTGTATAGTTCTTTTTGTCTTGACCGTTATAATATCCAGTCACTTTTTCAAAGCAGCTTAGGTCAGCTCTTTTTTTTCCCTACCCTTTTTATTGAAGTTATGGCATACATCTATAATATAGGAGATTCATTTGCAACAGTGTGCTTTCCGTCTAGGGCTCCCCTACATCTTGATTTGTATATTTTTTAATGGACATAGAGCAAAAGTCACCCTTTGTGGTGTGCAGTTCTGTGAAATTTGAAAACATTCATATAGTCATGTATCAACCACCACAGTACCATACTGAAGAGTTCTATCACTCTAAAATTTCCCTTGTGTGACCCCTTTGTAGTCAACTACTCCCCCCATCCTCACCCTTGAAGCCTCTTTTATATCTATATATATTAACCTCTACATAATGTCATATAAATGGAATCAGACAATACATATATTTTTGAGTATGGCTTCTTTCACTTAGCAAAATACATTTGAAATGCATACATGTTGTTGTGTGAATCAGAAATTTGTTCCTTTTAATTACTGTGTAGTATTCCATTGTACAGATGTATATTAATTTATTTTCAGATGTTAAAGCAACCGAACATTCCTGAGATAAATACCACTTTGTTGTAGTGTATGATGATTTTTATATGTTGCTGGATTCAATTTCCTATCATCTTGTTTAGTACTTTTGCATATATATTCATAACAGTTAGTGGTCTGTAGTTTTCTTGTGATGTCCTTGACCGGTTTTAGTATCAGGGTAATACAGGTCTTACGATGAGTTGGGAAGTGTTCCTTCCCCTTCTATTTATGGAAGAGTTTGCTAAGGATTTGTATTAATTCTTCTTTATATGCTTGGTAGAATTAATCAGCACAGTCATCTAGGCCTGGGCTTTTGGGGAGCAAATAATTATTTTTTATTATTATTTCAACTTCTTAACTTATTATTATATTGGTTTATTCAGATTATCGTTTTCTTTTTGAGTCAATTTTGATAGGAATTTGTCCATGTCATCTAAGTTATCTAATTCATTGACATACAGTTGTTCATAGTATTCCTTTTAATCATTTTTTTTCCTGAGAGGTCAATAGTAATGCCCCTCTTTCATTTCTTTCTTGCTTTCTTTCTTTTTTAAAATTTTATTCATTGTTTTTGGCTGCATTGGGTCTTCGTTGCTGCACGCGGGCTTTCTCTAGTTGCAGCGAGTGGGGGCTACTATTCATTGCAGTGCGCGGGCTTCTCATTGCAGTGGCTTCTCTTTTTGCGGAGCACAGGCTCTAGGCTCACGGGCTTCAGTAGTTGTACCACGCAGGCTCAGTAGTTGTGGCTTGCAGGCTCTAGAGCGCAGGCTCAATAGTTGTGGCACACGGGCTTAGTTGCCCCACGGCATGTGGGATCTTTGTGGACCAGGGCTCAAACCTGTGTCCCCTGCATTGGCAGGTGGATTCTTAACCACTGCACCACCAGGGAAGCCCACACTCTTTCATTTCTGGTTTAAGTAATTTGAGTCTTCTCTTTGTTTTTCTTAGTTAATCTAACTAACGGTTTGTCAATTTTTTCGATGTTTTCCAAGAATAAACTTTGGGTTTAACTGATTTTTTCTCTTCTCCATTTCATTAATTTCAAATCTAATCTTTTCTGTTTCCTTATTTATGTTCACTTTATGTTTAGTTTGTTTTTCTTTTTCCAGTGTCTTAAGGTAGAAGTTTAAGTTATATATTTGGGATCTTCTTTTTTAATATAAATATTTACAGCTATATATTTCCTTTTAAGCACTGTTTTACCTGCATCCTATAAGTCTTGGATGTCATATCTTCATTTTCATTCACCTCACTGTGTTTTCTAATTTCCTTTTTAATTCCTTCTTTGACCCAGTGATTATTGAGGAAAGCATTTTAAAATTTCTATATATCTGTGTATATCCCAAATTTCTTTTTGATGTTGATTTCTCATTTTATTCTACTGTGGTCAGAGCATATACTTTTTATTATTTCTTTTTTTTTTACATTTATTGAGATTTTTATGGCCTATCCTATATGGACTATCATGAGGAAGTTTCACTGTGCGTTTGAGGAGAATGTATATTCTGCTGTTGCTGGGTGGAGTGTTCTATAGATGTCTGTTAGGTCTAATTGGTTTATAGCATTTTTCAAATCTTTGAATTTTCTTGTTGATCTTCTGCTTTGTTGTTCTATGCATTATTGAAAGTGGAATATTGAACTCTTTAACTATTATAGTTGAATTGTCTATTTTTCCCATCAGTTTTCATAGTTTTTGCTTCACGTACTTTTAGTCCTATTGTTAGTTCCATATATTTGTAATATTGTTTTATCTTCCTGATGGATTGACCATTTTATCATTATAAAATGTCACTCTTTACCTCTAGTAACCTTTTTTATTTTTAATTCTATTTTGTCTGATAATAGTATTGTTACTCCAGCTTTCTTATGGTTGCTGTTTTCATGATATACATATTTTTATCATTTTCCTTTCAATCTTTATATGTTTAAACCTAAAATATGCTTCTTGTAAACACCATACAGTTGGATCTTTTAAAAATCTAATCTGACAATCCCTGCCTTTTGTTTGAATTGTTTAATCCATTCATATTTAATGTTATTATTGATATGATTGAATTTATTTCTGCCAACTTTTTCTAAAAAAAAATTTATTTATTTATTTATTTATTTGGCTGCATCGGATCTTAGTTGCAGCACACGGGATCCTTAGTTGTGGCATGTGGAATCTTTAGTTGTGGCATGCAAACTTTTAGTTGCAGCATGTGGGATCTAGTTCCTTGACCAGGGATGGTACCTGGGTCCCCTGCATCGGGAGTGCGGAGTCTTAGCCACTGGGCCACCAGGGGAGTCCCTCTGTCAACTTACTTTTTGTCTGTCATATATCTCATGTGTTTTTTGTTCCTCTCTTCTTTTCCTCCATTTTTCTTACATTAATTAAATATATTCTAATGAAGGATTTTAATTTATTTAATGACTTTTTCATTATATCTTTTAGAGTTATTTCCTTTGTGGTTACCCTAGGACTTGACATATACATCTTAGTTTATTGGGTTCTATTTCAGTTTTATACTAACTTAATTCCAGTGAGATATAGAAACATCACTTCTATATATTTCTATTCCCTTTATCCACTTATTGTGGTATTGTTATACATGTTACAACAAAATGTTATAAAACCCATCCACTGTTACCATTATTACTTTACATAACTTTACGTCTCTTATGGAAAATGAAAGAAGGATAGCAAGTATATATTTATAGAATTTATTATGTTAACCTTTTCATTTATCACTTCTGGTTTTCTTCATTTCTTCCAGGGGATTTTAGTTACCCTCTGGATTTGTTTCCTTAGCCTATTGCAGCTTTGCTCCCACCCATCTCCTTTGTGTTTTTATTGGCAAATATATTTCTTTTCTCTGTTATAAGGCCAATAATACATTATATATATACTGTTTTAACCAGTTGAGAGAAGGAAGGGGAAATAAATATACATTTGAACTGTGTTTTATAATTACATAATTAACTTTATATGTGCTTTTTTTCCCCAGTGGATTCAAATTACTGTCTGGGGTCATTTGCTTTCAGAATTAGAGAACTTCCTTTAGTATATCTTGTAAGGTGGGTCTGCTAGTGAAAGGTTCTCTCATTTTTTTGTTTTTCTGGGAATGTCTTTATTTTGTGTTCACTTTTGAAAGATAGCTTTGGTGAATACAGGATTCTTGGTTGACTTTTTGTATCTTTGAACAGTTTGAATATGCTATCCCACTTCCTTCTGGCCTCTATTGTTTTGGTGATAAATTAGCTGTTGATCTTATTGGAGTTCTCTTATAAGTCAGGAGTCATTTTTTTTCTTGCTGCTTTCAACATTTTCTCCTTGTCTTTGACTTTCAGCATAGTAAGAATGGCTTTCAGCATTCTTACTATGTTGTGTCTGTTTGTCAGTCTCTTGCGTTTATCCTGTTTGAAATCACTGAGCTTCCTGGATATGTAGAAGAATGTTTTTCATCAAATTTGGGAAGTTTTCAGACATCATTTCTTTGTATCTTTTTCCTGCTCCTTTCACTCTCTTTTCTCTCCTTTTGGTATTCTCATTATGTGTATGTTGGTGCAATTAATGGTGTCCCACATATCTTTGAGACTCTGTTCATTTTTCATGATTTTTTCTTTTTTTAAATTAATTTTTATTGAAGTATAGTTGCTTTACAATGTTGTGTTAGTTTCTACTGTACAGCCAAGTGAATCAGCTATATGTATACATATATCCCCTCTTTTTTGGATTTCCTTCCCATTTAGGTCACCACAGTCATTACTTTTTTCTCTTTCTTATTCAGATTACATAAAATCTATGAATCTTAGAGTTCACTAATTCTCAAATCTACTGTTGAGCTCCTCTAGTGAATTTTTCATTTCAATCTTTCTATTTTTCAGAATTTCCACTTGTTTCTTTTTATAATATCTATCTATTGATTGATTGTTTTTCTATTTGATATAATAGTGTCATCATACCTGCCTTTACTTCTTTAATCATAGGTTTTTTTTTCATTCTTTGAACATATTGGCCATGTTGAAGTATTTGTTAAATTCTACATCTGGTTACTCTCACAAGCAGTTTCTGTTGCCTGCTTTGCTCCCCACATGTGGGTCATATTTTTCTGTTTCTCTACATGTCTTGCAATTTTTTCAGATAATATATTTTAGCAACTCTGAGTACTGATCCTCTCTCTCTGGGGCTTATTTTTGTTGTTATTTGCTTGTTTTTTTAGTGACTGGCTGAATTATTTCAATCATGTCCATTTCCTCCCTGCTATATGATGCCTCTATGTTGATCCTCAGAGTGTACAGTATTGGTATGCCCATAGTCACTCTGGGATGACAGTGGTTTTGGCAGTCCTCTCTTTACTGACTCCTTACCTGAACATACTTGAATGGTTGATTGCTTTATTGTTTTTGACAATACACGGGGGCATAAGTTGCTCCACAGATTCATGGGATTAAATTTGGGCTCCTTTTCAGATACAGTTTTTGAGGTCATTGTTTGACATTTGTTGGGACTCCAAGAAGACTCTACTTAGCTGTCTATTTTCCTAATTCTCTAGTAGACTAGCTGGCCTAACATTTAGCTTATATCTCTAATGAATCTACTGACCTCCTCTTAATTGTTATTCACTACAACCTCCATTTTTTATAGCACCTGTAGCCTTCAAGTTCACACTGTGTGACAAATGAAGTCAGTTCCTTTGGAAAGAGTTTTGGAGCTCTCTGTTTTAAGGCCTGCCTCTCCCCCTGGGAAAATCTCTGATACAAGGCTCTGGAGCTAAGGATGGTGACAGTAGCACAATTCTCTCTGAGTGACACTGCTACTTTAGGAGCTGTACACTTGACTCAGGATGGGCAGTTCCTTCAGGTCTTCCTGGCTTGCCTCTCCCAGGAAATTGAGTCCCCAGTATTCTTAGCACACTATGCTGAAGGTAGAGCCTCCTTATGATGAATGGGGGAGGAGCAGAAGGAGCCCCAACCTTTCAGCTGCACTCACTTGGAATTTAGCCTGAGCAACAGTCAACTCAAGGCAGGATGAGAAGTTTTGTCTCTCCTGGGAAGATACTGTGACCCTTCAGATGTGAGCTGGGGGAGAAGGAGACCTGTGTTTTTGACTACACCCTTCTGGAGTGAAGTTTCCATCATGCTAAGCTGGAAGTGGGAAGGCAAGAAAAGAATCTTGGTTCAAATGCCACAGATTATCATTGTTCTTATTGTTATAGTAGATTGTCTTTTAAAAACGTTTCTTCATTTGCTGTATGCCCTTAGGACCATTTCCAAAGAATTTAAATGATTGTATTTTAGGAGAATAACTTTTAACAATTTCACTGGGAAATGGATCCTCAGAGTTCCTCATATTGCCTTGCCAAAAGTGGAACACCGACCATAGTTATTTTTAATTTCCTGTCTGATGGTGTCAAGATCTGTGTCATTTCTGATTATTGCTTTGCCTCTTCAGAGTCTTTTCTTTTCTTTTTGTATTTCTCATAATTTTTACTTGAAAACTGGATTTGTATAAGACAGTAATTACTGAGGTAAATGGAGTTTATTATTGGAGATGAGCCTGTCATTCCTACAAAGCTTTTAGTGTGAAGTTTGCATTAATCTAGTTAGAAGTTGGGTTGAGTTTGATGTTTTCTTCCTATTTGGCTCTGAGTCTTTCCACCTGGTTTTGCAGTTTCCCTTTGTATTTCTCCCCAAAAGGAACCTGTTTCTTGCTGTCCTCCACTGTTATTTTTACTCAGTGTTTGTTAGTGTGGTGTTGAGGGAGGGACGAGCATTCTCTGGTGTTCTGATTGTGTCTTCATCTTAGGCAACCACTGTGAACCTGAGTTTTGGTGGTGTAATCTTCACATGTGTTCATGCCTCTCCTCCAGGTATAATGCTAAGCCTCCCCTCATAGGTTTTTTTGTTTTTCTGTTTCCCTTTCCTAGCTGCAGTGGGTTTCTACTTTAGACTTTAGGATATGGGTTTTGTTGTCCGTTTCCCTGCAGATTAAGTCTTTTGTTTACTAGGGGAGATAGGTCTGGTTGGAATTTCAGCAGTGACTGCTATCTCCCTCTCTTAGCTGGCAATATGGGGAAAGCTCTCTCAAATTCTCCCTGATAACACCTAGTGGGGTTTCTGGATTAAAGCTTGAAAGAGAGTGCAAGCTCTTTATGTCTGTGGACTTCAGGGACTGAACACTCTCATGCTAGCCTTAAGTCTTTAGAAATTCATTAGAAATTTCAAGCTGAATTTTCCTACTGGTCTACATGGTGTTTGGTGGTGTCTATTCCAGATAAGCAAATGCTTGGGTCCTATTTCTCCCTACATGAGTCTCTCTCTAGATTTTGGGATAATCATTTGCCCTGTGACCTCAGTTCTCTAAAGGTTTTAAGAAGATTTGTTATTTTGGGGACTTCCCTGGTGATCCAGTGGTTAAGACTCCATGCTCCCAGTGCAGGGGGCCCAGGTTCAATCCTTGGTCAGGGAACTAGGTACTGCATGCTGAACTAAGACCCAGCACAGCCAAATAAATAAATATTTAAAAATGCAAAATGTTATTTTGCATTTATCCAACTTCTTTTCCTGTTGTAAGTGTGAGTAGCATTCTTTTCAGCTCTCCATTTGGAGCTGAAACTAAAATTTGACTTGTTCATTTTACAACTTAAATATAACATTTGATTTAAAGTTCCTTTTGGTTCCCATAAGCAGTACAATCTCTTTTGCTCTTGTGCCTTGCACTGGACAGGGAGTTGGGGCCTATTTCAGAAACATTTCTCTCATTATCCCAAAAATATTCTTGTGTCTGGGAGGATAGTGAGGGAGAAGCAAGGTAGATATTCCTTATTATATGGCTGTCTTTAGCAACATTGGCCATTGTCTGTTGGCTCAAGGTGAACAGGTGAAAAGTTAAATAGTCTGGAGACTATTCCTATCATTGGAATGATGAGAACTCATAAATTGTCAGTCGTAAAGCTTTGCATTTCTTCCCTGTCCTCTTTCCCTTTGAGGTATGAAGGAGACTTTTGTAGAGATGGAAATAAAACTCCATAGCCTAAAAATGTAAAGAATTTCTCCTTTTCAGCTACAAACTAAGACTGACCAGATAATTTTGAGTTTAAAGTAGAAGGGTTGAACCCTTCTCTCAGAGTTCAGTGAAGTAGCATCCAGAGCAATAGTGATGGGGATGCAGTTGGACAGTAACCCCAAACAACCTTGCTCAGACTCCCAGAAGGGCCTTGGTTGTGCCTGGGCCTGTTTTAGTGGTTTTGTGGTGAATTCAGTTCTGTATCTGCCTGATGCCTTGCTTCTGATGTTTGATTCAGCCCAGTCCCAGAAGTACAGGAGACAGCAGGCAAGGGAGCTTACAAAGGCATGTGGTCCTCCAACTCAGGAGAAAACAGGTGTTACCAGCTGTTTGAATACCCTCATGTGTTGTAGGCACAGCATCTGATTTGGGTACTAAGGCAGTCAAGCTGTGAACTGGCATTAAATGCCTTTTTAAGGCATTAATGGTGGAGGAAGCAATGCCACTGTGAGCCTTGCTTTTTAGGTCTGTCATCTGAAGAACCATTACCACTATTCGGACATCCTAAAGGATTGGCTGGGCAATAAGGTGAAGATAAAATTCAAATCCTTAGGTTCCAATCTAGGCTCTTCCCCTTACAGGTATGTAACCTTGTATAAATCACATACACTCTTTGAGCCTCAGTTTAGTCACCTATACTGAAGGCACAATAACACCTCTCTCAAAATTGCCTGTCAGAATTAAAAGAGCTAGAAATATGAAAAAATGGACTGTGAACAGTGATGATTTACATCACTTCTAGGCCACAGTGTAGAAAAAGGTGTGTGATATCTCCATGTATTCTTTTCCTCTGCTGCAGTGGTATCATGATTAGTTTGGATCTCTGGGAAGCTAGGGGGAGCAGAACCTCTCCATCCCCAATTCTCATGAAGTGTGAGAAATAAACTTTTGTTGTGTTAAGCCACTGATGTTTTGGGGTTGGTAGCTATCCTATCATAAGCTTAGCCTAAACACACAAATGGTCCTCAGAGTTAAGCAACAGAATCACTGGAATTCTTGTTAAAATACACTTTATATGTGGGAAAACTATATTGAGAGGCAAGTGATTATGATAGTGGTGATTATGATGGTAAGAGAGTACTACTCAAGTGTCATATCAGAAAGTCTATAGGTAATAACTAAACAAGTCGAGGAATAGCAGTTGTTAAGTCATATGTCTGATAAGGAACTTGCATCCAGAATAAACAAAGAACTGTTACAGCTCAACAATAAAAAGACAATCAACCTAATTTAAAAATGGGTAAAGGACTTGAATACACATTTCCCCAAAGAAGATATACAAATGGCCAATAAGCACATGAAAACATGCTCAGCATCATTAGCCATCAAGCAAATGCAAATCAAGGCCACAGTGGGATTCCACTTCATACCCACTGGGATGGCTATAAGAAAAGATACAGACAATGACAAGCGTTGGTGAGAATGTGGAGAAATCGGAGCCCTCGTACACTGCTGATAGGATTGTCATATGGCACAGTTGCTTTGGAAACAGTTTGGCAGGTCCTCAAAAAGTTAGAGTTACCACATGAACCAGTAATTCCACTCCTAGGTATATACTCAAGAAAATTGAAAACATATTTACATGCAAGAAGTTAACACTGCTGTATGATATATATGAAATTTGTTAAGAGAGTAAATCTTGAGTTCTCATCACAAGGAGAAAAATGTTTTTCTTTTCTTTTTATTGTACTTATATGAGATAATGGGTGTTAACTAAAATTATTGTAGTAATCACTTCACAATATATGTAACTCAAGCCATTATGCTGTATACCTTAAATGTATACAGTGATGTATGTCAATTATGTCTCAACAAAACTGGTAAAAATTTTAATTAAAAAAAGAAAAAATGGAAAGAAATTACCTTTGCTTCTTCCAGCAGAAATGATTAACTAGTGTATCAAATACTACATACCTGTGTTTTTTATAAATCAGAAACAAAACAAATATATTACAGTACCTCTTCATAAAATGAATCAAAGCATTCAAATGAAGTTAAAAGCAACTTTGGACATAATAATCAGCATGGTCTGAGGTTATCTACATAATAAACTAAGGCAGAACCATCATTTCTGTACTTGAAAATTTTATATTTTGAATTTTCAATAGTTTATTTTAAAAGACAAAAGAAAATGTACACGAATGTTCAGTACTGATATGGACGTGGATGGACCTTGAAAACATTATGCTACATGAAAGAAACTAGACAACAGAGGCCATGTACTATATGATTCCATTTCTATGAAATGTCTAGAATAGGCAAATCCATAGAGACAGAAAGCAGATCAGTGTTTGCCAGTTGCCGGGGAGAGGAGGGAATGGGAGCACCATTATGTGCTAACGGGTATGAGGTTTCTTTTTAGGGCAATAAAAATGTCCTGTAACTGAATAATGGCGATGGTTTCAGAACTCTGTTAATATACTGAAAACCACTGAATTGTGCACTTTAAGAGGGTGAATTTTTATGAAGAAAAGAGTGAATGTTGTGATATGTGAATTATATTTCAATAAAGGCGTTAAAAAAAGAAATATCAGGACTTCCCTGGTGGCGCAGTGGTTAAGAATCCGCCTGCCAATGCAGGGGAAACGGGTTCGAGCCCTGGACTGGGAAGATCCCACATGCCGTGGAGCAACTAAGCCCACAAGCCACAACTACTGAGCCCACACGCCGCAATGACTGAAGCCCACATGTCTGGAGCCCGTGCTCCACAACAAGAGAAGCCACCACAATGAGAAGCCCGTGCGCCACAACTAGAGAAAGCCCACACGCAGCAACAAAGACCCAACGCAGCCATAAATAAATTAATTTAATTAATTTTATAAAAGAGAAAGAAATAGCAGCATAAGCATATTCTTCTGAAATACGGAGGTAAATACCCGAAGAAACCAAAAACATTTATGGTAGTTGCTTCTGGACAGTGAGAATGTGGAATGATGAGGCAGACTGCAGTTTTTAATAATATATTCTCTTACACTATTGGGTTTTTTAATTTTATACATATATCCATAAAAATAAAAATGAGCTAAAAACAAAGGACACCTACACAGAGGCATATTTTAACATCTTTATTAGAGTATAATTGCTTTACAATGGTGTGTTAGTTTCTGCTGTATAACAAAGTGAATCAGCTATACCTATACATATATCCCCATATCTCCTCCCTCTTGTGTCTCCCTCCCACCCTCCCTATCCCACCCTTGTAGGTGGTCACAAAGCACCATGCTGATCTCCCTGTGCTATGCAGCTGCTTCCCACTAGCTATCTAAAATACCGTATGCTAACACATATATATGGAATCTAAAAAAAAAAAAAAAGGTTCTGAAGAACCTAGGGGCAGGACAGGAATAAAGACACAGACGAAGAGAATGGACTTGAGGACACAGGGAGGGGGAAGGGTAAGCTGGGACGAAGTGAGGGATTGGCATGGACTTATATACACAGAGACATTTTGAGGAAAAGTCAAAAGAGATTCTGATACATTGGATCTGAGGCGGGAGCCAGGATTCTGCATTTTCAACAAGGTAGGTGTTTTCGATGCAGATGGTCTGCTAGTAGCTAGCAAACTTTGAGAAACACTACTATATCCAATGTTAAAATTATTTAACAATGGATTGTGGTATAATCCCTCTCTTGCTGTGTTCCTTTTGGAGTGGCAAGTTTCAATTGCTAAAGAATGAAATTATGTGCTCAAGATTATGTATTCAATCAGGGACAGAACTGGGCCAAGAATTGAGGCCTTCTGACTCAATAATTAATGTATTGATTTTTAAGCTTCTGTCATGTGTTGTAGGTACCAAAATGAATAAGATAAATTCTTTGCTTTGAATAGGGCAAGTCTAGTGGGCTAATTATAATGCCTGAAAATGCATTAATTAAGATTTTACAAAGCGTTTCCCACATTTCATGTCAACTATAGTTTTATAGTTAATAAAACTATAACGTGAGAAGGGGGACCTTCTCCATAGTTCAGTAGGGAACATAGTGGGGTGTAACTCACTAGTGACTCCAGGGAAATCAAAGGGGCTTTGTTACCTTGAGGACTTCAGCTCACCAGCAGCAGTGGGGCCCTAAGGAGAGTACAGGACACATGAGAAGAGGGAGAGTGTCCTTCAGATACAGCATTACCTGGGGGAGAGTGACACCCACCTTTCAGCTGTCTGGATTTATTTATGGACACACGTGAGAGCTCCCTCAGCCCTCTCCCAAACATTTGATGGGGTTCTGGTCCTGCTAGTGCAGGGGAAAGGGTAGGAACCATCCTAACACAGTTCACACACTCAGCATCTCATCTGATCTTCTCCACAGCCCTGGAAGGCAAGCTTTATCCCCAATTCACTGATGAGAAGACTGTTCCCTACGTCAGTGGTTCTGTAATAACTGCCAGGTTGATTCCTCCAGCTGTGAGTCCCAGAGATAATGTGTTTTACGCATCATTTCACATCCTGACAACAGGAATTTTAAGTGTCTCCACTACCTTCATAAACTCACTGAGCAGTTATTTTGATTGCTTGGTATTTTCCTATGTTTCAAATACTTTATTATTTATTTTATGACAAAAGTAATCTGTGTATTTTAGGGGGAAAAGTACAGGTGAAAGGATAATCTCTACCACCAGCACCCAGAGAAAACCATTATTTTGCTTTTGGTCTACTCAGTTTCAGTTTTCCCTGTACATGGATGTATTGTATAACTTTTTTGTTTTATTTTTTCAAAAACGGGTGGATGCTGTATATGTGGTTCTGAAAACTGTTTTTTCTTTATTGTTGTTTTACAGTGTACCATGAACATCTCTTCCATGCACATGGGTGAAAATCCCCTACTGAAACACAGAGAGCACTGTAGTTGGATCAAAAGGCTGCTGGTAACGAGAGTGACACCTAAAGCAAAGAATCAGCTTAAGGTTAAAGCACATAGCCTGGCAAATGCCTGCCAGGGAAAGCAGGGTCAGCGATATTCTCATCAGAGGAGTCAGAATTGAAGGCCAAAGGCATTAAAGATATGGGATACCATGTAAGCGCCTCTGGCCCCTACCTCCGCCCCTCATTCCCCTGACACCCCGTTGGCCCCTTGGGGTGAATGGATCCTGTACATCTCTTTGCATCCAATGAAAACCACCCATTTTCTGTCTTTTCCTTAGCTCTTCCTGAGCCCTTGACATATCTGCACATTCTGTCATCATCTCCTCACTGCCCAGATGCCTTTCCTGTAAGTTGTTCTGATAGTCCTTGGGGGAATCGTCCGTCCCCCTGTCCGTTTTTCTTTTTGCTTTCCGGGGCACGTAGTCTTCATCGGTGTGCTTTTCGGCAGCCCGCGGCTGACTCTCTGGCTTTGCCTGGGATTCCAGCTTGCCCTCACCGTGTGGTTTTCCCTCAGCTTCGGACTTGTCCTGCTTTTCTCTCTTCCTCTCATCTTCTGGTTGTCCCTGGTCTTCTGGCCGTCCCTCATTCTGGAGCTCTCCCTCGTGTTCTGTCTTCCCCTCCACTTCTGGCTTTTCTTCCTCATCTGACTTTCCTTCATCTTCTGTATCTACTGCATCTTTTGACTTTCCCTCATTGTCTGGGTTTCCTTCATTTTCTGGCTTTCCTTCATTTTCTCTGTAGACCTTCTCCATGTTGAGATTTGCCCTCCTTTGCCTGTCCTAGGAGACAAAACGGAGACAAAGGAGACTGAGGACTTAGGTGGTGAAATACAGGTTCTGGTAAGTATTTGCCTCTGTGATTTAAGATCTTCATGGCCTACCCCTATGGGCGGGGTGCACTCCCGCCCATACATTTTCTCCTTTCTTTCCCAGTGTATACAAGGTTGGCACACATGCTAACATGAGCCCACCTTGCAGACACTTCCACAGGTGCTTTTCCCTACATTTAAGTGGGCTGTGCTGACAAGTGTATAAGAGCAGATTTGTCCCTAAACTTTTCTCTGGCCTTGGCTATGCCGGTAACAATTTTAACTGGGTGGTCCCAACTTAGACTGACCCACAAGAAACCTGGCCAGTTTCTTTTTCCCCTTGTCTACAGTTGTAAGACTTGTAGAACTGCAGATATAACCAGACAATGGCCAGTTCTCAGATATTAGAGATACTCTGTTATCTTCAAGGACTTCACAGATGCCACACCTGCCAACTCTCACTTCCTTGTTCTCCCCACTGTCTTCACCAGCCATAAAGCACCAGGTTCCCTTAGGGTCCTGACAGAGGCCATGTATTCTGAGACTGGAATAGGGAGGCTTGGAGGAGGGGTGGCAGGTAGTAAACTCCCCAACTACTGCTCAGGCTTTAGTCACTCCTACTCCCAGGGGTCCTGGGGCAGTTGCCCTCTTCCGTTGACCTGCACTGATACTGCAGGTCTTTCCTTTCCTTGTCTGGATTGGTGCCTACAACCACAGACCCGAAGACCTGTAGAGAGACAGGAGACAGATGGTGAATGAGGGATTGAGAAGTGAATGAGTGGCAATGAGGACACTGATTCTTTTCCGACTCTAGCTGTCAGTACTTTCCCAGCTCCTGCCATACCCTTGCCCTTTCCCTTGCTTCTCTGATCCCCCTCTACAGCTCCTCCCTAACAGCCTCCTTTTTTTTTTAACCACTGAGAAATGTCAGAGAGAGATTATTTCCAAAGTGTTTCTATGTTTCCCAATCTTCCTTCCAAATTTCTATCTCACTTTTCCTTGTGATGTTCAGGACAGTGATGTTCAGAAGGCATATCCAGTTTTGCTCAGGTCTCTACCTTCCAAACCCTCACCCCAGGGCACCCAGATAGAACGAGCCCATCACTCATTCTGAAAACGGTAATGGTAGAGTCAGGGAGCACAGCAGAAATGTCCAGAGCATTCCTGCCACCCCTTCCCTTTCCACATACACAGAAAGACCACATTTTCCTGCAATGCAAGAGACAAATTATTTCCAAACTCATTAAAAATTTTGGTCCATGTTACCTCCTCTCAACTCTCCCTAGTTCAGGAGTCACTCCTGCCCTATAGGGAGCTGGTCTCCAGACTGAACTTCAGTCCACCTCCTCTGTAGCATCTCTCCCGCTCCCCTCCCCCTCATCCCCCTCCCCCCACATCCCCCCCCTGCAAAAAGGACGAAGGTGGAGAAGAGCAGGCCTGGCCCCTTTGCAAGGGGGTCTGCCCTCCCCATCCTGGGTTCACAGGCGTTGCCCTCCTCCCTCCACCCTGGAAGGATCAGGCCGTTTCCCCTCCATCCCCCTCCGCTAGCCTTTTCCCTCTGTCAGATGTCCCCTGATAACCTGCCTCCTAAGAGATCCCAACTGGTACCCATTCTTATCCTCTGGCTCCTCTCCATCTCCTCCCACCAAGCCCTCCATCTCTTGCACCAAATGGATGGGCATCAGGGAAGGGGTAGAGAGAATCTAGTCCTGGACCTGCTCTGGTCTTTGCCCTCTGCCACCCCCACCCCAGGTGTTCGCAGGAGGCAGTGAATTTGTGACCATCTCAGGGAGATGCCTCCTTCTCACATTTCTTGCTGCCATAAGCCAGTACTTATCCAGGGAAATAAGACATGGTACCCAGACCTCTCACCCAACACTCACACAATTTTCTGCGCCAAAATAAATAAGGGAGGGTGGCATCTGGAAAGCAGACCGGATCCTGTGTAGCCTCTATCTGTTACTACCCCTACCTCAGGTGTCCCCTTCCCCACTCTGGCTAGTACCGACCTGCGACCTTGCGGGGCTATAGGGCAGTTGTCCCCTTGGTCCCTCAGTCTGAAATCTATCTTCCTCCACGGAAATAGGGAGCTGATACCTGAAAGAGAGGGACTTCTGCACGCGTTGGCTCCCAATCACATGAAGGAAACATCACCAGTGGGCTCGGGTCCCTAGTTCTCCTTCCTGCAGGAAGTGCCTCAGGAGTCAGCCCCCTTCTTCCCTTCACTGGCCCCCTCCCACCTCACCCTTCTTCAGTATCCTCCCCTGATCTCTTGAGGCCCTGTCACTCATTTTGGTCGTGGCTAATCCCAGAGGTCAAATGGGGCCCCTTCTTCCTGTGGTATGTATTTGTTCTTCTGTCTTATCAGGGGCTGCGTCTTCTCCCAGGGCTACTGGCCCCACTGATCCATCTCTGTGGAATTTCTTTCTTTCTCTCGTTTGATCTCAAAGCACCCACCCCCTCCATCTACTTCTCCACTCTGACACTGGTGCTCACTCCTGTCTTCCAGACCTTCACATAAGAGGTACAGGGTGCATTGGTAGGTAGGGAAGCAGGTAGTTGAAATAGGGATTTTATTTTCTTCTAAATAATTTTTTTTCAGTTTTATTTAACTTATTTCCCTCACCGTGTGTTACTTTTATAAGCAAAAATTAAATAAAGCTATTTTCATTTGGGAAAAAGAACATGTTTAAGGTAGAGGAAAAACCCAACATCCCCAAATTGTGAGAGCAACGTAAGTTCCTAGTATTAATTTTTACTAGAAAATAGATTTGATTGTCTACTTACAAAAGAATTCTTTAAGTTTTCATAAATAGCTGGTTCTGTCATGTTCTACCGAAAATACGTGTATTTAATGTTCCCAAACAATAGCTGAGTGTTAAGTGCACTTGCTGGAACATGATGGCTAACACAATATCAGTCTTAAAAATTTGGCCCATGGCTATTTTCATTCAGAGGTTTAGCTGTGCTGCAAGGCAGCTGAGGATCTGAGGGGTGCCGACATGCTCTGATCTTCCCTGCCCTATCAAGAGAGGAGGAATATGCTGTCCCGACCCCTTCTCACCTTTCAGAGTCTCTCATCCTTTGCATTCAGGCACCTGACTGTTGCTTACCCAAAAATATACATGGAGAGGTGACCAAGGTGGTGACTTCAATAAATGCTTTTGGCTCCTTCCCTCCCTCCCCCAAATTCCCACAGAGATTATGCAACTCCAGCAGAGTTGGGAATGCTGTTCTGACAACTGGAAACCAAAACAGATCCCTTCTAGACCCCTGCAGCAGAGGGTTTCCATAAAGCCTGTAGAAGTGATTGCTGGGGGGAGAGCCTCCAGACCTGCTTGCTGTCTACCCTTATTCCCAGTGCCCAGGTGGAAACTTCCTTGACCCTGTCTACTGCTTACCACCTAACTAAGGAGATGCAGCCTGCTGGGTCTTTCAACTCTATTATCTTTACCTCCAGGGCACCTAGGAGGAGCCTAGCCACGCTGAAGAGTTGCTGCCTGCAAGTCCACACCCACCCTGGTGCTCTCTCAGCCAGATTTAGACCAGTGTCTAAGGAACTCTGACAGACTGACCATTACTGATTGACCTAGACCAGGTGTTTTCAGCTGAGGAAGTCTGTGGACCACCTGAAATAATGTGCAAGGTAGCATGTGCTTAGAAGGTAGTAGAGTATGTAGACTTATGAAAAGAAGAGCTGTACCCTAGGAGCCTCAGAAACCCTGATACATGATCAGGTTGACATCATGAAGAAGCAGAAGCTATGAGGTAGAGAAAAGACAGAAGAAGAAGGAGCTACTTGGGAATGAGACAGGAAGGAGAAGAGACAAATAGCAGCTGAGCTATGTTAGAGGGAGAGCACTTACTCCTTGGGTTCAGGCATTCTTAACTAAAGAAACCCCTGGAGTTATGTTCAAAATAATGTGCGCGTGTGTGGGGTGGTAGGGTATACACATTTTTACTGGGTGTGTACATTTGCCTAGGATAGGATCCGTTACTCTCATTAGATGCTCAAAGGGGTAATATAAAAAAAAGGGAGAAGGTCAACTGGCCTAGAAAATATATTTTCATATACATCTTTTTCTCAAATAGGACTATGTCTATTTCTTAGGAGAAATTAACAGAACAATTAGCCATTTTAAAGTGTACAACTCAGTGGCATATAGTACATTCATGATGTTGTGAATCTATCACCTCTATCTAGTTCCAAAACATTTTCATCAACTCCATACCCATTAAGCAGTCACTCCCAATTCTCCTCTTCCCCTAGTACCTAGCAACAACTAATCTACCTTCTGCCTCTATGGAATTATCTACTTTGGATATTTCATATAAATGGAATCATTCAATATTTGACCATTTGTGCCTGGCTTCTTTCACTTAGCATGTTTTCAAGGTTCATTCACATTGTAGCATGTACAGTATTTCATTCCTTTTTATGGCTGAATAATATTTCATTGTATGTCTGTATCATATTTTGTTTATCAATACAAACATTGATGGATATCTGAGTTGTTTCCACCTTTTGGCTATTGTGAATAGTGTTGCCTTAAACATTTGTGTATAAGTTTTTATGTGGATGTATGTTTTTATTTCTCCTGGGTATATGCCTAGGAATGGAATTGCTGGGTCATATGGTAATTCTATATCTAACTATTTGGGGAACTGCCAAACTGTTTTCCACAGTGGCTGCAACATTTTGCATTCCTACCAGCAATGTATGAGGAGGGTTCCAATTTCTCCACATTCTCCAAAGCAATTGTTAATTTCCATTTTTAATTTTTATAATCCTAGTCGGTGAGAAGTGTCTTTGATTTTCATTTTCCTAATGACTAATGATATTGAGCATCTTATCATGTGTTTATTGGATATTTATATGTCTTCTTTAGAGCAATATATATTCAACTCCTTTGCCCATTTTTAATTGGGCTTTTTGTTGTTGAATTGTAGGAATTCTTCATATATTCTGGATACTTATCAAATATATGATTTCCAAATATTTTCTCCCATGATGTGGATTGTCTTCACTTTCTTGATACTGTCTTGTGATTCGCAAAACTTTAAAATTTTTATGAAGTGCAATGTATCTGTTTTTCTTTTGTTGTTCATGCTTTTAATGTCATATCTAAGAATCCATTGCCAAATCCAAGGACATGAAGATTTATCACTTTGTTTTCTTCTAAGAGTTTTAAAGTTTTGGCTCATATATTTAGGTCTTGGGTCCATTTTGAGTTAATTTTTTTAATATGGTGTGAGTTCATTTTTCTTTATGGCTTTATAAGATTTAAAGATTCTTTTGATGGCAGTGCACAACACACTGTCACGCAAATGAATAAAAGGCATTTTTACAAAAAATATATTACAATTTACCCCCTTGATGTCTTGACATCTGTTTTAAGTTCAATTATTTGGGATATTTGAGTGGCCCAAATAGTAGGGGATATTTACAGAGAGTAGGGAATAAGTTGCCCTAAACAGCATAGAAAACATTTTATTGTGAGAATTAAGAGAAGGAAAACAGGGGCTTCCCTGGTGGTGCAGTGGTTGGGAGTCCGCCTGCCGATGCGGGGGACACGGGTTCGTGCCCCGGTCCAGGAGGATCCCACATGCCGCGGAGCGGCTGGGCCCGTGGGCCATGGCCGCTGGGCCTGCGCATCCAGAGCCTGTGCTCCGCAACGGGAGAGGCCACATCAGTGAGGGGCCTGCGTACCGCAAAAAACAAAACAAAACAAAAAAAAAGAGAAGGAAAACAAATAGAAGAATGAGGAGTCTTTGTAGGCCAGCCATAACCAAATTCCCTATTTATATGGTGATAGCCAAGAAAACAGATCTGAAGTTTTCAGGGTCTCTAACAATATTTTTGGTAGACTTGAAAAGTGTTATAAATATGAATTATATATTTTATGACAAAAAGATCTTGGTAACAAGTCCAGTAGTTATGTTGTTGGAGTGTACGAACTGATAGTTTAGTAAAACATATAGAAAAAGTTAGTGGTATTTATAGCCAAGGAGAAGGGGTAGTTGTGTTCATGGTCAGAGACGTAAGACAGGAGGTAGTGGTGGGAAGTTGGAGTGGGGGAGTAGGATTAAGTGCTAGAGAGTGGGAGGTCCTCTTCCCAGGTGGTTGAGGAGTGGTCTAGGAGGTAGTTGCCCCCTGAGGAAAGCAATAATCTCCATTAATTTTTATAATGGCATTAATAGTACTGTAGTAACCTCTATAAGATTTCCCTTTAGGCATAAGAATATAGAGATGTACACCTTTTGGCAGAGAGTAAAACATAAACCAGGGTCATTGGCTAAGTAAATTATGAACTCAGGACATGTAATAAAATCACTAAAATCAAAGGGAGAAAAGCAATAAATTTATTGTGTCCAATTTGTCAGTGCCTTAGGAAAGATAGCATATAGGCATTGCTGGGACTCTAGTCTTAGTGACTGGCGTGAAGTCTTTCCCCATTGAATGATCTTGGCATTCTTGTCAAAATTCACTTGACTTATATGTGAGAGTTATTTTGGGGCACTCTATTCTATTCCATTGGTCTATATGTGTCTTTATGCCAGAACTACCCCGTTTGATTACTGTAGCTTTATGGTAAGTTTTGTAATCAGGAAGTGTGAGTCCTCCAAATTTGTTCTTCAATTTCAAGGTTGTTTTGGCTATTTAGGGTCCCTTGAGATTCCATATGAATTTTTTCAAATTTATTTTTGGCTGCGTTGGGTCTTTGTTGCTGCACTCGGGCTTTCTCTAGTTGCAGAGAGCAGGGGCTACTCTTTGTTGTGGTGCTCTGGCTTCTCATTGCGGTGGCTTCTCTTGTTGTGGAGCATGGGCTCTAGGCGTGCGGGCTTCAGTAGTTGTGGCACGTGGGCTCAGTAATTGTGGCTCGCAGGCTCAAGAGCACAGGCTCAGTAGTTTGGCGCATGGGCTTAGCTGCTCTGCGGCATGTGGGATCTTCCTGGACCAGGGATCGAACCCGTGTTCCCTGCATCGGCGGGCAGACTCTTAACCACCGCGCCACCAGGGAAGTCCTCATATGAATTTTAAAATAGATTTTCCTGTACCTGAGTAAAACATCGTTGGGATTTTGATAGGGGTTGCACTGAATCCTGTAAATTGTTTTGACTAGTATTGACATCTTAACAATACTGTCTTCAATTCCACAAACATAAGATGTCTTCCCGTTTATTTGTGTTTTGCATTTTTCAGTGTAAAAGTGCTTTTCACCCTTGCTTAAATTTATACTGAAATATTTTATTCTTTTTGATGCTATCGTAAAAAAATTATTCCCTTAATTTCCTTTTCAGATTGTTCCCAGTTGTTGTATAGAAACACAACCAATTTTTATGCATTGATTTATCTGCAACTTTGCTGAATTCATTTCTTAGTTCTAACAGTTTTATTGAGGACTCTTTAGGGTTTTCAACCTATAGGATCATGTCATCTGTGAACAGAGATATTTACTTCTTCCTTTCCAATACAGTCTGGATTTTTTTCTCACCTAATTGCTTGGGCTATGCCTTCCAGTACTATATTGAGTAGAAGTGATGAAGGTGACCTCCTTCTCTCATTTCTGATCTCAAAGGAAAAGCTTTCAATTTTTCACCACTAAGTGTGGTGTTAGTTGTGGGCTTTTCATAGAAAGCATTTATTATGTTGAGGTAGTTTCCTTCTATTCTTAGTTTGCTGAGTGTTTTTATCATGAAAGAGTGTTGAATTTTGTCAAATGTTTTTCCTGCAACAATTGAGATAATCATGTATTTTTTCCTTCCTTCTCTTAATATGGTTTATTACATTACTATATTTTAATATGTTGAACAATACTTACATCCAGGAATAAAGCCCACTTGGTCGTGGTGTATAATCCTTATAATGCACTGCTGAATTACATTTGCTAGTACTTTGGAATTAATATTCATATGGGATATTAGTCTAGTTTTCATTTCTTGTAGTGTCTTTGTCTGGATTTAGTATTAAGATGCAGCTGGCTTGACAGAATGAGTTATGAAGTGTTCCAAATTTTTTGGAAGCATTTGAAAAAGACTGGTGTTAGTTCTTCTTTAAATATTTGGTATAATTTACGAGTGACACCATCCTGTCTTGGGCTTTTCTTTGTTGAGAACTTTTTGATTATTGATTCAATCTCCTTACTCATTACTGTTCTGCTCACATTTTATATTTCTTCAGTATTCAGTCCTGGTAGGTTGTGTGTTTCTAGGAATTTGTCTGTTTCATCCAGGTTATCCAATTTGTTGACATACAATTGTTCATAGTCCTCGCTTTTAATCTTTTTTATATCTGTAAAACTAGTAGTAATGTCCCCTCTGTAAGTTAATTTTAGGTACATAGATATTCTTTTTTTCCCTACTCAACCTAGCAAAAGATTTTTCAATTTTGTTGATCTTTTTGAAGAACTCTTGGTTTCATTTTTTTTCTCTATAGCTTTTCTATTATCTATTCTATTTGTCTCTGCTCTAATCTTTATTATTTCATTCCTTTTAATAGCTTTAGGTTTAATTTGCTGTTCTTTTTCTACCTCCTTGATATGTAAAGTCAGCTTTTCGTGTGAGATCTTTTTTCTTTTTTAATGTAAGTGTTCGTAGCTATAAGTTTCCCTCTAAACTCTGCTTTCACTGCCTCCCATAAATTTTGGTATGATGTGTCATTTTCATTTGTCTCAGATATTTTCTAAGTTCTCTTGTGATTTCTTCTTTGACCCATTGGTCAAAGTTTAATAAACTTTTATTGAGTTCCTTTGGAACCCAAGATCTCTGGGCAGTCCATCTTCATCTTTCTATCTTCCAGTGTTTTCCTATGCTTTTTGTTGTGATATGTCTTTGGTTTTTCAGTTGTAAGATGAAAGGTGTGGAAGGGATGGTGTGGCTCTACCTTATCCAGAACTGGAAGCCTGCAGGTCAGATTTTTGCTGTTTAATAAAGTTGAATCCAGCTCAGGTCTGGCTATGGTCCTACAGCTTCTCAGATGTATGGCAAGACACTTGTACTCTCTTAGCCTGTGTCCTTATTTATTGTTGTAGAGAGAGGTCTTAGGATTTCTAACACTCTGTCTCTATCCATCTCTGAGAATCAAAATGTCTTTTGACGAGAAAGGATACATTTTGATGAGGTCCAATATATTGATTTGTTTTCTGTTAGAGTTTGTTTTTTTGAATTCTAACTTCAAATTTTTTACAAACTCAAAGTCCCTAAGAGTTTCTCCTATTTTTTTTCCTAGAAATTTTATGTTTTACCTTACATTTAGGTCTTTGACACAGTTTCACTCAACTTTTTATACGATGTGAGATAAAGTTATTCTAATTATGATGATGATGATGGTGATCATGATCACGATCACTAATAAAGGTTCAATTGGAACTAGTTGTTCCAACACCAATTATCAAAAAGAGTGTCTATTCCACCATCAAATTGCCTTGGAATCTTTGTGAAAAGCATATATGTGTGAATCTATTTCTTGACTGTTCTGTTCCATTGATCAATTTGTCTATATTTATGCTGATACCACACTGTTTTGATTATGGCACCATTATTATAACTCTTGCAATAAGGTAGTGAAAGTTTTCCAAAATGTTTCTCTTCTCAAAATTGTTTGGACTATTCTCAGTCCTTTGGATTTTTTAATGTAAATTTCAGAATCAGATTGTCAGTTTCTATTAAAAACTGCTGTGATTTAATTTATGTCATGAATGTTTTATAGCTTTCAATGTACAAATCTTACACATCTTTTGTCAAATTTATCCCTAAATAATTCATATTTCTGATGTTACTGTAAATGACATGTTTTAAATTTTATTCTGGCTGTTCATTACTTGCAGAGAGCTGAATATTTTTCCTTAAAATTCATGTTCACCCAGCACTTCAGAATTTGACCTTATTTGAAAATAGGGTCTTTGCAGACATGGTTAATTGAGAATTGAGATCAGAGCATACTGAATTAGGATGGGCCACAAGCTGAGGAATGCCTAGGGCCACCAGAGCTGGAAAAGGTAAGGAAGCATTTTTCCCTAGAGCCTTCAGAGAGAACTTAGCATTACTGTCACTTTGATTTGGACTTCTGGTGTACTGAACTGTGAGAGAATAAATTTCTCAGTTTTTTTAAAGTCACCAAGTTTATGGTTATTTGTTAACAGCAGTCTCAGAAAACTAGAAATACAGCTAAATTTGTATACTGATCTTTTATCCTGCAACCTTTCTAAACTCACTTATTAGCTCTAGCAGTTTTTGTATATTACATAGGATTTTCTACATGGACTATCATGTTTTCTATGAATAAAGATTTTTCTATTTTTTTCCTTTGTAATCTGTATGACTTTTATTTCTCTTTCTTATCTTATTGTACTGGCTAAAACTTCTAATACAGTGTTGAATCTAATTTGTGAAAGTGTCCATTTTTGCCTTGTTTCTTATCTTAGGGGGAAAACATTTAGCCTTTAGGCACACGTCAATATGTAGGTTTTTCATAGATGTATTGTATCAGGTTGAGGAAGGTCTCTTCTATACCTGGTTGCTGAGTATTTTAATAAGAGATTTTTAAAATTTTAGCAAATGTTTTTTTCATTCTCCCTTGAGATGATCATATGTTTTTTTCTCTTTTATGTCAATATGGTGAATTATGATTTTCAAATATTAACCTTGCCTTGAATCCTTGGGATAAACCTTACTTGATGATGGTGTACTGTAATTTTTATATATAATTGAATTAGATTTTACTAAAGTTTTGTTAAGAATTTTTGCATATATGTCCATGAAGGAGATTGGTTTGTAGTTATCTTTCCTTGTAATATAATTGTCTGGTTAGTTATCTGGGTAATTCTACCCTCGTAGGATGAGTTGGGAAGTATTCCGTCCTCTTTAGTTTTCTAAGGATTTGGCATATAATTGGTGTTATGTCATCCTTAAATGTTTAGTAGAATTACCAGTAAAGCCATCTCGACCTATAGTTTTCTTCAGAGGAAGTGTTTTAAATGAAATTTCCATTTACTTAACAACTATAGGCCTTTCTTCTATTCTAATATAAATGTTTATACTATAAAATTTCCTGAGTGCTACTTTTGCCACATCCCACAGATTATTATATGTTGTTTTCATTTTCACTCAGTTCAAAATATAATTTCCCTTTTGATTTCTTCTTTGAGTTATTTAGATCTGTATTATTTCATGTTAATTTAAATATTTGGGGATTTTTCAGAGATCTTTCTCTCATTAGCTCCTCGTTTAACTCTATTGTGCTCAAAATAGCATACATTTTATGATTTGAATCCTGTTAACATTATTGAGGCTTATTTTATGGTCCTGAATATGGACAATCTTGGTAAGTATTCCACGTGCATGTGAAACAAATGTTCTATTGTTGTTGGTGGCAAGTTCTACAATTGTCAACTAGGTGAATTGGTTCATAGTGTTGTACTTGCTGATTTTCTGTCTACTTATTCTATCAATATTTTAGAGAAGGTGACTGTAATTGTGGATTTGTCTGTTTATCCTTGTAGTTCTATCAATTTTGGCTTCATGTATTTTGAAGCACTGTGATATATGAATGTTTATGATTGTTTTGTCCTCTTGACAAACTCACCACTTAAAATGATGTAATGACATTCTATGACCATAATTTCCCTGGTATTATTCTTTTCTCTGAAATTTATTGTAACTGGTATCAATATAGCCACTCAAGCTTTGCTCTGACTAGTGTTAAGATTGTTCATCTTTTTCTATTCTTTTACTTGTAATCAGTTTGTATCTTTAAATTTAAATTAAGGTTCTTATAGGCAGTATATATTTGTGTCTTGCTTTTCTATACAATCTGACAATCTCTGCTTTATAATTGAGGTCTTTAGACCATTTACATTAATGTGATTATTGGTATTGACATGTTTGGGTTTTAATCAGGTATCTTGCTATTTGTTTACATTTGTCTCATCTGTTCTTTGTTCTCTTTTCCCTCCAACATTTTTTTGATTGAGTATTCTTAAGATTCCATTTTATCTCATATGTTGGTAATATACATTTTTAACATTTCAGAACCTACCTTCAAGTGATATTAAGGTATAGAATAAGAACTTTAAAATTGTGTACTTCCATTCCCTATCTCCTGGCCTTTGTGCTACTATTGACATACATTTTACTCCCACATGTTATAAATTCTACAATACACAGTTGGGGGCAATCCGAAGGCTCATGTTGTTTCCCCTCTCTCAGAGAACTTTTCCCTCGACTGTCTGATGTTCAGCAACTGAAAATTGTTCTTTTATATATTTTGTCCTGATTTTAGTTGTTTTAGTTAGGGAAGTAAATCCAGTCCCTGTTACTCTATTTTCATTTGAAGCATAAATGTGGCTTGATGTCTCACGTGATGGTTAATTTTGAAGGCTTTATTTCACTTCTAATCAAAGTGCATTTCCTATGTATCTCAACTCCCTGGAAGAGTCCAGTGTCTGTGCACTCTTCCTCTGGCTAGAAAATTCAAACTGCATTGCTTTCTTTGGTCACAAGGTGGCCCTTAAGTTTATTTTCTGAATTTCCTTCAATAGATTTGTATTTTTAAAGAAAAAAATTCAGTAATTATTTGTATTCAACTGTTATATTATCTGCATTATTATTTCAATTTTGTTAGAAATACATAAGGATTCAAACATGTATCCTTATCATTTTCTGAATATCACTAAATCTATACTTACTCAGTTTTTCATTCATCAGATATCTACTAGATATGTATGATGTGCTAAAACTCCAATGACCCAGTCCATATCTACATCTCAAAACTTTCTTGAACACCGTTTTTCTTTGATAACAAAGGGAACACTCTCTAATCTCACTGCCTTCTCTTTGCTAGATTTTTTAGGCATTTATGGGAAGAATTGGTCTATCCCTTTTGTGGAGAATGGCCACTGTGAGGGAGAAAAGGAGGCTCAACACATAGAAATGATGTCAACAGGCAAATGCAGCCAGACCTTAGATATAGCTGTTCTCCTCAAAGGAACTTCATGCCCTGCTCCTTTATTGTCTTTTGCTCACTTTCTGCTGGTTGTTTCTTGCCCAAGCATTTTACATGGAGCCTGACCACTCACATACTACTCCCTTAGATGCCCTTTCAGATCCAAACACTCTGTTAAGAGCCAAGGGAAGCTGGTTAGCAGAAAGCATTCTGTCCAGAGACTAGAATCCTAAACTCATCATTCTCTGAGGTTGACAGGGCACCTTGAATCTACCTATATACGAAGAGATGTACATTTTTCTGGGCATATGCATGTCTAACCTATCAAGGTATACCATGGATTCACTCACATATGAGCTTCCAATTTCTTTTCATGAAGGAAATGCTGAATATCCTTAGGCCAAGAAAGCCAGAATGCTTCTGTTTTCCATAGAAGCTGGTGCAAATATTGGTAATCAAGAGCGGTAAGTCTGGGAGACTTCCCTGGCAGTCCAGTGGTTGAGACTCTGCGCTTCCACTGCAGGGGACGCAGGTTTGATCCCCAGTCAGGAATTAAGATCCCGCATGGCGTGGCTAAAAAATAAAATAAGAAAAAGAGTGAGAAGTTTGGTAGGGCATAAGCTTCTCAGTTCATCAATTTTCCTGTCTTTTGAACTTTAGCCTTTCTCTCTATAAACTTGTCTCACATGAATGTAATACCTTGTGTCTCAAGCACCTGGAGGAAGGAGGGCTTTGAAATTGATTAGGCATCTGATTCATGATGTCTGTGGTTTGCTGTGTTACATGTCATTTTCACCTGCCTAGCCACTTTTCCCTTTGGTTTCCTAAGTGCTATTGTGATGTTATATTCTAGAGCAGGGTTACCAAACTTTTTCTGTTAGGGCCAGATAATAAACATGTAGGCTTTACAGGTGGGCCATACCATTTCTTTCACAACTATTCAATTCTGCCACTGTAGGCCAAAACCAGCCATAGATAATATGTAAATTAATAAACATGTCTGTATTCCAATTAAACTTTATGGACACCAAAATATGAATTTCATATGATTTCTACATGTCACAAAATATTCTTGATTTTTTTCAACCATTAAAAAACATAAAATTTATTCTTAGCTCATTGGCCAAAAAAATAAGCAGTAGGCCAGATTTGGCTCATGGCCTGTGGTTTGCCAACTTCTGTTCTAGAATTCTAAGTTTATTTCCACAAAAGAAATAATATGCATAATATGTATTTCACCTACTTAGCACACTGCAAGGCAACTTTTTTTCCCAAGTTCTACTGGAACACTTAAACCCAAGAGTCCTCCAATCAATCTTCTCATAAAGGTGTCCACATTTGGGTATCCACTGAATTCACTGACATGATCTCCTGGCAACCAACTCAATATAGGATAACTTTTCACATTCATAGGTTTCACGGGGGTGGTGTGAGGAGGCACTGTCTCAAATTTTAAGTGAGCTGTTCCCTCACACATTGTATAGTCTCATGAATTATGGAGGTTTCTTGGGAAAGAACTACACCTAAGAAAGACCCAGACAGGCAAGGTCTTTCCATGAAGCTAAACGGGGAGAGGGGATTTATCCAGTTTATAAAACAGAGTGAAGATTCAATTCATTGGGAATTCCAGAGACATAGTGGGACTTTCTCACCTTAAGGATTCCTGAACATCAACAACCTGTGGAGATGGTGAGAATGGGGCACAACAGAGGAATGGACTTACCTACCCCTTAGCCTATTGGACTTGTTTGTGAGTATAGGGAAGACCTGGCTTTGGGAACTTCCCCAAATAGCTGAAGGTAATATCTAAAGGGTTGGGTCATGCATATGCCACTGGGAATGAGCTTAAAGAAAGCTTACAAACTTATTGCCTCAAGTGCACACAAAAGCCCTGGGAGGTGATTATTATCTTCATCTTGCTGATAAACATAATGATTTTTAAAGAGGTATGTCTCATCATTATTAGGTTTACACTTCTAAATAAGAGACCAAGGTAAGCTAAAACCAAGATTCTGTGACAAGTGCTTAGTAAGTGCTCACATTGCTTTATCAGGTTGTCAATCTCTTTCATTAAGTAGTATGTGTTGTTTTGAAAAATGAGAAAATAGAGGGAGTGCCCTGGCAGTCCAGTGGTGAGGACTTGGAGCTCTCACTGCTATGGCCCGGGTTCAATCCCTGGTCTGGGAACTAAGATCCCACAAGCCAGGCAGCACGGCCAAAGGAAATAAAAAGTACATGGAGGATATAATGTGTGGGTTGCCAGGACCTCAAATCTTGAAAATGAGGATGCCCTCTGAGAGTTCTAAATGGATAAATCTGATAGACAATGAACATGGCTTTCTGTCTCTGTGAATAACACAAGGAATTATCTGTGGATGTGATACTGAAAACGTTGGGAAGATCTAGTACTCAAATCAGCATCATTTGGCAGTTGTCCAATGCAGGTAAAAAAATAAAAAGGGCGAGAAAATAGAGATAAGAAAATAAAAATTATTCATAATTCTACCATAAAGAGATCATTTTACTTTATATATCCTTAGACTGTCTATTCAGATATAAAATATATACGATTTTAAGGGAAAAAAACAGAGAATGCTTTTTTAAACTGCTTTATTAATGTCACAATATATAAAGAACATCTCTCCATGCAATAGGTAAAACTCTCCTGTTGACAGAAACTTACAGATTGGGTCAGAAACACAACATTCAGTTAGAAGCTGGTAATAGGAGACCCACAAGAAACAAGTAACACCAAAAGGTTTACAACAAAGGTACGTCACAAACATGTAAGTTTAGGAAGCAGGTGTGTCTCCCTACTAACTTCAGGGAAAATATCAGGATTCAAGGCATAAGGCAAAACTCATCATGATGGTCATGGTGAGGGGGGTCAGTGCTAACTGCCCGCAGACTATGACTCAACTGCTTTTCCCTCAGCTTTTCCATCAGCTGCCTCACCTCCTCCCCAATCCTTTCCATATTCTCTTCTCTCATCCTTGCCTGTGGCTCTTCAAGCCTCTGAGTCATGTCCCATCTATACTGCAGGATGGGCTGCCTAACACGGAACCTCCTACGATTTCCTCTAGGTACACAATATTCACCAGCTTCCAAAGGGAGGGCGAAAGGCTCTCCTTTATTAGCATCCTGCCCCTTTTCATCCTTGTTTTCATTCTCCTGGTTGGCATTTTCCATGTAGAGATTTTTTACTGCTTGTTCCTCTTTGGACGCCATTGCTCCTAGGAGACAAAAGAGAGAAGAGACTATTTTCTGGGTGGACTGATCAGCACCGAGGACAGAGGCCCTACTAAGCACCTCTCAAGACTTCCAGCCCCGGATGTAAAGGCTCTTCAAATTTTCGTTTTCCCACCTGAGAGGCTCCTTATGCCCTCTAGGGGGCCCCCAGTCCAAGCTCTCCCCCCTCCCTCGCCCAAAACCGACCATTTTCCCTGCCTATCCATGCCCACGTCTCTGCAGGCACCAAAATGGAGGACAGGGTAGGGGGTGGTATTTGGGGGGTCTTAGGGCTATCCACACGTACCCCCCACATCCCAACTGTCCCCCGCACAGACCTGGGCCTATCCTCGCGGTCTCCTGCTCCTCCCGATTCTTGCTGCAAGTGCGCCGCCGCAACACTTCGACTCGCAGACCTGCAGAGAGTAAGGGTGGGGGAAGGGGGGCTGCTGCATCCGGACGCTCGGCCCCTTCTCAGCCCCGCATCTCCCACCCCCGGCCACCCCCACCCAGCGTCCCCCGCTCCCATCCTCAGCCGCCCCCGCGCCGACCACCATTTTCTACCCCGAGAAGAAAGGGGGCGGGGCGGGGGTGTCGGAAAAGCTCGCTGTGTTGCGAGAAGCAGGCAGCCGCTTCAGGGCCGCGCAACCCGCCCCCAGAGAAGGCCTACCGTTTTCTGTGGCCAAACGCCAGGCCGCAGGGGGCATGGGGGCTGCGGACTCCGCCCCGGGGCAACCGGATCCCCGGGGAGGGGTCCACAGGCCGTGTCCGCTTGCTCACGCCACCTCTGGGGACCCCCCTCCGGGTTCCTTACCTGCTGCCCCCGCGCCTCCTACCCTTGGGGGCCGACCTCGGCCCGCAGTCCCTCAGGGTCACCGGGAGCAGGGACCGAGAAGGTAGCGAGCAACGGCCGAGTCTAACACTAGAGCAGGGCAAGCGCGAGTTGGCGCGGGCCGGTCACGTGCGCCCTCCGTCACCGCGGGACGCCACGCCTTCGCGCCGCCCCCTTCTGCCCCACGGGGTCGCTCAGAACCGGTGGTGCTCACCTCCCCCTGCCCCCCATGTCACTTGTCCGAACACCGGCTTGGGCCCCGACGCTCTCCTTTCTTTGTGTGTTCCTGGGCCTTTCTCTAATGGCCACGGAAGGGCAGTATCTTCCCGGGGGGCGGGGGGCCGTTGGCCATTACCAGTGCTCTTCTGGAGACTTGCTTTTGCCCTCCTCTGCTCCCAGGACACGCCTCCTTCCACCTGCTGTGCTTTCTGCTACCAATCTCTCCCTTTTCCCTCCACTAAAATGCATAGAAGAAATGTGTCTGGAAAAGACCCCAGGAGAGAGGATTTTTAAAAATTCTTTATACCTCTCTGTTTTGTTCCTTTTATTTTAGACAAAAAAGTCAGTATACTTTTAAAAAAGGAAGTAAATCGTTTTTATTTGAAAAACAGCGTTAAAGTTGGAAAAAAGACCAACCACCTGTCTCTTCTGCGAAGTCATTATATAAATATAGACTCTACAGGCAGCTACGTTTTTAGAATTTGGAAAAGGACAAGGCAGCTGATGGCTCCTCTTGTGAGTGGCCTCTAGATACATGAGGCCCTTCCATGAGGTGAGCCAATAAGTGTGTAGTACAGCAGAGCCTTGTTTGTTTTTCAGAACTAAAACAACAACAAACTCCTTCACAAATTTCTGATTCAAAAGGCAATAAGTATGCCTATTTGCAAATCGCATGATCATGTATTGATAGACTCCTAAGGGATCTACAATAAACCTACTGTAGAAGTAAGAATTTAATTTAGCAGGGTTGTAGTTATGGATAGATATACAAAAACTCAGTTGTGTTCCTGTATGCTAGCAATGAACCATTGGAAATTGAAATTTTGTGTGTGTGTATGAAATGTATGATAGGTTCCAAAAATGTGAAATACTTAGGGATAAATTTAAGAAAACATGTAGAAAACTTATACATTGAAAACTACAAAAGACTGCTGAAAGAAGCTAAAGATCAAAATAAATGTGAAGGTAAACCATGATCCTGGGTCAAGAATTTCAGTACTGTTAAGATACTAATTCTCTCCAAATTGATCTATAAATTCAGTGCAGTCAAAATAAAACTTGCAGCAGGCAACTTCATGTAAACTGATAAACTTAACCCCAAATTTCTATGGAAATGCAAAGTGCCTAGAATAGACAAAATAATTTTGAAAAGAAAACCACAAATCTGGAAAATTGCATTATCTGAGTTCCAGACTTATGATGTAGTAGTAAAGGTAGTGTAGTAGTGGCATGTACAGACATTGGGCTTATCAAAAAAAAATGTCTGCTCTTTGAAAGATATGGTTAAGAAAATGAAGTGGGAATCTGGGAGAAAATACTTAGAATATGTGTAACCAACAAAAGGTTTGTATCCAGAAGATATATAAAGAACTCTTAAATTTCAAAATAAGAAGGCAAACAATGCAATTAAAAATGATCAAAAAGAATAATATATGAAAAACATTAAAAAGAAGACTAAAAACCAAAAATGAACAAAAATTTCACAGAAGTACATATGCAAATTACCAATGAGCTCATGGAAAGATCCTCAATCTCGTTAATCACCAGGAAAATGTAAAAAACAAGACAAAACAAAACCCAGAATTACATATCACTGCACACTCATCTGAGTAGCTAATATTTAAAAGTCAGACAACCCTTAGTATTTTTTTAAATAGTAGCCTCTTATCCATGTTTTTACATCACCACTTTTTTTTTAAAGTCTTTATTGAATTCGTTACAAAATTGCTTCTGTTTTATGTTTTGGTTTTTTTTGGCCATAAGGCATGTGGGATCTTAGTTCGCATCCCCTGCATTGGAGGGCGAAGTCTTAACCACTGGACCACCAGAGAAGTCCCCAATCCTAAGTATTTTTGAGGATATGGAACAACTGGGACTCTCATTCATTGCTGGTAAGAAGTTCACCCACCTTGAAAGATTTCAACAGTTTCTTGAAAAGTTAAACTTACACTTACCATATGTCCCAGAAATTCCACTCTTAGGAATTTTCCCAAGCAGAATTTAAAACATTTCCTCAAAAAGATTTGCACAGGAATGTTCATAGCAATTTCATTTATGATAGGCCCTAAGTGGGTACAATCCAAATGTCCATCAAGAAATGAATAGAGAAACAAATTTGATGTTTTCATGAATTAGAATACTACTAAGCAATAGAAAGAGGCAAACTACTGGTACAAGCAATAACAGAGATGCATCTCAAAAAATATTATACTTAGGGAAAGATACCAGACACAAAAGAGTACATTCTGCATGATTCCATTTATATAAAGTTAGAGGCAAAACTAAATTATATTGATATAAATTTAATCAAATCAATGTTTGCCTGGCTTGAAGGTTGCAATTTTTCTGACTGTAAAAGGGGCAAAACAGAACTTTCTTAGCTGAGGGAAATGTTCTCTATCTTGACAGAGTAGTAACTCCACTGGAAAATGCATTTTCATTGAACTGTATAGTTAAAATGTATGTATCTTATTGTATGTAAATTATACCCCAGTAAAGGAAATTAAAAATCAAATTATCTAGGAATAAATCTTATTAAATACTTACAAGACCTCTACACTGAAAATTATAAAATACTTCTGAGAAACATTAAAGAAGACCTAAATAAGTATAGAAATATGGATTGAAAGACTCAATATTTTCAAGTTGTCAATTATTCCCAAATTGATATATAAATTCAATGCAATCCATATAAAAATCCCAGCAGGTTATTTTTCTGTTGGCAAGCAGATTCCAACTACGTATATGAAAATGCAAAGAAAGAGCCAAATATATCCAAGACAACTTTGAAAAAGAGAGCTCCAAGATTTCCATACTAGGTACCAAACTTAATACAATGCTATAGTGAATAAATAGTATGACATTGTCTCAAATATTAACATATATGTGTATACACACAGACACAGGCACACACGTATGGACCTGTGAAACATACCTTGATTTATGGCAAAGATGACAGTGCAGTGGAGAAAGGATTTAAAAAAAAAAGTCATAGCAGTTCAAATAAATATCCATGGGTGAAGGATATTTGTTAACTCCACCTAAGTAACACACAAAAATAAATTCCCAGAGGATTGCAGATCTAAATGGGAAAGGTAAAAATGTCATTCTAATGCAAAATGCACAGGAAATCATCTTCATGACTTTGGAGTAGGCAGTGTTCTTAAAGAGGGCACAAAAAGGACTAATTACAAAGGATAAAAAAGATTATAAATTGTACTTTATTAGTATCAGAAACTTCTATTCATCAAAAGACATATCAAAAGAATAAGGAAGCAAGCCACAAGCTAGGAGAAGATTTTTCGAACACATATATCTGAGAAATGATTTGTATCTATAATGTATAAAGAACTCTCAAAAATGAATAAGAAAAAGACAACCCAATAGAAAACTGGGCAAACACTTTAAAACAGCAACTCAAAAAACTGAATACCCAAATGTCTAGTAAATTTGTGAAAATATGCTCATCTTCATTCTCTTGCAGAGAAATGCAAATTGAAACCAAAATGTGATACCACTAAACACCACCCAGAATGTCTAAAATAATAAAGACAGAAAATATCAAGTGTTTTACAAGTACAATTAGAACTGGTACTATCACTTTGGAAAACTATTTGGAAGAATATATAAAAGTAAACATATGTATACTCTATGACCCAGCACTCTCACTCTAGATTCACCCATAATAAAAATGTCTGCATTGGTTTACCAAACAACATTTACACCTATGTTCATAATAGCACTTTTTAAACTGCCCAATATTACCAAGTACCCAAATGTTCTTCATCAGGAAAATGTACAGGTTAATTGTGTATTAACACAGTGTATTATTCAGCAATAAAAATGTACAAATTAGAGGACCTTCAACGTGGCAGGGTAGTAAGATGTGGAGATCACCTTCCTCCCCACAATATATCAAAAATACATCTACATGTGTAACAACACCTACAGAACACCTACTGAAGGCTGGCAGAAGACCTCAGACTCCCCAAAAGTCAAGAAACTCTCCACATACCTGGCTGTGTGGCTGACAGGGATTTGGTGCTCCAGCCAGGTGTCAGGCCTGAGCATCTGAGGTGGGAGAGCCGAATTCAGGACATTGCTCCACCAGAGACCTCCTGGCCCCACGTAATATCAATCGGCGAGAGCTCTGCCAGAGATCTCCATCTCAACACTAAGACCCAGCTCCACTCAACAACCAGCAAGCTCCAGTGCTGACACCCCATGCCACACAATTAGCAAGACAGGAACACAACCCCAACCATTAGCATAGAGGCTGGCTGAAATCATACTAAGTTCACAGACACCCCAAAACACACCACCGGACTCGGTCCTGCCCACCAGAAAGACAAAATCCAGCCTCATCCACCAGAACACAGGCACCAGTCCACTCCACCAGGAAGCCAACACAACCCACTGAACCAGCCTTAGTCACTAGGGGTAGACACCAAAAGCAACGGGAGCTATGAACATGCAGCCTGCGAAAAGGATACCCCAAACAGAGTAAGTTAAGCAACATGAGAAGACAGAGAAACATACAGCAGATAAAGGAGCAAGGTAAAAAACCCACCAGACCAAACAAATGAAGAGGAAATAGGCAGTCTATCTGAAAAAGAATTCAGAGTAATGATAGTAAAGATGATCCAAAATCTTGGAAATAGAATGGAGAAAATACAAGACAGGTTTAAGAAGGACCTAGAAGAACTAAAGAGCAAATAAACAATGATGAACAACACAATAAATGAAATTAAAAATTCTCTAAAAGGAATCAATAGCAGAATTACTGAGGCATAAGAATGGTTAAGTGACCTGGAAGATAAAATAGTGGAAATAACTACCACAGAGCAGAATAAAGAAAAAAGAATGAAAAGGATTGAGGACAGTCTCAGAGACCTCTGGGACAACATTAAATGCACCAACATTCTAATTATAGGGGTCCCAGAAAAAGAAGGGAAAAAGAAAGGGTCTGAGAAAATATTTGAAGAGATTATAGTTGAAAATTTCCCTAATATGGCAAGGGAAATAATCAATCAATTGCAGGAATTGCAAAGAGTCCCATACAGGATAAATCCAAGGAGAAACACACAAAGACACATATTAATCAAACTATCAAAAATTATATATAAAGAAAAAAATATTAAAAGCAGCAAGGGAAAAACAGCAAATAGCATACAAGGAAATCCCCATAAGGTTAACAGCTGATCTTTCAGCAGAAACTCTGCAAGCCAGAAGGGAGTGGCAGGACATATTTAAAGTGATGAAGGGGAAAATCCTCCAACCAAGATTACTCTACCCAGCAAGGATCTCATTCAGATTTGACGGAGAAATTAAAACCTTTAGAGACAAGCAAAAACTTAGAGAATTCAGCACCACCAAACCAGCTTCACAACAAATGCTAAAGGAATTTCTCTAGGCAGGAAACACAAGAGAAGGAAAAGACCTACAATAACAAGCCCAGAACAATTAAGAAAATGATAATAGGAACATACGTATTGATAAGTACCTTAAATGTAAATGGATTAAATGCTCCAAACGAAAGGCATAGACTGGCTGAATGGATACAAAAACAAGACCCATATATATGCTGTCAACAAGAGACCCACTCCAGACTTAGGGACACATACAGACTGAAAGTGAGGGGATGGAAATATATTCCATGCAAATGGAAATCAAAAGAAAGCTGGAGTAGCAATTCTCATATCAGACACAATTGACTTTAAAATAAAGACTATTACAAGAGATAAAGAAGGACACTACATAATGATCAAGGGATCAATCCACGAAGAAGATATAACAATTGTAAATATTTACACACTCAACATAGGAGCACCTCAAAACATAAGGAAAATGTTAACACCATAAAAGGGGAAACCGACAGTAACACAATAATATTTGGGGACTTTAACACCCCACTTTCACCAATGGACAGATAACCAAAATGAAAATAAATAAGGAAACACAAGCTTTAAATGATACATTAAACAAGGTGGACTTAATTGATATTTATAGGACATTACATCCAAAACAACAGAATACACCTTCTTCTAAAGTGCTCATGGAACATTCTCCAGGATAGATCATATCTTGAGTCACAAATCAAGCCTTGGAAATTTAAGAAGATTGAAATCGTATCAAGTATCTTTTCCGATGACAAGACTATGAGACTAGATATAAATTACAGGAAAAAAAACTGTAAAAAGTACAAACACATGGAGGGTAAACAATACACTACTAAATAACCAAAGATTCACTGAAGAAATCAAAGAGGAAATCAAAAAATACCTAGAGACAAATGATAAAGAAAACACGATGACACAGAACCTATGGGATGCAGCAAAAGCAGTTCTAAGAGGGAAGATTATAGCAATACAATCCTACCTCAAAAAACAAGAAAAATCTCAAATAAACAGCCTAACCTTACACCTAAAGCAATTAGAGAAAGAAGAACAAAAAAACTCCAAAGTTAGCAGAAGGAAAGAAATCATAAATATCAGATCAGAAATAAATGAAAAAGAAATGTAGGAAACGATAGCAAAGATCAATAAAACTAAAAGCTGGTTCTTTGAGAAGATAAACAAAATTGATAAACCATTAGCCAGACTCATCGAGAAAAAAAGGGAGAAGACTCAAACCAACAGAATTAGAAATGAAAAAGGAGAAGTAACAACTGACACTGCAGAAATACAAAGGATCATGAGAGATTACTACAAGCAACTATGTGCCAAGAAAATGGACAACCTAGAAGAAATGGACAAATTCTTAGAAAAGCACAACCTTTTGAGACTGAGCCAGGAAGAAATAGAAACTATAAACAGACCAATCACAAGCACTGAAATTGAAACTGTGATTAAAAATCTTCAAATAAACAACAGCCCAGGACCAGATGGATTCAATGGCAAATTCTATCAGACATTTAGAGAAGAGCTAACACCTATCCTTCTCAAACTCTTCCAAAATATAGCAGAGGGGGGAACACTCCCAAACACATTCTACAAGGCCACCATCACCCTGATACCAAACCCAGACAAAGATGTCACAAAAAAAAGAAAACTACAGGTCAATATCACTGATGAACATAGATGCAAAAATCCTCAAGAAAATGCTGGCAAACAGAATCCAGCAGCACACTAAAAGGATCATACACCATGGTCAAGTGGGGTTTATCCCAGGAATGCAAGGATTCTTCAATATACACAAACCAATCAATGTGATACACCATATTAACAAATTGAAGGAGAAAAATAATAAGGTAATCTCAATAGATGCAGAAAAAGCTTTCAACAAAATTCAATGCCAATTTATGATAAAAACTCTCCAGAGAGTGGGCATTGAGGGAACCTACCTCAACACAATAAAAGCCATATATGATAAACCCACAGCCAACATCATTCTGAATGGTGAAAAACTGAAACCATTTCCACTAAGATCAGGAAGAAGACAAGGGTGCCCACACTCACCACTATTATTGAACATAGTTTTGGAAGTTTTAGCCACAGCAATCAGAGAAGAAAACAAAATAAAAGGAATACAAATTGGAAAAGAAGAAGAAAAACTGTCACTGTTTGCGGATGACATGCTGCTATACATAGAAAATCCTAAAGATGCCACCAGTAAACTACTCGAGCTAATGAATGAATTTGGTAAAGTAGCAGGATACAAAATTAATGCACAGAAATCTCTTGCTTTCCTATACACTAACAATGAAAAATCTGAGAGAGAAATTAAGGAAACACTCCCATTTACCATTGCAACAGAAAGAATAAAATACCTAGGAATAAACCTACCTAAGGCGACAAAAGACCTGGATGCAGAAAAATATAAGACACTGATGAAAGAAATTAAAGATGATACAAATAAATGGAGAGATATACCATTTTCTTGGATTGGAAGAATCAACACTGTTAAAATGACTATACAACCAAAGCAATCTACAGATTCAATGCAATCCCTATCAAACTACCACTGGCATTTTTCACAGAACTAGAACAAAACATTTCACAATTTGTATGGAAACACAAAGGATCCCGAATAGCCAAAGCAATTTTGAGAAAGAAAAACAGAGCTGGAGGAATCAGGCTCCCAGCCTTCAGACTATACTACAAAGCTATAGTAATCAAGACACTATGGTAGTAGCATGAAAATAGAAAAATAGATCAATGGAACAGGAGAGAAAGCCCAGAGATAAACCCACACACATATAGTCACCTTATTTTTGATACAGGAGGCAAGAATATACAATGGAGAAAAGACAGCCTCTTCAATAAGTTGTGCTGGGAAATCTGGACAGCTACGTGTAAAAGAATGAAATTAGAACACTCCCTAACACCATACACAAAAATAAACTCAAAATGGATTAAAGACCTAAATGTAAGGCCAGACCCTATAAAACTCTTAGAGGAAAGCATAGGCAGAACAATATCACATAAATCACAGCAAGATCCTTTTTGACCCACCTCCTAGAGAAATGGAAAAAAAACAAAAATAAACAAATGGGACCTAATGAAACTTAACAGCTTTTGCACAACAAAGGAAAGTATAAACAAGATGAAAAGACAACACTCAGAATGGGAGAAAATGTTTGCAAATGAAGCAACTGGCAAAGGATTAATCTCCAAAATTAGCAAGCAGCTCATGCAGCTCAATATCAAAGAAAGAAACAACCCAATCCAAAAATGGGCAGAAGACCTAAATCAACATTTCTCCAAAGAAGATATACAGATTTCCAACAAACACATGAAAGGATGCTCAACATCACTAATCATTAGAGAAATGCAAATCAAAACTACAGTGAGGTATCACCTCACACCGGTCAGAACGGCCATCATCAAAATATCTACAAAAAATAAATGCTGGAAAGGCTGTGGAGGAAAGGGAACCCTCTTCCATTCTTGGTGGGAATGTAAATTGATAGAGCCACTATGGAGAACACTATGGAGGTTCCTTAAAAAACTAAAAATAGAACTACCATATGACCCAGCAATCCCACTACTGGGCATATACCCTGAGAAAACCATAAGTCAAAAACAGTCACGTACCACAATGTTCATTGCAGCTCTATTTACAATAGCCAGGACATGGAAGCAACCTAAGTGTCCATCGACAGATGAATGGATAAAGAAGATGTGGCACATATATACAATGGAATATTACTCAGCCATAAAAAGAAACAAAATTGAGTTATTTGTGGTGAGGTGGATGGACCTAGAGTCTGTCCTACAGAGTGAAGTAAGTCAGAAAGAGAAAAACAAACACCATGTGCTAACACATATATATGGAATCTAAAAAAACGAAATGGTTCTGAAGAACCTAGGGGCAGGACAGGAATAAAGACGCAGGGGTAAAGAATGGACTTGAGGACACGGGGAGGGGGACGTGTAAGCTGGGATGAAGTGAGAGAGTGGCACTGACATATATACACTACCAAATGTAAAATAGGTAGCTAAAGGGAAGCAGCCGCATAACACAGGGAGATCAGCTCGGTGCTTTGTGACCACCTAGAGGGGTGGGATAGGGAGGGTGGGAGGGAGACGCAAGCGCGAGTGGATATGAAGATATATGTATACGTATATCTGATTCACTCTGTAATACAGCAGCAACTAACACAACAATGTAAAGCAATTATATTCCAAGAAAGATGTTAAAAATGTACAAATTTCAACTACACATAATATAAATGGATCTCACAAACATAATATTGAGATAAAGAAGCCAGAGTGAAAAAGAATAATGTATATGAGTTTGTATGTATTTAAACATAGGCATAACCATCATAAATATCTATGATGCTAGAATTCAGGGTGGCAGTCTTGGGTAAATGACTGGAATGGAATTTCTACAGTGTTGTTAATGTTCCGGGTTTTTTGTTTTGAGTGTTCGTTAAATGGTTTTAATTTGTAAAAGTTTATTGAGCTACATATTTATGATTTGAGCACTTTTACATATGTATTTTATTTCTAGTAAAATATTCCCTAAATGCCGAACAAGCTTACATCATTCCTCTCATAGTAAACTTAAACTCAAAAAAAAATTCTCACATTATTGGTGGGTATATAATTTGGTACATTCTTTTTTAAAAATTTTATTTTATTGAAGTACAGTTGATTTACAATGTTGTGTTAATTTCTACTGTAAAGTGATTCAGTTATACATATATACTTTTTTTTCATATTCTTTTCTACTGTTGTTTATCACAGGATATTGAGTTTAGCTCCCTGTGCTTTACAGTAGGACCTTGTTGTTTATCTGTAATTTGGTTCATTCTTTCTGGAGAGCTATTTGACAGGAATTATTAAAAGAAATGTTCATATTGTTTGATATAGTCATTTAATTTTTTGCATTCTGTTCTACAGAAAAAAATCATACATGTGTGGAAAGATTTGCACATAAAGATGTTCTTTGTAGTAAAACAAATAAAGCCAAACAATAGAAGAAACAAAATATACAAATATAGATTATTGGGCTTAAACAAGTTATTGCCTATCCACATAATTGAGTTCTGTTAAGTAGTAAAAGTACACTGTAAAAGTGTATTTAATGATAAAGAATACCTTTCATGATTTACACTTTAAATAATAGAAAAGTAGATTAGAAACAATATGCTCAATGGGATTGTAATATATATCTATATGCATATGTATACATATAAACATAGAATGTAATGATAAAATATAATCAATCCTTATTTCTGAATATTCTTATACAATCAATATTAAAACAAGCAATTTCTGTACGTAAAACCACCAGAAACAAACATAGCAAATAAACTAGGAAATATGCACAATATATATCATGAATTCATTTTAACTTCATTTTTCCATGCTTCAGAAAAAAGTGATATGGAGAAAACCTTTCTTTTCACATGAAAAATCTATCACTCCCTTCACAGTTTGTTTAGGATACAGGATAAGCCACTGTAATAGAGACCCCAAGAATAAAATGGTTCAGACAAGAGGGAAGTGTATTTCTCTCATACAAAATAGTCCAGAGATAGGAAGGGACTTTTGGGCAGGTGAATTTGTCTGCTGTATAGGTCAGGTGCCTTCTATTCTGTTGCTCTGCTATCTCCTAGAGTGTTGTCCTTATACTTTGTCTGAGTTCTAGGACACAGGAAGCAGGAAAGAGAAAGTAGTAGGAAAACAATTCCCTTTTAAAAATTGATACAGAAGTTGCACGTTCCACATCTGCTCATATTCTATTGCAAAGAACTTGAACAAAAGACATACTGTACTTGGCTACAAAGGAGGCTAGGGAATGTTAATTTCTTGTTGAGTGATCAAGAGTTCTTCTAAAACATTGGGAAAGGAAATCCTGTTACTTAGAGGAAGATAGGGAAAATTGTCACTGGGGGCAATTAGCAGTCTTGGGTAAAATAAGTGATGGCAATAAAGTTAACAATCATCACCCAAACTTTGGTAAAGTTGATCATCTGAGATACTACATCCACACACAATTCCATTTAGTGCAAAACAAAGTTTTCTCTATGTCTAAGAAAAATCAACTGGGTGAATAGCCGTGTGGTGTACAGAGACCCTGATCATCCATATTTACTATAACTTTGTCATAGTTAAATTTTTGTGAACACCACTGATTATTTCCTTAGCATGGATACCTAGGAATGAATTTGTGGGCTCAAGGGGCACCCATATTTTAAATGTAAATGCCTGAGTTCTATACAGAAAGGTGGAGAAATTCATATTCCATTACCTGGAAATAAGCGAGAAAGCCCTTGGGGGAGTGTAGAGTACAGACTTCCTGATTTTGTGTCATAAAGAGCTTGCACTGAACCCACTTTGAGACCATAGACACCATCAATAGACTTAAGTACCTCCAAAGGAGGACTAAGTAGACTTGTACTCACAAGGCAGCATGAGACAGGCCAGAGTAATTAGTGATAAGCCAGTGGGCCTGGCTTCAGTCAGACAGGTCTCCTCTTTCCCACCCTACTTCTAGGTCGTGCCCATGTTCTGAGGCCCAGGTCAAGTTCCTTTTCCTCCTCTAGGCTTTTCTATTTTGAGCGAACCTGGCCATTGCTATCTCCAAGCCCCTATTGGCCTGACAGTTCACCCTTTCCTTTAGCTTTCTCCAAATGGCCTCATATGTAGGGGTATTTGCCCTACCCAGAGAGAGTATATCTTTCACCAGCATAGTACCCTCCTCTGAGACCTAACCCTTATCATTCAGAGCACACAGGGCAGGGCTTGGGCATCTGAGGAGGTCCCCAAAATACCTATTGACTCAACCGTGAACAAAGGGAAGAAATTGAATGGAGAATATGGGAGAGGACATAGGGTTATATTGAGACAGTCTTCATTCTAAAACCTGGATTGGTTCCCAGACTCAACACTAACCAGCCATGTAACCTTGGACACCTTACTTAAACCTCTCAAAAGGAGAGAGAGAGAGAATGGAGGGAAGAACACCAGAGAAGAGTGTGCCATAACAGTTCAGATGCAAGCTCAAAAGGGCCTAAACCAGCATAATAAGTTCAGCTGTCACAATAAAGAAAGATGGAGGCTTACTGGCTATCAAAGGGGGTGAGAGTCAGACAAGGCTCTGAAATTTCAAGACAGAGTGACTAGACAAGTTAATATGGTAGGTTGGGTTAATTAATGTTAAAGGCACACGATCTCATTCAAAGATGACTATAAAATATCAGCAGAAGACCTAAAAGTCAATTTGGCCCCCATAGACCTGTAGTCACAAAATGATATCAACTGGGTAAGGGAAAACTGTTGGAGTTAATATTTTAATCTCCTAGATATAGCTGCAAATTTGCAGGATTAGAGGAAAGAGGATCAGGTTGAACAAGAAGTAGGTAGTTAGCAAAATCCAGACTGTGAGAAACCCTACAAGTGAAACAGCCCAAGTTCTTCCACAGATAATTTGTGAGGAAAAGAAAGAGATGGAGGAAAAAGCCATACATTAATGGAGGCTTCTGGGGTAGCTGAAAAAGTTCTATTTATTGATCTGAATTATGGTTATAGGAGTGTTCACCTCACAATATTTCACTGCCCTATACATTTTAAATGTTTCTAGGTTATATTTTATAATAAAAATGCTTTAAAACTTACAAGCTTTCTTTTTTTACGTGAGTTTCAAGAATCATAACATGATAACAAGGGTAGTGACAGTGAGGTTTCAGGGTCTCCTAATGACCTCATAATAAACAAGATCAGGGTTGTTAAGAATTCTACCACATGAATTGACTCAGTGATTTCCCAGTTTATATAACTAGTCCTGCATTTCTTTGTTTTACAATTGCATGCAATTATTGAAAATATCACTGTGGTTTTCACTCAATCTGCAGGCAATGTCCATCTAGGATAAAAATGCTACAAAATTATGACAATTGAGGGGCTCCTGTATAGCCTTTCACAGTCCAAATTGATTGCCTTGTTTTGCAGAAGCGTCAGGTTCACCTTGTGTTGATTTTGTTTTGATCACTTTTCTAACAACTGTTAGAGATATAATTTACAGACATTAAATTGTACACATATGAAGAATACATTTCTAATGAGTAGTGAGTACTGAAAAGTGTATACTCCCACATAATCACTACCACATTTAAGATATAGAACATTTCCATTACCTCAGAAAGTCATGCCCCTTTGCAGTTAGTACCCCAATAAACTTTATTCCAGGAAACAAATAAACTGATTTCTATTACTATAGATAGGTTTTACCTTCTCAGGAATATTGTATAAATGGAATCATATTGTACATATTCTTTTGTGCCTGGCTTCATCCATATTATTGCCTGAATCACTTTGTTCCTTTTTTTTGTTCTATTGTTTGTGTTTGGTATTGCAACATAACAAATAACCCCAATACTTAGGGGCTTAAGACAACAAACTTTTTTTTTTAATTTTTTGATGAACCTCCATGATGTTTTCTATAGTGGCTGTACCAATTTACATTCCCACCAACAGTGCACAAGTATTCTCCTTTCTCCACATCCTCTCCAACACGTATTTGTTGTCTTTTTGTTAATAGCTATTCTGACAGGTGTGAGGTGATACCTCACTGTGGTTTTGATTTGCATTTCTGTGATGATTAGTGATGTTGAGCATCTATCCATGTGTCTGTTGGCCATCTGTATGTCTTTCAAAAAATGTCTATTCAGGTCCTTTGTCCATTTTTTAATTGGGTTGGGTTTTTTTTTTGATGTTGAGTTATATGAGTTCTTTGTATATCTAGGATATTAACCACTTATCAGATATACGGTTTGCAAATATCTTCTCCCATTCAGTAAGCTGCCTTTGGTATTGTTGATAGATTCCTTCACTGTGTATAAGCTTGTTAGTTTGAGGTATTCCCATTTGTTTATTTCTGCTTTTGTTTCCCTTGTCTGAGGAGACTATATCCAAAAACATATTGCTGAGACCAATATCAAATTGCTCAATGTCTATGTTTTCTTACAGGAGTTTTATGGTTTCAGTTCTTATATTTAAATTCTTAATACATTTTGAGTTGATTTTTGTATATGGTGTGAGAAAGTAATCCAGCTGATTCTTTTGCATATAGCTATCCAGTTTTCTAACATCATATATTGAAGAGACTGTCTTTTCCCCATTGTATATTCTTGCCTCCTTTGTTGTAGATTAATTGACCATATGTAAGATTGAGTTTATCTTTGGGCTTTCTATTCCCTTCCATAATATCTGTGTCTGTTTTTTGTACCAGTACCATACTGTTTTTGATGACTGTAGCTTTGTAGTATAGTTTGAAAGGGGGAGGATGATACCTCCAGCTTTGTTCTTTTTTTCTCAAAATTGTTTTGGCTATTTGGGGTCTTTTATGTTTCTATACAAATTTTAGAATTATTTGTTCTAATTCTGTGAAAAATGCCATTGGAATTTTGATAGGGCTTGCATCAAATCTGTAGATTGCCTTGGGGAGTATCGTCATTTTGACAATATTAATTCTTCCAATACATGAACATGGAATATCTTTTCATTTGTGTCATCTTAAATTTCTTTCATCAACATCTTATAGTTTTCTGAGTATGTGTCTTTTACCTCGTTGGTTAGATATAGTCCTAGGTATCAATATTTTATTCTTTTTGATACAGTTGTAAATAGGATTGTTTTTCTTAATTTATTTCTGATAGTTCATTGTTAGTGTATAGAAATGCAACAGATTTCTGTATATTGATTTTGTACCCTGCAAGTTTACTGATTTCAATTATTAGTTCTAATAGTTTTATCATGGCATGTTTAGGATTTTCTATATATAGAATCATGTCACCTGCAAAGAGTAACAATTTTATTTCTTCCTTTCCAAATGTTGATTACTTTTCTTTTGCTTTCTTGTCTAACAGCTGTAGCTAGGACTTCCAACAAAATATATATTTTATTGGAATATATCAAATAAAAGTGGTGAGAGTGGGCATCCTTGGCTTGTTCCTGGTCTTAGAGGAAATACTTTCAGTTTTTCACAATTGAAAATGATGTTGGCTGTAGGTTTGTCATATGTGGTCCTTATTATGTTGAAGTATGTTCCCTCTATGCCCACTTTGTTGAGATTTTTTTATCATAAATAGATGTTGAATTTTGTCAAAAGCTTTTTCTGCATCTATTGATATGATCATATGTTTTTATTCTTCAATTTTTAATGTAGTGTATCACATTGATTTATTTACAGATAGTGAACCATCCTTGTATCCCTGGGATAAATCTCACTTGATCACGGTGTATTATCCTTTTAACTATTATTGAATTCAGTTTGCTAACATTTTGTTGAGGATTTTTCCATCTATGTTTGTCAGTGATATTGGCCTATAATTTTCTTTTTTATGGTCTCTGTCTGATTTTGGTATCAGACAAAGGGTGATGCTGGACTCATAGATTGAGTTCAGAAGTACTCTTTCCTCTTTGATTTTTTGGAATAGTTTGAGAAGGATAGGTTTTAACTCTTCTTTAAATATTTGTTAGACTTGATCCATTAAGCCATCTGGTCCCAGACTTCTCTTTGTTGGGAGTTTTTTGTTTTTTACTGATTCAGTTTCATTACTGGTAATTGGTCTCTTCATATTTTCTATTTCTTCCTGATTCAGTCCTGGGAGGTTGCACAGTTATAGGAATTTATCCATTTCTTCTAGGCTGTCCATTTTACTGGCATGTAATTGTTCATAGTAATCTCTTATGATCCTTTGTATTTCTACAGTGTTGGTTTTAACTTCTCTTTCATTTTTAAATTTTATTTGGGCCCTTTTTCTTTTTTTCTTGATGAATCTGGCTATAGACTTATCAATTTTGTTTGTCTTTTCAAAGAACCAGCTCTTAGTTTCATTGATCTTTTCTTGGGTTTTTTAGTCTCTATTTAATTTATTTCTGCTCTGATCTGTATTATTTCTTTCTTTCTAGTAACTTTGGGTTTTATTTGTTTTTCTTTCTCTAGCTGCTTTACACGTAAGGTTAGGTTGTTTCTTTGAGATTTTTCTTGTTTCCTGAGGTAAGCTTGTATCACTATAAACTTCCCTCTTAGAACTACTTTTGCAGTGTTCCATTAGGTTTGGATCATTGTGTTTCCATTTTCATTTGTCCCCAGGTATTTTTTTATTTCCTTTTTTGATTTATTCAGTGACCCATTGATTGTTTAGTAGCATATTGTTTAGCTTCCACATGTTTCTGGTTTTTGCAGGGTTTTTTTCTTGTACTTGATTTCTACTTTCATGCTGTTGTGGTCAGAAAAGATGTTGGATATCATTTAAATCTTTTTAAATTTATTGACTTGTTTTTTGGTGTAACCTGTGATCTGTCTTGGAGAATGTTCCATGTGCATTTGAAAAGAATGCATATTTTCTTGCTTTTGGATGGAATGTTCTACATATATCCATCAAGTCTATAAGGTCTAATGTGTCACTCAAGGCCAGTGTTTCCTTATTGATTTTCTGTCTGAATGATCTATCCTTTGATGTAATTGGGGTGTTAAAGTCTCCTAATATTATTGTTTTACTGTCAATTTCTCCCTTTGTGTTTGTTCATATTTGCTTTATGTATTTAGATGTGAATGATAGTACACTTGATTTTGTCCCAGAGGCCTCTTAAACTCTCTTTTTTTTTTTTTTTTTTTTTTGCGGTATGCGGGCCTCTCACTGTTGTGGCCTCTCCTGTTGCGGAGCACAGGTTCCGGATGCGCAGGCTCAGCAGCCATGGCTCACAGGCCTAGCCACTCCATGGCATGTGGGATCTTCCTGAACCGGGGCACGAACCCGTGTCCCCTGCATCGGCGGGCGGACTCTCAACCACTGCACCACCAGGGAAGCCCTTAAACTCTCATTTTTAAAAAATTCTTCTTTCCCTTCATCTTGGGTCATTTCCACTACTCTGTCTTCCAGTTCTCTGATTCATTCCTCTGTATCATCTAATCTTCTGTTGATTCCTTCTACAGTATTTTTTATTTCAGTTATTGTAGTCTTCAGCTCTGTTTGATTCTTTATATTTTTCAACTCTTTTTTGAAATTCTCACTGTGCTCATCCATTTATGCTCATCCATTCTCCTGAATTCAGTGAGCATCTATATGATCACTACCTTGAACTCTTTATTGGGTAGATAGCTTATCTCCACTTTGCTTAGTTCTTCTCCTGGGGTTTTGTCTTGTTCCTTCGTTTGAAACATATTCCTCTATCTCCTCATTTTGCCTAATTCTCTGTGTTCATTTCTATGTATTAGGCAGGTTGGTTATATTTCCTCATCTTGGAGAAGTGACCTTATGTAGGAGATGTCCTGTTGGGCCCAGTACCACACTCCCTTTTCATCACCAGAGCCCTATGCTCCAAGGATGCCCCCTATGTGGGCTACATGGGCTCTTCTATTGTGGTGGAGTAGACTACTGTGGGCACAGTGGTAGATTGGGTTGACCCCCAGCCCAGTTGGTTGCCAGGCTCTGCCTCTTGTCATAGTTGCCAATCTGCTCATGGGTGGGCCTGGGTCTTGGGGCAGCTGGCTGTGCAGCTGGAGGGCCCAAGGCTGGTGCCAGCCTGCTGGTGGGTGGGTAAGCTCCTGTTGCTATAGGCTAGAGGGAGGACTCCAAAATAGTGCTTGCCAGTACCAGTGTCCTTGTGGTAGAAGGAGCTCCCCAAAATGGCTACTGCCATCATCTATGGCCCAGATGGAGTCCCAGTTGTCTCCTGACTCTCTGGGAGGCTTGCCAAGATCAGCAAGTGGGTCCAAACCAGGCACTATGACTTAGAGCTTGTTAGATTTTGTGTGAAACCTTTAAGAACAGAGTTTCTGTTTCCCACAGCCCTCTAGCTCTCCCGTACACAAGCTCCACTGGCTTTCAAAGAAGATTTTCTTGGAACTTGCTTTCCTAGTGCAGGAACACTGGACTGGGGAGTCTGATGTGGAGCTTGGACCCTTCACTCCCTGGGGAGACCCTCTGCGATTGTGATTATCCTCTCATTTGTGAGTTGCCTACCCAGGGGTGTGGGTCTTTACTATACCATGACTCCACCCCTCCTACCTGTCTCATTGTAGTTCCTTCTTTATATTTTTAGTTATGGAAAATCTTGCCTGTTAGTCTTCAGGTTATTCTCATAGACAGTTTCTCTGTAAATAGTTATAATTTTGGTGTGCCTGTGGGAGGAGGTGAGTTCAGGGTCTTCCTACTCCACCATGTTGGTCACACCTCAACCATTTTTAATTGTAGAATTCAGTGTCTTTTAGTACACTCACAAATGTACAGTTATCAACACTATCTAGCTCCAGAATATTTTCTTCATCCCAAAAGGAAACCCCAGGCCTCTTAGGCATTCACTCCCCATTATCTCCTCTCTTAGCCCCTGGAAACCATTCATTTGCTTTATGTCTTTATGGACCTGCCTATTATGGATATTTAATATAAATACAATCATACAATATGTGGCCTTTTGTGTCTGGCTTGTAACTCACTTGTCATTCTTTGCCCAGCCTCATGAAGTTTCACTTTATGTGTGTGCAGCTTAATATATAGCAACAGGCTCAAGGGAAACTTTTAAAAGACTTTTGGAGAATGATTTTCTGCACTAATCAATCATCTCTTGTATTCTTCCTCACAATGCTCCTCCTCTCTATGCCACAATCCATAGGATGCCTTTAGTCAAAATCCAAAGCAATCATAGGGCTCATCTTGATTGCTTCTCTTCTCTCAGGGACGACACCCTTGTGCTGCCAATTGTCTAGAATCCAAAAAAATTTGTAGTTATTTGATATATTTGCCCAGTTATCTAGTTATTCAAGGCAGGAGGATATGCCTAATCCAAGTTTTTCCATCATTTGTCATTTGGTTTATTTGAGCATATTTTGCACAATTCTAGGACTATTTGCTTATAGAGTCCCCTCACCCTTTGTGAAGCCATACTGGAAAAGAACCAGCAAGTCAGCCTGGTGTCTACCTAACACACAGGAAAATTCACCCCTCCTTGCCATAGCAATGGGGAGAGTACACTATGTGTCTATCTTCACCCTGCTATCTCTTTTGGATCAACAGAATAAGCAGTGATCTAACTAAGAACTGTACACCAGTACCTTGTTCTTGCAGACCTCTCTCTGTATGTAATTCTCTTAGAGCTTCCACCTCTACTTGGTTTAAAAGAGGAAAGAACTATGCTCTCCCTTTCATCCACGAGAAAGGGATAGAATTGACTTTCACCATGTGCCAACCCTGGAGTCAGAATACCTTGGTTAAAATTCTATCTCCACTATTTACTGTGTGACTTTGGGCAAGCTACTTAACCTCTGTACTCCTTAGTTTGCTAATAATAGCATTGTGAGTAGTAATGAATAGTAATTCCGTTAGTATATGTAAAGTGCTTAGAAGAGTGCCTGGTATATTACAAGTATTATGTAAGTATGAAGTACTATCGGTGTTGTTGTTATAATGAATGACACTGAACTCCCCGCAAAGTCTATGGCTCCCACAGTTCTTTACCTGTCACCCTTACCTGTCTCCTTACACTGATTTGGGAGAAGGAGGACTGGGACATTGTTGTAGATACACGGCTTAGACGGGTTTTGGTAAGGTCTTATGAAGGTATCAGGTCCCAATTATTGGACTTTTTTTTCATGATACATAATGCCTCTTTGTCCTCACCTATGAGTCCCATCAACCAATAGTAGGAAAACAAATTAAATCTAACTCAATATCCTACTTTGCTTGCATTTGCATGCATTTTTATAACAGCTTTTACTTATAGATGGAGATGTATTCTGTGAAATGTTTAGATAAACTAAAGCTGTCCAGATCTAATAGAATTTTTGGAGAATGAAGTAAAATAAGGCAGGGAAGTGACATGATCATATCTGTTGTTTAGAATCTTCATTTTATTGGAAGGTGGCAAGATGTAAGTTAAAGAGGCCAGTAAATGTTGTTGTAGTGGTCGGAGTTTATGGTTGCTTGCCTTTGGGAAGTGACAGGGAAGCCAGAGTGGGAATTGGAAGGATTCCTGAGATACTTTGGAGGTAATCATTGAGACCTGCCACTTATTGGAGCACTTGGTATTTGTCAGTCATGAAGACAATGAAGAAAAAGACCACGCATTTTACAGAAGGTGGAGATGCTGGCAACAGGGAAGACCAGAAAAGCAGGCTTATTAGAAGGATGAACTATGGTATTTGCCATCATTTTTGTAATCTGGTCAGTTAATAAAGAATGACTGCTTTCAAATTGGAAAAAAAAACACATAAATCTAATGATCTGCATGAAAAGCCATTTATAGAGGATTCAGGATTTCTCCACCCCAACAACAAATCATTTGCTTCTATCACAACTAACCATTCCTTAATAACCGTGATAACAATGCCTTACTCTTTTTAAGATCTCTTCTCTTTCTCTTCTTAAATATTTTCTGGAACCATTTACTTCAAAGTTGTTAGTGGCAACTTTGCATTTATAATGAGCCACTGTTTTCCTAAAAACAAATACTAAGAACACATCCCTGGGAATTCCCTGGTGGTCCAGTGATTAGGACTCCCGTGCTCTCACTGCCTGAGAGGGCCCGGGTTCAATCCCTGGTCAGGGAACTAAAATTCTACAAGCTGCGCAGTGCAGCCAAAAAAAAAAAAATTAAAAAAAAAAAGTTAAAAGAAAGAACATATCCTTCTTTCTGTTGCATATATTTCAAGCTAACCAATCAACAACAGATTCACTTAGATTAGTACCAAAAGCCTTAGCAACAAAAAGTTTTGTGTGATACGTGACTAAATGGGGCCAATTTCTGTTAGTGCTTCTAATTCCCCAGTGTGGCTGAGTAAGGTCTAAGGAAACATAAATAGGATAGAGATGTGTGGGAGAAACGAAAAACTATTGGATTCTAAATAAGAGTGTTGAGGAAAGGTGGGATCTTTTAAACACAGTATTGAGGGAGATACAAGGGTATGGTACAAACTGGGAGACAGAGGGCATGATACTGAGATCGAAGCAGTAAAATTTTATGACTGACTTTTGATATCTGAAAATCTAGGTATGTAGGATTATGGACTCAGAAGCTCACCTAATGAAAAGGCCTCACATGCTCAGGAGTGCCTCAAAAAGGTAGCTTCCAGTTGCCCTGTACATCCTAAACTTACAAAAATGTGTCTGCTTGGAGGGTCTATATTTATCTTATGACTCAGCAACAGAAACAGGTGGCTGGGTCTTTTTATCCTCCTATCTTGAATCTTTTTTCCAAATGTACGTACTGTTACCATATTTCTGATTATTAAAAGAATATAATATGTTTATGGGGGAAAAGGGGAAAAGAATAGGAAATTATCAGAATGAAAGTGAAAACCACAATCCCAGTCATTACTTCCTTCCTTAATTTACCTCACTCCCTCCAATTTGGTTGCAAGAACTGAAGTGCAAGGAAAATGGTGGCTATTAGTGACTGGGGAGAGGGTGGGTGGAGGGAAGACTGCTCCCTTTCTGTTCTTGTATTTTAGAAGAGGATGAATAATCCTCTCTCTCCACACAACCATTAAAAAATTGTTAATATGACTATGGGAAAATGCAGCCCTTCTCTGGTAATCAGAGAAAGGCAAATTCCAACTACAGGGAGAAGGGGCCACTTTTGACCTCTGGAATTAGCAATGACAAAAATGAGTGACAGGGCCTGGTGGGGGGTGGTGGGTGGTTGGTAAGCCGTTCCATTTCTGCAGCACAGTTAGTGGGAGGGGAAAGTGGGGACCAGAGTTGGAGGATGACATAATCCTCACGTGATCAGGAGCTGACGTGAAGTCCTCATATTCCCGGGCTTCTTTCTCCTCTGGGTACCAGCTCCTTACTGCCCTGCAGGCGTTCGTGCTTGTGGCCAAGAGAAAGAGGACGTAAATTCTTTAAATCCCAGAAGGTTGGTGTGAGGGAACCACTGGGACTCTTGGGGTGGTAGTGACTGAATCTAGTGCCTGGAATATGTCTAGGATTGCTTTCTCCAAACCCGTGCAAACTCGTCGGAGATAATTATATTTTTGAAGGGGGGTGGGGCTGGAGTAGGTGGAAGTCTCCTGAGAGACATCAGAGGTTTAGTGTAGTTTAGAAATATTCAGCTTCTCTCAGACTAGCAAGATTTCCCTTTATCCTTCTTCTCTTTTCCCAACTCCGCTGGAGGAAATGAGGTGTGGGCTGGTGCGTGGAGAAAGTCTGGAATCCTGAGGTGGAGACAGAGAAATTTAGAGATAATTTGAAAACAGTTCGCCTCATTCAATGCTAGCCTGCGAGAGGGATGTGGAGGAGTGGGGAGGGAGGGGTGGGGACAGGGCCCTTGCGGGACTAGGCCTGAGGGTTGGGGGGGGGGTTGGGGGCAGAGATTCGGTAAGAAGGGATAAGAACAGGAGGGGAAACAGGAGGTGGGAAATTTGGGGCGACACGGTGATGAGGATCCTAGATTCAAGATAATAACGTGTGTCTTGTCTCTGGCGCTGGTCGATCCACAGAGAACTCCCTCCTTCCCGCCCCTTCCTTTCTGTCTGCAGGTCTGAGGGTCTGTGTTCACAGACATCTCCAGGCAAGTAAAAGAGGAGGAAACTATCCCGAATCGTCTCAGGGAGAGGAGCACTCAGACGGGGGTCTCTGAGGGTGAGAGTTGGGAAGGGCAAGAGCTGGGTAAAATTTGTAGCGGCCCCACAGCTCAACTCCCTGTCTCGCTCCCCTCCTGCCGCCCATCAGAGAGGCCATTAGCCTCGTCTGCTGGAGAAATGGTGGGCTGCTGAGGGAGGGGAAAGGGGGCGGAGAAGGGGTAGGGGAGGGAGGGGTGCATCTCGAACTTCGGAGGGCTGTACCAGTGAAGCAGGGGTGGGAGATTAGGCGACTATCTAGCTTCAGAGAGAAACTGACAATCTTGAATGAAAAGAAATGAAGCAATCTTACTCTACATTTTCTCCCTGGCCTTAAGCAGGAAACCGCAACAGCATGCAAAAATCCTGCAAAGAAAATGAAGGAAAGCCCAAGTGCAGCGTGCCAAAGAGGGAGGAAGAACGCCCCTATGGAGAATTCGAACGCCAGCAAACAGAAGGGAATTTTAGGCAAAGGTTGCTTCAGTCTCTCGAGGAATTTAAAGAGGACATAGACTATAGGCATTTTAAGGATGAAGAAAAGACAAGAGAGGGAGACGAGATGGAAAGGTGTTTGGAAGAGATAAGGGGTCTGAGAAAGAAATTTAGGGCTCTGCATTCTAACCATAGGCATTCTCGGGACCGTCCTTATCCCATTTAATGCATTTCTCCCCTGAATTCAACTATTTTCTGTTATTAATACTGCAACATTGGTTCCCTTTGTCTGCGTTTTCTTGCTAAATATTTGCTACTATTTTATTCCAATCCTTCAGTGTTCCTTTGATTTACATATGACTCGTTACCATTTCATCCTTTAACCCAATCTCACTCATTTAATAGGGTTGTTTCATTCATTTGCATGGGAAGATGCTCATTGTATATTGTAAAGTGAAAATAATATGTTGCAAAAGGATATATATAGATATGTCTATCTATATATATCTTATAGGTACATTTATACATGTCATAATGCAAAAAAATGTCTGAATTATTATACACCAAAAGGTTAACAGTGAATCTCTGTGATCTGTATTTTATTTTATTTTTTGCCTATCTGCATCTTCTCATTTTCCAAAATAATGAATAATATAAATGTGTGTATATGTGTGTATTACTTGTGTCACGAAAAAACTAAAATAAACAGACACAATAAAAGAACTTGTCAATCACCTTTGAAGGGCAATGAAACACTTAATAAACTCTTAATAACAGAACTATAAGAAAGAAATGTAAACTTCAAATTATCTCTGGATCTCTTAGCCAGAGAAATAAAACTGGCAATTAGTGTAGATACACTTGCTTAAGACTCAGTCTTTTCATGGGAAAACATTTGCCTCACAGGGCTGCTGTGGGGAAGAAATGAGGTGACTGAGCTGTGCTTGGTGGGCTCTTGTTCCCACCTATGCATACAGAACCCCAACCCACTACAGAACATCAGTTTTGAGGGAGGGATTGTCCTGGCATGACTCAACCAGCGCTCAGGAACAAGTCCAATAGGCAGGGAGGTGGGCTCCCCTGGGTCCTGCCAGGCCTGCTGGGCACTGCTGCCTTTTCTGCTGGGCCCTTTGCTCTCTGCTAGCCCTGCTGCTGGTGGTGCAGTGGAGTCCTTGAGTGCCAAAGCCCCGTTGAGTTTCCTGGAGTCCCCAGTGCGTTGAATCCCCACTCTGTCTTCTAAAGCTTCTCTCTGCTTTATAGTGATGCTTAACAGAGGTGGGGACTGTTCCAGGATTGCTTGGGCCACAGTGTTTAGCAGAGTTTTTAGTAAAACAGCCCCTTCCATTTTCAGCCACAGGACACTTCCTCCATAGGAGTCAGACATGATGAGTCCATTTTGGGGGTTGGACCAGGGTTCAAATTTGAGCAAAGGATGTCACGCTATAGTCAGAGTTGCTGCTTGAAGTCTAAGAACTGAGGTTTTGTCTTCTTGCTCTTGTGGGATGATTCCTCCCTGAAGGCTCCTGTCAGGCCTGCCCTACTGGTTCAGAAGACTCTCAGGAGACATGTGTAAATTGCAAAAAGTAATGCAGGAAATAGATCTAGGGAAACAATCCCCTTCTCTCCATCCCTTCCAATCCTGAAACATGTGTAAGAATTCTTTGTAAGACTCATATATGTATAACACATATTATATATATAAACATATACACATATATAGAAATATATGTATTTATACCTTTTAGTGTATATATGTACATATATTGTTTTATGTATATGTATATATGTATACTTAAGCATTATTTCTTAACTGGACTTTGCATTTTCCATTTCAAAGTAAAGACTATAATATTTCATTATATTTTATCATTTCATTATATTTCTATTGATTACTGCTGTGACTTATGCATAGTGGGTACTTAATAAATGTTTACTTAATTAGAATTCTAGTGTTCTTGGCCCAGTTTTACTTCTGATTGCATAAAATTGGAAATAATCTATTTCTCTAGAAACTGTAACTTACATTTTCAAAAAGAACCCAATAAGAAAGGAATTATTCCCTAAATTCAGTCTATAAAACTATTATATATAACCTTGTATAATTAATTGATGTCTCTCAAAAAGTCAGCTCCTGACATTATAATCTTCTAGAGTGCTTATTACAAATACAAATTTATGACAAATAGCTCCCCATACACACACATACTCTTACAAAGTCAGAATTTCTGTGCATATAGCCTTGGAATCTTCATTTTGGGGTTCCCATGAAATTATGTTCTTCAAAACTGCTTCAAAAATCCTCATTATAGACCCTGTTTCAGCTGAGCAGTGCAGAAGGAGTCTTCTTATAACCAAAGAGCCTAATTGTTTACAATTCGTAATTAAGGGCTCCTGAAAGTCAAAATGGTTGGTACCATAGCCTGAAAATTGAGGGTACTCATCAAGTAAATCTATGTGGAGAATAAGCATTATCCAACCTTAGTAGAAGGCAAAAAGACAAATGAAAAATGAATAAAATAAAACAAGTTGTTATCTACCTATCAAATAGACAAATGTTTACTTACAATACTCAGTTTTATTGAGGATGTAGGCATTTTCATACTCAATGAAAGAGTAAATTGCTATATTCATTTTTTTTGCTTCTATTCACAATAAATACCAAAAGCTCTATACTCTGCATACTCCATGACTCCCAAATTCTACTGCTTAAACTTTGTCCTAAGGAAATAATCACAGCAGTGAGAAAATATTTAGCTATAAGCATTTTTATTTAAAGATTTTACACATTTTCAAGGAGGTTTTTTAACCTAAGAATCAAGTACATGGACTATCCAATCAGAAGAAAATGAACATAGATTCCTACTAGCCACATACACAAAGATACATCCCAGGTGGATTAAAGATGAAAATGTGTAAAACAGAAATAGAATATTGCAATGAAAATTAAGAAAAAAACTATATAGTCTTGTAATGTGATTATCTTCTTAAACATGAAAGAAAATCCAGAAGTTGTAAAGGAAAAAAATATTAAATATCCAAAAACAAGAAATAGCCTGGGAAAAAAATATTTGCAATATCATAACAGATAACAGGAAAATATCTCTAATACCTCAATAGCTTTTACAAAGGGAAAGGAAAAACATAAATAAACCCATAAAAATATGCACATACCATATTAACCAGAATTCCACTGCTTTGTATTACAATAGAGATATATGTACACATGTGCACAGAATGCCTAGATGGATGTTTATTGTGACATTGTAAGAGCCAAAATATTGGAAATAGCCTAAGTCATCAAAAGGGAAAGGTCAAATAAACTGTGGTCTAGCTATACCAAGAAAACTACATGGTAGTTAAAAAGAATGAGATTCTTATATTGAAGCCTCTCCAGGAATAATTGTTAAATAAAGACATTATATATCTTTATGTTGCTATTGTCACAAATAATGAATTACCTAGTTCATCTTAATATACTGCTTTAACCACACATCCAATTTCAACCTCCTTCCCACAATTAAACACTTAACAGTTTTATGGATATCCATCTAGAAATTTATATATTTCTGTTTTGCATTTTAACTAAATATTATGATGTTACATTATGACTTTCAGCAGCTCTTAATTATGAATTATAAACCAGTAGGCTCTCTGATTATAAGAAGACTCCTTCTGCACAGCTCACCTGAAACAGGGTCTATGGTGAGTGCGCATATTAACATAACTTTACAATTATTGTTTTATGCATTTGTCTTTTAAGTCATATAGAAGAAAAAGAGGAGTTATAAACCAAATATGCAAAACTGCTTGCTTTTTAATTTAGCTATGTAGCTACCTTTACCATTGTTGTTTATGTCTTCATATGACTTTGAGTTACGCATTTACCTTGTGTCTCTTTATTTCAGCTTGGAAGTCTTATAGGACTTTCCAAAGGTCAGTAAATACAAACGTAAATGAATCTACTTTCTCTAGTATGACTATAACTTACGTTATTCAAACCATTCCCCTGTTAATTAACGTTCAAACTATTTCTATATTTTGCCCACTAAAAGAATTGCTGTCTGCAATGAGCATGCTTGTACAGATATTCAATTTACTAGTGCTTTTATTTCTATAGAATATATTCTGGAAAGTAAGATTGCTTGATCAAAAAGTACATGTTCTGGGAATTCCCTGGCTGTCCAGTGGTTAGGACTCTGCACTTTCACTGCAGAGGGCGTGGGTTAAATCCCTTGTCAGGGAACTAAGATCCAGCAAGTTGGGCAGCGGGGCCAAAAAAACAAAAATTTCGTGTCCTTTTACATTTCCCAGCCTCCCTTGCACATATGTTGGGGCCATCAAATGTAATATAAGACACATCTAAGGCTTATAAACACTGTGGGGTGACCTCTCCACACTCCTTTCAGTAACCTTGGAAACCATGTGTGCCATCTGGAACACATAACTGTGAGATGAATGCAGGCTAGATACCCAAATAATCCATGGAGCAGAGCCATGCTGTAGAGCCAATAACTCTCACTGAACTGACATGAAGGAGTAATAAACCATTTTAGAGTCACTGAGATAGCCTAGTTCATCTTAATATACTGCTTTAACTACACCTTAACACAATTTCAAACCCCTCCCCACAATTAAACACTTAACAGCTTGACAGCTATCCATATAGAAATTTATATATTACTGTTATACATTTTAGCTAAAAGTTATAAAATTACATTTACTGTCCTACTGTTTTTTACTTAACAATATTCCTGGAGATGCTTCAATAAAGAATCTCATTCTTTTTAATGACTATGCGGTTTTCTTTGAGGATAGTTTATTTGACCTTTCCCTTTTGATGACTTGGGCTATTTCCAACATTTTGACCCTTACAAACAGTTCCACAATAAAAATCCATCTATGCATTTCTGAGCATGTGTGTATATATATCTAGGTAAATTAAAGCAGTGGAAGTGCTGGGTCATATGGTATGTGCATAATTTTACTTGTTTGTTTATTTACCATAGTGTATGCCAGAAACATATACCTCACCTCAAAAGTCCTGATGAATATTGATGCAAAAATCCTCAACAAAATGCTAACAAACTAAGCCAGCAGAATATTGAAAGGATTTTACATCATGATGAATTGGGATTTATGCACAAAATGAAAGGGTGATTCAATATATGAAAATCAATTAATGTAATATATATTACATTAATATAAGAAAGGAGAAAAACCACATCATCTCAAGTTATGCAAAAGAAAGCATTTGACAAACTCCAACACTGTTTCATAATAGAAACACTCAACAAACTAAGAATATAAGAGGATTGTCTTACATGATAAAGGGCATTTATGAGAAACTCAATGCTAAATAATACTCAACAGTGAAAGATTGAAATCTTTCCATGTAAGATCAGGAATAAGACAAGGATGCCTGCTTTCATCAATATTGTACTGAAAGTTCTAGCCAGAGAAATTAAGCAAGAAAAAGACATTAATCAAATCCAAATTGAAAAAGAAGTATCTTTATTTGCAGGTGGTGTGATACTATATATAGTAAATCCAAAAGAATATACAAGAAGGCTACTGGAGCTAATAGATGAACTTGTCAAATTGCAAGACACAAGATAAGCCATCCAAATTCTGTTGTATTTCTATATACTAGCAATGAGCAATCCAAAAATGAAATTAAGAGAACAATTCTATGTACAAAAGCATGAAAAAGACCAGAATACTTAGGAATAAATTTAACCAAGGAAGTTCAATATATGTACACTGAAAATTAAAAAACTACTGAAAGTAATTAAATAAGACCTAAGTAAATGGAAAGATACCCCATGCTCATGAATTAGAAGACCTAATATTGTTAAAGTGGCAATAATTCCCAAAGCAATCTACAGATTCAATGTGATTCATATCAAAACAAGAACAATCCAGAAATGGATTTTCCAGAAATGGAAAAGCTAATAGTAAAATTCATATGGAATCGCAAGAAATCCCAAATAGTAAAAAAGAAACCTTGGGCACAAAAACAAAGTAAAAATACTCACACTTTCTTATTTCAAAACCCTACAAATTTATAGTAATCAGAAGAGTGTAGTACTGTCATAAGGATAAATATATAGATAAATGGAATAGAACTGAGATTCCAGAAATATGTCTATGGTCAATTGATTTTTGACAAGGGTGATAAGTCCATTCAATTGGAGAAAGAATAAGCTGTTCCACAAGTGGTGATGAAACAACTGAATATCCACATGCACAAGAGGGAAGTTAGACCCCAACTCACATTATATCCAAAAAGTAAACTCAAACTGGATTACAGACCTAAATATAGGAGTTAAAATCATAAAACTTTTGGAACAAAATGTAGGAGCAAATCTTCATAACCTTGTATTTGGCAATGGATTCTTAAAAATTACACCAAAAGCATGAGCAAAAAAAAAATAGATAAATTGGACATCATCAAAATTAAAAACATTTGTGCATCAAAGGACACTACCAAGAAAGTGAAAAGGCAACTTACAGAATGGAAGAAATATTTATAAATCATATATCTGATAAGGGTCTAGTATCTAGAATATATAAAGAACTCCTGCAACTCAACAACAAAAAGACAAACAACTCAATTAAAAAATTAGCAAAGGATTTTATTGTAGACTTTTCTCCAAAAAAGATATACAGTTGATCAAAAGTAACATTAAAATATGTTCAACATTATTAGTCATTAGGGAAATGGAAATCAAAACCACAATGAGATACCACTTCCACCCACTAGGATGGCTCTAATCTGTAAAACTGAAAATAGCAAGTGTTGGTAAGGACATGAAGAAATTGTAATCCTTATAGATTGCAGGTGGGAATGTAAAATGTTAAAGCCCCTGTAGAAAAAAAGTTTGCCAGTTCTTCAAAAAGTTAAACAGAATTACTGTATGATCCAATAATTCCACTCCTAGAAATGAACCCCAAAGAATTTAAAATAGGTACTCAAACTGCTGTACAGAAATGTTCATAGCAACACTATTCACAATAGCCTAAAGGTGGAAACAACCCAGATATCCATCAAATGATGAGTTGATAAACAAAATGTGTTATGCCCATACAATGGACTATTACTCAGTCCTAAAAAGGAATGAAGTACTGATACATTCTACAACGTGGATGAATCTTGAAAACAATATGCCAAGTGAAAGAAGCCAAACATAAAAGGTCACATATTGTATGATGCCATTTGTATGAAATGTCAAAATATGTAAATACATAAAGACAAAAAACAAATTAGTTGTTGCCAGGGCTGGGGACAGGGCGGAATGGGGAGTAACTGTCTAATGGGTACAGGGTGTCCTTTGGGAGTAATGAAAATGTTTGGGAACTAGATAGAAGTAACAGTTGTACAACTTTGTGAGTATACTAAATGCCACTGAATTGTACACTTAAAATAGTTAATTTTATTTTATGTGAATTTCACTTCAATACAAAATTATATGCATTTTAATTATTAGAAATATTTCCAAATTTTGCTCCTAAGAGTTTGTACCAATTTACAGTAGCATCAGCAATGCATAAGACTGTCTATTCCCCTCACATCATCAGGAATGTGTTAAAAACCTTTTTGATCTGTAGTCTTCTCAGACTACCCCAGCTCTTGAAGACTGCCACTTTCTCTAAGCTGTTTTTGACCTTCACATTTTAGTCCATAATCATTCTCTAAATATGCTCATGTCAATGGGTTTTACCTACTTAGCCAGAACACCATTTCCAACAGGTCAGTTGTGTCCTCTTAAACCTATCTCAATGTTAGAAATAAAGTGCTTTGCGTTAGTGTTTTCTACATTTAGATCCATGAACTTAAAACTATGTTATAGATATTATGCTAATTTTACAGATAAAGAAACTGAGGTTCAAAGTTTTTATGTAATACTTTTTAACACTGGAGTGTGTCAAGGCTGGGATTCTAGCTCCCAATCTACTTATCATTCCGTGTGTCCTTCTTATGAATTGATGAGACCAGTTTATCAGCTTCTACACATTCACATTTTAATGGCCATACTATATAATGCATATATGTAGGTTCACTTAATGACACCCCCTGATGAGGATGAGAATGGCAGTGAACTTCTGTTCTTCAGGCTGAGAAGTCTGGGACTGAGGACCATATGTATTTGAAAGGCTATCTTTATTCCATTCTAAAAGCCAAGTTGTTTCTAGATCTGTGTCAACTTTCAAATGCTATTCCTTAGCTATTTTCTTTATTCTTGGGCAGTCACTTTTTAAAAATTTATTGTTAATTTAACTGGCAGTACAGTTTGCTTTTATTATTTGTTTTCATCAATTTGTGTATTTGTATGTGTATGTGTATTTGTATGTGTATGTGTATTTGTAATTTGTGTATGTGTATTTATAATTCAGAGGAATTTTTGAGCAACATTTTCAAGTTCCAAAACAGATTCCTTGTAATTTGAATTGAAATAAATTTATATAAAGGAATTTATGCATAATTTTCATTTTTCACAGTAGTTGTCCCACATAAGATCTTGGACTCCTATCTTCTAAATAATCCAAAGGTGCGCTTATTGTCTATCCTCTCAGCATTCCATGGTAACAAGGCTGCGAGCTGCTAAGAACTTATATGTAAATAAGTAACTCAAAGTTCCTTTTTACCTGGAGAAGGTAGTGGTTTCTACCCCACTACATCATCCTCTTAAAGAACATTTCTCCAAAAGTACCTATCTCACAGGACTATGGGAGGAAGAAGAAATAAGATACTAAATAGCAGTGATTTTATAAGATTTCATACTTGAAAAAAATGAATCCATTAAACAGGAACAATATATGATGTAGGAATGCCAGCAAGTAAACTTTCACGGTATTCCAGGAAAAATATAACTGGGTATCTTGAACCTGAACCATGGCAATAACAGGCAGTAGGTTTGGGAAAAAGTAGGCAGAGGCAAAAGACAATTAGAAGGTTGAACTCTCAAGGAATTGATGAGATTGAGGGAAGTGAGGGAATAAAAGGAAAGGATAATACCCACGTTTCTGAATACCCACGTTCAAAGTATGTTGGCATTATTTATTTAGACGGGAAACATGGTGGTAGCTTAAATGTGTGTAGTGGTAGAAGAGTTGGATAGAAAAAGTAGTTCTAGAGGCATATTAAAAAGTTAGATCCCAGGGCTTCCCTGGTGGCGCAGTGGTTGAGAGCCCGCCTGCCAATGCAGGGGACATGGGTTCGTGCCCCGGTCTGGGAGGATCCCACATGCCACGGAGCGGCTGGGCCCGTGAGCCATGGCCACTGAGCCTGCGCGTCCGGAGCCTGTGCTCCGCAACGGGAGAGGCCACAACAGTGAGAGGCCCACGTACAGCAAAAAGTTAGATCCCAATCAAAATCCCAGCAAGTTATTTGGTGGACATCACAAAATATTCTAAGGTTTATATGGAGAGGTAAAAGACCCAGAATAGCCACCACAATACTGAAGAGCGATGAAATTAGAGGACTGGCACTACAACCCAAATGCAAGACTTTCCATAAATCTACAGTAATAGTGATAGTGTGGTATTTGCAAAAGAATAGAAGAATAGATCAATGGAACAGAATAGAGAGCTCAGAAATAGACCCACATAAATAGAGTCAACTGACCTTTGAGAAAGGAGCAAAGGCAATACAATAGAGCAAAGATGGTTTTTTCAATAAATGGTGCTGGAACAACTGGACATCTACATGCAAAAGAATGACTGTAGACACAGACCTTACACCCTTCATAAAAATTAACTCAAAATGGATCACAGACCTAAATGTAAAATGCAAAATTATCAAACTACTAGAAGGTTACATAGGAGAAAACCTAGGTGACCTTGGGCATGGCGATGACTTTTTAGATACGACATCAAAACCATGATACATGGAAGAAATACTTGACTAGATGGAGTTAATTAAGATGAAAATCTTCTGCTCTGAAAAAAACAATTCAAGGGAATGAGAAGACAAGCCACAGACTGGGAGAGAACATTTGCAGAAGACACATCTGAGAAGGGACCATTATCCAAAATATACAAAGAACCCTTAAAATTCAACAATAAGAAAACAAAAAACCTGATTAAAAAATGGGCCAAAGACTTTAACAGATACCTCACCAAAGAAGAGATACAGATGGGAAGTAAGCATATGAAAAGATGCTCCACATCATATGTCATCATGGAAATGCAAATTAAAACAACAATGAGATACACTACACATTTATTAGAATGATCAAAATCCAGAACACTGACAACACCAAATGCTGGCAAGGAAGTGGAGCAACAGAAACTCTCATTCATTGCTGGTGGGGCTGAAAAGTGGTTTAACCACTTTGGAAGACTGGCAATTTCTTACAAAAGTAAACATCCTCTTACCATATGATCCAGCAATCATGCTCCTTAATATGTACCCAAAGGAGTTAAAAACTTATGTCCACACAAAAACCTGCACACAGATGTTTGTAGAAGTTTTTTTCATAATTGCCAAAACCTGGAAGCAACCAAGATGACTTTTACTAGATGAATGGATAAATAAACTGTGGTACATCCAGACAGTGGAATATTTTTCAGCGCTGAAAAGGAATGAGCTATCAAGCCATGAAGACATGGAGGAAATTTAAATGCATATTACTAAGTGAAAGAAAGCCAATCTGAAAAGGCTACATACTATATGATTCCAACTATATACATGACATTTTGGAAAAGACAAAACTATGGAGACAGTAAAAAAATCAGTGGTTGCCAAGGGCTGGGGGTGGGTACGAATAGGTGAAGCACAGAGGATTTCTAGGGCAGTGAAAATACTCTGTATGATACTCTAATGATAGATGTTGTACACTTTTCTGAACCCATAAAATGCACAACACCAAGAGTGAACCCTAAGATAAACTATGGGCTTTGGGTAATTTCGACGTGTTGATTTAGGTTCATGAATTGTAACAAATATACCATTCTGTTGAGTAATGTTGATAAAGATGGGGGCTATTCAAGGGGTATATGGGAAATCTCTGTACCTTCCTCTCAATTTTGTTGTGAACTAAAATTTTTCTTTTAAAAAAATGCTTTTTAATATACTTTTAAAAAATTATACACAAATGGAATCATATCCACCCAAGTGTTACATTCTCTAGGACTTGTGGGTTGATTGATTGTATGGGATAAGAGAGAAGGTATTGTTTGTATGTTGGCACCAATCACCATAGGGTTCATGAGAAAAGGAGGAGGAATCAGGTAAGGAAAGTTATAAGGGCAAGGGGAAGATGGCAAGATCATATTTGGATGGATTGAGTTTGAGGTGTCTATGGGATATCCAGATGGTACTGTTTGATACACTGTAAACAGAGAAGTGAAAACATAACAGGATCTTAAGAAACACCATTTGGGAGGCAACAGAACTTAATGTCTAGGACCACATGCCATGTAGTCCAACAACCTGGATATAAATACCAGATCTGACTCTTCATTTAACTGTGTGAACTTAAGCATGTTATATAACCTCCATGGACCTCATACAGACATATTTTGACTAGAACGACCTCCCTACAAAAGTGCATATAACCCTGCTTATAACATGTGTGCACACGTGTGCACACACACACACACACACACACACACTCAGAGGGAAGTTGGATGCAATTTTGGGTAGTCTACAGACTTCTCCAGTGAGAGTACCCAGTCTAGGTTAATCAATCTGGTCAGAAGGTAAGAGTTCCTTGGAAACTGACCTGTCTGGTTGAGAGGCCACTGGGAAGATGGTCCGGTAGGAAGCAACACTTCAGTAAGCCTAGGCTCCTCCCAGGGCTCTAGAAATGGTAATTTGGGGGTGAAAGGTGCAGCAGACTGCACCACATAATCCATGTGGGATAGAGTAGACAGGGTTCAGGGAAGCTTCCACCTGGGCACTGTGAATAAAGACAGAGAACAGGCAGGCCTAGCGGGGATAGAGGCGGTAGTACAGAGCCTTCCTGGTAATCAGAGAATGGTAAACTCTGGTCTTTGTGGCCCCTTGAATAGGAGGATGGTTGAAAGGTCCAATGAACTAGGGTGGGGTGTGGGTGAAGGGGACAGTATACTCATGCTCCAGATCAGAAGCATCTATTTTAAAACGCTGAAAACTTTTACTATGTATGTAGCCAAACAAACACACTTTGTACAAATTAGTGCAATAAAGGTAATGTTGTATTTCTACTGAAACAAATAATTTTCTTTAAGAAATGTATTTTTTTCCTACCTTGAATGTTTTCTTTCATCAAATAAAAAATCTTTATTAACTTTTCTGATTATCAGAATAAGAGAATTTTATGGGAAAAGGGGAAAGAAAGAAAAAATATTAAAAAGAAAAATCCCTCCTTAAAGTCTATTCATCCCATCTTGACAGCCTGCTCTGTATTAATTTCATGCATTTTCAAAACACAGGAAAAATGAATATCAGTGAATGTTGAGGAAAGAAGTGGACTTAGGAGATCTATGCCTGGGGAGCAAAGGAAAGAAAGAAAATATGTCAGAAAACTTGTGCCAATGGCCAGTAGCCGCAAGGGAAACTGTAGTCCCTTTCTGTTAAACAGAGAAAGGGAAATGAATGCCACAAGGAGAAGAGAACACTTTTTACCTCTCAGATTGGCAAAGACAAAAATGTGTGATGTGATGATGTAGGGAGAGTGAAATAAGAGGGCAGGGATAGAGTGAGGGGAAATTAGTGACTGGCATTCACTGGTGACATAGCCCTCCTATAATGAACAACTGAATTGTGTTGAAGTATTTCTAGTCCCATAAAGTCTTTCAGGTACTAGTTACCTGTTGTCCTGGAGACAAGAAAAGGAATGGAAAGAGCAAATAAGTGTTGTGAAACCCTATAGATAATGTCAAAAATATTAATTATAATAATATACAGAAAGGGTACAGAGAAACAAATCAAAATATTCACTGTTGTTTGAACATTGTATTCAAAGAATGAACATAATTAACTTCTGTTTATGAGTTCTAAGGCTTGCAGGTTTTTCATATTTTAACATTTCTGAAATTGGAATGTATTTTACATGGAATGTTTACCCTTATATTGTTTATCCTGAAAATAGTATTGAAATTAAGTGATGCAGCTTACAATTGAGGATGTTTTTGGTTCAAGGAAATATAAAATATTTTTAAATGAGTAAAATAAACATAAAAATGACTAACATTTTTTGAAAGTGTGGTTGGGGATAAGCTGGTGAAATAAAATTTTTGTTTTCAAAAATTCAAATTGAGGAAATATGGACAAACTCAGCTACTTGTGATAAGAGATGAAAAATAGATTAGGAATGAGGATCAAAGTTTTCTTTGATTATTTTTTATTTTTGATATAGCTGGATGTTTTGTAAATATTGTTATTTCCATTGGGATACATCAATTTGAGGAGTTTGTCACCTTTTGTCTATTTACACATTTATGTATTAATTTATATAAGTATTCATTAAGTTCTCTCAATAATATTTTGTAGTTTACTGTGTAGAGGTCTTGAACATCTTTGTTAGATTTACTCCCAAATATTTAATATTCTCTTACACAATTGTAAATTTTTGTTTCTTTTTTAATTGTTTGTTAATGATACATAGAAATACAATTCAATGTTGAATATTGACATTGCACCCAGCTACTTGCTAAATTTACTTATTAATATACATATTATGTCTGTAGATTCTTTTGGATTTTGTATATAACAATCATGTTGCTTGCAAATAATGACAGCTTTATTTCTTCCTTTTCAATTCTTAAAATTTTTTCTTACCTTACTGTATAGGCTATGATTTACAACACATTATTTTAGAAGTGATGAAGGGAATCTTTGTCTCCACCATGCTATCAAGGGGTAAACCCTCCATTTTGTACCATTAAAGTATCAGGGTTGTTGAAGTTTTATTAATTATTATTTAAGGTTCTATTTATCACATTAAGGAAGTTACCTACTGTTTTCGGTTGATTAGGAGGGTTTTTTTAATTATAAATGAGTGGGTTGTTTACTCACTTTCTGATTGTCTTTGAAACACAAAAGTTTCATTTTGATGATGTCTTGTTTGCCTATTTTTTCATTTGATCCTTGTGCTTTAGAGATCATATCTAAAGAACCATTCCTAGTCCAAGGTCACAAAGATGTACACCTTTGTTTTCTTCTAGGAGCTTTATTGTTTCAGCTTTTACATTTAGGTCTTCGGTCTATTTTGAGCTAAATTTTATATATGGTGTGAGGTAAGTATCCAACTTCATTCTTCTGGATATCTGTTCTTCAAGCATTGTTTGTTAAAAAGACCATTCCCATACTATATTCATAGGTTGGAAGACTAAACATTGTAAAGATGTCAGTTCTCTCTAAATTGATCTATAAATTAAATGCAAATCCAATCGAAATGCCAGAAGAAATTTTTAAATAAAAATAGACAAGTTGATTCTAAAATTTAAATGGAAAGGTAAAGGAACTAGAATAGCCAAAACAATTATGAAAAAAAGTTGGAGAAATCACACTATGCGATTTTGTGGTATTGGTAAGAGAAAGATAATAGATCACTGAAACAGAATAAAGAGTCCAGAAATAGTCCCACACAAATATGATCAATTGATTTTTGACAAAGGTGCTAATGAAGAAAGAATAGTCCTTTCAGCAAATGGTGTTAGAACAACTGGACATCCATCCGTCAAAAATAAATAAATAAACCTCAAAAAAAACCCAAAAACACTGTCAACACTGTCCCACCCGCCCCCCCACTGAATAGTCTTGGCACTCTGGCACTCTTATCTAAAATCAATTGACCATCGATATATGGGTTTATGTTTGGATCTTCAATTCTGTCCCATAGATCTTTATGTCTATCCTTATGCTAGTATCACACTGTCTTGATTATGTAGCTTTGTAGAGAGTTTTGAAATCACAAAGTGTGAGTTCTCCTGCTTTGGTCTTTTTCAAGACTGTTTTCGTTATTTGGGATCCCGTTAATCTCCATATGAATTTTAGGATCGTTTATCAACTTATACAAAATGGTAGTAGGATTTTGATAAAAATTGTATTGAAATTTCTTTCAAAAATATTTTGTAGTTTTCAGAGTATGAGTTTGCACTTTTTTCAAATTTATTCCAACATATTTTATTCTTTTTGATGCTATTTTAAATGGATTTTTTCTTAATTTTATTTTCAGTGTGCTCATGGATGCGAAATAGAAATAGAATTGATTTTTGTTTCAAGTAAAATCTTATTCTATTCTCATTTAAAACTGACGTTCACTGTTTACTTCAGTCTTCTCTAAGAAATAAACACAAATTAAATAAAGCAACTAAGAGAGCTAATGGCTGAAAGTGAATCCCAATAAGAATTCAATCAACACGTTGAATACTGAGAGAAGCAACATAGTAACCATGGATTTTCAGATCATGTCATCCCTGTAGTTTGGGGGTTTTATTTTGGTAAAACATATACCAAATAAAACTTTTCATTTAAACCATTTTAAGTGTACAAATCAGTGGCATTAATTACATTTACAATGTTGTGCCACCATCACTCCTATCTATTTCTAAAACTACTGCATCAATTAAAGCAGAAACTCTGTACCCATTAAGCAATAACTCCCCATCTCCCTCCTTCCCCCCGTCCCTGGTAACCCCCAATCTACCGTCCAGCTCTACTAACTTGTCTATTTTATATTTGTGGAATCATACAATATTGTCCTTTTGTGTCTGGCTTATTGCATTTAGTATGATGTTTTGAAAATTCATCCATGTTGTTAGCATGCTTCAGAGCTTCATTTTATGGATGAATAATATTCAATAGTATGCATATACTACATTTTGTTTACACATTCATCTCTTGGTGGGAACTTGAATTGTTTCCACCTTTTACCTGTTGTGAATAATGCTGCAATGAACATTCATGAACAAGTATATGTTTGTGTCCTTGTTTTCAATTTTCTTAGGGATATACCTAAGAATGGAATTACTGAGTCATATGGTAATTCTATGTTTAACTTTTTGAGGAACTGCCAAAGGTTTTCCATAGCAGCTTCACTATTTTACATTCCCACCAGCAATGCTCAAGTGTTCCAATTCTCCACATCCTTGCCAAGACTTGTTATTTTCCTTTTTTTTTTATTATAGATATCCTAGTGGGTGTGAAGTGGTATCTCACTGTACTTTTACTTTGCATTTTTCTGTGTTAAATGATGTTGAATACCTTTTCATGTGCTTATTGGTCACTCGTTATTATATCTTCTTTGGAGATTCAAGTCTTTTCACCATTCTTAATTTGCTTGTTTTCTTGTTGAGTTGTAGGAGTTCTTTTTACATTGAATTGTGGCCAGAGAAGATACTTTGTATTACCCTAATCTTTTCAAATGTATTGAGACTTGTTTTGTGGTCTAAATGATGTCCTATCCTGGAGTATGTTCTGTGTGCACTTAAGAAGAATGTTTATTCTGCTGTTGTTGTGTGTCATGTTCTACATGTTTGCTAGGTCTAGTTAGTTTATAGAGTTATAGAGTTGTTTAAGACCTCTAACCTTATTGGTCTTTTATCTAGATGTGATATCCATTACTGAAACTGGGATGTTGAAGTCTCCACGTATTAGTCTAGAACTGCCTATTTCTCCCTTCAATTCTGTCATGTTTGCTCCATATATTCTGGGCTTCTGTTATTTCATACATATATGCCTATAATTTTTACATCTTATTGATGAATTTAACTTTTTATCAATATATAATGTCCTTTGTCTCTTGTAACTTTTTTTTATCTTAAAGTCTATTTTGTTTAATAATCCTATAGATATACAGCTATCTTTTGGTTATTATTTGCATGAAATATGTTTTACTATCTTTTCAATCTATATATGTTTTTGAATCTAAAGTGAGTCTCTTGTAGACAGCATATAGTTAGATCTTGATTTTTATCCATCCTGCCAATCTCTGCTCTTTGATTAGAGAGTTTAATCCATTTACCTTTCAAGTAATTACTGATAAGGAAGCGCTTCTACCATTTCTTTCTGTATGTGTTATACCTTTTTTGGCCCTTTCCTGTGTGTGGGTCTCATATGTCTGTTTCTTTGTACTGACAAGGACTCCCTTCTTTTTTTTTTAACATCTTTATTTGAGTATAATTGCTTTACAATGGTGTGTTAGTTTCTGCTGTATCACAAAGTGAATCAGCTATACGTATACATATATCCCCATATCCCCTCCCTCTTGCGTCTAATAGGGCTCCTTTGAGTTTTTTTGACTGGGCTGTCAAGAACAGTTTTAGTAAAGAATCCTTCTGAGCCCAGTTCTAGCAAGAATCCTGCTAAGCCAGTTTAGCAAGAATCCTCCCATACTTGAAATTCAATTAAGTTCCTCTTCCCCTCACTCTTGATATCTAATCAAGTTACTTTTGGTAATTTTTAATCTAGTGACTCCCTCTCCCTACCTTTTGATTATACGTCCCCTGCTGTCATTGTTGTATTTATAGCTGAGTTCAATCTCAAGGAAAACATCTTCCTTTGATATTTAACTCTGTCCAGTGCAATTTTTCTTTGACAGCATATTTTGTAATTTTTGTTGAAATCTGTATAGTTTAATTTATTTTTGTACCTTTGGATACTGATTCACCTCCCCCTTTTTCCTACTCCTTGCTTTGGTTGTTGTTTACTCATTTGTCTTGTGACTTGGCCCATTTTCCCTACTGTGTGAACCTTCTGGTGTCACTCCTCAGATGTTGCAAACTTGGGGACATGCACAGGTATCCTAGGATTACAATTGGTTTTTACCAACACTCTTTTTGACTGTCTATTTCTTTAATCTTGGTATTAAACTGTCTGCTTCATTTGGTATTACACTTGGCCTGTTAGGCTCCACTAATTATAGACTGAGTGCTCTGTTGTTTTCAACAAAGCCTTGGGGCATAATATGTTCAATAGTCTGATCAAATTAAATTCAGTCAGGAGTAGTTTTTGAGGCCAGTCTTTGACATTTATTCTGACCCCCAGCAGATTCTTCTTTACTAACTCTTTCCCTGATTCTCTCTGGTGTACCAGCTGGCCTATGATTTAACTTGTTGTTCTTAATTAAGGGAAGCTATTGTTTTCTAGAGTACCTTTAAGCATGATCTTCCCCAGACTATGTTTCACATTAAGCCAGTCCTTCTGGGGAGAACTTAGGAGCCCTCTGTTTTTAAGGGCTGCTTCCTTCTCTTGGCAAAGACTCTGAGTTGCTACTCTAGGCAGGGCAGTAGGCTCTTCGGTTTTTTGGCTCGTTTCTCCTAGCTTGGAACCTCTGCTCTAAGAGCAAGCTGGAGTGAGAGCAATCAGGGCCACTATATTCTTGGTCTGCCACTGTTGGGTAGAGCCTTTGCCCTATGGGTAGTGACTGGTTAGAAGAAGGGAATCCATGACCTCTTGGCCATACTCACCAAGAACTTAACCTTTCAACTCTGATTTGGAGGGAATGAGAAATGCTGGTGGCCTGCTCTCTCAGTGAAGATATCATAAGCCTCGATTGGGAGCTGAGGGGAAAGGGAATCCTGCCTTCCTGGCCATGCCTGTCCCAAGTAGAGTTTCCTTTAAGCTGAGCTAGGGATGGAAAGGAAGGAGGGAGCAGGTCCTGATTCAAATGCCAGAAATCCTTGCTATTTTTACCAAGTTTTAGTAGATTTTTTGAAGTAAATGTTTCTTCATTTGCTGTTTTCCCTTAGGACAATTTCTAGAGACATTAAATGTTTTTATAGTTTTTTCCTGCTCTGTTCATTTAGCTCTCAAGTGGGTCTTCATAGGTCCTCCCGCTGTCATCACCAAAGTGGATATATTGCATTATTTTCATTTGCAATTTAATTCATTTAATAGATATGGGACTGTTCAGATTTTCTATATCTTCTTTTTTCCCTTTTGGTAAGTTGTTTTTTAATAAATTCATGCACTTAATCTAAATTCTTAAATTTAATGGTATGAAATTGTTCATATTATCCTTTTATTCTCTTTTTTAAAATCTGTAGAATATGTACTATTGTTCTTTTACCCCTGACATTTACTTTGTGTCTTCTCTTTTTATCTTGATCAATTTTATTAGAGGGTTTTGATTTTATTAGTATGTACATAGACTAAAATTTTGTCTGTTTCTTTCTTTTGTGTGTTTCATTTCTCTTTCATTAGTTTCTATTATTTCCTGCCTTAAGAATTGTGCCTTAAGATTTTTGTTGGTGTTTTCTCCAAAATGTATTGACAAGCAGACTTAGATCATCGATATTTTTCAGCCTTTCTTCTTTTCTAATATATGCATTTAAGGATATAGAATTTCTTACTAAGCACAGATAGCTGCATTCCACAGGTTTTCATATGCTGTGTTTTCATTATCACTCAATTAAAAATAATGCTAAATTTAAGTTTCTGTTTTTACTCATGAGAAATGTACTGATTAATTTCCAAACACTTTGAGATTTTCTTGTTGTTATCTATTTGTTATTAATTCTTAGCTTTATTATTCATCTGTCATCAGAGAACATATTCTGAACTATTCCAATACTTTGAAATTCATTGATACTTGGTTAATGGACCTAGTAGAAGTTCAATTTTAGCAAATGTCCCATTTGCCTTGAAAAAAATTTATATTCTGCAATTGTAGGTTGTATTGGTCTATGTATGTAAATTAGGCCAAATTTGTTATTCTCATTGCTTAAATCTTCAATACTTCTACTGATATTATTTTCTGATTCTTCTGTAAATATACTGAGGTATATTTACATGTCCCACACTGACTTTAGATTTCTCTACTTCTCCTTTTATTCTGATACTTTTTGTATTGTATATTTTGAAGCAATGTTACTATAAGCATACAGATTTAGAATTTTAGTACCTTCACATTATATTGACTATGTTACCATTATAAAATATATCTCTATCCCTAGTAATATTTCTTTCCTTAAGGCCTACCTTGTTGGATACTTTTTTACATGTATTATTATTTTTAAAAAAATTCCTGTGAATGGAATTTCTGGGGATGTGTACTTATTTCTTTTTTTAAAATTAATTAATTAATTAATTAATTTTGGCTGTGTTGGGTCTTTGTTGCTGCATGTGGGCTTTCTCTAGTTGCGGTGAGCAGGGGCTACTCTTTGTTGTGGTGTGTGGGCTTCTCATTGTGGTGGCTTCTCTTGTTGCGGAGCACGGGCTCTAGGTGCGTGGGCTTCAGTAGTTGCAGCATACGGGCTCAGTAGTTGTGGCTTGTGGGCTCTAGAGCACCGGCTCTGTAGTTGTGGCACACGGGCTTAGTTGCTCCGTGGCATGTGGGATCTTCCCAGACCAGGGATCAAACCCATGTCCCCTGCGTTGGCAGGTGGATTCTTAACCACTGCACCACCATACTATTAGTTACCTAGAAACTTACATTATTCCTTCTTACTATAATTATGAATTTTTCTACTTGTCCTGGTATTCTGATTTATATTTTTTGCTTTATGCCTTTAGGTGCATATAAATAAAGGATTAGGATACCATCTGGTGGATTGATCTTTTCTCTTTATTAAATGTCCCTCTTTATCTATACAAGTGAGTGTCCATTGCCTTGAATTCTACCTTGTTTGATATTTTAAAAGTGGTACCAGAATTCTTACAGATACAATTTGCATAATATACCTTTCAACATTCTCTTGGTTCCACCCTTTCTCTGTTCTTATATTCAACGTGAATCTTATATAACCATCTCGTAGTTTTATTTTACTGGAATACTGAGAGGCCGAGTGGAGATTTAGACCCAATTAGAAGTGACAAGTTCCAACACCTGGACTCTTAGAGCCTGAGCTGTATTGCTTCCCTGAATATTGCAAGTCCTCTCTCTTCTTGGTCTCCATGCTCTCCTTGGCTGATCCCATTCACTTCTGCAGTTTTCAATACAATTCCACATGTCTAGCCCAAACTACTCTTTGGCCCTACAGACTTTTATTCAATTCTCTAGTGGAACTTTCCTCCTGAATGTCCCAAACTTACCTCAGTCTCAACAGGTCCAAAATTTGTTCCACCATTAATCAAGATTAACACTGTTTCTCTGTCCCAGGCTTCCAGCTCAGTGATGTTCAAGCTGCAATGCTGGCTCTGGTCACAAAGGTGACCCTTTACTTTTTAAGTTTCTTCAATAGACATCCAAGTTTTGCTAAAAGAGAAAAATAAATCTGTCCTTATTTTTAAAAACAAGTTAGGAGATATTATCTACCCCACAGTACCTATTCAGTTCAGTTTTGAAAATGTATATGAATCAAAGAGATTGACAAAGTCTACTTGGCACATTCTTTCCCACAAAATATGCATTCGTACAACAAATGCCTATCTTCACGCATTGCTGACAGGTGACTTAATTTTCTCCTGGAAAGCTTTTCTCTGTGTCCTTGCTTCTACTTCTTCATAGTTTCTGCTCTCCCCTAATTTCATCTTCCTCACAAGTTGGACTTAACATGATTACCTCTCCAGTCAGAGACTCCCATTGTTTTCCTTTTTGCTTCCCAACATCGATTGCCTGATTATCTCTACTATGCCCAGTTTTATTCAATGTGAGAGAAAATACAATTCCTCTTAGAAGAAACAGTGGGATTAGGATTTGCTGTTACTAAAATATGTTTCAAAACAACAAAATTTTAAAATTATATTTAAGAAAATAGGTGGCTGTCTCTAGGTGTTCCTTAACTCCTTGGACTTAACATGATTACCTCTGAAGTCCTCAATCTTAGGGACTCCTTTTTTTTTTTTTTTTTTTTTTTTGCAGTACACAGGCCTCTCACTGTTGTGGCCTCTCCTGTTGCGGAGCACAGGCTCCGGACGCGCAGGCTCAGAGGCCATGGTTCACGGGCCCAGCCACTCCATGGCATGTGGGATCTTCCCGGACCGGGGTATGAACCCTTGTCCCCTGCATTGGCAGGTGGGCTCTCAACCATTGATCCACCAGGGAAGCCCTAGGGACTCCTTTTTTTTCCTTTTGCTTTTTTTCCTTTTTGGTTCCCAACATCGATGGCCTGAATTTCTCTACTATGCCTAATTTTATTCAATGTGAGGGGAAACCCGTCTCCCTTTAGAGGAAACAATAGAATTGGAATTTGCCACTACTAAGATATCTAAAAAACAGCCATTTTAAAATTATATTTAAGAAAATAGGTGGCTGTTCCAATCATTGCTTTAATGGATTAGGTATTTGTTTTATTGAAAGGCTGAGAGCACTGATTCTGGACCCAATAGTTTGGGCTATATCCTGGCTTTAAAACTTACTAGCTATACAACTACAGATAATTTGCTTCATCTGTATGTGCCTCAATTTCCTCCTACATAAAATGGGTACATTGATAGTATAGCCCTCACAGATTTCTTCTGAGGAACGGATTGATTAGTACCTGTAAATAGCTGAGAACACTGTCTCTAACATGGCGCACGCTAAAAGGATGTTATGAATATTGTTATTATTACCATTTTTCTGCATAGTCCAAACTAACATGATGACATATATATATTCAGAATTGTTTTAATGGCAATAAGATTATAACTGTACAAAAATAAAATCTAAAACCCAGACATTGAAGTAAATAACAGCAGAAAAATTACATTTTATCACACATCAATTCCCACATGTCTTCAAAGATGAATTCCTTTATGTCTTTTTCTATTTGTGTATGCACATTCCCATATATATTTATGCACCTTACTTTCTTGATTATTAGATTACAGCATCAGCAACATACACCATTGATTCAGTAACACCTTTTTTAAGAAAAAATAAAACTATCACATAAAATCTACACATGTATTTTATGATATATTTCAATGTGAGAAATGTTGAAAGATTCTAAAAAATTGATCCTAACATAGAATAAGACAATTTAGGTCATGTGATATATGCATCGCTGGAATCTCTGACATTTTGATGTATTTCCTTGCAGTCTTTTTCTAGGCCTATTTGTTGTGTCCCCCTGAAATTCATATGTTGAAACCTAATCCCCACTGTGATGGTAATTGGAGTTTGGGCCTTTAAAATGTGATTAAGTCTTGAGGATGGAGCCCTCATGAATGGGATTAGTGCCACTATAAATGATACCCCAGCAACCTCCCTTGCTTTTTCCACAGTATGAGGGCACAGAAAGGAGATTGCAGTCTACGAATCAGGAAGCAGGCCCTTTCCAAAAACCAAATCTGCCAGTGCCTTGATCTTGGACTTCCTACCCCTAGAACAGGGAAAAATAAACTTCTGTTATTTAAGCCATCCAATCCATGGTATTTTTGTTATCACAGCCCAAATGAACTAAGGCAGTACTTAATATAACTGTTTCCACTGTACCACCAGTGGTTATCCAGTGTTAGTACACATCAGAATCTCTCAGGGAAGCAAGTTAATAATACATGTTCTGTGGCCCAGTTGGAAGTATGATTAATTCATGTAATCCAGAGAAGGGTGCCAAAGTCTACATTATTAGCAATAGAGAGTGTTACCAAGACCAAGCTCCTACTGTTCGCCACAGACAAGGCCAATAAATTAAGAGACAAGGTGTTGGGGCAAGGAATATCGACTTTATTTGTAAGCCAGCAGACTGAGAAGATGGCAGACTAGTGTCCCAAAGAACCGTCTTACCACAGTTAGAATTCAGGCTTCCTTTATACAAAAAGAGGAGAGGGTGTGGCTGATTGTTACAAACTTCTTGGTGCCCACCAGACCCCGGAGGGGACGTGATAATCCTTTGTTCTTGCAGCTATCCAGGTAGGTCTGGTCACGATGTTCCTGTAAACCTCCAACAAGACAAGTGTTATTCTCTGTTCTACAACTTTTATCTCTATATGGAAAGTCAAGCCTGGGAGGCAGAGCCTTGAGAAAGGGGCTATTATGTATATTTCAGGCTACAGGCAACATTCCTTTACAAAGGTACAGAGCCAGCATAACTAAGCACAGGCAACAGAGCACAAAAGTTAGAGCTAAAGAAGTAGATCCAATATGGAGTCAGGTTTGTTCTTCTCTGTTACAATAGGAGATTCTAAATCAGGCAGTCTGTGTGACACACTATGCAAATCTCGCTAAATTTCATTCGTGTTTTAATTTAGCGTGTCATCTGGCCTCTACTACGCTCCCTAGGAAATGCATGTCTTTGCCTCTAGAGAAATGAAATGACTTACCTGCTGTTCTTTAGTCAAGAGCAGAACTAGGTAAAGGACTTGAGGATCCCCACAGAGTCAAAATGGCCATATTAAACATTTATTCAACATTTACAATATGTCAAACATTGTAATAGACACTAGGAGTATAAGGTTGATAAAGAGTACATGCTATGAGAATGGCACAGTTCTGCAGAGGAGTAATTGCTAACACATTTAGGAATTTTTTTTTATCTCACAAAATATTTTAAACTCTTTCATGTAGGGATAATATCAGATTTGGCTAATGTTACTCAGTTTTGATTAAAGAAAGTGAATATCTCTGTAACTTATTTACTTCATGTGTGTCTGTTGCCCTAGTGAGTGGGTCTGCCAAGAATTTTTTGTATGAGAGACTGTAGAGTGTCCTGAGAGAGAAGTCACCTCTGGAAATAACATGGCAGTCAATGTTGTCACCATCTGGAGATTATTCTTGTAAATTTTTACTAGCAGAAAAGAAATATAGGCTTTATTATAATTTATATTATAATTAAGGTAATAAGTGGCTGACTCCAACTGTTCAAGTCATTATTTTGTTTTATTCATGTCTTGACCCAGCACTCTCCACCCAAATGGAATCATGTCTGAGTCCCTAGAGAGCAGAGGACCTATAAGTAAAATAAGAAATTCCTGTTTTTACTAAGACCTTGGCTAAGATATTATTTGCTGAGGCACTTTTGTGTAGTACCCACCTTCATAAGTGTAACAATGATCTCACAGAAATCAGGAAGCCTTTGTCACCTTGAGGACTCCAAAACCTCTGTCAGCAGAAGGAATAAGATGAAGGAGAAATGACAGTAGAGTCTGGAAGACATGGCAGTATCCAGAGGAGGGTGGCACCTACTTCTCAGTCGCCTGAAATTGTTCCTGGGCATAGGTTAGATATCCCTCAGTCCTCCCTAAGTATCACTGCAGTGGGGGTTCTGAAAGGGCAGGGGAGTCAGGTAGGGTCCAAGTCAACAAAGTTCACACATAGGGTACCTCATCTGATCCGCTCAGCAGCCCTGGGAGGTAAATAGTATTCTCTTTTCACGAATGACAAGGGTGACCCTTTAAAAGAATGTCAGGGTGATAAATACTAGGGTTATATTGCTAAAAAAGAAATTCTAAAAAATAACCTTGAAATGCATGTTTTGTTCTTTTAACAAGTTTTTATTAAATGACACTTGTTTAAAAAGCTGATTGACACATGACTTTTATTACTTTTATTACATTTAAGGGTATAAGTAATAAATACAAATTTTGGGAAAATACAGTTATCAAAGAGAAAGAAATTAAATCATTAAAAATTATGCCATCTAAAGATAAACACCCACATTTTAGTATATATACTTTAAGACTCATTGTTAATATATATAATACATAAATATATATGCTCTAAAATGAAGCAACGATAAATTTACACACTGCTTTCTAACTTTTTTTTCTCTTTTGAAACAGACAATGAACATCTTTCTATTCGAATGGGTGAAACACCTCTGCTGACAAAGAAAAACTTGTGGCTTTGGTCTGAATTCAATATTCAAATAGATGCTGACAATACTGAAAGTTTTGAAGCAATTGAATGAGTAAAATTACACCAAGAAAAGGCAAATAAACAGAAAACAAGGTTGAAAAGTATTAACCTCAGAGAAAACCTCAGTTTTCAAGGCATAAGGAAAAATTCCTCATGGTGGCAATGATGAGGGTGGTCCTACTAAGGCCAGATAAACTATACCTTAACTTCATTGCCCTGAGTTTAACTCTCTCATCTTTTCCGTGAAACTTTCGGTATCATCTGCATCTCCGTCTATGTCTATCACATTAATATTATTGACAAGCCTAAAATCCTGGGAAAGCAGAGCCCAACCCCTTCTAATATTGCCTTCAGGCTTCTAGCTTTCATTCCCTCCCACAGGGCGAGCTTCCTCTCCATTCTCCACAGGGGCAGGATCTCCTCCTTCTTTTTCCTTTTCCTTTTTTTCCTGGGGAACATTTTCCATGTTGAGATTTTTATCCCCCTGCTTATTCCACTTTGGACTCCATTACTCGTAGGAGACAAGAGGCAAGCGAAAGGACTGAATGCTTGACGGGAAGATCAGCACCGAGGACAGAGGTCCTACTATGCACCTTTCAAGATTCAGATTTTAATGGTTTCTGAAATTCTATTTTTCCCACCTAAGAGAGACTCGTGCGCCCTCCAGGGGGCCTCCAGACGGAGCTCCGTCTTCCCGCTCGCTTCTCTCTCCTTCCTCCTTTAAAACTCACCATTTTTTCCTGTACGTAGATACTTCCCCAGGCGTATGCAGGCACAAAAAGGGAAGGATCTGGAGGGGAGCTTCAGGCTGGGCTCTGTTCCCTCCCCCCACCACTGTCCCTCGCATCGACTGCGCCTTTCCTTGCTGTCTCCTCCGCTGCCGCCGCATTTTCGCTTGACCCGGCGAACATCAGACCAGCGGATGGTTGGGGTCGGGGAAGCGGGGGCTGCTGCAGCAAGAACTCAGTGCGGACCTGCAGCCGCCCGGCCCTTCCCGGACCCGTCCGGCGTCTCCCAAAACTATATATCCCAGCTTTGTCCCTCCTTTATCCATAGCCATCCTCAGCCTTTGGTACTCCTCCTCTTTTAAATACCCACAATGTTGGACGAGGGGTGACTATTTAAAGTAAAACTTTCACTCTCTGTGTCTCTTTGTTTCCTCCTCCGGTGATTAGTTTCCACACTCCTACTACCAAAATGTTTGGCACCAAAATGGATGTGGGACACTGGGAGCAGGGGCTGAGTGGAAAGCTTTCCAGAATATACCTGTGTCCATATTCATAAACTGCTTGCTCCCAGGACCACTCAAAATGGACTTTGGGTAAGGAAGGTGTGACCAGAAAACAGACTCTGACCCACTTGAGGATTCTGCCCTCAGGCCCCAGCCATCCTGGTGCCAGGGTTACCCCAAGCCTCTTCAGTCGGAACACAAACTTACAGCGTTCTGGACTGGACCGTTGCTTTTCCCCGCATTCCTTGACCAGAAGTTTTTCCTCCTCTGCAACAGGAATCATTACTCAGAGGATACAAAAGACAGGAAGAAAGGGATTTGGGCCCAGGTAGACTCTCATCAAGGGACACTAAAGGAGTTCAGGTTCCTGATCCTGCCTCCCACCCAAGCAAGGCAGCGGGAACACTCAACCCCTCCTCCTCTTGTCACCCTGGATTTGGAATGTCTCTTTTTCCATCTTGGCATTTCAGGAGGTCAGATGCAGTGTAAGAGAGAGGCAGCATTTTCTCTTGGAGTTATTGTCCACTTAATCTTCTTGTGGGATTAGCCCTTTCCCTTGTTCTAACTGCTCCGCAACCTGCTCCTCCCCAGAACCTCCTCTCCTGGTAGTCATTATTATTTTTCCCCTGAAGCCCTTACCTGCACCTAAGTGGCCAGAAAGCTAGGTATCAGGAAAGGAGGCTGGGAGTGGAAAATTATCTTTCTTCTATGTACTTTTATGTTCCAATTTTTTAATTTAAAATGTTTTGTTTTTACATTTCAGAAATACGATACTTACATGTGGGGAGGAAGAGTATGGGTATTCATCCTAAGACTTCTCTTTTCGTTGGAGTGCTTTGTTATTTGGCTAACTTAACATATATCAAATAGAAAACATTTTCCATCGGGCTTCCCTGGTGGTGCAGTGGTTAAGAATCCGCCTGCTAAGGCAGGGGACACGGGTTCCAGCCCTGGTCCGGGAAGATCCCACATGCCGCGGAGCAGGTAAGCCCGTGCGCCTCAACTACTGAGCCTATGCTCTAGAGCCCTCGAGCCGCAACTACTGAGCCCATGTGCCACAACTACTGAAGCCCACGCGCCTAGAGCCCGTGCTCCTCAAAAAGAGAAGCCACTGCAATGAGAAGCCCGTGCAGCAACGAAGAGTAGTCCCCACTCACCACAACTAGAGAAAGCCTGCGCACAGCAACGAAGACCCAATGCAGCCAAAAATAAATAAATAAAATTTAAAAAAAGAGTCCTCTTTAAAAGTCATGAGGGACACAAAATAATTTAAAAAAAAATATTTTCCATCAGCTACAAAGGAAAGAGCAATTTTTTAAAACATGTTAATTGTTCACAATCTTTAAGACATACTCTTTGGGGAGAAAAGTAATTTACAATAAAATATAAGATTTTCTACTAAATAGGAAATCCTTCATAATTTGGTCATGTTTATATTTATCATTTACAGAATGCTTCTAGTGATATTTCCCAAATAGCTTTAAAAAAACAGGCTAATTATTTTGAAAATTTTAAACCTAAATTTTTCGAAAACAAATCAACATTTTACATGTTAAGAAATTAATCCCTGTAGAGCCTCAGTAATTGTCTTATTTTTGTCATTTTAGAAAAATAATCTATCTCTTCCACTTTGAGGAGTTTTTAATGTTCATAAATACTAATTGGCTCAGTTATGTTCTGTTAGAGGGATGCAGCCTGCTAGGCCTCTCACCTCTGGCCTCTTTACCTCCAGGAAACCCAGGAGGAGTCTAGCCCTGCATCAGGGTTGCTGCCTGCCAGTCCATCCCCATACTGATGTCCCCTCAGCCAGGCTTAGGCCAGTGTCCAAGGAACTCTCACCAGCTGACAATATTAATTAACCTGGACCAGGTGTTCTCAACTAGGGAAGTCTGTGGACCACCTGAGATTCTATGCAAATTTGTCCAAGTTTGGGGTTAGTGGGGTACGTGCACTTTTGTGGGAAGAGGGTTTGTACCTTAGGAACCTGAGAAAGCCTGATACATGAGCAGGGCACGTTACGGGGAAGCTGAAGCTATGAAACAGAGACAAGACAAAGGAGAAGTAGGGGATGTGAGAGGAAGGGAGAAGAGACTGGGTCCACAGCTGAACCAAGTTAATGGCAGAACATTAAAAATGCTCAGGCCCTAACTTCTAGAGGTCCATTCGAAACTGGCTGTTAATTCTCAGATTTCCTCAAGATCGTAGTCTTCTTTACTATCTCATAAATTCTCACCATGGATCTGCCTCAGCTGAGCTGGCCTAAGTCTCTATTCCTTACAACCAATGAGACTAACTGAAACAATAGTTATCTATCTGTAATAAAATGTTCCTAAAAAAATCAACAAAACAACAGTAGTTATCACTGCCTGAAAACTGGTGAAAAGACATCAGTAGGGTATTGAGCAAAGAAGACATCTATCTGGAAAATAAGTGTAAGTTATTCAGCTTCAGTATTTAGAAATATAATTGATATCCTATTTACAGGTCTACTGTACTCATTAGTTCTGGTGACTTTTTTTTTTTTTTTTTTTTTTTTTTTGCTGTACGCGGGCCTCCCACTGCTGTGGCCTCTCCCGTTGCCGAGCACAGGCTCCGGATGCGCAGGCTCAGCGGCCATGACTCACGGGCCCAGCCGCTCCGCGGCATGTGGGATCTTCCCAGACCGGGGCAAGAACCTGTGTCCCCTGCATCGGCAGGCGGACTCTCAACCACTGCGCCACCAGGGAAGCCCCCTGGTGACTTTTTTGTAGACTGTAGGATTTTCTAAATTGGCAATCATGTCATCTATAAATAAGAAAGTTTTACTTCTTAAAATATATATATACAAATTAAAACTTCAAGGTATTCTTATTCCCTTGTCAAATTGGGGAATTTTAAAAAAGAAAAAACACCATCCATTTTATATGAGAACATCCACATGGGCTGTAAGTACACGTGTAAATTTGTTGAATTATCTTGTTGGCCCTTTAGGCAATACACATAAAAAAATCATAAGATTTTTCAGACTTTTAGACCTAGCAATTTCACTTTTAGAAATATTTCCTTAGGGAATAATGTATGTTTGAGAGTCATGAAATAAATGAAATTGAGTGTAGATTTTGAGGGTTTTCTTTCCTTCTGTGTGTGTTTTTAAATATAACTGGAATAATTTTATACACATTGTTTTATAACCTGCTTTTAAATAGTATTTGTTGCCTTTATTTGCAAAAGTAAAACATTTTCACTGAAAAAAAGTCAAGGAACTATACATAAATGCCATTTGTCGAGCAGAGCCAGAAATACAATCCTTTCTTGCTCTATTCATATATATTTTTAAAAGCATTGAATTGGTAACTAAGACTATTTTATAATCTGCTTAAAATATTATATTAGTGCCAACAATATTACTTTTAGCAAAAAAAATTCCTAAAGAAATGATTTCTCACAGGGTAAAATTTGGAAAGAGATACCTCCTGTCTAATGTATGACTAGTACTACAGCTTGATTATCTCAAACTTGAATTGGAGGGAGGCATAGTCAGAGCATGGGGAGAAGAGCCTTGTTTTAATGGATACTAGTCACTAATGGGGCAAGGGAAGCAAATGTGAGGCATCCAACCATTGCAAGGACCCCACACCTCAAACAGGTAGTGGAGGCCTTGAATCAAATTCTGCTCTGCTACAGAGAAGTACATATGCGAAATGTGTGTCATAAGATAAGGTCATACTGTTTGCAGACTATTCTTTATTATAGAATTTACACATACCCACTGAGAAAATGTAGAAGAATCTACAAAGAAGTATATAAAATAATATATAAATCACCTATATGCCCACCAATCACCCAATCATACCCACTTCTAATATTTTGGTGTATACATATAAATATCTACTCATATATATTATTTTTTAATGGGACCTTCTGCAGTTTACCATTTATAATCTGTTTTTTTCACCTACCAATATATTATAAAACACTTTCATTTCTATATATATATATGACTATCTTATATTTGTCAGATATTTTGTTTCTTCTGCATGTTTTCAAAGTTTTATCTCAATCATTTTTTGAATGTTATTAATTAATGCATACCTATTAAAGATAAATTTTAAATATATAAATGCAACACTTAGAAAGGAAAAGTTCCTTTTATATTGACTACTCATTTCAAATATATCCTATCGGAATAGTTCAGTATATATTCATTCAAATTTCTAATATGATAGAGAAACACAGGAAGACTCCACAGTAAGTTGACACTGGATATAACATGATTGGCGATGGGCATGGGGAAAGGGGAAAACGTAAGGATGATGTTTAAGATTGAGTGCTGAGTAAACAACTGTTATGAGGTGCCATCAAAACACAGCGAGTCTCTAATGGACTTGGGTTGTGTAGCAAGCTAACCAAATAGGCTCACATCAGTAATTTCATTCATCTCTCAATAATATAACCCAGAATTTTACAGGAATGAATTTTGTGGACTTTACTAATCATGCTATGGTAGAATTTCTTTATTTACTTATATTTCAAATACACAAAAATAAATATATGTATGCTGTGACAAACATGTACTACCACATATATTAACCTTCAATTTTTCTTCTTTCTTAACAATATATGTTGGACATTTTTTCATGTGAGTAAATATAACTCCACCTTATTATTTTTCATCACTGCATAGTATTGCATTAGTGAATTATCAAACTTTTCTTAAACCAATCCCCTTTTAGGAATATTTAGTTTTTTCCTTTAAAAAAATCTATTACCACAACTACAACATTGACCATATTTGGCATGGGAGTATTTCAGCATGATAAAACACTAGAAGAGGAAGTGATGTGTCCAAAAGCACATATATTTTAAGGTTAAATATTGCCAAAATGACCTCCAGAAATGCACTATTTTATTCTATCTTTTATTATTTTTGCATCTTGCTTGTACTTTTACTTTTTAAATTGAGGTATAAATGACAGATAACACTATATTAGTTTCAGGTGTACAACACAGTGATTCAATATTTGTATATATTGCAAACTGATCACCACAATAAGTTTAGTTCACATTCATATATTATTTTATATTCTCAAAAGTGCATGTGAATGTTTGTTTTTCCATACCCTCACCAACTCTGAATATGATCAATATTTTTCAGTTTTTCTAATTGCATAGGTGGAAAATTAACTCATGTTCTCAATAGATCTCATTTTAATTCTTAGAATTCTATGTTATGGTTGTTACATAATTAATTTAACCTGTTCCCCATTGTAAGCCGTTTAATTTGCTTCTTAATTGCACCTTTTATAAAGAATTGTGTCGAATATCCTAATAGTCATTCTCCATTTCTAAATGGTACATACTGTTGGTGCAGTTTGATTTGTTTAAACAGAATTATGAAGTTTGCCTTCTTTAACTTGTAGCAAAATCATCTGGGAGAATCGTTGGTTTATGAGAATGCATACACACGTGTGAATGTGCAGGTGCATATGTACATGCTTGGGCACATGTCATTTCCTAGAACAATTCTCTTTCCTTCATTGCTGCCTTTCACCTGTGGCTTCTCTTTGCATATTCAGGTCCAACTCAAAGGATTGATGCCAGGAATTCAGGTCTACAAAGTAACCGTGTTGTTGTAAATCATTGTGACTACTGTTAAATATTTCCTCAGGGTGAATGCCTAAGAATGGATTTACAGGCTCAAAGGGAATGCATATTTAAGTATTTAGCAACTGCCTAAGAACTATCCATAAAGGTTGACCAATTCAGATTCTGTAACCTGGAAATAAGGGAGAAAGTCCTTGGGAGTAGTGCAGAGCTTGTCAAAAAGTGCTTGCACTGAACCTGCTTTCGGACAATAGCCACCATCAAGAGACAAATAACCCTTAAGGAGGAACGAGTGGACTTGACCCAGCAAGGCAGCATGAGACAGGCCAGGGTAATGGTAAGGCCACAGGGCCTAGGTTCAGTCAGACTGGTCTCCTCTTTCCTTCCCCCCTCTATCTAGGTCTTACCCACCCTGTGAGGCCCAGGTCAAGGTCTTTTACCTCCATGAGGCTTCCTCTGGCTATTTTGGGCTAATTGGCCTTTGCCTTCTCTGAGCTCCTATTGGCCTGGCAGTACACCCTTTCCTTTAGCCCTTTCTCCAAATGGCCTCATATGAAGGGGGTTCTGCCTTTCCAGCTGTATCATCTACTCCAACCCTAGCGTGAACCCAAAGGGGATGTGGGTCACTATCAGGAGGATAGATCTGGAGAAGAGGCATGAGCAAGTCTTGCATTTGGGCTCCAGGTGCTTTGGGCAGGATATTCTAGGGTCCTAGGTATCTAGAATGTGGTTTAGAAGGATAGAAGTGAAGTTTCCAAGTAATCACATCTTCTTGCCCCATCGACTCTTCACTACCTGGGGAAGAGGGCGTCTAGAGGACCAAACCAATTACTTCTTGGCAAATACCACCACCAAGACTCTGGAGTCAGACATTACTTTTTGTCATTTTGAATCCTTTTCCCCAAACGAAATCCTAATATAATTATAATAATAGTTTGTACTTTTAAAGCACTTACCATATGCCAGGCACTATTCTCAGGACTGTACACATACTGCCTCACTTAACTAAAGTAATTCTGTCTTTGTCTTTTCCGACTATAAAAAGATAAAAATTTGTTAAAAAGAAAACCACAGGCCCCAAACCACATCTCTGTGCTAAAGCCTATGATACCAAACCTAGATTTAATACCTGACCTAATTGCAGTTTCAACCTCTCCCAGAAATGTAATCTTAAATCAACCAGTCTGGAATTTTCTGGTCAAGCAACAGTAAGGTAATCTGTGGCACAGGCTCCTCCATCTCCCAGAGAAAGAAGAAGCAATCTGCATGATAAAACCCTTGCTGCTCCCTTCCTCTCCCCTCGCCCCCCAAAAAGTTGTCCTGGCCTAAAAATAATCCTTTCTTTTATTTTGCTAATAGCTCCCTTTCCCCACTCTCCTGACTATAAAAACCTTCCATTTTGTACAACCCGTGCGAGCGCCCTTCTAGCTGCTAGATGGGTTGCTGCCCTGTTCATGAATTGCTGTATAAAGCCAATTAGCTCTTCACATTTACTCAGCTGAATTTTGTTTTTTTCAGTTACTTTTCAAAAAATATAGAAAAGTATTAAGAATAAAGTAAAAAACTACACTAAAAATCTTACTCCTGTCCCAGGCTTCCCCCACCATCCTTTTTTTTTTTAAACAACCTGCTGCCAAACCAACCCTGCTCCACAACAGCCAAGGACTAGATTGCAGATGAAATGGAGGCTGGGGGAGGGGCGATGGATGTAGGTTGGAGTTCTTAATCCTGGGAGCAGAAGGCAGGAAAAGACAATTCTTGAAAAAAGTAGAAAAGTTTAGTAGCTCCAGAAAAAGATGCAGCCCCTCCCTAGAAATCAGAGAAAGGCAAATAACATTTTCCCCCTCTGGGATGGAAAGGGCCAAATGTATAAGGGGGTAGGGGGCAGAGGGCCGGCCCACTTCTGCCGCGCTTTTGGTGGGAGTGGAAATTGGGGACCCGAGCTCACTGGTGACGTAGATATCACGTGACCAGGAGTCGACGTGTGCAGAAGTCCTGCTAGTCTGGTCCTTGTTCCCGTCTGGGTACCAGCTTGCTTCAGCAGCGCAGCCGGTGGGGCCCGAGGCTAGGAGAAGGAGAAGGAGTCAGCTTGCCGGAATTTTGCAGGTTGGTGGCAAAATAGGTGCTGTCTGGGAATTTCTAGGGTGGGGTGGCCTAGAGCAGAGACTTGAGGGAGCCCTGGTCAATTCCATCTCTCCACCTCCCACCTCCAGGTCTGCAGGAAATGGTGACCCTTGGGAGAGGGACTAGGGGTCCCGGGAGAAGGACAGGGAGACCTGTGAGAGTTTGAAAATAATCATCCTCTGCCACCTCAGACCGCTATCCCAACACCTACCCACCCCCCAACCGCCCCCCTCAGTCTTAAAGATAGTTTGGAAATAATCTGCTTTTCCTACTCCCTGTCTGATGGAAAATTCGACTTAACTTGCACTGTGGAGAGGGGGACAAATGCGGGAATAAGAAGGTAGGAAAGTTTCCATAACCGAGAACCTTAATGAGAAAAGTGCGTGGTGCTGGTCGGCCCACTGAGCGCTCGCCCCACCCCCACCCTCACCCCCTCCCCCTCCCGTTTCCCGTTTGTCCGCAGGTCTGCAGGTCTGTTGTTCATAGCAGTACGCAGGGCTAGAAAAGGCGAGGAAGAAACTGACCGAATCAGTACGGGTAGGTGAAGGAAATATAAAGACCCCTGGGGTGGAGGTGGGCAAAGGAGGGACTGAGGTTGTCGGCCCCTGTTCTTCCCCGCACCCCCCTTCTCCCAGCCTACTCTGTTCTAGGAGGGTCTTGCGTTATGCCTTGTGAAGGGAGAAATGGTTGAGGAGAGCCTTGGAAAAGGCTGGAGGGAGGGACGAGGGAGGTGAGGAGGTGGAAAGTGGGGGTAGGAGCAGCAGGCTTGGGGAAACCCAGATGGCAGACTGAGTCTCCCAAGTGGAAAATATTTGGTGATAGCTCTGAATCACAAAAAGCAAATACGGAGACCTGTGTCCAGAGCACTGGTCCGTTCACCAAACTTTTGACTTAATGTCGCCTTCTTGTTTCCTAGAAGTAGTTGTTTTCAAAGAAGAATAAGCAGAAAAAAGAAAGGAAGAGGGAACAGGAGGAAGAGAGACAGATACAAGATGACACCCTGTCAAAAGATTGAAGGAAAACCAGAAAATGAGAGTGAACCAAAACTTGAGGAAGAGCCAAAGCCTGAGGAAAAGCCAGAGGAGGAGGAAGAGCCAGAGGAGGAGGAAAAAACAGAAGGAACTTTTAGAGAAAGGCTGATTCAGTCTCTCCAGGAATTTAAAGAAGATATACACAACAGGCATTTAAGCAAGGAAGATGTGTTTAGAGAAGTGAATGAATTAGACGAGATAAGGAGAGTAAGAAACAAACTTATAGTGATGCGTTGGAAGGTTAATCGAAACCATCCTTACCCCTATTTAATGTAGTTTACCTTGATTTTTATTTTTTCTGATGTTAACATTACTTTCTTTTGATTTGCGTTTTCCCAATACACCTTTGTCCATCTTTCTACTTTTAACTTGTTGCTATTAGTGGTTTTAGATGCATCTCATTGTTTATTTTACTTCAAAGCAATCTACAAGTCTTTGCCTTTTAATAAGAGAACTTTACTCATTTGTACAAAAAGAGGTTCCTGGCAGGATATAAAATGAAAAAAGAAGTTACTAAGTAATATGTGAATATCATATTTTTAAAAAGGAAGAGTACATTTATATATCACATATATGCACAGAAGAACATGTGAAGGATGAAAGACAAAAAGTACAGTCAGTGGTAGAATTATGAGTGATTTTTTTATTCAGCTTATTTGTATTTTTCCTTATTCCTAGAATGTACACACACTATTGTTAAAAATAATAAAAGCTTTATTTAAAAAAAGGAGTAAACAACAGTACTGAGTATATTTCTAAAGGCATTGGGACACAATATTTAATGGCAGAGTTTTAGAAGCAAATGTAAACTCCAAATTATCACCAGACCACTTAGCTAGGAGAATAAATTTTACATCATTTCTCATCTGCAAAATAGAGATAATAAAGAACTTTCAGGGATCTTATGAGGACCGAACAAGGTAGTGACTGTGAACTGTATTTGACAAGCTTTTGTTCCCATCTGCTCATGCAGGATCCCAACTCCTAAGAGATTTATTTCAGGTATTTTGGAGGGAGAAAGTAGTTCTCACCTGTGCTTAAGAACAAATCCAGACAACTGTTAGGTGGGCACTACGTTTGTGTTTCTCTCCTGCTGTGCCTGCCTAACCTTCCATCCTCCTCCCCTTGATACTACCATGTGTATTGGGTATTTCTGCCCCTTCATTCAGGTTCTGTACTTCTCAGGCCCCTAACACTGCTGATGTGTTAGAAATCTCAAATAGTGAAGCCCAACATATTTCTTTGGAACCCCCAATGGACTGACTCTCCCGTCTGACCTCTACAGAAGTGGGGGAAACACCCATCTCTTAAATTTAGATAGACATTTATGCAGGGCCACTTGGGCTGTGATATCTTATTGATACCTTGGCAACTTTGGGATTTTAATCACAGACCCCCTCTTCCCCATAAGATTCGGACACAATGGGTCTCTTTGGGGGTGGGACCAGAAGATAAGACTGAGTAACAGACATTATGCTTTAGTCAGAGTTGCTTATGAGCCTAAAGATTGGTTTTATCTTCCTGACTCTTATTTCCTTAGGGTGAGCAATCTCTCCCAAAAGACTGGTGGCAGGCCCTCCTCACCAGCTCAAAAGATACCCTTAGACCTGTGTAAATTTTTAAAGGGAGGTTCAAGTAAGATTTCGGGATATTCCCATGCTTACTTGGAAATGTATGAAGTGCTGTGTAAGACTTACTGTGTATGTATATCTGCATCCAAATCTTCATAACTATATATGTATCTATATATGTATATGTGGCTCACAGTTGTGCCAGTTGTATATTATTTTTCCTCTGTGGTGCTCTTTTTGGGGCAATTAATCTCTCCAGACTATTCTTCAAGGTTGCAACAGTCTGATGGATGCTGGTTGGTCTGGATTCTGGCTGAAGTGAGATGAGGGTCCAAAGACTTACTGTGCCACTTTTATAGGATGGTATGAATCCAACCCCCTGGCACTCTGAGGGGTGGAGCTGGGGCAGGATGTGGAAGGGCTCCCCCAAGGCACACCCCTCTCCAGGGTTGTCTGACTTTGGTTTCTGTGTTCCAGCCTGCAGCAGGCACCAGACTCTTCTAGGCTGAAGGCCAGGCTGTCCTGGACATACATACCTGGAGGACAAGGACTGTCCCCATTGCAGGTCAGAGCACTGGACTTCCTTTACCCCTTTTTTCCTTCACAAGGGGGCTTGATGGGAACTTTTAAAGGAAAGAATATAACTTTTAAAGAAAAGATTTCAAAAGTCACTAACTAAAAACATTAGTTGTGATAGTTTTTGTCCCAGCCATGACTACTCTAGATGCAATCAGATAACTTGGGATTAAAGTAGAAGGGCCTGGTGGTAGGTGGAGGTGATTTCAGGTAATACACAAATATTTTAAGTTGTAATATTCATGTATTGATATTTATTTGAATGTGTATTAATGAATACTCTCTTTAAGGCAAATGATAGTTTAGATTTAGGGTGGTGTTATAAAGTTTCCTTTTCAAAAAAGTACTCACATTTCCTTTTCAAAAATATTCAAATTAAATGAGTCTGTTTGAAGACAAACATGAAATAGAACACAATGTTAACAGCAAAGGTGGTATATAGATATGGCAAAAATCATCCTAGTGGGAAACATTGCCCTAGCATAATTGATTTAGGGAATAACATCTGGAAACACCTGTCAAGAAGTGTGCAGTCTGAGATTTTACCCTACTTACAAATTAACAAGTTAACATTAACCTGCTACTGTTTAACCTGCTTTTGCTATGACAGAAGACACTAGAATCCTGATCAGAGACTAAGGACATTATTACTCATGGTAAAAGCAGTAGTAACGGCTTCATATTGGTTTATATCAGTTCCCCATTATCCTCAAGTCCCTTGGATGCCTACACATGCAGTGCACTGTGTTTTAGGAAAGATACCTGAGTTTGGAGAATTCATTGCTTTCATAGTAAGCAAAAGCAAGCCTGCTCTGTGTCCAGGGAAAGACGTTACCCCATCCCTCAAAGTTGCTTGCTGCAAACACAACTCTGCGAAATGGACTGCCTGCATAAAGAGTGGTCAGGGCCTTACATTCTTGGTGTACCCAATAAGAACATGCAGGGATGCTCAGGACCCAAGGTGGATTGCCTCTCCCAGTAACACTTTTCTCTGTGCAGTAAATCTTAATGTGAATGGTAAGCCTTTCCTAATATCACAAATTTTGATTTATAATTCCAAGTTAAAGCAGATAATGCATTGTACTGTAGACTGTAAACAGGGAATTTGTAACTCTTTCTAGTTTTTGCTTAAATACATAGGATTTTGAATGAATCCTAATTAACTCAATGAAAAGAACAACAAAGAAACTAAAAGTAAATAATCTATGAGGAACTTTAAAGACATAGCTACCATGACACACAAAATTTAAGAAGTAGAGGAGCAAAACCAATGGATTTATCAAGGTGCTAATGACAGGAGTAATCTTATGTGAAATTTTTCACTGAAAAACTGACAGGATTGTGCGTGTTTGTAAGGCAACCTCAGATCCCATATACATGTAATCGCCACTGCCTCTATAAAAGGAAAAGCCAAGAGCTAAGAGGAAAGCTGGTCTGTTCCCTCTACAGGGAAAGTTTCGAGAGAGGGGGAACCTTTGACACATAATGGTATCCAAAAGCAATTATTTGATATTTTGACACCAACGTTTTGCAAGAGCCTTAGCAAAAACAGCTGCATAATTTAGTTGGGTATGGAGCATATTTTCATGTACTATTGGCCATTTATACATCTTACTTTGAGAAATGTCTATTCAAATATTTTACCTAAACACCCCCCTTAATATTTTCAATATAGTGTGGGTAAAGAATCTATTTAAAAGAATGAGATAGGGGCTTCCCTGGTGGCGCAGTGGTTGAGAGTCTGCCTGCCTATGCAGGGGACACGGGTTCGTGCCCCGGTCCAGGAAGATCCCACATGCCGCGGAGCGGCTGGGCCCGTGAGCCATGGCCACTGAGCCTGCGTGTCTGGAGCCTGTGCTCTGCAACGGGAGAGGCCACAACAGTGAGAGGCCCGCGTACCGCAAAAAAAAAAAAAAGAATGAGGTAGATCCATATGTACCACATGTTCACCATGCATTATTAAAAGAAAAATGAAGGACAGGAGGTACAGTATAATATATACACACACATAGATACACATATCCACAAATACCAAGATAAAGCCCATTAGCTCACTGAAGGGAGGGATTATGTCTTTTAAAGTGACATTTTGATATCTCACCAGGCCTCCTGCTATCTGATTGTTTAAGAAATGATTATTTTTTTAAAAAATTTCTCCTAATAGATAATTCTATTATCCTTGCATTGTAACTGTCAAAATAGTTTCTTGGAGTTATACAAAGTCCTTCTCCCCTTGCATGAATTCTGAGTCCTTTTCCAGGTGTTATATCATTAACCTACTATTTAATAGAAAAGGAAGTGAGGCTTAGAGAGATTACATGTCTCAAGCCAAGGTCACCCAGCTGTTAAATGGAATGCCTGCCTATGGTCAAAGCCCTCATTCCTAATCTCTGCTCTGCAACAGTTGGTATTTAATAAATACTAACAACAACAGCAACACTGTGCTAAATGGATTCCCATCATTTCCTTAAAGCTCCATGTACTTTCAAGTCCTGGTCTTTGTTCCCATAGTTTTTCCTGCCTGAAACTTTCTCTCAACCACTCCTCATGCACTTAGCCGGGATAACTCCTACTCATTTATCCCAGAATACATGTTACTTCTTTTTTTTTTAAACAGCTTTATTGAGATATAATTCACATACCATACAATTCACCCACCTAAAGTGTACAATTCAGTGGTTTTAATATATTCACAGTTATGTGCAGCTATCACCACAGTCAATTTTAGAACATTTTCAAGTCATAAAGAAACACCATACCTTACCTATGACCCCACCCCCTACACCTCTATCCCCCCAGCCCTAAGTAAACATTAATCTACTTTCTGTCTCTATAGATTTCCTTATCCCTGGACATTTCATCAGAATGTACTCATAAAATGTGGTCTTTTGTTACTGGCTTTTTTCACTTAGCTTATGTTTTCAAGGTTCGCCCATTGTGTACCAAGTATTCATTTCTTTTTATGGCAGAACAACATTCTATTGTATGGATATGCCACATTTGTTTATTCATTAGTCCATTGGTGGATATTTGGGCTGTTTTCATCTTTTTCTTGTTATGGGTAATGCTGCTATGAACATTTGTGTACAAGTTTTGTAAGGACATATGTTCTTATTTCTCTTGGGTAGATATCTAGGAATTGAATTGCTGGGTCATACAGTAACTCTATGCTTAATTGTTTCAGGAACTGCCATACTGTTTTCTAAACTGACTGGCCATTATACCTTTCCATCAGCAGTGTGTAAGGGTTCCAATTTTCCCATGTCCTTGACAACACTTTTTATTTTCTGACTTTTTGACTGTAGCCATTTTAGCAGAGGTGAAGGGGTATCTTACTGTGGTTTTGATTTGCATTTCTCTGATTGTTAATGATATTGAGCATCTCTTCATGTGCTTATTGGCCACTTGTATATCTTACTTGGAGAAATGTCTATTCAAATCCTTTGCCCATTTTTTAATTGGGATATTTGCCTTTTTATTATTGAGTTGTAAGAGTTTTTATATACTCTGGATACAAGTCCCTTATCAGATACATGATTTGTACATATTTTCTCCCATTCTGTGGGTTATCTTTTCACTTTCTTGATGGTATACTTTGATGCCCTAAAAATTTTAGTTTTGATGAAATTCAATGTTTTTTTCTTTTTCTGCTCATTACTTTGGTGTCATATCTAAGAATCCTTTGCCATATCCAAGTTCATGAAGATTTATCCCTATGGGTTTTTTCCCTGAGTTTTATCATTTTAGCTCTTACATTTAGGTCTCTGATCTATTTCTAGTTAATTTTTTTGTATATGGTGTGAGGTAAGGGTCTCATTTCGTTAGTTTGCAAGTGGCTATCTAGTTGGTCCAGAACTGTTTGTGAAAGGACTATTTTATTTTTCCCAGTGAATGGTCTTGGCACCCTCATCAAAAATCAGCTGACACATGGTTTTACTTCTGGACTCTCAATTCAGTCCTATTGACCTATATGTCTATCATGTGCCAGTATCACACTGTCTTGATTACCATTGCTTTGAAGCAATTTTGAAATCAGGAAACATGAGTCCTCCTACTTTATTATTTTCCAAGATTGTTTTGGCTATTAGGGTCCCTTGCAATGCATATGAATTTTAGAATCAGCTTGTCAATTTGTACAAAGAAATCAGCTGGGGTTATGAAAGGGATTGTATTGAATCTGTAGATCAATTTAGGAAGCATTGCCATTTTAACAATATTAAATTTTTCAATTCATGAACATGGGATCTTTTTTTCCATTTAATTGCATCTTCTTTAATTTCTTTCAATAATGGTTTGCAGTTTTCAGCGTATCAATTTTGTACTTCCCTTATTAAACTTATTTCTAAATATTTTGTTCTTTTTGATACTATTATAAGTAGGATTGTTTTCTTAATTTTCTTATTCAGATTGTTCATTGCAAGTGTATAGAAATACAGTTGATTTTTGTTTATTGATCTTGTATCCTGCAACCTTGCTGAAGTTGTCAGTTTTGTTAGTTTATCAGTGGATTCCATAAGACTTTCTATATATAAAATTATGTCATCTGTAAATAGAGATAGTTCTACTTCTTATTTTTCAATCTAGATGCCTTTTATTTCTTTTCCTTGCCTAACTGTCCTGGCTAGAACCTCCAGTGTAACGTTGAATAGAAATTGTGAGAGCACACATCTTTGTTTTGTTTCTGATACTAGGGGCAAGGCATTCAGTGTTTTAACATTAAGTATAATGTCAGCTGAGGGTTTTTTTGTAATACCTTTTATTATGTTGAGGGAATTCCTGGCTTGGGGATGTTAAACCAAACTTGCATTCTGGGATGAATCCCATTTGGTCATGATGTATAATTGTTTTTATATGTTTCTAGTCTTGTTTTCCTAGTATTTTCTTGGGGGATTTTTTGCATCCATATGCATAAGAGATACTGGTCTGTAGATTTTTCTTGTCATATCTTTGGTTTTCATACCAGGATAATACTGGTCGAATAAGAGGAGAAGTGTTCTTAAAATAAGAGGAGAAGTGTTCTTTCCTTTTATATTTTTTTTGAAGAATTCTTCTTTAAATGTTTGATAGAATTCAGCAGTGAAGCCACGTGGCCTAGAATTTTCTTTATGGGTAGTTTTTAAAAATTTATTCCTAATTAAATCTCTTCACTTGTTATAGGTCTATTCAAATTGTTTATTTCTTATTGAGATAGTTTTGGTAGTTTGTATTTTTCTAGGAATTTGTCCGTTTTGTCTGTTATATAACATAATGGCATGTAATATTTCATATTATTCATTTATAATCTTTTTTCATATCTATAAGTTCAGTAATATTGACCCCGCTTTCATTTCTGATTTTAGTAACTTGACACACACATCTCTCTCTCTCTCTCTCTCTCTCTCATCAATCTAGCTGCAGATTTGTCAATATTGTTGATCTTTTCAAAGAACCAGTTTGGTTTCACTAATTTTCTCTATTCTCTTTCTATACTCCATTACTCTAATTTCTGCTCTCATTTATGCTTAGTTTGCTCTTCTTTCCCAGCATCTTAAGGTGGAAAGTTAAGATCTTGATTTGAGATCTTTCTTCTTTTTAATATAGGCATTTACAGCTATATATACAGCTATATATTTCCCTCTAAGCATAAGCTTAGCTCCATCCCATTGTTTTGAGTACATTGTGTTTCTACATACCAAAGTTCCATCCCCATAAGTTCTGGTATGCTGTACGTCATGTTTCATTAATCTCAGAGTATTTTCTGATATCCATTTTGATTTGTTCTTTGATGCATTGGCTGTTTAGGAGTGTTTTGCTTCATTTCCAGATATTTGTGACTTTCCTAATTTTTTTATGTTGTTTATACAAAATTTTATTGTACTGTGGTCAGAGAACATATCTTGTATTACTTATAACCCATTAAATTTATTAAGGCTTGTTTTATGGCCTTCATGGTCTACCATGAAGAATGTTCCATGGGCACTTGAGAAGAATGTGCATTCTGCTGTTGTTGGGTGGCATATTCTATATGTCTGTTAGGTCTAGTTGGTGTGTGGTGTTCTCATGTCTTCTACTTCCTGGTTGATCTTCTGCCCATTTGGTCTATTTATTATTAAAAGTGGTGAAGGGTAAGCTGGGACAAAGTGAGAGAGTGGCATGGACATATATATACACTACCAAATGTAAAATAGATAGCTAGTGGGAAGCAGCCACATAGCAGAGGGAGATCAGCTTGGTGGTTTGTGACCACCTAGAGGGGTGAGATAGGGAGGGTGGGAGGGAGGGAGATGCAAGAGGGAAGAGATATGGGAACATATGTATATGTATAACTGATTCACTTTGTTATAAAGCAGAAACTAACACACTTTGTTATAAAGCAGAAACTAATACACCATTGTAAAGCAATTATATTCCAATAAAGATGTTTTAAAAAAAGCGGGGTATTAAAGTCTCCAACTATTATTGTTGAATTATCTATTTCTCCCTTCATTTTTGTCAGTTTTTGCTTCATATATTTTGGTGCTCTGTTGTTAGGTGCATATATATTTATAATTGTTATATACTCCTTATGGATTAACTCTTTTATCATTAAATTCCCTCTTGCTTTGGTCTGGCATGGAAAGAACTTAGATGTTATCACTCCATTCTAACAATAAGTAAAAAGCTGAACAAACTGAAAATCAACAACTCTTCTTAGATCCATTAGAGAATTGAAGTCACAGAGCAAATCACTGCCCGCAAAAAAGGAGAGACAGACAGTCAGATACAGAGAATCACAATTTGTTGGAGTAAAACCTATGAACAGAAACATCCCCAGGAATCAGTACTGATGTAGGAAAACCTAAACTATAATTTATGAATTGCTGGAAGTTCAGTGTGGACAAGTCTGAGATTTAAAACTCCAGAGAGTCCCAGTCTTTTTTTTTATATACAGCAGGTTCTTACTAGTTATCTATTTTATACATATTAGTGTATATATGTCAATCCCAATCTCCCAATTCATCCCACCCCGACTTTCCCCCCTTGGTGTCCATACATTTGTTCTCTACATCTGTGTCTCTATTTCTGCCTTGCAAACCGGTTCATCTGTACCATTTGTCTAGATTCCACATATATGCGTTAATATACAGTATTTGTTTTTCTCTTTCTGACTTACTTCATTCTGTATGACAGTCTCTAGGTCCATCCATGTCTCTACAAATGAGCCAATTTCATTCCTTTTTATGGCTGAGTAGTATTCCATTGTATATATGTACCACATCTTCTTTATCCATTCGTCTGTCGATGGGCATTTAGGTTGCTTCCATGACCTGGCTATTGTAAATAGTGCTGCAATGAACATTGGGGTGCATGTGTCTTTTTGAATTATGTTTTTCTCTGGGTATATGCCCAGTAGTGGGATTGCTGAGTCATATGGTAATTCTATTTTTAGTTTTTTAAGGAACCTCCATACTGTTCTCCATAGTGGCTGTATCAATTTACATTCCCACCAACAGTGCAAGAGGGTTCCCTTTTCTCCGCACCCTCTCCAGCATTTGTTGTTTGTAGATTTTCTGATGATGCCCATTCTAACTGGTGTGAGGTGATACCTCATTGTAGTTTTGATTTGCATTTCTCTAATAGTTAGTGATGTTGAGCAGCTTTGCATGTGCCTCTTGGCCATCTGTATGTCTTCTTGGAGAAATGTCTATTTAGGTCTTTTGCCCATTTTTTGATTCGGTTGGGTTTTTTTTGTTTGTTTTTTTTTGCGGTACGCAGACCTCTCACTGTTGTGGCCTCTCCCGTTGCAGAGCACAGGCTCCGGACATGCAGGCTCAGTGGCCATGGCTCACGGGCCCAGCCACTCTGCGGCATGTGGGATCCTCCCGGACCGGGGCACGAACCCGTGTCCCCTGCATCGGCAGGCAGACTCTCAACCACTGCGCCACCAGGGAAGCCCTGTTTGTTTTTTTTTAATATTGAGCTGCATGAGCTGTTTATATATTTTGGAGATTAATCCTTTGTCCATTGATTCATTTGCAAATATTTTTTCCCATTCTGAGGGTTGTCTTTTCATCTTGTTTATAGTTTCCTTTGCTGTGCAAAAGCTTTTAAGTTTCATTAGGTCCCATTTGTTTATTTTTGTTTTTATTTCTATTACTCTAGGAGGTGGGTCAAAAAAGATCTTGCTGTGATTCATATCAAAGAGTGTTCTTCCTATGTTTTCCTCTAAGAGTTTTATAGTGTCCAGTCTTACATTTAGGTCTTTAATCAATTTTGAGTTTATTTCTGTGTATGGTGTTAGGGAGTGTTCTAATTTCATTCTTTTACATGTAGCTGTCCAGTTTTCCCAGCACCACTTATTGAAGAGACTCTCTTTTCTCCATTGTATATCCTTGCCTCCTTTGTCATAGATTAGTTGACCATAGGTGTGTCGGTTTATCTCTGGGCTTTCTATCCTGTTCCATGAGGCCCAGTCTTAAGGAGTCCTCCCACACTTTTATGAGTTTTACTTCTCAGAGCCCTATGAGGTTCTCACGGTGAATATTAGAGAAAATTTCCTTGTGCTTCTGGCGGGGGGAAAGGAAAAGTAGCCATTTTTTTAATGCACCCAGAGCATTCTACTCTTCTTAAGTAAGGCCTTCCCTCAAGAGAAACTCTTTTACCAGAACCTAACCTATGAGCCTAACTGACCTGAAGGAAGGACAATATCCAATCCCAACCCCTCTCTAGTCATCCTGTCCCAACTAAGTGAGAGTGAGGTGAGGGACTGAGAAGCACTTGTAAAGGTCATAGCCCTAACCATGCTCAGCTGTTAGGCTCCTATAATTACCAGTTGACTAATCTGTTATTTTTCATAATGCCCTTGGGCAGGAATTGCTCTGAAGCCTAATTCAATCAAATTTGGGCTCACTTGCAGGAATAGTTCCAAAGGTCAGTGTTTAATATTTGTTCCAAACAGGGAAAGAGAACTCCCCACAGCCATCTTCTTAGCTGGCTTTTTAAAACAATCTAGCCAGCTTTCAGTTAACTGTTATCTTCACCAAACCCAAGAATCACTTCCCAATTGCCTCCACCACAACCACTACTGTTTTTAGAGCACCTTTGGCTTGAACAGTCTCCATGCTCTGTTGCAAATAAAGTAAGTCCCATTGGGGAAATTTTAGAACCTATATTACTTATGGCTTTCTTCTCTCCCCAGGCAAAATCTCTGAGCCAGGGCTCTGGATCTGGGAGTGGGGACAATGGCACTCTTATCTTTGAATGACACTTCTGCTTTAGGAGCTGGTGTCTCAATGTGGGTAGAAAGGAAACAGTAGCCTGATGTCCTCTCACCTTGCTTCTCATAGTGTGGAACCATGCCTTTTAAGCCAAACCAAGAATGATCAGGGCTTCAGTATTCTCAGTGGTGCCACACCCACAGGACAGCCTCCATTCTATCAGTGGGGGCTGGTTGGAAGGAAAGAGCCCCCACCTCTCAACTGCACTCACCTGGAGCTTAACCTCACAATCTCAGTAGTTGGGGCAGGATAAGAAATGCTGATATCCTTCTCTTCCCAGGAAGAAATCCCCATGGCTGCAAGCTGCAGGAAGAGGATGTCCTGTGTTCTTGACTGACAGGAGTGCAGTTTATGCCTCCTTGACCTGGGAGTGAGAGGGAGGGAGAGGTCTAGGTTCAGATACCACAGACTCATATTTCTTATGAAGTTTTTTATAGATTTTCTTGAATAGATGTTTTTCCACTTAATATATGCCCTTAAAACCATTTCTAGAGCCTTTAAATTATTTTGTTTGGTTTTTTAATGAGTTTCACAGGAAAGCAGTTCCACAGAGCTCCTCACACTGTCACAGCAGAAATTGATCTCCTAGACATTGCTTCCTCCTGGAAGACTTTACTGGCAACTGGTTTAAGTCCTCTTACTCAGTGCTCCAATCTCCCCTTCAGTACTTACCACACTCTCCTGGTTTCCTCCCACTAAACCATGAGCTCCGTAGGAATACGAAGGCTGTATCTGTCTTACTGTCTTTTATATCTCCAGGGTCTTGCCTGGGACATAGTAGATGCTCAATAAATTGATTGAATGAAAAGTATATTTCTTATATTTTTATTAAGTGGAAAGAACTATGTCAGGGGAATCAGAACTCCTAAATATGGTACTGAGATTGAGATGTGTAATGGGCAGGCAGTGCATAGCACAGAAAAGGTCTCAAACAATAGATGGATAAAAGAAAGAGTGAGTTATAGATTTGGGAATTATTAATTAATGAAACTGAGTAAGAACATGGACTTAGGAACTAGACTGTATGGGTCTGAATTCCTGCCCTACCACCTCCTATCTGTTGCATAGCTTTGCTGTCCTGCAATTCTCTTATTTGTAAAATAAGATAGGGGATAACATTAGCACCTACCTCATAGGATTTGGGGGAGGATAAAGTGCAATCATGAATATACATATACAACAATGCTCTACATAATCAGCATTTATATAAGTGCTGTTTTATTTCATTTTCATCACTATGTATGTTTAAGGAAACTAGGATAATTCTGCACATACTATTTCATAACCTGAATTTAAAAGAAAAATAATTAAAGATTTTTCCCTTCTATTTACAAAAAGGATACATTGTCCTTTGAGATAATTTAGAAGATAGAGGTAATCACCACCTGATGTCCAGCATTAGAAATGCATTTTTAATCTCAGAGATGAGGACAACTAAATGGGAGGGGATGCGGGAGGAGTGGGAGTGGGGAGTCACCAAGTCACCAGGCATAGGTCTCTAAGTGTAAAATATGGCACAAGATACTGTCATGGTACAAATGCCTAAGTCTTAGATTTGTGGTGGGAAATATAGCCCTTGACTCAGGAGCTGGGGCAGGGGTGTAAAAAGAGAGGAGGACGGGAGGAAGGGGAGAAGTGTGTGTGTGTGTTGTCTCTGTGTGTGTGTGTGTGTGTGAGAGAGAGAGAGAGAGAGAGAGAGAGAGAGAGAGAGAGGGTGTTAGTTTACTCTTTAGTTAGAGATAGATAAACTCATCTGTACTAAAAACACATAAAATTATCAGTTTCACTAGTCTTTAAGTATAATTTTTTGCTTATTCTCATATCTACCTAAGTTATTGTAGAATATTTAGAAAATGTGGAAAATCATAAATTGGATTTATGATTTTAGCCTATCAACCATCACCACAAGAGCCAAAAGCAATTATAAACAAAATGTTAGTGTATTTCCTTTGATTTTATATAAAATATGTATAGACCTACAAGGCAAATAGATAGATAGATAGATAGATAGATAGGTAGGTAGGTAGTATTATCCAAGAAAGCATAGGTGGTTCTATTTCTAGTTCTGCCACTATCTTATTTGGTAACCTAGCCAAGCCTCTTAATTGTTCTATCTTGGTTTCCCAACTTGTAAAATAGGCTCTTGGACTAAAATAATTCTAAGGTCGTTCCAGTTTCGACAATACATGATCTGTGAAAGCTTGGGACTGCAAGTGAGATCATAAGTCCTACCCTGTAAATCCAAAATTAGGCAAAAGCACAGAAAACATGACTATAAAATCCAGTTTTCTATAACCCTCCTAATCCATTCTTTTGGGCTCACAGTTTATTTTGATCTCCTATTTCCAATCCTTTCTGATAACTATGCACATCAGTACCCAATCAGTACACAGGTGGATAATTGTGGACAAATATATAAATATGCTAAATATTTTTCTAGTAAAAATTAATTTCTTAGAAATCCTTAAGGTAGGAAAAGTATGAGTGGAACTAAGCTGTGGGAATTCCATTTTAGGTCTTATTCAAAAATTATTTTGTACTTAACGATTGTAATCAAGCAAGTGTCAATAACATATTGACTGCCTTGTCTTGCTGGAGGGTAAGAAAAGGATTGTAAGAAGCACACACCAGTAATGTGTGTGATGGTTTTACAACATGACTATAAATTATTTGGCACTCCTCCCATCAAGAGTTGAAGTCCATAGTCCCTCCCCTTCAATCTTGGAAGAGGACTTATGATTCTTTCAACCAATGGAGTACAGTAGTACTGATCTATGTGACTTCCAAGGCTAGGTCATAAAAGAGCATACAGCTTCCACCTTGTTTGCAGGGAACATTTGCTTTTAACATCCTGAGATAGCCATGCTGGACTGGCTGCTTGTGGGAGCTCTGGTTGATACTCCTACATAAGCCTGTCCTGCAGCCATTTCAGTCTCAGCTGTTTCAGGACCCAGCTGTTTGAGTCATCTACAGCCTTTCAAGTTACCCTCAGCCAAGCCATCCTAGCTGAGGCCTCAGACATCCTAGAGCAGAGTAGCCTCCACTGTGTACTTTCTGAACCTCTGATTCACAGAGTCTGTGCGCATAAATATCAGTTATAGTTTACACCAGTGAATTTTGGGATGGTTTGCTACTTACCAATAGATAACTGGAAGAGTCTTGTGTCATGCTGCAGGCAATAGCTATAGGTACACAATAGTATGAAGCCAATGTTTTATCAAGTCTGCCGAATAGTTAAGTGTGAGAAAAGGTGAGAAAATGAATGCAGAATTTTAAATTAGCAGCTCATTTGTGGGGAGGGGGCAATTTCACATAAACTTTTATATTTCTGATATCTCTTGAGGGAAAAAAAGGAATATTTGGCAACATAGGGCCTGAATTGTCTCATGACAATAATTGGCAGAGGCTATCTCATTTTGATAGAGCACATGCTCCCTAGTTAACCAGATTCCTGCTCAGCTGGCTTCACTCAATATATGTCACCTGTGGCCGTATGAATTGCAACCCCTGAACTAATAGGGCCTATTGGGTACTAGGACCTTGCTAGGTGTTAAAACTGTATCAGTAATGGAACTTACATGGGACTAGCAGCAGTAAGGCAAGGTAAACATTTATGCTAAGTTTCCTGATACTCTTCTAAGTTCATCCCAAAATCCAGGGGAAAGTAAGAATGAGGCTAGCCTAGGCCTGTAGCTAGAAGGGTCAAAGGAGTTTTCTTGGCCCATACGTAGTGTAGCTCAATTAACAGTTAGAGACTATACAGGACAGAACTTCTTTTTCACCAGAGTCCTAAACCACAGGAAAGAGTGGCCATGGGTCTCTGGTGTCTCAAGACAGCATCTGCAGTCTCTAAAATAAAATAACAACCCTCAGCTGTCTAATAGATAGTGAGTCCTGAATATTTGTTGATTTCATACTCAGACGTCTTAGCCTTATAGCTTTGTTATTATTTAAGACTAGATCTCTTGAATGAAATACATTATCTTTCAAATGTTTCAAACTCTTACAGTAACACCTTTAAAACTTTATCAGGTCTGTTCTCAATTCTTCAAAGGTCTTGGCATCAAAGTTATAATAGCCATAGCTTATAGGGAAGCTAGAGTAGGCATAATTTCCTAGATTTTTAATACTTAGTTTCAATTTGTTAATAGGTGTTTAAATGTAGTAAAAAAAAAAAAAAGAGAAGTACAGTAAGACTGCAGCAATGAAGCATCAGGACGACACATAGAGAACCATTCTAGGCAGGAACAGAGATATCCACACTCACAGAGCCCACCATGCGCCAGACTATCTTCTCCCAAGCCTAGCACTCACCCAGGAGAGTATAATGAGAGGAAAATAGGACATTTCCAGCCAAATACATGTGAGCTACAATATATGTCATGGCAACATGCAAAAAGATCTCAGCAAAAATGAGCTTCCTCTGTTGGAATATTAACCTGATATCAATTTGATTGAGGGATAACTAGTTGAGGTAAAATTACAAAACAGTCTTATTTTTCCAATAACTGCCTCAGTAGTGCTCTATCATCCCCACCCACCACTTTCTACTGGATAATGGGCTTCTTTAACTGTATCTCAGTCCTTCCCCAACTTTTCAGTCACTTTTGCTTATTAAAATAGGTTCAGTTAAACTGTTAAAGATTTGTCTCTATGTCTTTTTTTAAATTTATTTTTTATTGTAGTTGAATTACAATGTTATGTTAATTACTGCTGTACAACAAAGTGACTCAGTTATACATATATATACATTCTTTTTCATATTCTTTTCCATTATGATTTATCACAGGATACTGAATATAGTTCCTTGTGCTCTACAGCAGGAACTTGTTTTTTGGGTTTTTTTTACTTTTTAGTTTCTAATTTCTTTTTTTTTAACATCTTTATTGGAGTATAATTGCTTTACAATGGTGTGTTAGTTTCTGCTTTATAACAAAGTGAATCTGTTATACATATACATATGTCCCCATATCTCTTTCCTCTTGCGTCTCCCTCCCTCCCACCCTCCCTATCCCACCCCTCTATGTGGTCACAAACCACCTAGCTGATCTCCCTGTGCTATGCGGCTACTTCCCACTAGCTATCTATTTTACGTTTGGTAGTGTATATATGTCCATGCCACTCTCTCGCTTTGTCACAGCTTACCCTTCCCCCTCCCTATATCCTCAAGTCCATTCTCTAGTAGGTCTGTGTCTTTATTCTTGTCTTACCCCTAGGTTCCTCATGACATTTTTTTCCTTAGATTCCATATATATGTGTTAGCATACTGTATTTGTTTTTTCTCTTTCTGACTTACTTCACTCTGTATGACAGACTCTAGGTCCATCGACCTCAAGGACCTTGTTGTTTAACCTTTCTATATATAGAAGTTTTCTTCTTGGTTCTATGTATTTTAAAACACCAGTATCACTTTTGGTTCAGAGTCCTCCTCATCCCTCTATGAGATTTATCTTTCTATCTAGAGTCTATCTATCTATCTATCTATCTATCTATCTATCTATCTATCTATCTATCTATCTAAGTCTATCTACCTAGAGTCTATCTATCATTTAGATAGACTCTAGATAGATAGATAGATAGATAGATAGATAGATAGATAGATAGATAGGTTTATTGATTATAAGGTTTATAGACTGATTGATTACAAGTTCACATGATTATGTAGACTGGGAAGTCCCATTGTATGCTGTCTACAAGCTGGAGAGCCAGCAAAGCCAATGGTGTACTTCAAAGACCTGAGAGCTGGAGAGCTGACATGCAGGTGCCAGTCTGAATCAGAAGTCCTGAGAACCAGGAACACCAAGGGCAGGAGATCAAAGTCCCAGCTCAAGCAATCAGGCAGAGAATGAATTCAACCTTCTTCTGCCTTTCTGTTCTATTCAGGCCCTCAATGGTATTAGATGATGCCCACTTACATTGGGGAGGGCCATCTGGTTTACTTGGTTCACCAATTTAAATGCTAAATTCTTCCAGAAACACCTTCACAGACACACCCAGAAATATTATTTAACCACATATGTGGGCATCCAATGGCCTAGTGGACACATAAAATTAACAGTCACACCCTCCTTCCCTGTGTTTACTCAGATGACTTGAGAGTTTGAAGACGGATAAAAAGACAACTCTTTATGTGAATACCTAGGGTAAGATTGCTATCCCCACGTGATTAATTGTCACTGAAGTTCAAGTTTGATTTCTAGAGAACCTGCTGATAAGGACTCACATCCAAGCAGTTCCCTTCCAAGTGTCTCCTTGGAAGACTGGGCCATATCTTGCATGTGACTCTTATAACCCTCACATGGCATTCCTATGATTCATAGGTCTCTTTGCCCTACTCTGTATCAGTTACTGGTAAATCTGTATCTCAATAACTCCCCGCTCCCCAACTCTGGAACCTGTAGGCATGGTAGGATTTATTTTTCATGCTTCTCCAGAATTGGGAACTTTGGTAGGAGGTCAATCTTAGCCCTTTCTCTACCTGGCCACATCACCACATCATCTCTCCAAAATGTTCTTTCCAGTCTCCTATAGCATCTGGTTAGCTCAAAATCCCAATGGTAATGCAGATATCCAGCAAAGGAATAAGTGAACCTTAACGTTTTGTAGATATCCCTAAACTTTATGTTCAGTTCTTTTGGGATCCCACTCCCTTGGCTTTGGGGAAGGAAACCAATCAAGTGCCACCATCCACTATAATTACAGGAGATAAGGAGAGGAAATAGGTTCTTTTCACGAATACTGCATTTCCCCAAATGTGAACCCAGTCTCCTCCTTCCCAGTATTACACTACTCTTCTGTTATTTTAGGGTAAAAGCCATCAAACCAGTTCACCCTCTCTCTGTCCTTCAGGGCACATGAGTCCCAAACTAAGACTCTTGTGTCCTTGTAACTCAGCTTTAGAAATTTAAAAAATTTTGTTCTCAATAGGTTGTTATCTTCAACTCCTCAGAAAACACCAAGGACAAGAAAAGATCTCAATCAATACCTCACAGCATTTTAGTGAAGATAACATCATTTTCAGAACAATTTTCACCTATCTTTAAAACAGCACTTCATTACAACTAATCTCCTATGTAGCATAACATCTAATCTGGAAAAATATACAGATGCATGTTTTCCATCCAAGAAAATTTGGTGGTTTCAAGCAAAAGACTTATCCAAGATGGGTCAAAAAGATAATAGCAAAACATTTAGCCACTGCGAGAACTAAAAATCCACTTCTTAAACTTTGTATTCAATGGTTATGTCATAGTGGTTTGTCTACTTTCAGCAGATTCTTTCTAGGTAATTCCTAATTTTCATGAAAGCTTTTCCATATTGCTCTAAATACAGTCCTCTGAATGAAAAGCAACCTATTAGCCTTAGTAGTGGATGTATTAGTCAACAAATATTTACCAATCACCTACTTGGTGCAAGGAATTCTATAAGTCACTGGCTTTGCAAAGTAGAAGACAGCAGATGTGTTTTGGGCTCTCACAGATTTTAAAGACAAGTGGATCTAGCTAAGGACAGAACTATGCTTTGCCTACTCTTCAAATCTTGTTAGAAACCATCTAATAATAGTAAAAAAAAATGTAATAAATCAACTTTCATTGATGGTTCTTTAGGGTCTGTGGTACATACTTGAAATATGTGATTTATTTCTTCTAACAATCCCTGTTTCGCAGAGGAAGCACAGAGACCTTGATAAGTAATTGACCCAAAGTCATACATCAAGTAAGTAGCAGAAACAGGATTTAAAGCCAGACATGTCTGATACTACAGCTCATGCCTCTAATCAGCATCCTTCCAGTGGATATCATTAATAGAGCTACCTATACGAAGAGTTGCTAACAGTGAGACAGAATCCAGGAATCACTAGCATTCCTTTAAAAGACAATTATTTTGTAATTTGAGCTTTTGGAGCTATATGTCAATATTTCTATATATCGCATATATATAATTTTATATATTTCAAACTACATATGCAGTAGGCATATACTCTTTCTTTATTCAATCTCCCAGCTAGTTTAGCAGGGTAGGAGATTACATAGTAGTTTGGAGCCAAAACTAGAGGCAGTAAGAATTTGCCTGGCCTGTCTTGACTCAGTACATATAACTCTTTCGGTTCCTTTAACACAACCAACACTTTTTAATATTTTTTTACAATAATGCCACTTTCCTAAAGACATCTCTGTTTTCTAACTGTGATTAAAAAAAGTTTTCAGTTATTTCAAGTTGAAAAAAGGAACAGTTACACTCGAGTTTCAAGTTTAATTGCTTCTCATACTCCATGCTTCATTTCTAATATTTTTTGGAAACATTCACATTAAAAAGCAAATGTCTTTGGAACTTTTACCTATTTTATACTTAACTTCTGAGATCATTCTAAGGAGATATGTGTAGGAGTGGTTTGGAAGGTTTGGAAAGGAGAGCAGAAAATAAAAAGGCTCATTTTCTCCAAAGACTGTGGTATCAAAAATATCACATTACATTTACATAAAATGGCCAAGGTCTGACAACTGGACTTCTATCTGAAGATTTACTTTACAGATCATTTTGAAAATACCAACTGTATTCAGGAAGATGCTTGTATTTTTTCAAAATAAAATAAAATGTTTCAAAAGTGTTGTTGAGGCTTCCCTGGTGGCGCAGTGAATGAGAGTCCGCCTGCCGATGCAGGGTACACAGGTTCATGCCCCAGTCCGGGAAGATCCCACATGCCGCGGAGCGGCTGGGCCCGTGAGCCATGGCCGCTGAGCCTGCGCGTCCGGAGCCTGTGCTCCGCAACGGGAGAGGCCACGACAGTGAGAGGCCCGCGTACCGCAAAAAAAAAAAAAAAATATTGTTGTTGATGTGTGGAGCCCAGAGAAAATATTTTCTGGGTGGTATAGGTGAATGTAATCAAACAATGAGGCTTTTTCATCCTGCAAGATTCTTTCAAAATTCTTTCAAGATTTCTTTCAAAAATGAAACCTCATAATTTTAAATTTTTTGATGGCGCGCTGATTTTCTTAAAAAGGAAATAAAGAGAAATTATTAGTAAGGATATATGTTATACAGCCCACTTCTCCCCGCCTCTCTGACAAGCCCCTTGCTCCCTCCTCACCCCAGCCCTCAATCTAAATTTCCTAGAAGGGTATGAATTCAGGGGACATGGTGGGCAATGGTGGCTGTGCACATGCAGCCTGTGTGTGGCAAGGGAGTGGGGGCGGGGACCCCGCGGTTAGCGAGAAAACAGAGCAGAAAAAGCCAGCACCAAAGCCTGGGGTGGGAGTGGGAGAGGTGGAGGGTGTTGCAGGCCCTCCCTGGTAACCAGAGAAGGGCAAACTCCAACCGCAGGGAGGTGATGCCACTTGTGGGCTCTCATATTGGAGAGGAGCAAGATGAGTGACAGAGCGGTGCGCGCTGTGGCCCTGCGCACGAACAGGCGGAGGGGGCTGTCTGTGTGTGTGCACTAGGCTGGAGGGGGGCGCTCCTGCTGCACTGGCCACAGGACTTGGGGGAGAGCTCGGCGGTGACGCGCAGCTCTCACGTGACCGCGAGCTGCAGAGCGACGCAGCCTTTGGTGCAGTCGTCACTCGTGTCTGGGTACCAGCTCCCCGCTGCCCTGCGCACGGCGGGCTGGCATCGGGCCCGGGGGAAGCTGAGCAGGTAAGGGCCCCGGGGCCCGCGCGCTGACGCCAGGGCTGCAGCGGCCCGCCAACCCCAGAGGCCGGCGCAGGGGTTCAGCGCGGCGGGTCCTGGCGAGCTATCTCCACGCCTCGGCTTTCTTGGGAGCAGAAATGGGGGCCCCCTTGGGTGGGGGTGCAGGGACGGCTGGGTTCCAGGGAGGGCAGCAGAGCAACTAACAGCGATGGGAAATCATTCCTGAGTTCCTGCAGGGCAATGGTGAACCCGGGAGCGGGGCGGGGATGGGAGCGGCTGAGGGTGGGGGCGGAGGACGCGGGGAGGGAGGGGTTGGCGGGGGCGTGGGGCCGGGAAGGGGCCGAGCGCCCGGCTGCAGCAGCCCCCTACTCCCACCTCGCCCCTTTGCAGGTCTGCGGGACTAGGCGTCGCGGCGGCGCACTCGTGGCGAGAATCAGGAGGAGCAGGAGACAGCGAGGATAGGCCCAGGTCGGTGCGGGGGGTGCTGGTGCAAAGCCAGTCTGAGACACCTTCCTAACTCCCCCAGGCCCTATCCCCCGTCCTCCATTTTGGTGCCTGCTGCGCTCTGGGAAAGAATCCTGGGAAAAGAAAAATGGTGGGCTTTGGGTTTGGGGGAGGGAGAGAAAAGGAGAGAGCTGGGGAAGGGGCTCAAATTGGAGGCTCCCTAGAAGGCTCACGAGGCTCCTGAGGTGGGAAAAAATAAATTTTAAAAGTCTTTGATATCAGGGCTTTGAATCCTGCTGGTTAGTGCACCAAGCATTCAGTCTCTCTCCTTGCCTTTGTCTTACTTGTTGTTCAAAGAAAAATAACCAGGGAAAAAAAATCTCATCATGGCAAATATCCACCAGGAAAACGAAGAAATGGAGCAGCCTGTGCAGAATGGAGAGGAAGACCGCCCTTTGGGAGGGGGCGAAGGCCACCAGCCAGCAGGAAATAATAGACGGGGACAGGCTCGCCGACTTGCCCCTAATTTCCGATGGGCCATACCCAATAGGCAGGTCAACGATGGGATGGGTGGAGATGGAGATGATATGGAAATGTTCATGGAGGAGATGAGAGAAATCAGGAGAAAACTTAGGGAGCTGCAATTGAGGAATTGTCTGCGTATCCTTATGGGGGAGCTCTCTAATCACCATGACCATCATGATGAATTTTGCCTTATGCCTTGACTCCTGCCATTTTTCCATGAGATTAATACTGTGATTCCCACTGTTGTTCTCCTTTTCCTTGCGTTTTCCTGATATGCCTTTACTGATCCGTTTGCTGTGAACCTTATGTAATTTCCATGTGTCAGGTGGGTTCTTGTGTTACCAGCTTCTAATTGGAGATTGCCTTGCCACGCAATCTAAGTTTCTGTCAACAGTAGAGTTTCACCCATTTGCATGGAAAAATGTAAAGTTAATAAAGCAATTAAAATCAATCTATACATTTATTATTGTCTCATTGAAAAAAAATATATTATATGAACCCTCCAAAAATCTGAAATCAAATATTGCAGGATGTTAATTGGAGCACATTTCTCTATGGTTGGATAATATGTGACTTTTTTCCCTTTAATTATCTGGAGTTTTAGAAGCAATGAAAACGGTTTTTCAATGAGTCTGTGAATGTACAAAATAATTACTGGTTCAGCAACCTTAAAGAAAAATGAACTTTAAGCATCTTCCAGTCTTAACTGGAAGTAAACCCTCCCTTTATTACAGATACATTCCTGTAAAGAGTCAGTCTTCTCTTATGTGAAATGGGGAATAATGCTTGCCTTACAGGGCTGCTGAGTGGAATATATGAGGTGTGGAACTGTGTTGGGCTGCCTCCTAGGCAACTCCCCAGCATTTAGCAGGACCCTGGCCCTCATCAGATACTTGGGAAGTACTAAAGGGAGTTTTCACCCAGGCTCACAAGTCCAGAGGGCAAAATAGGTGGGTTCCACCTTGTCATTCTGATCATATTTGCAGTACCCCTACTCACCTGATTATTGCCATATCAGTTGGGTATACTTTCCCTTTTGCTGGCTCCTGTTTCTGTTCCTGTTGCTGATGTGCTAGAGTCCACAAGGTAACAAAACCCCACTGATCTCTCTGCAGTCCCTGGTGAGATAAATCCCCCCTTTGACCTCTATAAAAGTGTGGAGAAGGCTTTTATCCTCACTTTGGAGTTATATTCCCGAGAGTACCATTCCCATGGTTCTTGTTCTTATGTTGGTTCTGAACAAAACAGCCCTTTTGGTTTATTTTTATGCTCCTCCTTTTGAAAACTCAGACATGAATGCACTGGGGCCCAGCTCAGGAGACACATCTAGATGCCCAGAATTGTACTACCTCAAACCTCCAAAACACAAACAGGCTGAAAGCTTTGTTTTGCCTGTGTTTCTACCCTATGTGGGGGATTTTTCTCAGAAAAGAGTCTGGGTAGGCCTGCCCAACCAGTTTAACAGACCCACAAGCCATGTAAATTATGTTAGAGGAACACATTTTAAAGCTGAAATGCACTCCTTTCCCATTTCTATCCCTTCCATACATGAAACATGAAACTGCTTTGTAAGTTCTTAAAAACTGTTTTGAATGTCTGGCTTTATCATTTTTATGTGATTGTGTGCCCCTATGAAGACAATGATTTTTTCTTAATCCTGGAGCTCAGTTTCTAGTGTATTGTCTAACATAGTAGATATTTAATTATTAATTATTTTAATTGATTAACTATAATGGAGTTCAGAACCAAGCTCAATACTGTTCCTGACTGTTCTTAATTAAGTGGCCTAAGCAAGTAACTATTTACCTGTAAAGTATTACTTTTAATTTCCAAAGGAACATAGCAAGGAAGGTCTCTAACCCAAGATCTTCAATCTTGTTTTAAAAACCTTGTATGTGCCAGTGTTTAAGCAGACCCCTTACTTCCATCATAATCACCTGAGGGAAATGTTAAAAATGCTGACACGTGGGTGCCTTTCCCACTCCCACCTCCCATTGTCATCCTTGAATCACCTGATCAGTAACTACTGTTTTGAAAATTCCTCAGGTGATTCTAATGCATCTCAGTTTTGCCAGCATAGGCATGGGGAAACACTGACAGTGATTACACCGTTCTACAAACCTTGTGATCTAAATTACCTTACTTGTTTGATTTCACAAGGAATATACCTTTCCAAATTTTAATATTTCTAAAATTGGATTGCATTCAACAATCAATGTATGTCTATATTTAAACCAGTACATTATTTTTATACATACTTTTTAAATATTCTTTTCCATTATGGTTTATCACAGGATATTGAATGTAGTTCCCTGTGCTATACAGTACGACTTTGTTGCTAAACCAGTACTGTTTTTTAATATTTCCAAATATCCTGTTAAATTAATGCATTATTATGAATCTATTATTAATAATAAATGTATAATTATTAAATAAATTAGGCATTATCTTTTCTATGCAAGCCTGTGCCCTTTTACAACAATTATTTTGTCTTAATCACCCTGGAGCTCAATTTTCAGCAGTGTCTGATGTAGTAGATATTTAATAATATAATAATGCATTTAACTTTTATTATTAAAGAGTTTAGCAATTATAATTTTTTTGTGTGTGTGTGGTATGCGGGCCTCTCACTGTTGTGGCCTCTCCCGCTGCGGAGCACAGGCTCCAGACGCGCAGGCTCAGCGGCCATGGCCCACGGGCCCAGCCGCTCCGCGGCATGTGGGATCTTCCCGGACCAGGGCACGAACCCGTGTCTCCCGCATCGGCAGGCGGATTCTCAACCACTGCGCCACCAGGGAAGCCCCAGCAATTATAATTTATCTAAAATAACATATAACAAAAATTAACATTGAGTCTTTGTGAGTTGTTTATTTCTTTACACTCTCATGTTTAAAAATTCCTATGAGGAACATTTCTAAATGAAATACTTTTTATAATTATTTGTGTAATACAAGGTCATTAGACATTTGGATTATGCAGAAAATATAAGGAAAAATATAAAGAAAACCATAATCCAATCATCCAAAGAAAGTACTTGTAAAATTTTCTATCATCATCCTATATTTAGTCATGATTAAACAAGGCTCAGAGCCTCTTAAGAGGAATACTGCTTCTTTCAAAGCCCCTGCCAAGGAGACATGTTTAACTTGCTATGTTTATTTTTTATGTCTCCTCTCCTCTCCTTAAAACTAGTTGGATCACATTTGACCAACTTTCAGTTAGTTCCTGTTTTTCAAAACTGTGAAAATAACAGTCATGTTTCAGCAGGTCCACTCTCAGTTGGCAACTTTGGGAACATTAAGTGAATACATTTACTTAATAGAACGGAGCTATTTATATATAATGAAACTTAAAAGTTGTCCTGAGAGTAGGAAAAGGACTGGATTACATGAATGAAATGGACAAAATCCTATGTCTATTCACTGTCCTCTTCCCTGATATCACATATTTCATGTAATAAACATGTGGATTTTGTTTAGAAAGATCCCATTTTAAAATTTTCAAGCATATGGCATGTAATGTAGTTGTTATCTTGTGTAACCAGTCGAAGTGCTTTCTGAGTAATATAAACATACATAACCAAATAAATAAGGCATACCTATAAATTTTAAAATCTTAACATTTATTTGTATATTTAATTTTCCCCCAAACATTGTTTTAAAAGTTACAATTAGCCTGTTTGGAAATTTACTCTTTCCCTTGTAGCAGATGGAAAATATTTTCCATTTAGTAAAAATAAACTTTGGTGAATTTCATATGAAGAGAGAAATCTTCAGATGTATGCCAATGTAAAAAAATCATTTTCCCACAAATGGAAAGAGCTTTATTGTGTTTCTGACTGTAAAATATGCATCCTAAAGTGGTTTTGTTGTTGCTTTGGAACAGAGAGAAAATGTATTAAGAAGAAAAATTTTAAATCTTACTTTCAACACCCTGTTTCCTTTACTAAGATCACACGTGCGTAGATGAATTTTAAAGTTTTTATCTATTTTTCCTAAATCAACAAGTATTACTTACTCTCTAATTATATTAAAGTTTGATTTTTAAAAGAGGAAGCAGGAATTCCCTGACAGTCCAGTGGTTAGGACTTCGCACTTCCACTGCAGAGGGCCCAGGTTCGATCCCTGGTCAGGAACTAAGATCCTGCATGCTGCACGGCCAAAAAAAAAAAAAAAAAGGAAGCAAACTAAATGTGTCAATCAACTTAAAGACAGTGAAGAACTTGATGAAAAAGCAACAACAAACGAGAATAATGAATTTCAAATTACTTCTGAATCATTTAGCTAGTAATATAAACGGTGGTTTTTACCATGACAGTGCCTCAGTTATTTTACTCTGTTCATTGGTAAAATGGAGATAATTTCCAGGGCTGCCTAGAGAACTAAAATAGGTAAAGAGAGTGTGAGCTATGTTTACCTACTTCTTATGTTCACCTGCACTTGCAGGACCCAAGTCCCTCAGATTCCCCTCAGTTGTTGGAAGTAGCATCCAAACTGTCACAAGCCCACTCCATTCCTGTGCTGTGGTGAGCCACCTCCACCCTCCATCATTACAGATTTCTCTAAACACCTCAGTGTCCCAGTTTGTCTCCTATAGAGGTGTGCATTTTTATCCTCTACCTGACTTAGAATTGTACTAGCTTAGGTGAGTACTATCTTAATGATGCTTGGACCGTGGTATGTATATTTTTAGCGAAAAGATCTGTTTCTCAGCACGTGTATATGATTTTTTGTGTGTGCAGCCAGGTCTCTCTTCTCCATAACATTCAGATATTAGGGGCTGAGTCTTTTATCCACTCTGACAATCTCTGTCATGTCTTACAGAGCTTAGACCATTTCCATTTAAAATGATTATCAGTATGGTTGTCCCACAACTCAGTAATGCTTGTTCATTTTTTAATTGAAGTACAGTTGAATTACAATATTATATTAGTTTCAGATATACAGAATAGTGACTCAGTATTTTTACAGATTATACTCCATTCAAAGTTATTATAAGATAAGGGATATAATACCCTGTGCTTTAAAATAGGGGTATGGGATTAAGAGATCTGTTGATTTATTTGTCTTTTTTCTTTCTGTATTTCATTTTGAATTGTTTCAATTGCTGTGTCTTCAGGTTCACTAATCTTCCGCAACATCTAATCTGCCATTAACCCCATCTAACATATTTTTCATTTTAGACATTGTAGTTTTTATCTCTAGATGTTCAATTTGGGTCTTTTTTATATTTGTTGTATTCCATGTCTCCACTAACTACCTTCAGTCTTTCCTCCAGCTTCTTGAACACTATTACTTATTAAAAACAGCAAGAAATACTTTACTCAAGACTACTGCAATAAGGATCAAAACTATTGCAATAAGGGAGAGAAATTGAACTCAACTCCAAATACAACAGGGACAGCTAGGGATTTATGGCCAATGGGAAGGGTGAGGGAGAGGATGGAAAATTATGAAGAGAAACTTGGTTATGTATCAAGCTTGATTAGATATCAAGGTTGGGGGAATTCTTGATAAATTGCCTAACCAGAATTTCTTGCTAAAACTGGGCTTACCAGGCCAAGGCCAGAACCAAGGACAAGACCTCATTGAAAAGAAGGCCAGAGGAGCCTGAGTAAAGTTTTGGTCTAAGAGGGAGTCCTTGTCTGTATGTATCAGTGATTTTTTGAAGCATTCCACAAAGACTACCTGCTTCAGAATCTTCTGTCTCTCTTGCTAATAATGTAGACTTTGGCATCTCTCTCCAGATTTCATAAATCAAACACACTTCCAACTGGGCCCCAAAACATACATTATTATCATGTTCCCCTGAGAGGTTCTAATGCACATTAACACCTGAAAACCACTGGTAGCATAGTGGAAACACAATTACATTGAATACAAACATGCCTAGAAACAGGCTACAAGAAAATACATGAAAATGCCAGAGATCCTGGCAACGCATATATCATATGACCTAAATTGTCTTACTCTATGCTAACATCAATTTAAAAAAAATCTTCAACATCTCTCACATTGGGATATGTCATAAAATATATGTGTAGATTTTATGTGATGGGTTTTGTTTTTTTTTCTCAAAAAAGTGTTTCTGAATCAATGGTGTATGTTACAGGTACTCTAATAAAAAAACTAAGGTATATAATTATATATGGGAATGTGCATATAAAACTAGAAAAAGGGGCTTCCCTGGTGGCGCAGTGGTTAAGAGTCCGTCTGCTAATGCAGGGGACATGGGTTCGTGCCCTGGTCCGGGAAGATCCCACATGCCATGGAGCGGCTGGGCCCATGAGCCATGGCCGCTGAGCCTGCGCGTCCAGAGCCTGTGCTCCACAACGGGAGAGGCCACAACAGTGAGAGGCCCACTTACCGCAAAAAAAAAAAAAAAAAAAAAAGTAGAAAAAGACATAAAGGAAATCACAACTAATGACATTTAGGAATGATGTGTGATAAAAGGTAATTTTTCTGCTGTTATTTACTTCAATGTCTGGTTTTTAGATTTTTATTTTTATTTATTTATTTTTACATCTTTATTGGAGTATAATTGCTTTACAATTGTGTGTTAGTTTCTGCTTTATAACAAAGTGAATCAGTTATGCATATACATATGTTCCCATATCTCTTCTCTCTTGCATCTCCCTCCCTCCCACCCTCTCTATCCCACCCCTCTAGGTGGTCAAAAAGCACCCAGCTGATCTCCCTGTGCTATGCGGCTGCTTCCTACTAGCTACCTATTTTATGTCTGGTAGTGTATATACGTCCATGCCACTCTCTCGCTTTGTCACAGCTTACCCTTCCCCCTCCCCATATCCTCAAGTCCATTCTCCAGTAGGTCTGTGTCTTTATTCCTGTCTTACTCCTAGGTTCTTCATGACATTTTTTTCTTAAATTCCATATATATGTGTTAGCATACGGTATTTGTCTTTTCCTTTCTGACTTACTTCACTCTGTATGACAGACTCTAGGTCCATCCACCTCATTACAAGTAGCTCAATTTTGTTTCTTTTTATGGCTGAGTAATATTCCATTGTATATATGTGCCACATCTTCTTTATCCATTCATCTGATGATGGACACTTAGATTGTTTCCATCTCCAGGCTATTGTAAATAGAGCTGCAATGAACATTTTGGTACATGACTGTTTTTGAATTATGGTTTTCTCAGGGTATATGCCCAGTAGTGGGATTGCTGGGTCATATGGTAGTTCTATTTGTAGTTTTTTAAGGAGCCTCCATACTGTTCTCCATAGTGGCTGTACCAATTCACATTCCCACCAGCAGTGCCAGAGGGTTCCCTTTTCTCCACACCCTCTCCAGCATTTATTCTTTCTAGATTTTTTGATGATGGCCATTCTGACTGGTGTGAGAAGATATCTCACTGTAGTTTTGATTTGCATTTCTCTAATGATTAATGATGTTGAGCATTCTTTCATGTGTTTGTTGGTAGTCTGTATATCTTCTTTGGAGAAATGTCTATTTAGGTCTTCTGCCCATTTTTGGATTGGGTTGTTTGTTTTCTTGTTATTGAGCTGCATGAGCTGCTTATAAATTTTGGAGATTAATCCTTTGTCAGTTGCTTCATTTGCAAATATTGTCTCCCATTCTGAGGGTTGTCTTTTGGTCTTGCTTATGGTTTCCTTTGCTGTGCAAAAGCTTTGAAGTTTCATTAGGTCCCATTTGTTTATTTTTGTTTTTATTTCCATTTCTCTAGGAGATGGGTCAAAAAGGATCTTGCTGTGATTTATGTCATAGAGTGTTCTGCCTATGTTTCCCTCTAAGAGATTGATAGTTTCTGGCTTTACATTTAGGTCTTTAATCCATTTTGAGCTTATTTTTGTGTATGGTGGTAGGGAGTGATCTAATCTCATACTTTTACATGTACCTGTCCAGTTTTCCCAGCACCACTTATTGAAGAGGCTGTCCCTTCTCCACTGTACATTCCTGCCTTCTTTATCAAAGATAAGGTGACCATATGTGCGTGGGTTTATCTCTGGGCTTTCTATACTGTTCCATTGATCTATCTTTCCGTTTTTGTGCCAGTACCATACTGTCTTGATTACTGTAGCTTTGTAGAATTGTCTGAAGTCAGGGAGCCTGATTCCTCCAGGTCCGTTTATTGTTCTCAAGATTGCTTTGGCTATTCGGGGTCTTTTGTGTTTCCACACAAATTGTGAAATTCTTTGTTCTAGTTCTGTGAAAAATGCCAGTGGTAGTTTGATAGGGATTGCATTGAATCTGTAGATTGCTTTGGGTAGTAGAGTCATTTTCACAATGTTGATTCTTCCAATCCAAGAACATGGTATATCTCTCTATCTATTTGTATCATCTTTGATTTCTTTCATCAGTGTCTTATAATTTTCTGCATACAGGTCTTTTGTCTCCTTAGGTAGGTTTATTCCTAGATATTTTATTCTTTTTGTTGCAGTGGTAAATGGAAGTGTTTTCTTGATTTCACTTTCAGGTTTTTCATCATTAGTGTATAGGAATGCCAGAGATTTCTGTGCATTAATTTTGTATCCTGCTACTTTACCAAATTCATTGATTAGCTCTAGTAGTTTTCTGGTAGCATCTTTAGGATTCTCTATGTATAGTACTATGTCATCTGCAAACAGTGACAGCTTTACTTCTTTTCTGATTTGGATTCCTTTTATTTCCTTTTCTTCTCTGATTCCTGTGGCTAAAACTTGCAAAACTATGTTGAATAAGAGTGGTGAGAGTGGGCAACCTTGTCTTGTTCCTGATCTTAGTGCAAATGCTTTCAGGTTTTAACCATTGAGGATGATGTTGGCTGTGGGTTTGTCATATATGGCCTTTATTATGTTGAGGAAAGTTCCCTCTATGCCTACTTTCTACAGGGTTTTATCATAAATGGGTGTTGAATTTTGTCAAAAGCTTTCTCTGCATCTATTGAGATGATCATATGGTTTTTCTCCTTCAATTTGTTAATATGGTGTATCACGTTGATTGATTTGCGTGTATTGAAGAATCCTTGCATTCCTGGAATACACCCCACTTGATCATGGTGTATGATCCTTTTAATGTGCTTTTGGATTCTGTTTGCTAATATTTTGTTGAGGATTTTTGCATCTATGTTCATCAGTGATATTTGCCTGTTGTTTTCTTTCTTTGTGACATCCTTGTCTGGTTTTGGTATCAGGGTGATGGTGGCCTCGTAGAATGGGTTTGGGAGTGTTCCTCCCTCTGCTATATTTCGGAAGAGTTTGAGAAGGATAAGTGTTAGCTCTTCTCTACATGTTTGATAGAATTCGCCTGTGAAAGCATCTGGTCCTGGGCTTTTGCTTGTTGGAAGGTTTTTAATCACAGTTTCAATTTCAGTGTTTGTGATTTGTCTGTTCATATTTTCTATTTCTTCCTGATTCAGTCTTGGCAGGTTGTGCATTTCTAAGAATTTGTCCATTTCTTCCAAGTTGTCCATTTTTTTGGCATAGAGTTGCTTGTAGTAATCTCTCATGATATTTTGTATTTCTGCAGTGTCAGTTGTTACTTCTTCTTTTTCATTTCTAATTCTATTGATTTGAGTCTTCTCCCTTTTTATCTTGATGAGTCTGGATAATGGTTTATCAATTTTGTTTATCTTCTTAAAGAACCAGCTTTTAGTTTTATTGATCTTTGCTATCGTTTCCTTCATTTCTTTTTCCTTTATTTCTGATCTGATTTTTATGATTTCTTTCCTTCTACTAACTTTGGGGGTTTTTTGTTCTTCTTTCTCTAATTGCTTTAGGTGCAAGGTTAGGTTGTTTATTCGAGATGTTTCCTGTTTCTTAAGGTAGGATTGTATTGCTATAAACTTCCCTCTTAGAACTGCTTTTGCTGCATCCCATAGGTTTTGGGTCATCATGTCTCCATTGTCATTTGTTTCTAGGTATTTTTTGATTTCCTCTTTGATTTCTTCAGTGATCTCTTGGTTATTTAGTAGTGTATTGTTTAGCCTCCATGTGTTTGTATTTTTTACAGATCTTTTCCTGTAATTGGTATCTAGTCTCATAGTGTTGTGGTCGGAAAAGATACTTGAAACAATTTCAATTTTCTTAAATTTACCAAGGCTTGATTTGTGACCCAATATATGATCTATCCTGGAGAATGTTCCATGAGCACTTGAGAAAAATGTATATTCTGTTGTTTTTGGATGGAATGTCCTATAAATATCAATTAAGTCCATTTTGTTTAATGTATCATTTAAAGCTTATGTTTCCTTATTTATTTTCATTTTGGATGATCTGTCCATTGGTGAAAGTGGGGTGTTAAAGTCCCCTAGTATGAATGTGTTACTGTCGATTTCCCCTTTTATGGCTGTTAGTATTTGCCTTATGTATTGAGGTGCTCCTATGTTGGGTGTATAAATATTTACAATTGTTATATCTTCTTCTTGGATCGATCCCTTGATCATTATGTAGTGTCCTTCTTTGTCTCTTCTAATAGTCTTTATTTTAAAGTCTATTTTGTCTGATATGAGTATTGCTACTCCAGCTTTCTTTCGGTTTCCATTTGCATGGAATATCTTTTTCCATCCCCTTAACTTTCAGTCTGTATGTGTCTCTAGGTCCGAAGTGGGTCTCTTGTAGACAGCATATATATGGGTCTTGTTTTTGTGTTCATTCAGCCAATCTGTGTCTTTTGGTGGGAGCATTTAGTCCATTTACATTTAAGTTAATTATTGATATGTATATTCCTATTCCCATTTTCTTAATTGTTTTGGGTTCGTTATTGTAGGTCTTTTCCTCCTCTTGTATTTCTTGCCTGGAGAAGTTCCTTTAGGATTTGTTGTAAAGCTGGTTTGGTGGTGCTGAACTCTCTCAGCTTTTGCTTGTCTGTAAAGTTTTTAATTTCTCCATCAAATCTGAATTAGATTTTTATTTTTTTGTACAGTTATAATCTTATTGCCATTAAAACAATTCTGAATATATATATGTCATCATATTAATTTGGACTATGCAGAAAAATGGTAATAATAACAATATTCATAACATACTTTTAGTGTGTACCATATTAGAGATGGTGTTCTCAGCTATTTATAGGTACTAATCAATCCATTCCTTAGAAGAAGTCTGTGAGGGCTATACTATCAATGTACCCATTTTATGTAGGAGGAAATTGAGGCACATAGAGATTAAGCAAATTACCTGTAGTTGTATAGCTAGTAAATTTTAAAACCAGGATATACCCAAACTGTTGGGTCCAAAATCATTGCTCTCAGCCTTTCAATAAAACAAGTACCTAATCCATTAAAGCAATGATTGGAACAGCCACCTATTTTCTAAAATATAATTTTAAAATGGCTGTTTTTTAGATATCTTCGTGGTGGCGAATTCCAATACTATTGTATCCTCTTTTATGGTTTTTTTTTTTTTTTTTTTTTTTTTGCAGTACGCGGGCCTCTCACTGCTGTGGCCTCTCCCGCTGCAGAGCACAGGCTCTGGACGCGCAGGCTCAGCGGCCATGGCTCACGGCCGCAGCCGCTCCACGGCATGTGGGATCCTCCCAGACCGGAGCACGAACCCGTGTCCACTGCACCGGCAAGCGGACTCTCAACCACTGCACCACAAGGGAAGCCCCTATTGTTTCCTCTAAACGGAGACGGGTTTCCCCTCACATTGAATAAAATTAGGCATAGTAGAGAAATTCAGGCCATCGATGTTGGGAACCAAAAAGGAAAAAAAGCAAAAGGAAAAAAAAGGAGTCCCTAGGGCTTCCCTGGTGGATCAGTGGTTGAGAGCCCACCTGTCGATGCAGGGGACACGGGTTCGTGCCCCGGTCCGGGAAGATCCTACATGCCGCGGAGCGGCTAGGCCCATGAGCCATGGCCGCTGAGCCTGCGCGTCCAGAGCCTGTGCTCCGCAACAGGAGAGGCCACAACAGTGAGAGGCCTGTGTACTGAAAAAAAAAAAAAAAAAAAAAGGAGTCCCTAAGATTGAGGACTTGAGAGGTAATCATGTTAACTCCAAGGAGTTAAGGAACACCTAGAGACAGCCACCTATTTTCTTAAATATAATTTTAAAATTTTGTTGTTTTGAAACATATTTTAGTAACAGCAAATCCTAATCCCACTGTTTATTCTAAGAGGAATTGTATTTTTTCTCGCATTGAATAAAAATGGGCATAGTAGAGATAATCAGGCAATCGATGTTGGGAAGCAAAAAGGAAAACAATGGGAGTCTCTGACTGGAGAGGTAATCATGTTAAGTCCAACTTGTGAGGAAGATGAAATTAGGGGAGAGCAGAAACTATGAAGAAGTAGAAGCAAGGACACAGAGAAAAGCTTTCCAGGAGAAAATTAAGTCACCTGTCAGCAATGCGTGAAGATAGGCATTTGTTGTACGAATGCATATTTTGTGGGAAAGAATGTGCCAAGTAGACTTTGTCAATCTCTTTGATTCATATACATTTTCAAAACTGAACTGAATAGGTACTGTGGGGTAGATAATATCTCCTAACTTGTTTTTAAAAATAAGGACAGATTTATTTTTCTCTTTTAGCAAAACTTGGATGTCTATTGAAGAAACTTAAAAAGTAAAGGGTCACCTTTGTGACCAGAGCCAGCATTGCAGCTTGAACATCACTGAGCTGGAAGCCTGGGACAGAGAAACAGTGTTAATCTTGATTAATGGTGGAACAAATTTTGGACCTGTTGAGACTGAGGTAAGTTTGGGACATTCAGGAGGAAAGTTCCACTAGAGAATTGAATAAAAGTCTGTAGGGCCAAAGAGTAGTTTGGGCTAGACATGTGGAATTGTACTGAAAACTGCAGAAGTGAATGGGATCAGCCAAGGAGAGCATGGAGACCAAGAAGAGAGAGGACTTGCAATATTCAGGGAAGCAATACAGCTCAGGCTCTAAGAGTCCAGGTGTTGGAACTTGTCACTTCTAATTGGGTCTAAATCTCCACTCGGCCTCTCAGTATTCCAGTAAAATAAAACTACGAGATGGTTATATAAGATTCACGTTGAATATAAGAACAGAGAAAGGGTGGAACCAAGAGAATGTTGAAAGGTATATTATGCAAATTGTATCTGTAAGAATTCTGGTACCACTTTTAAAATATCAAACAAGGTAGAATTCAAGGCAATGGACACTCACTTGTATAGATAAAGAGGGACATTTAATAAAGAGAAAAGATCAATCCACCAGATGGTATCCTAATCCTTTATTTATATGCACCTAAAGGCATAAAGCAAAAAATATAAATCAGAATACCAGGACAAGTAGAAAAATTCATAATTATAGTGAGAAAGAATAATACAAGGGATATTTTTTTGGTAACTAATAGTGTTTTCAAAAATTATCAGTAAGGACCTCAAAGATTTTACAAAATTCTTAACATATTTGACCTTATCACATATATAGAACCCAGCAAATAACAACTGTTGAATAACTGGGGAGCTGCAGGTTGAAACATTTTCAGAGCTTGCACAGGTGGGAAATCATTCAGTTGTCATCAGCCAAATTGCAGAGTCCTCCTGAATACTGGGAGCATTCAGTAGAGTCCTCGGAAGGAAAATATTTTAGTATTAGTAATAAAATAACCCTAGAGTAAAACGTACCGTAAACATGCCTGATAAAATTTAAAGATAAGCCTCAAAAGAGTTAAGATGATCTGCCTACTAGAACAAAATCCTGCACCCTTTAAAGGAAGAAAGCAATCCCGATATTCAACCACATAAAATTCACAATGTCCAGCATTTAGTAAAAACTTTCTAGCAATACAAAAACAGTAGGAAAATATGACCAATAATCAAGAGGGAAAAATAGTCAATATAAACAGCCCAGAAATTATAGCAGCATCTCAGTTGAGGTTAACATCCAAAGACTTTAAAGAGCTATTATAAATGTTCCCAAGGATTTAAAGGAAAATATTAATATAATAAGGAGTTAAATAGAAGACATAAAGGCTACCAAGTGAAGCTTTGAGAGATTTAAAAATACAATTTCTGAATGAAAATTTTATTCATTGAGGTTAATGGTAGACTCGACACTGCAAAATAAAAGGTCATTGAGTTGGCTGGCCTAGCAATAGAAACTAAGAGTTTCCTCAGTGATCTGTGGGACAATACCAAGATGTCTAATATATATATATATATATATATATATATATATATATATATATATATATATAGTTAGGGAACAATAAAAATATTTGAAAAAATAATGGCAGAACATTTCCCAAATTTAAGGAAAACTAAAAACTCAGAGATTCAAGAATCTCAATGAAGCCAAGCAGGATAAAAACAAATAAGGCCACACCAAAGCATATAATGACAAAATATCTGAAAACTAGTAATAAAAAGAAAATCTTAACAGCAGCTGGAGAAGTTGACAAAGAAACAGAAAGAAAAACAAAGGTAAAAGTCACTATGTATGGATTACTTATCAGAAATAGTGTAAGCCAGAATACAAGGGAAAGTCATGTTTGAAGTGCTTAAAAAAAAAAACTGTCATACTAGAATTTGATGTCTATTTAAATATCCTTGAAAATAATGATAAAATACTTCAGTATTCAACAAAGCCTGAGAGAGTTTGTTGCCAGTAGACTAGCAATATAAAAAGTATTTTTAAAAATGTACTTCAGACTAAAGGAAAAGGATGCCAGATGGAACACTGAATCTGGGCAAAGAACTAAAGAACACTAAATATGGTAAATATGTAAGTAAATATAATTTTTCTCAGTTTTAAATATTTTTAAAAGATTATTTTAAAACTAATATAAGATTGGGCTTCCCTGGTGGCGCAGTGGTTGGGAGTCCACCTGCCGATGCAGGGGATACAGGTTCGTGCCCCGGTCCGGGAGGATCCCATGTGCAGCGGAGCGGCTGGGCCCATGAGCCATGGCCACTGAGCCTGCGCGTCCAGAGCCTGTGCTCCACAACAGGAGAGGCCACAGCAGTGAGAGGCCCGCGTACCTCAAAAAACAAACAAACAAACAAACAAACAAAAAACCCCAAAAAACTAATATAAGATAAATACATTATGGAATTTATATGATATACACCAGTAAAATATATGACAAAAATACCACAATAAGGGAGAAGAAAATGGAATATGATTATTGTAGGATTCTTACATTCATATGTGAATTGCTAAATCAGTATTCGAAAGTAGATAGTAAGAAGTTAAAAATACATTATGCAAATTCCACAGAAACTAGTAAAAATAAAGTGTACTAACAAGCCAACAGAGGAGATGACATAAATTACTAAAAATGTTCAAGTAATCCAAATGAAGGCAAGAAAAGAGGAAAAATTTAAAAAGAGACACAATCAAATAGAAAACAAATAGCAAAATATCAAATTTGAACCAAATTTTGTTGAAAATTACATTAAACATAAGTGTTATGAACACTCCAATTAAAAGGCTTGCTTGTCTGACTGGATGAAAAGGCAAGACTCAAATATTTGCTCTACAAGAAATAGACTTTAGGGACTTCCCTGGTGGTCCAGTGGTTAAGACTTTGCCTCCCAGTGCAGGGGTTGCGGGTTCGAGCCCTGGTCGGGGAGCTGAGATCCCACATGCCTCACAGCCAAAAAACCCAAACATAAAACAGAAGCAATATTGTAACAAATTCAATAAAAACATTAAAAAATGGTTCACATCAAAAAAAATCTTAAAAAAAGAAATAGACTTTAAATATAAAGACACAAATAGGCTAAATTCAATGGGTAGAAAAGTATATTAAGAAAAACTCTAATCACAAGAAAGGCTTGTGGTTATGTTAACATTAGACAAAGTATACTTTAGAACAAGCAATATTCAGAAAAACAAAGACATTTTTATAATGATAGAAAGATTAATTCATCAAGAGGTCATAGAAATCCTAAATATGCTGCACCCAATAATATGCTTCAAAATGCTTGAGCAAATCCTAACACTGAAAAGATACATAGACAAATCTGAAATTATAGTTGTAGATTTCAATGCTCCTCTCTCAATAATTGATGGAGCAAGTAGACAAAAAATTAAGGATATAAAATCCTGAACATTAACACATGAAAATCTGCACACAAATATTTGTAGTAGTTTATAATTGCCAAAGTGTGGAAACAACCAAGATGTCCTTCAACAGGTGAATGGATAAACAAACTGTGGTTCATCTATAAATGGAACAGTATTCAACAATAAAACTACATGAGCTATGAAGCCACAAAAAGACATGGAGGAAACTTAAATGTATATTTCTAAGTGACAGAAGACAAACTGAAAAGGCTCCATACTGTATGATTCCAACTATATGACATTCTGGAAAAGGCAAAATTATGGAGACAGTAAAAAGATCCGTGGTTGCCAGGGACCAGGGAGAAGAAAGCAAGGATGCACTGGTGGAGCACAGCGGATTTTTAGGGTACTGAAAGTATCCTGTATGATACTACAATGGTGGATAAATGTCATTATATGTTTGTCAAAACTCATAGAGTGTACAATACAAAGAGTGGACTCATATAAACTCTGGACTTTAGTTAATAATAATGCATCAATATTGGTTGGTTCATCAGCAGATGTTAACTAAACTTATCGTGGTGGACATTTTGCAGTATATACATATAATCATTGTTGTACACCTGAAAGTAATATAATGTTAAATGTCAATTATCTCTCAATAAAAAATAAAATAATAAAATGAAAAAAATAGCGGCTCATCAGTTGTAGCAAATGTACCATTCTAATGCAAGATGCTAATATTAGGGAAACTGTTGGGGGCAGAAGGTGTGTATGGGAACTCTGTACTTTTGATTTACTGTTTGTGTAAACCTAAAACTGCTCTAAAAAAATTAAGCCTATCAATTAAAAAAAAACCTGAACAACACTATTAACTTGACCTAATTGAAATTTGTAGAACAAATTTCAACCAACCAACAACAGCAGAATAAGTATTTTTGAGTAAACATGGAATATTCCAAAACATTCAACCATATTCTTAAGACAGACAAGTTTAAAAAAATTTGAGGATTAAAATCATACAGAGTATGGTCACTGCTGGCAGCTGAATTAAGTTAGTAATGAATAACAGGAATATATCAGAATATCCTCTAATACTTGAATTTTAAACAACATGATTATAAATAATCCATGGATCAATGAAGACCTCACAAAGAGAATTATAAAATACTTTGACCTGAGTAATAAGAACATAATATATCGGGCTTCCCTGGTGGTGCAGTGGTTGAGAGCCCACCTTCCGATGCAGGGGACACGGGTTCGTGCCCCAGTCCGGGAAGATCCCACATGCCACGGAGCGGCTAGGCCCGTGAGCCATGGCCGCTGAGCCTGTGCGTCCGGAGCCTGTGCTCCGCAACGGGAGAGGCCACAGCAGTGAGAGGCCCGCGTACTGCAAAAAAAAAAAAAAAAAAAAAAGAACATAATATATCAAAATATGTGGGGTGTAGATGTGTCCATGCCATGACCAAGTGGTGTTTATTTTAGGGATGCAAGGCTGATTCAACATTCAAAAATCAACCAATGTAATCCACCAAATAAAAAATATATATCATTTCAATTAATGCATATAAAGCATTTGAGGGACTTCCCTGGTGGCGCAGTGGTTAAGAATCCGCCTGCCAATGTAGGGGAAATGGATTCAAGCCCTGGTCCGGAAGATCCCACATGCTGCAGGGCAACTAAGCCCGTGCGCCACAACTACTGAGCCCGTGCTCTAGAGCCCGCAAGCAACAACTACTGAGCCCGCATGCCACAACTACTGAAGCCCGCACGCCTAGAGCCCATGTTCCGCAACAAGAGAAGCCACCACAATGAGAAGCCTGGGCACCGCAACGAAAAGTAGCCCCCCACTCACCACAACTAGAGAAAGCCCGTGCACAGCAACAAAGACCCAACGCAGCCAAAAATAATAAAAATAACAATAATAATAAATAAACTAAAAAAAAGGCATTTGATAAATTCCAAACCCTTTCATGATTAAAAACTCTAAGTTAAGAATAGAGGGAAACTGGGGCTTCCCTGGTGGCACAGTGGTTGAGAGTCCGCCTGCAGATGCAGGGGACGCGGGTTCGTGCCCCGGTCCGGGAAGATCCCACATGCTGCGGAGCGGCTGGGTCTGTGAGCCATGGCCGCTGAGCCTGCGCGTCCGGAGCCTGTGCTCTGCAACGGAAGAGGCCACAAAAGTGAGAGGCCCGCGTACCGCAAAAAAAAAAAGAATAGAGGGAAACTTTCTCCACTTTATACAGAGTATTGACAGTGACCTACAGATAACACTGTACTTAATACTGAAAGACTGAATACTTTCCCCCTAAGACAGGGTGCAAGACAAGAATGTCTGCTCTCTTCACTCTTATTAAACATAGTGTTGGGAGTTCTAGCCATTGCAGGAAGGCAAGAAAATGGAATGAAAAGCATACAAATTAGAAAAGAAGAAATAAAGGAAGAAATAAAACTGTCCCTATTTGCAGATGACATGCATGATTGCCTATATATTGTAGAATATCCCAAGGAACCTACATTTTGTTATCTTTTAAATAACTCCCACATGAACTTGCAAAGAAATGTGTTTCAAAGAAGAATATATTCAAAAAATAAAAGAAGACCATTATTTGCTGATGTGTAAAGGATTCCTCTATTCTATACAAGTGTGTCATCAGGCTACTTATGAAATGTTAAGAGGCTTGGTTGTGTTGACTCTCCACCAGGCTATAGCCTCAAAGGACTTCATGTTAAGCTAGGGGAAATTTGAAGTAGCCAGGAGAAATCATTCCATCTCACCAAGTTGTTCACCCAGGACCACAAAGGACTGTCACACTCTATGCCCACCAGGGAACATCAAAGGGGAGAGTGAGTGTCTGGGGGTCATATGGTGTGGGTTTGAGTCCCAGCCTTGCCACTTATAATTAGCTGGTGCTGCAGACAAACCCCTTCAGCCTCTACTTCCTCTTCGGTAAAACAGGTATAAAAGTGGTACCTACCTCAGAGACCTGTGCTGAGGATTAGATGACGCAAATAGAGCACTTAACACAATCCCTGTCACATAGTATAGGGTATTTACAGTAAAGGCTACTTACAAAACCTGTACAAAATGAGAAACTTCAGGAGATAATAACAAAAATATACAGAGGCATATTTGCTGATCTTTATGTTTTCTGCTCTTATGTCACATGGCGTGGAGATCCCTGGTTCTTTGAGCAAAGCCAGAGCCAGCTATTCAATACCAAAAGGTGATGGTAATGGACTACATGATCTTCTCTTTCAGCCTGTTCTTTGTTCTTTTCTTCTGAGAGTTGCAGACACCAATGGAGTTTGAGAATCTTTCATCTTAGAGAGGCTGAATCTCCTGGAGTTAAGTTGTCCGAAGTTGTTTCCACATTTGAAAAGCCCTGTGGGACATTAATATGATGAGGAGCAGAAGAGAGAGAATCAGCTGCAACATGAAAAAGTGATAGGGAATCATGTCTGACCAACCACCCATTGTGATGGACAGATTTTCACTCAGAGAAGGCCCTCTCTTCACTCTGCCAACAGCAAGGAGTCCATAATTTTAAAGTGTTGGAAGAGGAGCTGTCCCACAGTCACAAACTCTCTGGGTTGTCGTCTCCTCTTTCACTCAGTCTAAGTTCACAGTGATGGGTGATTTGGGCAAGAGGCTTAAAGGGAGGCTGGCCAGAGCAGTTCAGTGTCTGTTGACCTGGCAACGGGGTGGCTCCATTATTACCCGCCTCTTTTTTTTCTCCTCTGAAACTTCCATTATTACCCTAGCATGCAGAGCTGCTTATCAGAGTCTTGGTTGCCAGTTCAGCCTTGGGTGGAGGAGCTACTGCTAGTTTTCCTAGAAACTTTATTCACTGACTAATTTATTTGGTGTTTCCCATTTCGTACTGAAAAAATGACTTGTGATTCTTTTCTGCCAGTATATGGGGTGGGAAAAGAAATGTAGCACTCATCAAAAGTGTCCAGCCACTGTTTGTCACATGTAGTTATCTCCTTCTGGGCTTCACTATAAATCCTTACTCTTGTTTTGGGTGGATTATGCTAGACATGGGGTTCTTTGTCCCCCAGGGCCCTCAAGGAAAGACCTCATCCACCCTCCTCCCCAATTAGTCTCAGGGAGAGGAGGTCATTTCTCAGAAGCCCTTTGCCTGGCTCTCATCAGAGGCAGCTCCCTTCACTTTGCCAGGAGGCCTAAATTAATTCCTTTAAAAGAATCTACCACATGAACAACCTTACTCTGTGACTCTCTCCATGTCTAAAACTGATGGAACTGAATACAACCTCTGAGTTATAATTCTTGCCTAGAAACAGCTTTCTTCCAAAGGAGGATCCTGCCACCTCCCTGCTCTCCTGGAGTGATCCACCGGGATCAGAAAGATGCTCATCAGGAGGCATCCAGCACCCTGGGAATGTGAGGACGGTACAGTCACTGTGTGACTTAGGGCCTTGGTCCCATTCCCTTCCAGCCTCAATGGGCCTGTGAAGACGGAAGCCGAGCCATACATTCAAAGGAAAAAGGAAGAGGGACTCACAATTTTTGAGGACAGATCTGCTGAGAGTCAGGAATCTGGTGGAGCTTTACCCTACTAGTAGTGGAGGGGGCAAGAGAGGGTGAACTACAGATGTGAATATATTTGAGGGGCAGCATGATCTGGAGAGCATGTGGAGAGAAGAAGGAAAATACACACATGTTTCCATTTTGACTGTGAGTCAATGCCGTTTCATGCAGTGGAATAAGTGCCTTGAGGGCTGGGGAAAAAAGGTGTTTGCACCATTTCCATTCAACTGAGTCATGTGCCCCATGAATGGAGTTTGGGGTAAGGGAATGAACTCACCACTGACTCTGTTTCCCGTGTTTCCCATGTTTTCCTGTCCCCTTATTTCCTTGTTTCACATGAGAGAAGAGTGATTTCTTTGAGATCCTGAAGGGTGAGATCAAAGCCACTTGTCTGCCAGACAGGACACTGGACACTGGATCAAGAGAGACAGGAGACCTCCCTGTTCATGTCTGTAAGTCACTTCACTCCTCTTAGTCTCACTTGGAAAATACATATTTGTGTTATGTGTGAGCTTCATTGCTTTGGGGTAGAGTGATGGCACTGCAAACAAACAGGTGGAAACTGAGAGCTTGATGGATGAACCAATGGCCATGGCATGGGCTTCAGTACCTGTGTTTCCTGATGTACCATTCTGGTTGTCAGGCACCTCCCATCTTTCTGTCCCCACTGTCAGGGCACCCCAGGTTCCTGGCTTCTGTCTACATTACTCTAATGTCACAAAGGGCTGGGCTGGAGCAAAGGGGTAAGAAAGGGGGTAAAGAGAGAGCCCCTGGAAAACCTGCTGTTTTCTGCTCTCCTCCCCTGGAGAAGCTGGGGAAAAGGAAGAAAGTCATCATCCTGTTTGTTCTCATTCCATGTGCTGTCATGTTCCCTTACTTCTGGCTGCAGATAACTTCAAGAAAATACTTTTCCATTGAACCTTTGAAAGGTAGGGTGCTGCATAGCATCAAAAACTATTTCTGTGTATTTTGTACAGGACCCTACAGTACCATCCAGGAGATCTCCCTGGGTCCCGGGGGCAGACCTCACCTCAAAACTCTGGGATGACCTTGGGTAAGTCACTGCCCAAAGAGGAGGTGGTCTCACCTGTCAAAGAGGATCACACCAGCCTCTTCTCCCAGCCAGCTAGGTCTGGGCCAGAGAATAAAGTTATTTCTATTCAGAAAAATACTTTGAGTTTCTAGAAGGGAGATATTTTTCCATGTAAGTTCAAGGAATTATTTTAAGAGTCATGCTGCAGGCTCAGAAGAATTCTACATTCAGTCACTATATCTAAGTTCAATTCAGTTAAAAAGTCACTGAGTTCCAGACCCTGGGCAAGGCTTTAGAGATATCTGTTGATGCATGGTAGGATACCTTTGTGGTTAATATCAATGGGCTTTAATACCATACAGTCCTGGGAAGGGCGCTTCCTCTGTCTCCTACTAACCGTGTGACCTAGACAAGTTCCTTAACCTCTCCATGCCTTGAATTTCTGATCCATAAATGGTGATAAAACCTTAAAGGCTGTTGTGAAGATCAAATATGTTAATGTCATTAAAGTAGTTAGCATGGCGTCTGTCACAGAAATATAGGCTACACTGGACCTTCAGTCTCTTGTTCCACCATCTTAATGTTGTGTTCTGGCTCTGGATTTACCTGGTGGTAGTGTAACTCACTTAGACATGTTCTTCCATCTCAAATACATTACTTTTACAAAGGGAAACAAAAGCTAAGCAATAAATGTTGGGTTGAAAATGCAGATTTTGATAAAGTTTATAAGAATGATCCTACTTCAGTTTGTAGAACTGGTATAAGGATATAAAAAGGCTTGACGACTCTCAATTTTATAAGCCATTTGCATTTATTTAACAAATATTTATGGGGCATCTACTACATGCCAGGCCCCATTCAGCCTATAAATCTTGTCTTCATCTCAGGACTTTTTTCTAGTCTCCAGACCCATGTATCCAATTACCTGTCAGAAATGTGTATCTAGAGTAGTAGTTCTCAAATGGTGGTGATTTTGTTCCCCAGCTCCAGGAGACATGTGGAAATGTCTGAAAACATTTTTGGTAGTCACAACTGGGGGTGCTACTGAAATCTTGTGGGTAGAAGCTAAACATCCCACAATACATAGAACAGCCTTCACAACAAAGAGTTCTCTGACCCAAAGTGTCAACAGTGCTGAGGTTGAGAAAACCTGCTCTAGAGCAAGGTAAACGTTACTACCCACCCTATGTGCACAGATTCAGCGTAGAACCCAACTTTGGAATCCAACAACCCTGGATTAGAATAACTATGCTGCCTCTTATCAGGTGTGTCCTTGGAAAATGTATTTAACCTCTCTGAGCCTCGGTAGAGTGTGCCTTGGAGGAGGAATGAGTTGTAACGGGAATACTGATACTTAACTTACAGAACAATTGTAAGAAGTTATAAAAACAGTATGTAGAGTTCTTAACACACTGTCTGGCCAGTAGTAGGCCCTTGAAGTGTTAGTTTCCTTCCTACCCCACTTCCTCACTTCTGCTTCCAAGATTACTTTAACCTAAACTACATAGCCCTAAACAGCATAACTATGTCCTAAAGAGCTTCTGGAACTATGACAACAAGAAGGAATATAACTCACACAGACCCACCTAGTGTTTAAGAGTTGGTGCCACTTTTGTGTTGTAAAGTTGTCTAATGGAGGTGGGCTAGGGGAAAAATTGTCACCCCATTTCCATGGAATCAGTGTACCTTTACTGAGCTCTTATGAGGCCCTCTTGGAGAGTTAACATCAGGAATGCCCACTAACTGGGTATGTGAGTTCATCTTGTGGCTCAGTAAACATAAACACCCAGAGAAGCACAAGCATGATGATGGGTGTTCTGGAGAAAGCAATGGAGCAAAAGGAAGGAAATGTTGGTCCCTAACTATTTTCTGTATGACCCTGGCTAAGATGCGTAACTTCTCCTGGCTTTTGACTCAGTTTTAGGGCATAAGATTTGAATTGATCTTCTATCAGGCCAAATTTGGGTATAAGCCATTTAGCTTCTCTCTTCACAAGCATTCCTGTCATCATTTAAATTCTCATATCCTAGTGTTACTGAAAGATTAGATGAGTGAAACTACTTTACAAGAAATCTGGGACATTCTGAGGCAGAGGGAAAAAAGAGTACTGATGGAACCTCTCAATGGTTCTTAACACTTCCACTCAAGGGGCATATTTGATTTCCTCTTATATTTGGCCACATCTAGTCACATGCCCAAGCCTGATGTCAGTGGGGTGGGATCAGTGAGCCTGGGAGTGATCTCAGGGACCAGCCAATCTGTGTGACCCCACCGTTAGGCATCTTGGTCCAAGGAGCAGTATTTAATCATCTATGATCTTCCTCAACAAGAGAAGTTGTTGAGTGTGTACCCATGAGGGCACAATACTGGGGAAGTGTAAAACTATCATCTTCTAAATGGGAAGCTCCTGGTCATACTGTGGGGAGGGAAAGAGATGGGACCTCACCCCATCCTGCCATTTATCTGAAAAGGTGACATAGGCTCTGTCAGCCTGAGCTTGGTTATCTGTGACTTATCATGATACCTTTCTCACAGTGCTGTCCTGGGCTGTAAGTGAGAAAACCTGTAAAGTACATATGGGACATAGTAAGACTTCAACCAGATTATGGTATCACATATCAGTTCTGGCCCACCGGGCTCCTCCCTCCCAGAGAGGAGGTGAAATTATCCTAATCCAAAGAGCACTACTGCCATAAAGAGCATTTGGAAAGGTAGTAGCAAGAGCTGAAATATATCATAATGTATTAGCTTTAGTGCCAGTTATGAATTATGGGATGAGTTACTTGTGGAAGTTGGGGAAAGAGAAGAAAATCACCATTCTGTCTCCTGTTAAAGTGTATGCTTTCCTGTCCCCTTAGTTTATCATCTAGTTTGACACTAAAGGAAGAGAAGTTTCCCAATGATTCTGAGGTAGAAGAGATAGTACAGAGCAAAATAATGTGGATGCTGGAGAGGAAACTGGAGTCAGGAGACCAGACATATCCCTGACTATAGAACCTCGTTTGAGGCACTCCCTTTGTTCTGGCCTCAGCCCTAACAATATGATGTTCTATACCAGTAGCCTGAGCTTTGGGTCAGAAAACTCAGTTTAAAGCTGGATATCACTGATTAAAGTTTGCACATTTTTTGGTCTGAAGCTCCATGTGGTAGGCAGGATTCTAAGATGATCTCCAATGATTCTCAGACTTGTATAATCCCCTCACCTTTGAGTGTGGGTGGAACCAATGAATATGAAGAGATATCAATTCCATGATTATGGTATGTTATATTGCAAAATGGAGACTATATGGGTGGGCCTGACCTAATCAGACAAGCCATTTAAAGCAGATAATTTTCTCTGGCTGTTTACAGGAGGAGAAGTCAGAGATTCAAAGTACAAGAAAGATTAAATGTGCTGTTGCAAACAAAAAATTTTGCAATTTGTATGGAAACACAAAAGACCCCGAATAGCCAAAGCAATCTTGAGAACAAAAGAAGGGACTGGAGGAATCAGGCTCCCTGACTTCAGACAATTCTACAAAGCTACAGTAATCAAGACAGTATGGTACTGGCACAAAAACGGAAAGATAGATCAATGGAACAGGATAGAAAGCCCAGAGATAAACCCATGCACATATGGACACCTTATCTTTGATAAAGGTGGCAGTAATGTACAGTGGAGAAAGGACAGCCTCTTCAATAAGTGGTGCTGGGAAAACTGGACAGGTACATGTAAAGTATGAGATTAGATCACTCCCTAACACCATACACAAAAATAAGCTCAAAATGGATTAAAGACCTAAATGTAAGGCCAGAAACTATCAAACTCTTAGAGGAAAACATAGGGAGAACACTCTATGACATAAATCACAGCAAGATCCTTTCTGACCCACCTCCTAGAGTAATGGAAATAAAAACAAAAATAAACAAATGGGACCTAATGAAACTTCAAAGCTTTTGCACAGCAAAGGAAACCATAAACAAGACCAAAAGACAACCCTCAGAATGGGAGAAAATATTTGCAAATGAAGCAACCGACAAAGGATTAATCTCCAAAATTTACAAGCAGCTCATGCAGCTCAATAACAAAAAAACAAACAACCCAATCCAAAAATGGGCAGAAGACCTAAATAGACATTTCTCCAAAGAAGATATACAGACTGCCAACAAACACATGAAAGAATGTCAACATCATTAATCATTAGAGAAATGCAAATCAAAACTACAATGAGATATCATCTCACACCAGTCAGAATGGCCATCATCAAAAAATCTAGAAACAATAAATGCTGGAGAGGGTGTGGAGAAAAGGGAACACTCTTGCACTGCTGGTGGGAATGTGAATTGGTTCAGCCACTATGGAGAACAGTATGGAGGTTCCTTAAAAAACTACAAATAGAACTACCATATGACCCAGCAATCCCACTACTGGGCATATACCCTGAGAAAACCGAAATTCAAAAAGAGTCATGTACCAAAATGTTCATTGCAGCTCTATTTACAATAGCCCGGAGATGGAAACAACCTAAGTGCCCATCATCGGATGAATGGATAAAGAAGATGTGGCACATATATACAATGGAATATTACTCAGCCATAAAAAGAAACGAAATTGAGCTATTTGTAATGAGGTGGATAGACCTAGAGTCTGTCATACAGAGTGAAGTAAGTCAGAAAGAAAAAGACAAATACCGTATGCTAACACATATATATGGAATTTAAGAAAAAAAATGTCATGAAGAACCTAGGGGTAAGGCAGGAATAAAGACGCAGACCTCCTAGAGAACGGACTTGAGGTTATGGGGGGGGGGGAAGGGTGAGCTGTGACAGGGCGAGAGAGAGTCATGGACATATACACACTAACAAACGTAGTAAGGTAGATAGCTAGTGGGAAGCAGCCGCATGGCACAGGGATATTGGCTTGGTGCTTTGTAACAGCCTGGAGGGGTGGGATAGGGAGGGTAGGAGGGAGGGAGACACAAGAGGGAAGAGATATGGGAACATATGTATATGTATAACTGATTCACTTTGTTATAAAGCAGAAACTAAAACACCATTGCAAAGCAATTGTACCCCAATAAAGATGTTAAAAAAAAATAAAATAAATAAATAAATGTGCTGTTGCTGGCTCAAAGACAGAGGGGTCCACATGACAAGGAATTAGAGTTGCCTCTAGGAACTGAGAGCACCCTGAGCTGACAGCCACCAGACAGCCAACAGATAATGCACTGTAGTCCTTGACCTTTGTGACAGTTCCAGTGTAGTACTGCTGGGTGGATAAGTCTATCTGATTCTAGGTTCATTAATAGGAAATGTGCCTGTAGATCTAAGCCACTTTCTCAATATCACTTTTATAAGGAGTAAAGTTGATATATTGTTCTTATTCTTTTTTCATATTTCTTAATTGGTTTAGAGCTCAGATGTGGAGCAGTGATGTATTAGGGGTGGGGAAGCCTTTAGCAGCCCAAGAATTTTGGAGCAAGACCATAGGAATAATTGGGAGCCAGCAAGACACAGAAAGGGGAGAGAACTGTGGGCCAATTGTAAGACCCACCTATGAGGGCAGAGCAGAACATGTGCTCCATAAGGGCAACTCACCACCAAGAGTTTTGAAGGGAGCGGGCCTGAGCTGTGCAATTAGTTTCTCCTTCCAGTGTCACTAATCAGGTAAGTCGTTCCTGTGATAGAGAAGAAATGAGTGTATGGAGAGTCTAGAAGTGTTTTGGTCATGGATGCCCCTTCATATAGAAGAAGTTAACAGGAATGGAGGATTAGAATTCCCCAGGACAAACCAATGTATGGTCCAACTGACTAAGTTTCTGCCTACTAAATAACTATAATATTCTAGGCCTGCTTTCTTTAAATAATTCTCAAATTGCCTAAATGGCATTTATTTTGTGTGTTCCTCGATCATTCAGTCACATGATTACAGTCTCTTAGTTTTCTGCCACAGATGGCTAACTGCTTAGCATGGCCTGTGATTTTACACGTTCACCCTCTGAGGGCTAGTTCACCTTCAAAAACCCTAGGACACCTCCCTGAGTTTTGTTATACTGATACTTCCTTCCTGTCTCATTTTAACACAAAATTCCTGACGACAGGCACATGCCTTGTTACAACAACGTGGGCAGAATTTCGCCAACCGCCCGGGTCCCAGTCTAGTGCCTCTATTTCTCCGGTGGCAGCCTGAAGAGCAAAGGTACTCTGCTTTCGGCGAAATCCAGGGTGTGGATGGATGGCTGTGAAGAGGCATTTCCGATGTGGAGAAACAAGCCTGCGCCTCGCGGTTGCCATAGAAACCTGACGTCAATATGGCGACCGTGACGATTTTTTAATACAGACGGACGCTGCTTGATGAGAGAAGCAGGTTCCGCCTTCAGGTTTTTGGGACTCAGCTGAGAGTGTGGGTCCGTGAGGTGCGGGCTGGGCCGCCCTGGGGTGTGGGGAGATAAAGGGATCCACATCCAAGTCACCTCTTTCCCGCTTTGGGGCTTGGTGCCTCCGCTGTCTCGTAGGTAAAGCCATTGGGGTCCCGCCCAGCCCCAGTGGGTGCGGTGTCCTGCTCCAGGGGTGTCCTGGAGCCACTTTCCTTCTAAAGGCAGGGGCGCGGGAGGTGAAACAGGTAACGACTCTCTGAGCCTCAGCTTTCCCCTCTGTAAAATGGGGATAAGAATGCTTTCCCCACAGGATCGCTGTGAACGTTTAGCGATAACACGTGAATAAGACGATGGTCCTGTGGTTATTGCAGGAGCATGAATGTCTGTATGAATTCAGGCCACTTCTTATTCCTTTTCCGCTTTGTTCTTAGGGGACCTATGAGGAAAGGAGAAGAAAAAGGCCCTGGTGGGAAGCTCATTGTACCTTCTGGTGGTTAGGATCACTACCCAGTTGTTTCACTGTCATTGTCACTAACCCAGTGCTTAGCACGGTGCAGGGCACACAGTTACACCAGTAAAGCATGGTAATTGCTGTATCTGTCTCTCCCTGTGCAGCTCCTCATGCCGATGGCCTTGCTCATATCAGGTGTCTGAAGGGGGCAGGTTCTGAGGATCTGTGTCCTGATGGCTTCTGAAGCTTCTACTCCAGATTCAAAGGCAACAGTCTTCAGGAGAACCCAACAGTTCACATCTTTATTTGGTTATGCCGCCTGGCTCAAGTGACAGATCTGATAAAAGCATGCTGTGGAATAGCTCCTGTGAGGTTCACATACTAGCCTAAAAGTAGAGAAGCTACTTTGATCTTATCATGGAAGAAAAGTTTTAGCAGGTGGAACTCCATTCTATCAGCAGCTGCATGCTTTGTAATAGCCCTTGAGGTCCATTAGAAATGTCTTCTTTTGTCTGAAAGCAATTATTTGTCCAGTCTGAGGGAGGAACTTGATCTTTAACATGCATTTGGAATAAATATACCTAAATTGTTCTCACTGGGTAAATATTATTCAGTGATTCCCATGTTTCTATCAGGTGGTTGTTGAAATATGCATTTGGTTAGAAAGTCTTCCTAGCGATTTGAGATTGTAATATAGTTTCTTCCCTGGAAGCCATGTTTTTATCCATTCTATAATGAAAAGTTTTAAGAAGGCAGAAAATTTCCAAATGTAAGTTTAAAATATGTTTAAGAATTTATATTTTTAAATAATTACTTTAGAGTGTCTTATTAATCTGCTAAAATAACCAAATACTCTTAAATATAGTTACGTTTACTTTCCCAGTACATAACAGTTTCAGCTCTTTATTACCTGGCCTCCCTCCCCTCCCTCTGCAGTGTACCGAGGTAACCACTGAACTTCTCTCACTATAGATTAGTTTTCATATCCTGGAATTTTATTCAGATGGAATCATAAAGGTTTTTTTTAGTTCATTGGTTTTGGTTTGGCTTCTTTCATTCAGCCTATTTATTTCAGATTTATCCCTTTTGTTGCATGTATCAATAGTTCATTCTTTTTTATTGATGACTAGTATCCCAGTATACAGATATACTGCAATTTGTTTGAAATTTGTTGTTGTTTTTTAATTATACCTCCAGTGAATATTTGTGTATTAGTTTTTGCATGGACATATGCTTTCTTTCCCTCAGGTAAATACTTAAGAGTGCAGTGTCTGGATCATATGGTAGATGTAAGATGAACATTGTTAAGAAACTGCCAAACTGGTTGCACCATTTTTCATTCCCTCCAGGAGTGTGTGAGAGTTCCATCCTCCACAACCTTGCCAATGCTTGGGATGATCAGTCTTTTAAATTTTAGCCACTCTCATGTGGATGTAGTGGTATCAGATTGTAGTTTTAATTTGCAATTCCCTAATGATGTTGTTGAACATATTTTCATGTGCTTATTTGCTAATTCTATATCTTCTTTGGTGAAATTTCTATTCAAAAATTTCCCCCATTTATTTATTATAGTGTCTTTGTTTTCCTAAATGACTTTTGATAGATTTTCTATATTCTGGATATAGGTCCTTTGTCAGATATGTAATTTGCACATATTTTCTCCCACTCAGTGCCTTGACTTTTCATTCTCACACCAGTATCTTAGGAAGGGCAGTTTTTAACTTAGAAGTCCAGTGTATGTATTAGTTCACTTATGGATTATAGTTTCGGTGTCTCATTTATGAAATCTTCACCTAACCCAGGGTCACAAGGATTTTTTTCCTATATTTCGTCTAGAAGGTTGATAGCTTTAGAGTATATTTGGGTCTATGATCCATTTTGAGTGGACTTTTGTGTATAATGTGATATGTGCGTCACAGTTTATATTTGTGTATATAATATCCACTTGTCCCAGCACCGTTTGTTGATAAGACTTATCATTTCTCCACTGAATTGCCTTTGCCTCTTTTTCAAAAATCAGTTTTCCATGTATGTTTGCATCTATTCTTGGACTCTTTATTATTTTCCTTCAATCTGCTTATCTACCTTGATTCCAATACCACACTGCCTTGATTGCCGTAGGTTTATAGTAAGTCTTCAAATCTGGGAGTGTTCATCCTTCAACCTTATTCTTTTTCAAAGTTGTTTTTCATAGTTCATGGCCTCTGCATTTCCACATGAACTTCAGAATTGGCCCATAAATTTCTTTTAAAAAATATTTTCTAAGATTTTTATTGGGATTGCACTGAGTATATAGATCAGTTTGGGGAGAAGTGCCATCTTAACAATACTGAATCTTCTGACCCTTAAAGACAGTTGTCTCTCCATTTATTTAAGTCTTCTTTAATTTTTCTGAGCAATGGTTTGTAGTGTTCAGTACAGGCCTTGCACATTTGTGGACAGATTATCCATAAGTATTTCAGACTTTTTGATGCTATTGTAAAGAGCATTATTTTGTAAATACAGTTTTCAATTACTATATTTTCACTGAACTGTCAGCAGCCAAATGCTTAACAATAGCCATTGCAGGAACTTTTTGGTTGAAAGCACAGGCTACCCTAGGGTGGAAAAGCTACTTAATGCATAACATGCTTTTGACTGTGTTTCTATATCAGCTTTTAGACGTTATTGGCAATGTGCTGAAGCTAGGCAGGAAAATGTCATGGAGATAATTCTACATGACATCTCCAGAAAAATTAGCCACTGAAAGAAAATAGTTACGGTAGCTTTTAACTTCATGTGTGTGGTTAGAATTGAACCAATTTAATTGTGGGGTTCTTCTTTTCTGTCCCCGAGCAAGTCTTCCTCAATGAATTCCTGGGTTATCAGGTGGTGAAACAGACAGAAGGAGAGAGCATGTATGTATATGAGCATGTACGTTTGTATGTATATTGGGGAAGCTGCCAGGAATCTTTATTATAAGGAATACTTGAGATTAATCCTGTGGTCATGTCAGTCCTGTTAACTTCCTAGCACATAATTGGAACCAAATCACAGTGGTTGTTGTTCGTTTTTTTTCCAGCTTCACTTGGCCAGCATGGTTACCATGGTGACTCAGTGACTGCTGTGGGATTTGGCACAGCTTGAACATCATTTTATAATTCTAACCTGAATTATTTATTACTATGATAGTTGTCAAGTGTTGCTTTTCTGATTTGCTCATTCCTTTCCGTTTGTTCATTGAAATTTGACTGGAGGTAGAGCTTTCTCTTCTCTCTGTTTTAATATTTATATCAGTATGACTCATAGATTCCTATTTTGCTCAGAGGGCTACCATCTGATGCTATATTTATTTTGATGCTCAAAATGTCCCAGAATTGGCCAATAGAGGTCGCTTTAAGTTGGCTTCTGTGTCTATTTGACACCTCCTTAGAATTCTTTGAACATGTACTTTGTTCTCTAAACCTGAGTATCTCCTAATGTGTAGAAAGAAAATTATGATCCCCACCTCAGAACATCCCTTTGAAGAGAAAAAGTCTGATAATTACAGCCTTCAGTGTGTGGCACCTATTAGGCCCTCAGCAATGTTAGTTCCCCATTCCAACTTTGCTTACTTCATTCTGTCAATATGATGCCTCTGGCATTACCATAGTAGCATGACCTCCAGGGAGAGTACTTGGACATGTAACATAAGCAGGGATAAGCGCACATGTCCATGACCTGTGAGCCTCAGTGTCACTGCTGTGTGTGCAGAGGGGGCTGTGTGATGGAGCTGGGGAAGAGGAAGAGCATCACTGCACAGCTTCCAGTGAACTGAGAGGGAGCAGGCAGAACATCCTCACCTCTTCCCCTGTGTTTCATGTACTTTCCCTTCATCTCTCTTTCCTCTCTATTTCATGTGCTGTCTTATCTCCTTACAGTGGAACATCAGAGAAGGGTGTGGACTTCGAGTCCCAGGAGCAGGATCCAATAGAGAAGAACCAAGTGTGATGTCGAGTCTACTAGACAGGTTCCTGGAACAAGAGTGTAAGGTAAGTCACCACCCTTCCCTCCATTGTCTTCTATACATCAGGATAACAGTACTCAATGTTTCTGACCACCCAGGAGTATTGTGGGCTTTAGGTATGAGCCCATGTGGGAAAGCAATCTGTGCTCATAGGTGGGAGGGAAGGACCAGTGCACTGTCAAGTAATAACATTAACAGATACACCCCAGATATCATAGAACTCTGCATGGTAGGCATTAAATTAATGCTACACAAATGTTAGCTGTTTGGGTCAGGATTTCTCCAAGTGGGATCCTCAAAGCACTTCATTAAACTCACTTGGGGTCTTGTTAAAAATACCAGATTCCTGGGTCCACCCCAGGTCTGCTGAATCAAAACCAGGGAGGTAGAATGCGAGGTGTCTACATTTTGAGTAACATCTCTGGTGTTTCTGGTATTCATCCCATTTTAAACAGCTCTGCTGCAGATTTGCAACAAACACTTCTTAAAATTTTGAATCCTTTAATGTCTAATTTCCTTGTCAACTTCTCCTGTACCTCAGTCTTAAATATTTGTCTCTGCTCCTATATGTCAAATAGGTAACAGTTCCTTCATGTAAGTAATATTTATTCAGAGATTTATATGTGAAGCACTGAACTAGGCACCGGGGACACAGCACATAGAACAAGACAGGCAAGGTCCCTAGTGACATGCTCTGATTCACGTGCTCTCAAGGCAACTCTGGCTCCTGTGTGGGGAATGGACTGGACAGGGACAGGATAGCTATGGGGATAACCGTTAGGAGAATTTGCAGGGTCCAGGGGAGAGACGAGGGTGGATCAGCCCTGAGCTGCAGTGGTGTGCAGAGGATGGGTGGCCTGGACAGGGCCTGTTGGAGGTAGGGCAGGAGGGGCCTGCAAGTGGGTGTGCACGGGAGGTATGTGAGGATAAGGCAGGATCCTGCATGGGACCTCAGCTTTATGTTTGGCCATGTGCAGAAATGGTGGTGTATTTCCTGAAATCAGTTGTTCCAAGTACTTTGAGATATTCTCATAATTAGTTAGGTATCCAACAGTGGTTAATAGTGAAAGTTAATGATACACAAAATCTAACATTTGATGAATAGGATTCAGTTGTAAGACTATTAAGCTTTATTAAACATATGTGTAAACTATAAAACTATAAAAATATCATATTGTCAGTATTTGTTTAAAGCAGCTAGCATTTAGTGAGCTGTTATTGTGTGCCTCGCACTGTTATAATGGTTATGTATTAACTCAGTTCTCAAAGCAGCAGCCCATGACGTAGGGACGGTTGTTTTCCCCCTTTTACAGAAGCGGTAACTGAAGCGCAGAGTGGTTCTTTCAATCTCCCAAGATCACAGAGAGCCAGGTATCCCAATATCTCTGCAGTAGAATTTTTAAAATATTGGTATTCAGGGCCATTTATCCTTGTAAAGACCAAAACACAAAGCCATATTTGTTTAGAAACGTTTCGTCTTCTACAGTAAGTGCTGCCCAATCCCAATTTTATACATAAGGCAATTTCATACATTGAGTGACTATAAGGTGAAGTAAGAGTATTCCAACTCACACAGTTTATAAGTGGCAGAAGGACAGTTTGGACCTGGTGTGTCTCCATAGCCCACACTTCTAACCAATACACTTAGGAAGAAGAAGGAGACATTTGTTGAACTATGTCAGCCCATGATGGGTGATGTTAGGTTAGGGCCATCCATATCTCTTTGGGTGGAAACTATGCTTCGTTAGGCATTTTGCCATGTACCAGATGGTATTTATTTAATAAAAAGGTAATGATTATAGGAAAAAAATGTTAAAGATGAACAAAGCCAGACCCTAGTTAAAGTGGTAAGGACATATTTTAATCAGTAATATACTATTATGACAGGGAAAAGAGTCCAGCGTGAACTGACCCCAACTTCAATTTGTACAGAGGTGACTAGGCTTTTCAAAGTGAGCATGAGGGAAAAGGGAGGGGGTAAGTAGTGACCAATACAGCCAGGGAAGTAAAAATTACAAAAAACAGGAAAGGGGTGTTCATCCATGTGAAACCCATTTGGGTTTCTAACTGGCACTTGAGTTCAAGTTAGATTTCTACCCTCCCACAGAGTCTGGGAGAGAAGGTCCTCTCCTCCTGTGTTAGCTGGAACAAATAGTAAATTGTCCTGGAAGGCTTGAGTGTTCTCAGACAATCACTTTAAGAGAATTTAGGGTCATCTTAGGGATGCAGCCTTGAGCTGTTAGAAACTACGTTAGTGTTTTGTTCAAGACTATTGGCCAGGTTGAGGCCTGGTTCAAAAGAGAGCTAAGAGGAGTGTAACTAGTGTTTGGTCAAGGAGAGAATCTTTTTCAAGGGCAATAATTATTTATTTATTTATTTTTATTGAAGTAGAGTTGATTTACAATGTTGTGTTTGTTTTGGTGTAAGCAAAGTGATTCAGTTTTATGCATATATATATATGTATATATTTGTTTCCATATTCTTTTCCATTATGGTGTATTATAAGATATTGAATATAGTTCCCTGTGCTATATGGTAGGACCTTGCTGTTTATCTATTTTATATACAGTAGTTTTTATCTGTTAATCCCAAACTCCTAATTTATCTCTCTCCCCCAACATCCCCTTTGGTAACCATAAGTTTGTTTTCTATGTCTGTGAGTCTATTTCTGTTTCGTAAATAAGTTCATTTATATTATATTTTAGATTCCACATATAAGTGATATCATACAGTATTTGTCTTTTTCTTTCTGACTTACTTTACTTAATATGATAATCTCTAGTTGCATCCATGTTGCTGCAAATGGCATTTTTTCATTCTTTATTATGGCTGAGTAGTACTCCATTGTATATATGTACCACATCTTTATCCATTCATAGGTCAATGGGCATTTAGGTTGCTTCAATGTCCTGGCTATTGAAAATAGTGCTGCAATGGACATAGGGGTGCATGTATCTTTTCGAATTATGGTTTTCTCTGGATATATGCCCAGGAGTGGGATTGCTGGATCATATGGTAGCTTTATTTTTAGTTTTTTAAGGAAGCTCCATACTGTTTTCCATAGTGGCTGCACCAATTTACATTCCCACCAAGAGTATAGGAGGGTTCCTTTTTCTCCACACCTTCTGCAGCATTTATTATTATTATTATTATTTTTGCAGTATGCGGGCCTCTTACTGTTGTGGCCTCTCCCGTTGCAGAGCACAGGCTCCGGACGCACAGGCTCAGTGGCCATGGCTCACAGGCCTAGCTGCTCCGCAGCATGTGGGATCTTCCCAGACCGGGGCACGAACCCGTGTCCCCTGCATTGGCAGGCGGACTCTCAACCACTGCGCCACCAGGGAAGTCCAGAATTTATTATTTGTAGACTTTTTAATGATGGCAATTCTTACCAGAGTGAGGTGATATTTCACTGTAGTTTCGATTTACATTTCCCTAATTATTAGCAATGTTGATCATCTTTTCATGTGGTTTTTGGCCATCTGTATGTCTTCTTTGGAGAAATGTCTATTTACGTCTTCTGTCAAGGGCAATAATTATAAAAACAAATGGATAAAGGGAATAATAATTATAGTTCCTATGCATTAGACAACTTGGATGTTAAAATAATTACTTGGACTTCCATTATGAATTATTTTCCCTTTTATGAACTCAAGGTGCTTTTCAAATGGGAATCACATTGCTCTGTGCTCTAGGCTTCACTGGTTGGGAGGCAGGGATGGTCTGATAGGTGAGGCCAGAGGAAAAATTCCTGGAAATAGGCAGCATGTACTCTTGAGTATGGTTCCTTTTAATCAACATGATGTATGTATGAGTGATTTACGTTACTGTCATCTAGAGTTGTAGATCATTCATTCTCATTAGTGTATAGTATATTATTACATCGTGTGGATATTTCATAATATATGTATCTGAACTTTTTATGATGGCCATTCTGAGTGTTGTCAGGTGATACCTCATTGTAGTTTTCATTTGCATTCCTCTAATGATTAGTGATGTTGAGCACCCTTTCATGTATTTGTTGACAATCTGTATATCTTCTTTTTTAGAGAAATGTCTATTTAGGTCTTCTGCCCATTTTTGAATTGGGTTGATTGATTTTTTGCTATTGAGCTACATGAGCTGCTTGTATATTTTGGAGATTAATCCTTTGTCAGTTGCTTCATTTGCAAATATTTTCTCCTATTCTTAGGGTTGTCTTTTTGTCTTGTTTATGGTTTCCTTTGCTGTGCAAAAGCTTTTACGTTTCATTAGGTCCCATTTGTTTATTTTTGTTTTTATTTCCATTTGTCTAGGAGGTGGGTCAAAAAGGATCTTGCTGTGAATCATGTCATAGAGTGTTCTGCCTATGTTTTCCTCTAAGAGTTTTAGAGTGTCTGTTCTTACATTTAGGTCTTTAATCCATTTTGAGTTTATTTTTGTGTATGGTGTTAGGAAGTGTTCTAATTTCATTCTTTTACATGTAGCTGTCCAGTTTTCCCAGCACCACTTACTGAAGAGGCTATCTTTTCTCCATTGTATATTCTTACCTCCTTTGTCAAAGATAAGGTGACCATACTGTGTGGGTTTATCTCTGGGCTTTCTATCCTGTTCCATTGATCTATCCTTCTGTTTTTGTGCCAGTACCATACTGTCTTGATTACTGTAACTTTGTAGAATAGTCTGAAGTCAGGGAGCCTGATTCCTTCAGCTCTGTTTATCTTTCTCAAGATTGCTTTGGCTATTTGGGGTCTTTTCTGTTTCCAAACAAATTGTAAAACTTCTTGTTCTAGTTCTGTGAAAAATGCCATTGGTAATTTGATAGGGATCACATTGAATCTGTAGATTGCTTTGGGTAGTATAGTCATTTTCACAGTATTCATTCTTCCAATCCAATCACATGGTGTACCTCTTCATCTGTTTGCATCATCTTTAATTTCTTTCCTCAGTATCTTAAGTTTTCTGCGTACAGGTCTTTTGCCTCCTTAAGTAGGTTTATTCCTAGGTATTTTATTCTTTTTGTTGCAATGGTAAATGAGAATGTTCCCTTAATTTCTCTTTCAGATTTTTCGTTGTTAGTGTAAAGGAATGCAAGAGATTTCTGTGCATTAATTTTGTATCCTGCTACTTTACCAAATTCATTGATTAGCTATAGTAGTTTTCTGGTGGCATCTTTAGGATTTTCTATGTATAGCAGCATGTCATCTGCAAACAGTGACAGTTTTACTTCTTCTTTTCCTATTTGTATTCCTTTTATTTCTTTATCATCTCTGATCACTGTGGCTAAAACTTCCAAAACTATGTTGAAAAATAGTGGTGAGAGTCAGCACACTTGTCTTCTTCCTGATCTTAGTGGAAATAGTTTCAGTTTTTCACCACTGAGAATGAATTTGGCTGTGGGTTTATTGTATATGGCTTTTATTATATTGAGGTAGGTTCCCTCTCTGCCCACTTTCTGGAGAGTTTTTATCATAAATGGGTGTTGAATTTTGTCAGAAGCTTCTTGTACATCTACTGAGATGATCATATGGTTTTTATCCTTCAGTTTGTTAGTATGGTGTATCACATTGATTGATTTGCATGTATTGAAGAATTCTTGCATTGCTGGGATAAACCCCATTTGATCATGGTGTATGATCCTTTTAATGTGCGGTTGGATTCTGTTTGCTAGTATTTTGTTGAGGATTTTTGCATCTATGTTCATCAGTGATATTGGCCTGTAGTTTTCTTTTTTGGTGACATCTTTGTCTGGTTTTGGGGTCAGGGTGATGGTGGCCTCGTAGAATGAGTTTGGGAGTGTTCCTCCCTCTGCTATATTTTGGAAGAGCTTGAGAGGATGGGTGTTAGCTCTTCACTAAATGTTTGATAGAATTCACCTGTGAATCCGTCTGGTCCTGGGCTTTTGTTTGTTGGAAAATTTTTAATCACAGTCTCAATTTCAGTGCTTGTGATTGGTCTGTTCGTATTTTCTATTTCTTCCTGGTTCAGTCTTGGAGGGTTGTACTTTTCTAAGACTTTGTCCATTTCTTCCAGGTTGTCCATTTTATTGGCATATAGTTGCGTGTAGTAGTCCCTCATGATCCTTTGTACTTCTGCAGTGTCAGTTGTTACTTCTCCTTTTTCATTTCTAATTCTGTTGATTTGAGTCTTCTGCCTTTTTCTCCTGATAAGTCTGCCTAATGGTTTATCAATTTTCTTTATCTTCTCAAAGAACCAGACGTTAGTTTTATTGATCTTTGCTATTGTTTTCTTCATTTGTTTTTCATTTATTTCTGATCTGATCTTTATGATTTCTTTCCTTCTGCTAAATTTGGGGGTTTTTGTTCTTGTTTCTCTAATTGCTTTAGATGTAAGGTTAGGTTGTTTATTTGAGATGTTTCTTCTTTCTTGGGGTAGGATTATATTGCTATAAACTTCCCTCTTAGAACTGCTTTTCCTGCATCACATAGGTTTTGAGTCATCGTGTTTTCATTGTCATTTGTTTCTAGGTGTTTTTTGACTTCCTCTTTGATTTCTTAAGTGACCTCTTAGTTATTTAGTAGCTTATTGTTTAGCTTCCATGTGTTTGTGTTATTTACAGTTTTTTTCCTGTAATTGATATCTAGTCTCATAGTGTTGTGGTCAGAAAAGATGCTTGATATGATTTCAATTTTCTTAAATTTACCAAGGCTTGATTTGTGACTCAAGGTGTGATCTATCCTGGAGAATGTTCCGTTTGCACTTGAGAAGAAAGTGTATTCTGTTGATTTTGGATGGAATGTACTGTAAATATTGATTAAGTCAATTTGGTCTAATTGTCATTTAAAACTTGTGTTTCCTTATTTATTTCCTGTTTGGATGGTCTTTCCATTGGTGAAAGTGGAGTGTTAAAGTCCCCAAATATTACTGTGTTACTGTCGGTTTCCCCTTTTATGGTGTTAGCATTTTCCTTATGTTTTGAGGTGCTCCTATGTTGGGTGTGTAAATATTTACAATTGTTATATCTTCTTCTTGGATTGATTCCTTGATCATTATATAGTGTTCTTCCTTGTCTCTTGTCTTTATTTTAAAGTCTATTTTGTCTGATATGAGTATTCCTCCTCCAGCTTTCTTTTGATTTCAATTTGCATGGAATATCTTTTTCCATCCCCTCACTTTCAGTCTGTATGAGTCCCTAGATCTGAAGTGGGTCTCTTGTAGACAGCATATATATGGGTCTTGTTTTTGTATCCAGTCAGCCAGTCTGTGTCTTTTGGTTGGAACATTTAATGCATTTATATTTAAGGTAATTATTGATATGTATGTTCCTATTACCATTTTCTTAATTGTTTTGGGTTTGTGGGTTTTTTTTAATTTATTAAATTTATTTATTTTTGGCTGTGTTGGGTCTTTGTTGCTGTGCATGGTCTTTCTCTAGTTGTGGCGGGGGTTGTCCCTCTTCATTGTGGTGTGCAGCCTTGTCATTGTGTTGGCTTCTCTTGTTGCGGAGCATGGGCTCTAGGCACGCTTGGGCTTCAGTAGTTGTGTTGCATGGGCTCAGTAGTTGTGGCTTGCCGGCTCTAGAGTACAGGCTCAGTAGTTGTGGTGCACGGGCTTAGTTGCTCCACAGCATGTGGGATCTTTCCAGACCAGGGCTCAAACGCGAGTCCCCTGTATTGGCAGGTGGATTCTTAACCACTGCACCACCAGGGAAGCCCCTTGGGTTTGTTTTTATAGGGCTTTTCTTTCTCTTGTGTTTCCTGCCTAGAGAAGTTCCTTTAGTTTTGGTTGTAAAGCTGTTTTGGTGGTGCTGAATTCTCTTAACTTTTGCTTGTCTCTAAAGCTTTTGATTTCTCCATCGAATCAGAATGAGATCCTTGCTGGGTAGAGTAATCTTGGTTGTAGGTTTTTCCCTTTCATCACTTTAAATATGTCCTGCCACTCCCTTCTGGCCTGCCAAGTTTCTGATGAAAGATCAGCTGTTAACCTCATGCGAATTCCAGTGTATGTTATTTGTTGCTTTTCCCTTGCTGCTTTTAATAATTTTTCTTTGTGTTTAATGTTTGCTAGTTTGATTAATATGTGTCTCGGTGTGTTTCTCCTTGGGTTTATCCTGTATGGGACTCCCTGCACTTTCTGGACGTGATTGAGTATTTCCTTTCCCATGTTGGGGAAGTTTTCGACTATATTCTCTTCAAATATTTTCTCAGACCCTTCTTTTTTCTTCTTCTCCTGGGATGCCTATAATGCTAATGTTGGTGCCCTTAATGTTGTCCCAGAGGTCTCTAGACTGTCGTCCATTCTTTTCATTCTTTTTTCTTTATTCTGCTCTGTGGCAGTTATTTCCACCATTCTATCTTCTAGCTCACTTATCCGTTCTTCTGCCTCGGTTATTCTGATATTGATTCCTTCTAGAGTATTTTTTCATTTATTGTGTTGTTCATTACTGTTTATTTGCTCTTTAGTTCTTCTAGTTCCTTGTTAAACATTTCTTGTATTTATTCTATTTCCGAGATTTTGGATCATCTTTACTATCATTACTCTGAATTCTTTTTCAGATAGATTGCCTATTTCCTCTTCATTTATTTGGTTTTGTGGGTTTTTATCTTGCTCCTTTGTCTGCAAGATATTTCTCTGTCTTCTCTTTTTGCCTAACTTACAGTATTTGAGGTCTCCTTTCCCTAGGCTGAAGAGGTGTAGTTCCTCTTGCTTCTGTTCTCTGCCCCCGGTGGTGGGGTTGACCCAGTGTGTTGTGTAGGCTTCCTGATGGGAGGGCCGGCTGCCTGTGTTCTGGTGGGTGGAGCTAAGTCTTTTCTCTCTGATGAGCAGGGCCCGTATCAGGTGGTGAGTTTTGGGGTGTTTGTGAGCTTAGTATGACTTTAGATAGTCTGTGTGCTGATGGGTGTGTTTGTGTTCCTGTCCCTCTTGCTGTTTGGTGTGAGGTGTCCAGCGCTGGGAGTTGCAGGCAGTTGGGTGGAGCTGGGTCTTGGATTCAGAGAGAGGCCTCCATGAGAGCCCTCAGTGATTAATCTTCCCTGGGGCCAGGAATTCTCTACTGTTCCAGCGTCCTGGACTTGGTGCTCCCACCCCAGATCCTCAGGCCCAACTTCCGGTCGAAGAACCAAGACCCCACAAGTCACTCGTCCTGGCAGTAAAGGGGATTAAAAAAAAATGAGTAACAAAAACCCAGACAAATGGTAAAAAGTAGACTCAAACCAACAGAAACAAGGAAACACACACACACACACACACACACACACACACAAGAAACAAAAACAGAACCAAATAAAACAGAAAGCAAGAGAACAACCACAAAAACAAAAGAACCAAAGAACGAAATCACCAATTTAAAAGAAAAGTAAAAAAAAACAAAAAAAACAAAAACAAAACCAAAGCAGAGTACCAACTGATATGTGAAGCTAAGAAAAAACAAACTGACAAAAATGATTTTAAAAAATTAAAAAAAGAGAAAGGGGAAACAAGACAGAACAATAGAAAAGCAATGCAGAAATAGAAACATAAAAAATAAAAAATATATATATTAAAGAACGAAAAAAAAGACAAAAAAGCCCCCAGAGAAATGGTAAAAACGAAATCAAACAAACAAAAAGAGGAACAAGGAAACACACACATGCAAAAGAAACAAAAACAGAACCAAATAAGACAAAAAGCGAGAGAACCACCAGACAAACAGAACCCCCAAACAAAATCAAACAATTTGAGTCAGAACTCAGAAAAACACAAAACCTAAAAACAAAACCATAGCAGTGTGCCAATTGAAGAATAAAGCAAGGAAACAGAATAATCTGATAAAACTGATTTTTAAAAAATAAAATAAAATGAAAAGGGAAAAAACACAGAACAACAGAAGAGGAAAGTAGAAATGGAAATATATAAAAAATTAAAATATGTTATAAAACACGAAGATCTCAAAAGACCGAATAAAAATTTTTTTTTAATATGAAAACAGGGACTTCCCTGGTGGCGCAGTGGTTATGAATCTGCCTGCCAATGCAGGCGACATGGGTTAGAGCCCATGACCAGGAAGATCCCACACGCCGCGGAGCAACTAAACCCATGTGCCACAACTAATGAGTCTGCGCTCTAGAGCCTGCGAGCTACAACTACTGAGCCTGTGTGCCACAACTACTAAAGCTCGCACACCTAGAGTATGTGCTTCGTAACAAAAGAAGCCACTGCAATGAGAAACCCACGCACCGCAATGAAGAGTAGCCCCCGCTCGCCGTAACTAGAGAAAGCCCGCATGCAGCAATGAAGACCCAAGGCAGCCAAAAGTAAATAAATAAGTAAACAAATACTAAAACAGCAACAAACAAAAAACAAACAAAAAAGAGTGCTTATATAAATTAAGTATACTTTTTTCAGAAGTATAGAAACTAACTGAAATATTTTTCAAATTCAAGTGATCTAGGTTAATCTTTAGTAAATAAAAAGCTAAATTTGTTGGTTTAATTAAAATAAACACATCAGAGTAATCATTATTAAATATAATGCAGATATACAACTTTCATTTTATCTGGGTATAGTAGTCATAAGTTCAAGTTATCTGTTACAGAATTTGTTGGCAAGAAAAATAAATTAAGATTCTTTAAAACGTGGCAACAGGTCCAAAATGGAGTCACTTATGGTAAGCCCCACCAAACCAAGACTTCATTACTGTTTTGGCTTTCCCAGAAATGGAACCTTATACCAGTCAATCAGGAATTGCCTGATCAGCACTTGTTTGGTAATCTGCCTAATAGATCTCTTCTGTCCTCTGAAGAAAAGTAATCTGGCAATAACCAATCTACTTTGTTGCCTATATAACCTCCTTATTCCTACTCTCTTCCATGTATAAGTCATTTTCTACAGCTCTTCAGAGCTACTTTCTATCTACTAGATTGGATACTGCCCAATTCATAAGTCACTGAATAAAGCCAATAAGATCTTTAAAATATATTCAGTTGAATTTTGTTTTTTAACAAGATGATGGTTAGCTGTTTAATGCCTCATGAAATTTTCATGAGTAATCTAACATAATTGTTAAGAATAAGTAAATTAAATAGAGGTAAGTAAAAGTTTACAAATGAACATTTCAATAATAACTATGCTTTATGGTATATCTACTTAAAAATAGTCTCCAAAATCTTTTTGGTAACTTGAAACCTTAAAGTAACTAAATTAAGTTAAATGATGAATATTCATTGAATATCTAGATAATTTCCATATAAGATAATATACTGAAACATTGGTTACTGAACATAGGCTTACCTACTTTTTATTACAGAGGAACCAAAGATATTTGGGTCAATTAGTCAATATATTTTATGGCAAATTAAAAAAATTTACTATGAAGAGGAATATACTTCTAGAAATTGTGAAATGTATCTATAAATTTGCTAATCCACAGAATGGTAATGTAACAGGCAGTCCACGATTACTTCTTGGTTTTAACTAGAAATTAAGAATTCTAAGGGTTAAGAATTCTTATCAGTGTATGTAATTAAAACTTTCAAAGTAATAAGGGCAAAAGAAAACAACCGTTTATGAAAAGTGGGTAAGGATATTAGAATGTGTTTTTTGAATAAGGAAAGGTATGAAGGACATGTTTTTTTCCTGAGGGAAAAGGAAAGTAATTTTGTCCTAAAGTAGACTGGCTGGTTGTTCCAGAATGAAAGAGAAGAGAAAATACAGTACAAAACCTGAATGTATAGAAGGTTTGTGGAAAAGGACTCTTGAGAAAATAATTGTATGTGTGGTCAAGCTTGTTAAATTGGAATGAATTTATTTTTGTTTTTAAAGAGTGAGTCTTAATATCAAAATTACATTGGTGTAAAATCAGAATTTGGTTTTCTCTCTGTTAAAAAAAAACATTTTCTTGGACTATTGGTCTTATCTTGATAAGCTGTTGGGAAAGGTTTTTCTTTACCTTTTCGTAGTCTGCCTGGTCAACAAAGATTTTATGTCATGCCAAAATGATTTCCTCTGCTTCTTGTTGTCTTTATCAGGTCTTTGGTTACTTGGGAAAACTGAGTCTTCTCGATATTAAAAGTGTGAAGTTTTCTTCACAACTATGTCACCTTCTGTATTTGCCTTTAAAATCTTCTATTGTCACTTTGGTTAAATAAATAATTAGTTATTTCATAATGATCTATGATCCTATTTAATCAAATGCTCAAACCTTTTGACATTTTTGACAACTTCCCAAAACCAAATTATGAATGGAATCTTTTTAACCTTAAATTAACTTTGAGATTTCCCAGAGGGCTTCCGGAAAATCTCAAAGGTTTTGTCTCTCACCTGGTAAGATGTTAAAATTATTAGGTTTATTGGATATGGTGAAATACATGGGAAGCATTGTCAAATAAGTGATACTAAACCTTCTTAGGTTATATCTGTATGGATATATGTTTTTAATATGTGTTCCAGAAATTGTATGAAAGTCCTAGAAATCTAGTATGTCCTGGTATAATGTTATCAGTCATAATTCTGGTTATTATCTTGATATGTGTTATGTCACATAAATAACCAAATTTCATAGTCAATTTCATTATAATAAACTCTCATCAGGTATTTAATCATGGGCATTTAAAATTTTTTTTGTCATTTACAGACAGTTGTTGTTTTACTCTGATGCTTTTGCAAAAGTGATTCATCTTCAGAGAGATTCATGGAGAAAACTCTGAAAAGTACTATAGAATACAGGTTTCTGAAAAGTTTAAGGACATACTACTGACTGGGTAAGAATTTCCAGAGCTCTAATGGAAAAACTAGATTCAAGTAGAACAAGAATTAATAACATGGGTTGAATGAACTGATGGGGATGATTATAATTTTTATGACTTTTTATGTGAAACACTGCTGGTTCTTTAATGTTTTTATTTACAAGTTTAAAGAAACCTTTTTCTTTTAAGCTGTCTATGATGTATAGCAATTTGATAAAGTATACCTTTGTAAACAGAATTGAAACATTTCATTTTTCTCCGTATCTGATCCCTCCAGAATTAGGAAATTTGTTGAGTGTTCTTATTTTCATGGCTATTTAGTTATTTGTATAAATTCAGTAAGAATCTGTTTTTAGAATACAATTTGAAACATTGTTTATATTATGGCTTTGACAGAATATCATAATTCAGAATATGCATAGAATATAGACCACACAACTTTAAGGAACTGAGGCTGACTTTATGGAGCCAGTAAAGCCTCTTGGAAAACCAGCCTGTTACCTTGCTTGCTGCGTTCCCAGCAGCTTTCCCAGGTAAGGAAGGAAGGTCTCTTCCTGCAGGCCCGGAAACCTCAAGAAATTGAGGAGACTTCAAGAAGAAAGGAATTAACCCAGATCTATAGGTATTGTAGGCAAAGTTTGATGGCAAGTCTCAGGCTTGGCTTCTTAGCCTCAAGAGGCTTTTAAATGTCCAACTGAGATTCCTTATAAAAAGTTCCAGCAAAGAAAAATTTAAAATAGCCTCTGTGGCCAGTCACTACTCTTGCTACAGTTATGTAAACATCAGGCCAAGTTTAATGAGACTAGACCTGTTTTGCAAACAAATTGGTCTTACTGTGATTATCTTTAATAGAAGTGAGAGAGTGGTTGTAGAGAGAAGAAGATGTTTAGTAAAAAAGTGTAAGACATCCTTGTGGATATCAGGTTCTATTCATGTTCATTATCTTTGAGGTTTTGTTATCTACCTGTAAATTGGACTGGATCCTGAATTCTTCCAGTTTCCTCAGATACTGGCTACAACTCTCCAAACTAACACTTCCAATTTTCTCCCACCCTTCTGACCTGAAATCAATAAGAACAAAGACTTCCTTTCAACCTCCTTGAAAGGGATCATACCATGTCCCCCTCACTATCCAGATAGCAGCCAAACTGCAGGCACTCGAATCTTGACCCAAGATTCAAGAGTCAAGTTTCAGGAATCACTTCCAGACTCTTGAAACTGCATAAGGGCTGGAGATCTAAACTTAAAGTTGACTAGGGAGGTTCCTCAGCATCTTGAGGCATCTAGAGGTGGACAGCTCTCCCAAGATCACAGATCAAGATCCTCGTCTCCAATATGAAACTCTTATTCCTCTTGCCTTTTTGGTACTTGCTTTTTCTCTCTGTTAATGCATGGGAAGACAATGCCTCTTAACTCTGGCAACTATTGCTGAATACAAGAAAAAGGCCATAGTTATACAACAGAGTCCCTAGACTTTTCTTGCTAAGATGGCTTTAGATAAGAGATTTCCTTTAGATTACTTATTGGCTGAACAAGGAGCAGTCTGTGCCATAACAAATACCTATTGTGGTACCTGGATAAACACCTCTGGTATTGTAGCCAATACAAGGAATTAACAAACAAGACACTTAGCTAAAACAAGTTGATGCCTTTCCAGGTACATTCTTTGATTTATTTGATGCCAACTGGTTTGGTTCATGGGGGCCCTAGCTAAAGAGTATACATTACTCTCTTGGTATTATCCTCCTGATAGTCATCATTGTAGTCTCCCTGGTGCTCTGTGTTCTCTCAAAGGTCTTAAATGCATGTTCACAGCCATCAGATGGTCTCACTGTGCTTGAAGAAACAGGAACAAGATGAACAATGAGATAAATAGCAAAAGTAATTCTTCTGTGGACCTGATATCATAATCTACAAGTTTTCATGGTGAGACAGGAACAATTTTGGTGGTGACTGAGAGTGCCACTCATACCAAAAGGTGGAATTGTTAAAGTAATTAAACAAGGGGGCCATTAGAGGTGGCCCTAATGCCATGGTGGCCCATGTAAGCAAACCAAAATCTAAGCCTGTAAATGCCTCAAGGTTACAAAATCAAAAACCAAGGACAACCAACCACAAACAGCCAAGTGAGCTTTAAGCTGTTGCCAGCCAAATAATTTCTTTTCCTTGTTTCCGTACCTTTCCTAAGTAACCCATTCTCCTGGCTCCTGTCAGTGGAGCATTCCTATTCACTTCCCATTTGGTGCTCAATTAGAATGAATCTTTGTTCAATTAAATTTGTAAAAATTTTAATATGCCTCAGTTTATCTTTTAACAGAACTCAAGAAAAGAAGAATAGTCTATTATCTTTTCCCAGATATTTACCATCCTGTTCCTTTTCCTCTGCAAGTATAGTCATACTTCTGTCTAAAAATAAAATTTCATCTTTCTTATAGTGTTATACCCTGCCTTTCTTCACTAGCAACACAAATTGAATGTCATTCAATGTCAATAAACATCCATTTGCATCATAATTTCAGTGCTTACAAGAATACTAATGGCCCATAAAAACATGAAAGTATTAAAATTAGCCAACATTTGTTTTGGGTCAAGTAACATTTATTCTCAGAATTGCAGTGTGACATTTTTCATCCTTATTTTACAGATGAAGATAGTAAAGAACTGGGAGGTTAAGTATTTTGCCTAAGCTAGCATACTTAGAAAGTGACACATCATGGATTTGGACCCAAATAGCATGGCTCCAGAGCCCATGAATATTTAGGGTGATAGAACTTGAGGCACAGAAGCACACAGATTAACTATCAAGTTTCAGCCACATAAACCCAAACTGAGACACACTTACACATACAAATGCATTATCAAAAATTGTACTCAGCTTCTTTCCTCCATAAATGGGTATTCCTTGAATATATTTCCAAAACACTAAAATCTCAAGTAACCTATTTATCTGTAAAAAGTATTTTCTATTTTCAAATTTTTCTCTTAATAAATTTTCCTGTTTACAATTCTTCAAACAATACAGAAATGTATATTTATAATATGAAATTACCCTGACTCTCCCTTCTGCTTGATACCTGTCCTTTGACCCAAAGTTGCCCACTCTCAATAGATTGGTGCATTTTCTCCAGATGTGTTTGTCTGTAGGTGAAATATTATCGTAATCAGAGATACACAAAAATATTTATTCATACATGTTTTCTTTTTCAGTATAGAATCCCATTATTCATATTCTGCAACTTGCCTTTTTTTCATTGAAAATAACAGCTCTTTATGTTTTCATGTATTTTGTTAGCTAATGTGTCTTCAAATGGTACTTGGTATATATATTGTTCTTTACATGAATACTCCATTTATATTTGTACTATCCATTGCTGTGAAGGGTAGCAGAACATGCCACCCAAAATATGCTTCTGTGGTGTAAGGAGTATTTTGAGCTGATTATTTTAAGAAACAGCAGACACAAGAAAATCTCTAAAAACAGAGTAGAAGTTACCCTTTTGTAAGGAACATTTACATTTATAATGGAAATCTCCACTAGTAAGTGTCTCCCTCTCTGTTCTTCCCTCTGAAGGAGGACTTGAAATCACATGAAACACTTGTCAATGGAGAAGGCACCAACTTTAGTCGGCATAACAAACCTTACCCTTGTTAACCTTGCTTTTCTTGGTAACCTCGAATAACTGGCCTCTCCTCCCACCCCCAACATCTTTCTTTGCCTTTGGCTGAAGACTGTTTTTAAGGTGGTGGCATGGGCCATCTCAAGGAGTTATTCAGTTTCCCTGGGAATCTCCCACGTGTACATGAAGTATACATATTAACAAACTTATTTGTTTTTCTCTTGTTAATGTCTTTTATTACAGGGGGTCTCAGCCAAGAGCTCGAACGGTAAAGGGAAAATTATTTTTCCTCTCCTACCATTTTGGCAACCATGAAGGGCTCCACTGGGGCACCTCACTTGCTCTGGAGTCTACAGATGGGATCCTGAAAAACTGGCAGAAGCTGGCTAAGGGTAAGAATTCTTACCAAAGTCAGCTCTCCTGGATCTCTGTCTGTAGTGTCCAGTCAAGAGGGGAAGGTTAAAATCTTACAGTGTCTCTTCATTTCCAAATTCCAATTGGCAGAAGAAAGACATTTGTAAGATTTAATTCTTTGAATTGTGACTGGTGAATTTGGTTTTAGGTACCCGTTGGCTATTGATCCTTTTCCTCCCAGGGACAGCTATCACTTTCCTGTTTGTCTTGTATGTTCTGAGAACTTGGCTTGGCTTTCTGCATGCCCAGGGCACATAGGTTGTCATTTCTTGCGTGTGCAGGTGTCTCGAACGTCAGGATGTAGGCCCCAAGAATATAGTCAGAAAGAAATGTGGGTTGCACCCCATTTGCAGCTAGTGTCCTACTGACTGTTGCCTACTCTTAGGGGGCATATCGATAATTACCTTGAATGTAAATGGATTAAATGCTCCAACCAAAAGAAACAGACTGGCTGAATGGATACAGATACGAGACTCATATATATGTTGTTTACAAGAGACCCACTTCAGACCTAGGGACACATACAGACTGAAAGTGAGGGGATGGAAAAAATATATACCATGCAAATGGAGATCAAAAGAACGCTGGAGTAGCAATACTCATATCAGATAAAATAGACTTTAAAATAAAGACTGTTACAAGAGATAAGGAAGGACACTACGTAATCAAGGGATCGATCCAAGAAGAAGACATAACAATTGTAAATATTTATGCACCCAACATAGGAGCACCTTGATACATAAGGCAAATGCTAACAGCCATAAAAGAAGAAATCGACCATAACACAATAATAGTAGGGGACTTTAACACCCCACTTACACCAACGGACAGATCATCCAGACAGAAAATAAATAAGGAAACACAAGCTTTAAATGACACAGTAGACCAGATAGATTTAATTGATATTTATAGGACATTCCACCCACAATCAGCAGAATACATTTTCTTCTCAAGTGCACACGGAACATTCTCCAGGATAGATCACATCTTGGGTCACAGATCAAGCCTCGGAAAATTTAAGAAAATTGAAATCACGTCAAGCATCTTTTCTGACCACAATGCTATGAGAGTAGAAATCAATTACAGGAAAAAATATATATAAAAAACACAAACACATGGAGGCTAAACAATATGCTACTAAATAAGAGATCACTGAAGAAATCAAAGAGGAAATTAAAAACATACATAGAAACAAATGACAAAGAAAAAGAAGGAACATTTAAACAATAATTATCCTAGGCCTTTGATAATAGGCAAATATGCACCAAAACTCATTCTTAGAGAAAATTTACATCTTTTCTTTAAAATTTAAATTAAATTTAAAAAAAAATTTAAATTAAATTAAAATTTAAATTAAAATTTACATGCCTTTGACATGTTGACTTTCAACTCTGTCTTCTCTAGGACCTGAGAGCATCTCTTTTAAATGCAAAGTTCAGGGAGGTGATTCTTGTCAGAAATTAAAGAAATAAAAAAGGAGCTATTTGGAAACTAGACAAATGAAAAAATCTTAAAAGTCTTCTCTACAAATAGTGGTAAAAAGCTTTAGCCATCTGAGCAGATAACCTTAACTTTTCCATCTGCCAGAAACACAGTTTGAATCCAAGTGTTCTATTATAAATTAGTGAGTTTTAAACTATTGTACCTATATCATTGCTAAATTTTAAAATGAAAGCTATATCTTTATTTGTCTGTATGTCTATGTGTATGTTAGAGATGTGTGATACTGCTCTACCTCCAAATGGTAAAAGATTTGTAAAAGATCTCTATTTGATTGGCTTAAAGTAAAATAAGTACTTATATAAATTAAGTATCGCTAAACTCTCAGAAATAAAATAGAAACTAACACAAATGTTTTTCAAGTTCACATGATCTGAGATAATCTAAAGTAAATAAAAACTAGTTTGTTTGTTGGATTAATTAAGACAGACATGTCTTCAGAGGTATCAACATTAAATATAATGCACATACAACTTTTGTTCTACCTAGATGTACGAGTCATAAGTTCATGTTATGTCTTACAATATTTGCCAGCAAGAAAAATAACAAGATTATGGCTAGCTGCTTAATATCTTGTTAAAATTTCATGAGTGATCTCAACATAATTGTTAAGAGCAAGTGAATTAAGTAAATGTACATAAGATAAAAGTGTATAAAAGAACTTTCAAACAGTAATTATTTTTTTAAAAAATATTTATTTAATTTATTTTTGGCTGTGTCAGGTCTTAGTTGTGGCACGTGGGATCTTTCATTGTGGCACGCAGGCTCTTCATTGCAGCACGCGAGCTTCTCTCTAGTTGTGGTGTGTTGACTCCAGAGCACGTGGGCTCAGTAGTTGGGGTGCGCAGACTCTCTAGTTGTGGTGCATGGGCTCCAGAGTGCGTGGGCTCTGTACTTGTGGAGTAATTATGTTTTATAATGTCTCCTTAAAAATAGTTTCCCAAATTAGTAACTTTTAGTAACTTACAACCTTAGAATTTTGCTGAGTTAAATTATGGATATTCTTGTAATATCTAGATCATTTCAAAATAATACACTGAAACATTAATGGCTAAACATACGTCTAGGTTTACCTACTTTTGTCCCCTTATTAAAAAGGAACAAAAGATATTTGGTCTTGTTAGCAAAAATGTCTTGTGCCACATTGAAAGTTTGTACTATGAGGAAGCACATGCTTTTAAAAATTATCAAATGTATTCATAAATTTGCCAATCTACAAACTGTTGGTATGGAACAGACAGTTCACAATTGCTTACTTCCTAGTTTTCACTAGAGCTTACGGTTTGTAAGCATTAAGAATTCTAATTAATACATATAATTAAAACTGCTAAAATTACTATGGGAAATTATTTCATCTCTGTATGTAAGAAAAGTAGGATGTTTGGGGATAAGAAAAGGTGTGAGGTATGGAGGTGCATTTTTGGTAAAGGAAAAGGTAATTTTGTCCTACAGTAGAATGACTTGTTGTTTCAGAATGAGAAAGAGGAGAATACAGGACACACTAAATGGATATAGAAAGTAGAGGAGAGAGAAAGAGAAATTTACTTTGTATGGTCGAGCTGGCTAAAATTGAATGAATTTATTATAAAGGTTTAATTTTTTATTTTATTTTTTTGGATATTTTTTAAACTTTTTATTTTATATTGGTGTATAGCTCATTAACAATGTTGTGATAGTTTCAGGTGCACAGCAAAGCGACTTGGCCATACATATACATGTATCCATTCTCCCCGAAACTCCCCTCCCATTCAGGCTGCCACATAACATTGAGCAGAGTTCCCTGTGCTATACAGTACACCCTTGTTGGTGATCCATTTTAAATATAGCAGTGTGTACATGTCAATCCCAAACTCCCTAACTATCCCTTCCCTCCATCCTTCCCTCCTGGTAACCATAAGTCTGTTCTGTAAGTCTGTGATCTGTTTCTGTTTTGGAAATAAGTTCGTTTGTATCATTTCTTTTTAGATTCCCCATATAAGCGATATCATGCAATATTTCTCTTTCCTGTCTGACTTACTTCACTCAGTATGACAGTCTCTAGGTCCATCCATGTTGCTGCAAATGGCATTATTTCATTCCTTTTTACGGCTGGGTAATATTCCATTGTATATCTGTACCACAACTTCTCTATCCATTCCTGTGTCGATGGACATTTAGGTTGCTTCCATGTCTTGGCTATTGTAAACAGTGCTACAATGAACATTGTGGTGTGTGCATCCTTTTGGACCATGTTTTTCTCTGGATGAATACCGAGGGGTAGGATTGCAAGATCATATGGTAGCTCTATTTTTAGTTCTTTAAGGAACCTCCATACTGTTCTCCATAGTGGCTGTACCAATTTACATTCCCACCAACAGTGTAGGAGGGTTCCCTTCTCTCCACACCCTCTCCAGCATTTATTGTTTGTAGACTTTTTGGTGATGGCCATTCTGACTGGTGTGAGGTGATATCTCATCGTAGTTTTGATTTGCATTTCTCTAATAATTAGCGACGTTGAACATCTTTTCCTGTGTTTGTTGGCAATCTGTATGTCTTCTTTGAAGAAATGTCTATTTAGGTGCTCTGCCCATTTTTGATTGGGTTGTTTGTTTTGACGATATTAAGCCACATGAGCTATTTGTATATTTTGGAGACTAATCCCTTGTCAATCACATCATTTGCAAACATTTTCTCCCAATCTGTGGGTTGTCTTTTCGTTTTATTTATGGTTTCCTTTGCTGTGCAAAAGCTTTTGAGTTTAATTAGGTCCCATTTGTTTATTTTTCTTTTTATTTCCATTACTCTGGGAGACGGATTGAAAAAGATATTGCTGCAATTTATGTCAGTGTGTTCTGCCTATGTTTTCCTCTAGGAGTTGTCCCATCTCATATTTAAGTCTTTAATCCATTTTGACCTTATTTTTGTGTATGGTGTTAAAGAATGATATAATTTTATTTTTCTTACATGTAGCTGTTCAGTTTTTCCAGCAACATTTGTTGAAGAGACTGTCTTTCCACCATCGTATAGTCTTGCCTCCACTGTCATAGATTAATTGATCATAGGCGCATGGGTTTATCTCTGGGCTTTCTATCCTGTTCCATTGATCTATATTTCTATTTTCATGCCAGTACCATACTGTTTTGATGACTGTAACTTTGTAGTATAGTCTGAAGTCAGGGAGCCTGATTCCTCCAGCTCCATTTTTCTTCCTCAAGATTGCTTTGGCTATTCAGGGTCTTTTGTGTCTCCATACAAATTTTAAGATATTTTGTTCTGGTTCTGTGAAAAAATGCCATTGGTAATTTGATAAGAATTGCATTGAATCTGTAGATTGCCTTGGGTAGTGTAGTCATTTTGACAATATTGATTCTTCAAATCCAGGAACATCGTATATCCTTCCATCTGTTTGTCTCTTCTTCGATTTTTCCATCAGCATCTTATAGTTTTTGGAGTACAGGTCTTTTGTCTCCTTAGGTAGGTTTATTCCTAGGTATTTTATTCTTTTTGATGTGATGGTAAATGGGATTGTTTCTTGAATTTCACATTCTGATCTTTCATTGTTAGTGTATAGAAATGCCACAGTTTTCTGTGTATTAATTTTGTAGGCTGCAACTTTACCAGATTCACTGATGAGCTCTAGTAGTTTTCTGGTAGCATCTTTAGGATTTTCTATACATAGTATCATCTGCAAACTGTGACAGTTTTACTTCTTTTCCAACTTGGATTCCATTTATTTCTTTTTCTTCTCTGATTGCCATAGCTAGGACTTCCAAAAACTATGTTGAATAAAAGTTGTGAGAGTGGACATCCTTGTCTTGTTCCTGATTGAAGTGGAAATGCTTTCAGCTATTCACTATTGAGTATGATGTTAGCTGTAGGTTTGTCATATGAGGCCTTTATTGTGTTGAGCTATGTTCCCTCTGTGCCAACTTTCTGGAGAGTTTTTATCATAAATGGGTGCTGAATTTTGTCCAAAGCTTTTTCTGCATCTATTGAAATGATCATGTGGTTTTTATTTTTCAATTTGTTGATGTGGTGTATCACACTGATTGATTTGTTGATATTGAAAAATCCATGCATCCCTGGGATAAATCCCACTTGATCATGTTGTATGAACCATTTAATGTATTGTTGGATTCGAATTGCTAGTATTGTGTTGAGGATTTTTGCATCTATGTTCATCAGTGATATTGGCCAGTAATTTTCTTTTCTTGTGGTATCTCTGTCTGGTTTTGGTATCAGGGTTATGGTGGCCTCACTTGAATGAGTTTGGGAGTGTTCCTTCCTCTGCAATTTTTTGGAACAGCTTGAGAAGGATAGGTGTTAGCTCTTCTCTAAATGTTTGATAGAATTCGCCTGTGAAGCCATGTGGTCCTGGGCTTTTGTTTGTTGGAAGATTTTTAATCACAGTCTCAATTTCAGTGCTTGTGATTGGTCTGTTCATATTTTCTATTTGTTCCTGGTTCAGTCTTGGGAGACTGGACCTTAGTAAGAATTTGTGCATTTCTTCCTGGTTGTCCATTTTATTGGCATAGAGTTGCTTGTAGTAATGTCTCATGATCCTTCATATTTCTGTCATGTCAGTTGTAACTTCTCCTTTTTCATTTCTAATATTATTGATTTGAGTCCTCTCCCTTTTTTTCTCGATTAGTCTGTCTAAAGGTTTATCAATTCTGTTTATCTTTTTAAGGAACCAGCCTTTAGTTTCATTGATCTTTGCTGTTGTCTTCTTTGTCTCTATTTCATTTATTTCTGACCTGATCTTTATGATTTCTTTCCTTCTACTAACTTTAGGTTTTCTTTGTTCTTTCTCTAGTTGCTTTTGGTGTAAGGTTAGGTTGTTTATCTGAGATTTTTCTTGTTTCCTGAGGTAAGATTGTATTGCTATAAACTTTCCTCTGAGAACGGCCTTTGCTGAATCCCATAGGTTTTGGATCATTGTGTTTTCATTTTCATTTGTCTCTAGGTATTTTTTTTATTTTCCCTTTGATTTCTTCAGTGAACCATTGCTTGTTTAGTGGCATATTGTTTAGCCTTCATGTGTTTGTGTTTTCTATAGTTTTTTTCTTGTAGTTTATTCCTAATCTCATAGCATTGTGGCTGGAAAAGATGCTTGATATATTTTCAATTTTCTTAAATATACCAAAGCTTGCTTTGTGGCCCAGCATGTCATCAGTCCTGGAGAATATTCCACGTGCACTTGAGAAGAATGTGTATTCTGCTGCTTTTGGATGAAATGCTCTATGAATATCAATTAAGTCCATGTGGTCTAATGTGTCATTTAAGAACTGTATTTCCTTATTGATTTTCTGTCCGGATGATCTGTCCATTGATGAAAGTGGGGTATTAAAGTCCCCCACTCTTACTGTGTTACTGTCAATTTCTCCCTTTATTGCTGTTAATATTCCCCTTAAATATTGAGGTGCTCCTATGTTGGATGCATATATATTTACAATTGTTATATTTTCTTCTTGAATTGATCTCTTGATCATTATGTAGTGTCCTTCTTTGTCTCTTATAACAGTCTTTATTTTAAAGTCTACTTTTTTCTGATACGAGTATTGCGACTCCAGCTTTCTTTTGATTTCCATTTGCATGGCATACCTTCTTCCATCCCGTCACTTTCAGTCTGTATGTGTCCCTAGGTCTGAGGTGGGTCTCTTGTAGACAGCATATATACGGGTCTTGTTTTTGTATCCATTAAGCCAGTCTGGGTCTTTTGGTTGGTGCATTTAGTCCATCTACATTTAAGGTAATTATCAATATGTGTGTTCTATTGCCATTTTCTTAATTGTTTCGGGTTTGTTTTTGTAGGTCTTTTTTCTTCCCTTCCTCTTTGGTCTCTTCCCTTGTGATTTGCTGACCATCTTTAGTGTTGTGTTTGGGTTACTTTTTCTTTTTTGTGTGTGTATCTATTGTAGTTTTTGGGTTTGCTGTTCGCATGAAGTTTTTTTTTTTTTTAACATCTTTATTGAGGTATAATTGCTTTACAATGGTGTGTTAGTTTCTGCTTTATAACAAAGTGAATCAGTTATACATATACATATGTTCCCATATCTCTTCCCTCTTGCGTCTCCCTCCCTCCCACCCTCCCTATCCCACCCCTCCAGGCTGTCACAAAGCACCAAGCCAATATCCCTGTGCCATGCGGCTGCTTCCAACTAGCTATCTACCTTACTACGTTTGTTAGTGTGTATATGTCCATGACTCTCTCTCGCCCTGTCACAGCTCACCCTTCCCCCTCCCCATAACCTCAAGTCCGTTCTCTAGGAGGTCTGCGTCTTTATTCCTGCCTTACCCCTAGGTTCTTCATGACATTTTTTTTTCTTAAATTCCATATATATGTGTTAGCATACGGTATTTGTCTTTTTCTTTCTGACTTACTTCACTCTGTATGACAGACTCTAGGTCTATCCACCTCATTACAAATAGCTCAATTTCATTTCTTTTTATGACTGAGTAATATTCCATTGTATATATGTGCCACATCTTCTTTATCCATTCATCCGATGATGGGCACTTAGGTTGTTTCCATCTCCGGGCTATTGTAAATAGAGCTGCAATGAACATTTTGGTACATGACTCTTTTTGAATTTCGGTTTTCTCAGGGTATATGCCCAGTAGTGGGATTGCTGGGTCATATGGTAGTTCTATTTGTAGCTTTTTAAGGAACCTCCATACTGTTCTCCATAGTGGCTGAACCAATTCACATTCTCACCAGCAGTGCAAGAGTGTTCCCTTTTCTCCACACCCTCTCCAGCATTTATTGTTTCTAGATTTTTTGATGATGGCCATTCTGACTGGTGTGAGATGATATCTCATTGTAGTTTTGATTTGCATTTCTCTAATGATTAATGATGTTGAGCATTCTTTCCTGTGTTTGTTGGCAGTCTGTATATCTTCTCACATGAAGTTTTGATATAGCTGTCTATATATGTACAGGGTTGTTTTAAGTTGCTAGTCTCTTTCCCACCTAGAGGAGTTCCTTTAGCATTTTTTGCAAAGCTGGTCTGGTGGTGCTGAATTCTCTTTGCTTTCGCTTGTCTGTAAAGCTTGTGGTTTCTCCATTAAATCTGAATTAGAGCCTTGCTGCGTAGAGTATCTTGGCTATAGGTTCTTCCCTTTCATCACTTTAAACATATTGTGCCATTCCCTTCTGGCTTTCAGAGTTTCTGCTGAGAGATCAGCTGATAACCTTATGGGAGTTCCCTTGTATGTTATTTGTCATTTTTCCCTTGTTGCTTTTAGTATTGTTTCTTTGTCTTTAATTTTTTGTCAGTTTGATCACTATGTGTCTCGGCGTGTTCCTCCTTGGGTTTTTCCTGCCTGGAACTCTATGCTTCCAGGACTTGGTTGACTGTTTCCTTTCACATGTTAGGGAATTTTTCAGCTATTATCTCTTCAAATATTTTCTTGGGTCCTTTCTCTCTCCTCCTTCTGTGACCCCTGTAACGCCCATGTTGATGTGTTTAATGTTGTCCCAGAGGTCTCTTAGGCTGTCTTCATTTCTTTTTTCTTTATTCTGTTCCACGGCTGTGATTTCCACCATTCTGTCTTCCAGGTTACTTATCCGTTCTTCTGCCTCAGTTATTCTGTTATTAATTCCTTCTAGTGTATTTTTAATTTCAGTTATTGTATTGTTCATCTCTGTTTGTTCTTTAGTTCTTCTAGGTCTTTTTCAAACATTTCTTGCATCTTCTCCATCCTTGCCTCCATTCTTTTTCCAAGATCCTGGATCACCTTCACTTTCACCATTCTGAATTCTTTTTCTTGAAGGTTTCCTATCTCCACTTCATTTAGTTCTTTTTCTGGGGTTTTATCTTGTTCCTTCATCTAGGACATAATCATTTTGTCTAACTTTCTGTGGTTGTGGTTTTCATTCTGCAGGCTGCAGGATTGTAGTACTTCTTGCTTCTTCTGTCTGCCCTCTGGTGGATGAGGCTATCTAAGAGGCTTGTGCAAGCTTCCTGATGAGTGGAACTGGTGGTGGGTAGGCAGGGCATGCTCAGTCCAACTTTAATCCACTTGTCTGCTGATGGGAGGGGTGTGTTCCCTCCATGTTGGTGTTTGGCCTGAGGCAACCCCGCACTGGAGCCTGCAAGCTGTTTGGTGGGGCTAATGGGGGCCTCCGGGAGGGTTCACACCAAAGAGTACTTCCCAGAACTGGTGCTGCCAGTGTCCTTGCCCCCATGATGAGCCAAAGCCGCCCCCCACCTCTGCAGGAGACCCTCCAACACTAGCAGGTAGGTTTGGTTCAGTCTCCTGTGGGGTCACTGCTCCTTTCCCCTGGGTCCTGGTGCGCATGAGACTTTGTGTGTGCCCTCCAAGAGTGGAGTCTCTTGTTTCCCCCAGCCCTGTGGAAGTCCTGCAATCACATCCTGCTGGCCTTCAAAGTCCGGTTCTCTGGGGATTCCTTCTCCTGTTGCCGAGCCCCCAGGTTGGGAAGCCTGACACGTGGCTCACAACCTTCACTCCAGTGGGAGAACTTCTGTAGTATAATGGTTCTCCAGTTTGTGAGTCGCCCACCCAGCAATTATGGGATTTGATTTTTTCATGATTGTGCCTCTCCTACCATCTCATTGTGGCTTCTCCTTTGTCTTTGGATGTGGGGTATCTCTATTTGTGGGTTCCAGCGTCTTCCTCTCAATGGTTATTCAGAAGATAGTTGTGATTCCAGTACTCTGGCAAGAAGGGGTGAGCACACATCCTTCTACTCCCCCATCTTGAGCCAATCTTCCATAAATGTTTAAATAATAAGCTTTAATATCAATAGTATATTTTTGTTAAAATAAAACTTAATTTTCTTTCATCTGCTATGAAGACAGGGTTTCTTTGACTGTAGGTCTGCTCTTGATAAGAGATTGGGAAAGGTTTTTCTGTACCTTTTAAATAATCTGCCTAGAAAGGTGATAGTTTTTCTCTTTCCAAAATAATTTCCTGTGCTTCATGTTGTGTTTATCATGTCTTTAATTACATAAGAAAACAGTCTTCTCAGTATTAAAATAGCTACGTTTTGCTCACAACTATGTAACCTGCTGTATTTGCTTTTAAATTCTTTTATTGTCACTTTGGTTAAATAGATAATTAAGTATTGTTCCATAATGATCTGTGATCCCATTTAGTCAAATGTCCCTTTCTCTTAAACTATCTATAACCCCATGTTACTTTGGGGATCTCAAGAAGAGATAAAAAGAGCAAAAATCATTAGAAAACCTTGGTGTCTACTATTCATGGATAAGTACTCTTAAGAGGTGAGTGTATATTTGTTTTCAGAAATTTTGTTATGCAAATATAACCTGCATTTTTAAGATGAGCAATGAGATGATACCCTACATACGGTTTTGTAAACTGCTTTTTTTCTACAAACATCATATTATGGAGGTCAATTCAAGCCAATCAGTATAAGCCCACATAATAATAAAATGGCCTTAAGCACTAATGGTCAATTTAGGTATGATAATAATAAGAATGGTTAATATTATTACTGACTTCCTCTGGCCCTACAGTGTTGTAAGTGCTAAACCTATACTTGGTCATTTAATTCCCACCACGTCCTGTGAGGAGAAGCTACTGTTTCTGAACTGTAACCATCAGGGAACTGAGGCACAGTGATGGCAGTGCTAGCCAGTCACAAGATTAAGCTATGAACCAGTTCTGCGTGGCAGCTGAGCCCCACACCTAACTAGTGCACACTAGTGCTTCTCATCTGATAAGACCCTCAACATTACTGTTCATCAGGGCACAGCGAAATAAAACTAACGTCCCATGGTTTTTTCTCAGTTAGCTGGGCAAAAGTTTAAACAACAGATCTTAATCAGTGTGGTTTGGAATTTGGAGACCTGTGTCCTGTTATATTGTGGAAGGGGCTCCTCCAACATTCTGTCTCCCTTCCTGTGCCTCAGGGATGTTCCCCTACTAAAGTGGATAACTTCCCTGTGCTTGGAGCAGAAAATGTTTATGTTTCTCCAGCCTTTTTAATATTTTGTATAATTTCAAGGGCAATGGGAATTTATTACAGTTAAAAATAGATAACATACAAAGGGAAATAAGATAATAATACCTCAAAGCCCACCATCTGAAGAAAAGCCCTTCTAGGCGCTTAGCGCCGAGCCGGCTGAGAGGAAGATGTGTTGGGTGCAGGGCTTGGGCTGCTGCTCTCGCCCCTTCGGTCACTGCCCCTGGAAACCCCTTTTGTAAAGCCTATACAGTTCAGACCCCCGAGAGTATGTCTCCAACTGCTGCTACAGAGTTTTATTCAAAAGCTTTAGCTGTTTGTCATGGACCACTGGACCTCTGTGACTTTCTGATCAAAGCTCGTGAGCTAAAGGACGATGAACATCACAGAAGAGTCATACAGTGTTTGCGGGAATTACATGAGGACCTTAAAGGATACAGTATAGAGGCAGAAGGCCTTTTCTTTCTAAGGTGCAGGGAAAACAATGATGATGGACGTGTTTTATGCTTATGTGGAAATGAAGAGGAAAAAACGGGTTCATTTTCATGGTTTCATGCTAGATGCTCACAAAAGAATACACCGCCTTAAACAGAGTTTGCCATAAAGGAAACCAGGACTCATGGCTAAATCATACGATCCAATAGCTCCTATAGCTGAAGAAATCAGTGAAGAAGCATGTCTCTTATGCTTTGATGAATTTCAGGTCACTGACATTGCTGATGCCATGATTCTGAAACAGCTTTTTGAAAATCTGTTCAAAAATGGAGGTCGTCGGGCTTCCCTGGTGGCGCAGTGGTTGAGAGTCCGCCTGCCAATGCAGGGGACACGGGTTCGTGCCCCAGTCCAGGAAGATCCCACATGCCGCGGAGTGGCTGGGCCTGTGAGCCATGGCCGCTGAGCCTGCGCATCCGGAGCCTGTGCTCCACAACGGGCGAGGCCACAACAGTGAGAGGCCCGTGTACCGAAAAAAAAAAAAAATGGGGTCATTGTTGTGGCAACATCCAACAGGCCACCAGATGTTCTCTATTAAAATGGACCCCAAAGAGCTAACTTTGTACCATTCATAGCTGTCCTGAAGGTCTCTGAGGCAATGAGAGAGAGGAATGCATGTATGTGGGCAATGCTGTATTTCTTTCTGGAATACTGTAATATGGTCCAGCTAGATTCTGGGATAGATTATCGGAAAAGGGAACTTCCTGCTGCAGGAGAACTCTACTATCTCACAAGTGAAGCTAATGTGGAGGCTGTCATGGATAAGTTGTTTGATGAGCTGGCTCAGAAACAAAGTGATTTAACTAGACCAAGGATTCTAAAAGTGCAAGGCAGAGAGCTGCGGCTGAATAAAGCCTGTGGAACCGTTGCCGACTGCACATTTGAAGAGCTATGTGAGAGAGCTCCCATCCAGGATACCACATTACCTTTAGTCATCATGCCTCCTTAGATTCCTCTTAGTTGTGACACTTTCTCAGACTTTCCTTCTTTTTGATGACCCTGACAGTTTTGGGGAATACTCGTCAGTTATTTTGTAGACTGTCCCTCGAATGGGATTTGTCTGATGTTTTTCTCATGATTTGACTGGAATTGTGGGCTTTGGGAAGAAGACCACAGAGGTCAAGTGCTCTTTTCATCAGATCATATCAAGGGCACATATGATCAATGTGACTTAACACTGTTGATGTTAACCTTGATCACACTTGTCTGAGGTAGTGTTTGTCTCCACTATAAAGTTACTCTTTTCCCCCTCTTTCCATAGTGAACTCTTTGGAAGGAAGTTCTTGCTGAGTTTTCATGTAGCAGCAAAGAAGAAAATCCACAACTATTTAACAAGGCTGTTAAAATACTTTCCCCTTTTCCAGCTACATATTTGTGTGAGGCTAGATTTTCTTATATGACTCAACCAAAGCAACATATAACAATAGTCTGACTGTAGAAGCAGGTATGAGAATTCCACTATCTCCTATTATGCCAGACATTAAAGAGATTTGCCCAAAGTATAAAACAATGCTACTCTTCTTACTATTTTCATTTTAGAAGTATAATTATTTTCATAAAAATGTTATTTCTGTTAATTTTATAGGTTGAATATAATGGTTTTATCATTGTTATTTTAAATAAATTAATAAATATTTTATTTAAAAAAAGCCCTTCTAATGTTTTCATCTGCATTATATTCCTCCAGAATTATACTTATGCAGGTATTATATATTTATACATGTATGCATACATTTATATATTTACATACAAATCATAAGATCTCATCTTACACTTAATTTTATAACTTATCTCACTGTAGTGGGTTGAATTGGGTGCCCCCCAATATTTCCAAATCATAACACCCCCATACCTTAGTTGGAAATAGGGTCTTTGCAGATATAATTAAGTTAAAGATCTCAAGAGATGATTGGATTTAGGATGGTCCCTAAACCCAATGACTAATGTCCTTATAAAAGAAAGGAGGGAGATTTCACACACCGAGGGAAGAAGGCCATGTGAAGACAGAGGCAGAGACTGGAGTTATGCTGGCACAAACCAAGGGAAGTCAGGAGCCACCAGAAGCTGGAAGAGGAAAGGAAGAATTCTCCTCTGGGGCTTCCTTGGAGGCGCAGTGGTTGAGAGTCCGCCTGCCGATGCAGGGGACGCGGGTTCGTGCCCCGGTCCGGGAAGATCCCACATGCCGCGGAGCTGCTGGGCCCGTGAGCCATGGCCGCTGCCTGCCGACACCTTGATTTCAGATTTCCGGTCTCTAAAACTATGGGATAATGCATTTCTGTTGTTCTAAGCCACGAAGTTCCTGTTAATTAGTAACAGCAGCCCTAGGAAACAAACACACACACTAACCGTATACCCCAAATGTCATTGATTGTGAATAAACACCACTCTGTATCCTATGTTTTTGTGTGTGCCTGTGGGGATAGTAATGATAATAAAGATATATGCAAAAAATAAATATGGCGGGCTTCCCTGGTGGCGCAGTGATTGAGAGTCCGCCTGCCGATGCAGGGGACACGGGTTCGTGACCCGGTCCGGGAAGATCCCACATGCCGCGGAGTGGCTGGGCCCGTGAGCCATGGCCACTGAGCCTGCGCATCCGGAGCCTGTGCTCCGCAACGGGAGAGGCCACAGCAGTGAGAGGCCCACATACCGCAAAAAATAAATAAATAAATAAAATAAAATAAATATGGCTAAATTTTTAAACTCCTAATGATTTTTACTGTATTGATTCATTTAATGCTCCAGGCACCCCTAAGAGGTAGATACAGTTGCTCAACCCCATTTTCTAGATGAAAAACTGAGGGACGGGGAGAACTTGGCCTAGGACTACACAGTTAGAGAACAGGACAGCTTGGGTTTGTACCTCACGCTCCAGAGCCTGGGAAACTGTCAAAGATTTGTTGTTAAGTAACAGAAGCAATCTGCATAGCATGTATAATTTAGGAGGTCATTAAGGCAATTTTCATGTATTAACATATTTATACAAATAGCTGGACCTAGTGACCTTGGTGAGAGCACGTTCATTGCAAGATTCAATAGTGCAGTGAGATAAGAGGTTAGTGGGAAGTGAAGAATGTTAACCGGGAATGCAGAAAATGCTTTCTGGAACTTTGATTTTGAAGGATGGGGGAGAAAGGGAGAGAGAAACAGAGGCAGACAGAGAGAGAGAGAGAGAGAGAGAGAGAGAAACAGAGACAGAGACAGACACAGAGAGAAGGCCTGTGACTGAATGGGGAAAAGGGGTCCAAAGAGGGATTTTCTTTTACATCTTCAGTTCCTTGAAAGTGTAAAAGTTAATATTGCAGGAGTCATGTCATCTCAGATTTAACCTTTGAAAGAAATTTCCCATATTTCCCTCTTATTTCCACTTTAGAGTTAATGGGATGCCTCCAATGAACAGTATGGGTTTTTGAGCTCAATATATATTGAGCTATGAGTGATAGGAAGAATGGATAATTGTGTGTCAAAGAAATGGTAGTAATTTGTGGATCTTTGCCTCTCAGGGAGGCAGCAGGTGGCTGAAATCCTGGTGCGACATGATCTGAGGACCCCTGCACTGTTGAATGGGAGACAGGTCTAGAATTTTCCTATAAATGTATTAACATATGGAGCAGTCCAGGAGCAGCAGTTAGGCAAACACTACGGCTTGCTGCCCTGGTGCCATCTCTCACTGAGCTCACCAGGTGAGTCAAAGGCAAGCCTGTCTTCCCAGCATGGGGAACTGGATTAGGGTCGGCGCAGAGGCACGATGTTGGGCAGCTCTTAGGAGCTTCTGAGTCTCCCAAGAAGCTAGAGATCCTTCTGTCGTTAAAACTTTGAACTCAAGGCATACCAGAGAGAGATTTGATTCCTTCATAAACATATCTACATTCTCATTAGGAGAAAGAATGAAAAACACCTTTCCACAGTGCCTGCCTTAGCCCTAAGGCTCAGCCAGCCCCTGCTACTGAGCCTTGACTTTTAAAGAGCCCTTGAAGTCCCACAATGTACCATATACTTTGAACAGGTTTTCTCACTTTCTCCTTGGGATGGCTGTGTGACAAAAGGATCCCGAGTCCCATTTCATAGACAACAAAGCTCAGGCTCATAGAACCGACAGCACCTCTCCAGATAAGTGGCAGGATTCAAATGAAGTTACATCCCTTGCCCTAAGGAGAGAGAGGACACAGGGCAGCCTCCCTTTGAGAAAATGGGCTTCCAAGGCTTGAGAAGTGAGCATCTTACACTCCCCTGATATTGTGGCCCCATGGGTACTCACCCAAAAATCCCTCTTGACGATGAAGATGATAGTGCACATATGTGTGCACATACATTCTTCACGTCATAAACATTCATTACATTCAATTTTATAGAAGAACAAAGTAGCTTTTAAAATTGAATTGACGGTGCGTGTATGTGTGTGTTTCTATATGTCCTATGGCTTGTACACTCCACTTCACAATCTTTATCTTCATATCAGACCAGAGCTTGATTCCTATCTCAGATTTAGATATGCCAGAAAAATGGTAGATACAGAGAAATTGCCACCAGCAAGTGAAAAATTCCGGAAAACACTGGCTAACACCATTAACCCAGAGCCCAAACTTCGTCCTCACTCTCCTCGGCCAAGCTCCCTGGTCGGAGCCTCAGAGCTGCAATCTTGGATCTGGCCAGCAGGTGGCTTCCACCTCCATTTTTCTTTCACAAAGAAAATGAGCACATGAGGCCAAGGATAAGAAGATCTTGGAATGTTTTGTTTACTAAGACACTAATTATGTTTGTGAAACTTAGATGTATTACTAGAGCAGTCCCATCTGCTGTTGACCCGAAAAGAACATCGAGTTTATTGAGGTATCTCCTAAGTGTAGGTTGAAGTGTCCACACTGCAGACGGGGGGTGGGGGGTGGGGTGGGGAGGGGGGTCCCTCCCAGAGAGTAGGGTGTTCACCCTCCACCCCCACCCACCCCGTAGAGTCTGTCCAGAACTTTTCCCACTCCCTGTCATACCCTGTCCATGACACTGGGCACAGCCGCCAAGACCCCGCTCTGGAGCCCCATTCTCTCTTCCACCTCCCACCAGTCCTGTAAAGCCCTTCAACAGCCGACCGTTGCCAACACGCTACTGCCACCTGCTATTTCGTCTTCGTATTCAAGACCCGGAGTATATGTTTTTACACTCTTCTTTTACACCTAACAGATTTTTCAGACAAAATTAGAATCATTCTATACATAGGTTCATGGGCTGGGTTTTGAGGAAGAGGATGGTATTTTTTTGCTCTTTGAATGAACGTCTTTGTAGAGAAGTTTGACAATGGAGGTACGATGGTGCCACCTCGTGACAGTGGACCGAACTGCAGCATGAACATCGCTGAGCCAGAAGGTGGGAGCGAAAGGCCTAAATCCAGAGAGCTTTCTGGAAGTCTGGGTGGAAAAGGGACACACTCCAGGTACAGGGATACTGAGGTATCTAGACAGAAAGTGCAGCCTCTTTCTATGCTGAGTGGAAAGCTCTATGCGATTTCAACAGAAAGACCATTTTTATTTTTATGTTTTAACAGAAAGGTTTTTTTTTTTTATTATTTTTAAAGACCTCTGGATAAAGAGGTATACACCTATATAAGCAAAACTGGATCCCTGTCATTTATGATCATTGTAACCCACCTTGGCACTTATTGTGACCATATTTCCATGTAGATGAGTTTCTGTGATAACATTTTAAGTTACTTGACAATAAAATTTCACTTATTTTTTTATATTGCCCTGGTTGTTGCATTATATGAATGCTCCAGAATTCACTTTTCCAGTACTAGTGATGTAAATATAGTTCCTTTACCACGTTTTCTATTACAAACTATAGTGTGCTTAACATTCTTGTTCATATACATGCAGATATCTTAGTAAGCATTTTTATAAGTTCTGGAAGTGTTCTTTCAAAACAATGAAAAAACTTTTATTTGAACAAACTCTTACTATTTTATATTTCTAACAATACTATATGAAAATTCCTGTTTCTGCACACTTTAGAAATAATGTGAATCGCTGCTAATCTGATAGGCAACAAATCCTCTCTCCTTGTCGTCACTATAACTCGTTTTTGCTGCCTGACTAGAATTCCATCCTATGGATGAGACATAATGGAGTCTCACAACCTCGTGTCATTTGGAATTCAGTGTTCCTTATATTCCCCATTGTCAAGGCTGTGTGGATGGCATTTAACTGCGCTGAAGGGCACAGTTCAGGATTCATGTGGCTATTTGCACATGAGCGGAATGCGTCCTCTTTGAGCACACATTGCGCTCTCTTGTGAGAGTCCTAGGATTCAAAACGCAGCCTGGTCGATGTATGAATATATATGGTGTGAGTGTGTCAGTGTATGGGTGCATGTGTGTGTGTGCGCACTGACAACCACATTTCCTTCTGTTTCTTTCAACCCCTTCATGGCCTTGCTTCTCATTCGCTCTCCCTTCCTAAATCCAGGCCCAGGAATGAAGGTAGGGAATTATCAGGATGGCAATCCTTATAACCAACTCCTATCACCATCCTTAACTACGTCCGTCCTGAATGTAACTTGCTTGTTATGGTGGTACAAAAGAAGACCAGGCCAACATCATATTTTATTTTTAATTTTTTAATTTTAAACAGCTTTCTTTGGGTAAAGTTTACAGGCAATAACGTTCACACACTTTGAGGGTACAGTGTGATGATTTTTAGTAAATGCATGCAACCGTCACCATAACTGAATTTTAGGCATTTCTGTAGTTCCCAACACTTCCATAATGTTTGAAAACACTGAAGCCCCGTACCCATACTTAGTACCAGGCAAGCACTGATTTGCTGTCTGTCTCTATGGATTTGCCTATTTTGAACATTCCCTATAAATTGAGTCACATAGTATTTGGTCTTTTATGTTTGACTTTGTTCACTAGCATAATGGTATCAAGGATCGTATATGTTGTACATGTATCAGTGCTTCATTCATTTCATGGCTGAATAATAGTTTGTTGTATGACTATGCCAAATTTTACTTGTGCACTTATCAATTGATAGGCATGTGAGTTGTTTCCACTTTTTGGGTGTTATGAGTAATGTTACTATGAATATTTTTCTCCGAGTTTTTATGTAGACGTGTTTTTATTTCTCTTGAGTGTGTAACTAGAACTGGAACTGCTGGGCCATACGGCCCCTCAACACGTGAGACAACATTACAATTTCAGATGATTTCATTCCATAATTGGAAATACCGTGAGAAAAAAAAAAAGAGACAGGTGAGACAGAGTCTAGTGAGGAGACCCTAATAAACATTGTTATCCTGCTGTAAACCTATTTGTAAAATCCCTTTCAATGATGCAAAAGTATGAGACATGTGGGGGACATTTTCAACTTCATTTGAAAGCCTACTGTCTATAGCACACACTTCCCCATTACCTGACTTGGTCTCCATGCAAGGTGTTTTACAATTCTAGATTTCAGGTAACTGCCAGTATCAGTTTGCAATGTAATCCTTGTCTGTAGACAAGCAACTTAATTGTATCCTGGCTAGGGAAACCTCTGTCTCCATTTGGCCATGCATTTCAACACTCATGATGTATAAATGTGACAAAAAGGTGGTTGTTGACTTTGGCAAGATAAATTTCAGTGGAGGAGTGGAGGGACATCCCCATTAGATGAGAGATGAAGACTGAGTTGGAGGGGAGGTCGGGGGATGTGAACTGAGTATCAAGAATTCATTGTAGATCTTTAGTTGCAGAGTGCAGAATATATATGTAAAGAGGTCAGTAACCAGAGATGTGGACAGAGGCCCACAGCATTAAATGATGTTCTATAATCACCATTTATAAGATACTTGAGCAGCTTGAAATCTTAATGAGAAGGATCTATCTCTTCTTAGATTTAACATCTGAATTGACCACACCAGCCTTCCCACACTTTATTTCCTTGTTTCCATTCTGGAGAAGCCTAAAACTTACTGAAGGGATAGTGTAGAGTTTCTTCTTAATGTCTGTTAAACGTATGAACGGATGAATAGGTGAATGCACGACGTGTCAAAGATGTGCTAAGAATTTAAGGATTTTTATCCCTGAGTGCAGAGCTCCTCATGCAGATGACTGAGCCCATGGTGGTGGGTGGCTGAGAGGATGCAGCTTCTCAGGGCTCTGCAACTGACAGCTGCAAGATGGGAGCCCTCAACTTCAGTGTTCAGAGGCACATTTAGGCAGACTGCCACACCTTATGTCCTGGAGGGATCCATCCCTGACCTGAGCAGGTGAGTTCACAGACAGGCTTGCCTTCCATCTGGGGGAACGAGACTACTGTCTGCTCAGAATCTTGCTGTGGTCCAACTCTTGTGCCATTTCGAAAGACTCAAGAACGAGCAGATCCAGCTCCTCTCTAAACTTGAACTCAACATATATCACAAAGAGATATTCTCAATCTCTTTCTAGGGATACACATTGTCCTTAGGAGGCCCCAGAGGACACACACACACACACACACACACACACACACACACACCCTGGAGCCTTCATGCAGGCAGTAGCCCTAGGAGAACTTGCTGGCTTATAAGGCCGTCACTCATGGTTTGTTAGGTTGCTGATGTCACTGGACCTTTTTGCGTTAATATCTAATGCAAATGATGATTAGCAGAAGAGTCTGCATACTAGGGATACTTTTAAATAACCTTACTATCCAATTAAATCTGATGACAATAAGAGAATTTCTATGTTCATGTTTTTCAAGTGTAACAATAAACTACTGAGAATTTCCAGTGTGGGGGTGCATATGGGGAATCCGACAAAGTCTGATATTGCTGGTGGGGATTTCACTTAGTACGACTTTTTCACAGGTTGATTTATCAATATGCATTAATGAATCCAGGAACTTTTGACCTTCATGCATTTGGAGGCTGTTCCTTCAATTATTCATCCTCAGCATAACACCTGTCCCTCTATTATACTGTGCATATTCCTTATGTTGTCTGGGAATTCACTTTCAAACACTAATGACCTAACCACATTCCCTTGTCTCTACAGAACAGGAAATTGAAGTACAGTGATATTCACCGACTTGAATAAATACAAGCAGGACTATCAGCCTGGCATTGGAAGTGAAGATAGATTTCAGAAGTGACCCAGGTCAGCAGGAAAGCAAGACTTATTTGAATACGGTGCCATGTGCAGCTGAGCATCATGCAGTCTGTACTTGGACATACAGGGTGTCAGTCTCTGCTTTTCCTCTTAAGAGAAGGATGACCCCCAGCCAAGTTGCTTAACCTCTGTACATTACTGTTTCTCCAGCTACAACATGATGTAAAGATATGTTATTCTCTACCTTCCAGGAATGTTGTGGAAAATGCATGAGATAGAAAAAATGCATGCATTCACAATAGATAAGTCCCTATGATTTTCTGGGCCAGAGGTCCTGCCCTAATATATAACTTTTCCGTTCCAACCACCCTAAGACTATTCACAAATGGCCGTTCAAGTACAAAGTAATGCAAGGACTTATGCCTACTGAATTCATTCAACACAGAGTATGATAATATCTGAAGTGTAGATTGGAAAGTAATTACGTAGAAATAATAGCTTCTTCCATCCCATCTAAGGTCTCAAAAGTGCTTTCCCAGATGGTATCTCATTAGCCTCTACATCTGAGAGGTTTTATCCAAAAAAATGGCCAGCATAGGGGAAACGATTTACCCAAGAACCTATGATGTGCCTGGCCCCCAGTGATTTACTGTAGTGTTCTTCTGCAAAGCCCATTCTTGCTGGGTTACAGTACATGTTATTCTTTTTTTATTATTATTATTGAAGTATAGTTGATTTACAATGTTGTGTCAATTTCTGCTGTACAGCAAAGTGATTCAGTTACACATATATATTCCTTTTGACATTCTTTTCCATTATGGTTTATTACAGGATATTGAATATAGTTTCCTGTGCTATAGAGTAGGACCTTGTCGTTTATCCCTTCTATGTATAAATAGTTTGCATCGGATAATTCCAAACTCCCAATTCGTCCCTCCCCCACCCCCTCTCCCCCTTGGCAACCACAAGTGTGTTCCCTGTCTGTGAGTCTGTTTCTGTTTGATAGATAAGTTCGTTTGAGTACACATGTTATTCTTAAGAAATTAACATAATTATTAAAAGTGGAATGGGAAAAGATATGAAATAATGTGAAATGGACCAATGGTTTTCTTTCACACACCCAATGGAAATGCTGGAGTCAGTTTTCCTTTCTCCTAAATTATCTGAGAAATGACTCCAGCACAGAGAAATGACACTGAAGTGAATACGTAATGAAAACTTATACGTTTCCCTTCCATTTAATATTTCCACATTATTGTCTCATAATCATGCTGTTTGGATTGTATCAAGGGAATCTCCTTTAAAGGAAGGTCAGGTATGAGATAAGACTATTCATCCCTATTCAGCACTATATGTATCATCTGCCCGATTGACCTTTTGCTCCTCACAGTAATTGTCTAATATGGATAGAATTGTTCCCATTTTACAAGTGAGGAAAGGCAAATTCAGAGATACTGTGACACAGCTTTTATAAAATTTCCCATCTGCTTTTCACATCCCTTTTTTGCAGCCTCTAATGATCATTGCCTAGAGCTACATTTCATAAAAGGTTGCAAAAGCATGACGTACAAATTCTTTAATTGCTTCTGCATGTATTGGCGGAAATTCTTTTATAAAAGAATTCTTCCCTCAACAACTATGTGTAGGTATAACAAGCACAGGAAAGGCAAGGTGTATATACAGTTCACTGGCAATATTTGCACTTTCAAAAATCAGGTGTTTCCCTAGGATTCTCAAAGGTGAGCAGTGAGTTGGTTTTGTTGGCTTTTTTTTTAGAGTGTCATAGATGTTTCTATATTTGACGTGTTTTAGTGCATGATAGTCATTAATGTTTTTGATGTTCAAATTGTTCTATCTTTGGCCAATGGGAGGCCCTGAGGTTATGAGTCTTTTTGATATAATTTCTGGTATGAGAGTTCCGTCCAGAATCACCTGGTACAATCCTTACCTAGACCAAAAATCAGGCATTTCTCCAAGGAAGCCTGGTTCCTTTTAGTGGGAAATTCAGTCTAGGGACTACAGTTGCTGATTACTACTGTGTTGGTCATTGTTTCTTGCCCTTTCAGTGCATAGAGCCAGTAATATAGGTTTCATATTTAAGAGAATCTACGTCATTGGCTTGCATCCTGGGCTGCTCTTCTGTCCCCTTATAGGTACGCATTTTTATCATCTTTTGTATTAACTGTACAGTTCTTAAAATATAAGGAAATATAACATACATTTGTTTTCTCCCTGTTTCATACGTAAAAGTTGTCATATTCTACACCAGTGCTCTCCAACAGAAACTTCTGTGGAGATGGGAATGTTCTGTATCTGTGCTGTTCAACACAGCAGTCATGAAGTACCTGAGTCTTATTCAGGAATTGAACATTTAGCACCTAAAACGTGGCAACTCTGAGTAACTGATTTTTTAATTTCATGTAATTTGAATTTAATTTACTGTAAATAGCTACTTGAGGCTAGTGGCCGTCATATTGGACAGCAGCAGCTCCACACACTTTTCTGCACCTGGCTTTTATCACTGAACAATATATCCTGGAGATGACTCCACAACAGTACAGAGGAGGAGTCTTCATTGCTTTTTACAGCTGCACAGTCCTCTCAGATGTAGATGGACCACAGTTTATTCAACCAGCCCCTTACTGGTGGATATGTCTTGTTTCTGGCCTTCTGCTGTATGAATTGTTCTGGCAGGAATGGCTTTGTGTTTATGTCTTTTTACATTGTTAGTTTGGGATAGATTCTTAGGAGAGACATTGCTGGTTCCAAGGGTAAGTACCCTGGTAATTTCATAACACCGTATCAAATCCCCTGGCTAGGAGTTATACCATGTTACATTGCCACCAGCAATGTACGTGATTGCCTATTTCTTCACTGACTATGTAAATGATGAGAAGAGGCATCTCGGCTTTTTGGTTTGTTTGTTTTTTTTTCTTTGCATCTCTTAATCCAGAGTTAGGTTTCACACTTTTTAACATGTTTAAGGAACACTGTTCGGGGAAATCCTTTTTGTATCTAGTGCCCTTTCTCCTTCAGAATGTTCTAATTTGCCCTTGCTTTTTCATAATCTTTCTACTACAAGGTAGATAACCTTTGTCATTGATGTAAGTTGTATGTTTCCCAATTTGTAATTTTTCAGTTTAATTTGCTGATGGGATGCTTTCTGCCTTACAATTTTTAATGAAATCAGGTGTACTATGGTTTTCCCTTATTGCTTCTGGATTTGAAGCCATATTTAGAAAACTTTTCTTCACCACTAGCTTTTAGAGGAATTTATTGTGGGTATATGTTTGTGGACAGGAGAGAGAGAAAGGGATCATATTTGAGCGTCAGGTGTAAGAGGAACCCCGAAAAGAAGTGACCGTCATGTGAGAAATATGTGAAAACCATTTCACTAAGTCAAGAGAATTAGGCATTTGGACCAGAGTCTTGGTCCTGTGTTTGTCTTGATAGCTCGGTCTCTACTCTTTTCTGTCTCTTGTGGGTATGGATCCAGGCTCCCCCTGACTGGCAGAGAAGGTCTTCATGAAGCAGGAACTCCATGTCACCTCAAATGGACCTGTCAGATGACTAAATGGATAGAACCACCCTCTTAGGGATAAAACATACAAAACCAGTTCCGAAATGTACCACTCTGACAGAGCAAAGGTCTAAGAGAAAGTAAAACCTCCAGCTGGAGCCTGTGAGGAGAAGCAAAACCGAAAGCAACACTGTTCACCTCATCCTTGACTCTCTGAGTGGTGTCCCATCAGGGAAGGTAACAGCCTTCTCGTCCTATGCAAAAGGACGGGGGTTTGAGTTAGAAGGTGCCACAGCTTCCCAAGTTATAGCCTCTCCCACTAAGCTACATCATTTCCTGTTTCCATGCTGGTTTCCGGGACCCAGGGTAAAGCTTGGACTAATTGTGCTTAGAATGGAGCCTGAGGTCATGGGGCTCCATGCGGTGGGCACTAACATCCATCTGGTTTCCTGGGGGCTTTTCCAGTTATGCAGGTCTGGAGATGAAGAGAGGGAGGTTGGGATGCAGATAAGGAATTGGACTGACAGTTCCTGTCACATGGTAAACACACAGTACACATTAATAAATGAATGAGAAGCAGGGTAGAAACTACACATACGCCCTTTTAGTCTTTCTATACACATCTGAATGTTTCAAAGTAAGTTAAAATCACACTGTACTTGTTTTTCTCCAATAGAGTTTGAGGAAACTTTTCAATTCTGTTTTTAAAATATACATTTTCCATTGAGGGGAAAAAGAAAAATGTGTAGAAAATGGAGAGCGATGCCACCTGGTGACCAGAGTCAGAACTGCAGGTGTAAAAGTCTGACCTGGGGCCTTGGCAAAGGATGGGGGATGGAAAGGACTGTGGTGTTGGTGGGGAGGGGAATGAATTTCATCCTAAAGGCAAGATTTCTAGACTTCACACTGGCAGCGATCCTTCTGTATTCATGCCCATGCTGGGATCTTCAAGCCCTGGGACTGGAAATCTGGCCCCTAAGTGAACTGAGTCGAAAGCTGCATGAGTTAGTGTATGAATAATTGGTGTAAAGAAATTTGAGACAAAGGGACATATACAAATACACACACATACAAAGAACTGTCAAATCAATTCTTTTGATCTGCTTCCGAAGCCATGAATATATGAATAGCGTATTGGTAATCAGTTTGCAATCTTTTGTATTTTTAACATTTTACTCAATGTTTCCATTCTGGAAACAGCATAGAAATGCAGTTATAAAATAAAAACATCTTCTATCTTCAACAATCCACACTCAGTGATTTATTACCAAAGAAATCTGTTTAGTGTCTAAGTCAATAAATGTATTTCTGCACTATTATTTTGTGACTTGGCTGCTGATATACCTGTTTAACAAAACTTTATCTCAGTACTTTGTTAGGGCACCAATGAATACTTCTCTTTGTTTAACACGTATGGAAAAATATAGACATGCGTTTTTAGAAACCAAAATTACATTGCCACACCCATCTGTCCCTACCTTTTGCCCACCATAATACAAAGAGAGTTTCTCTTCACTTATAGGTGCCTACTTTCCAGATTTTTCTCCGTATGTAATGCACTAACATATTTAATCACCCTCATACACCCATGTTCATATATATTCTTTTGCAGAAAAAGGGTCATCATATTTTACTTTGTACATCATGACAACCCTGTTCGCTTAATATGATTCATTTCCTATTAATTTATTTAGTTTGGTTTGTTTCCAAGTGGTTTTTCTGTGCATCCGCTCTTCATATCATTTACCTAACTCTACTGTTTAAGAATATTTTGTACATTGAAGAGATAAACCTATGTCTGAATACAATATCCCCCAGATTTTCACACACCTTTTGTGACTTTTGAAATGCAGAGGATATCTAATCCTTTTTAATGAGCTTTAGTGTTTTTATTTCACTTCACGTTGTTTTAGAGAGAACAAGTGAATAATAATGCCTTCTGAGATGTCGAATGTCAGTTCATAGGATAAAATGTAACTCCAGGTTACTTTGTGTAACTCCAGATTATGAATCCTGGAGCAGCAATTGGTAAGGTTGTTTCTAGGTCACCTTACTTAACTTTGAAGTTCTGTTCACTGAAATGAATTCAGCAAGGTAGCAGGGTACAAGATTAATATGCAGAAATCTGTTGCATTTCATTACACTAATACTGAAATATCAGAAAGGAAAGTAAACAAATAATCCCATTTAAAATCCCATCAAAAAATGAAATACCTAAGAATAAACTTAACCAAGAGGTGAAAGACCTATATGATGAAAACTATAGAACATTGATAAAAGAAATGGAAGGTGATTCAAAGATATGGAAAGGTGTCCCATGCTCTTAGACTGGAAGACTTAATATTGTTAAAATGGCCATACTACCCAAAGCAATCGACAGACTTAATGTAATCCCTATCAAAATACCTGTTACATTTTTCACAGAACTAGAAATAATAATCCAAAAATTTATATGGCACCACAAAAGACCCAGAATTGCCAAAGAAATCCTGAGGAAAAGAACAGAGCTGGAGGCATAACCTTCCCAGACTTCAGGTTATACTACAAAACTACAGTAATCAAAACAGCATGGTACTGGTACAAAAACAGACATATAGATCAATGGATAGAATAGATAGCCTAGGAATAAACCCACCCACCTATGGTCAAGTAATCTTCAATAAAGGAGGCAAGAATATACAATGGAGAAAAGACTGTCTCTCCAACAGGCGATGCTGGGAAAGCCGGACAGCTCCATGTAAATCAATGAAATCAGAACACTCCCTCACACCATATACAAAAATAAACTTGAAATGATTTAAAGACCTAAATATAAGATGTGACACCATAAAACTCCTAGAAGAGAACACAGGCGAACCAATCTCTGACATAAATCGTAGCAATATTTTCTCAGATCAGGGTCCCAAGGCAAAATAAATTAAAGCAAAAATAAACAAATGGGACCTAATTAAACTTAAAATCTTTTGCACAGCCAAGGAAGCCATCAACAAAATGAAAAGACAACTTATGGAATGGGAGAAAAATGTTTGCAGGTGATGTGACTGACAAGGGGTTAATATCCAAAAATATACAACTCCATATCAAAATATAAACAACTCAAGCAAAAAATGGGCAGAAGATCTAAATAGATATTTTTCCAAAGGAGACATAAAGACGGCCAACAGGCACATGAAAAGATGCTCAACATCACTAATTACTAGAGAAATGCAAATCAAAACCTCACATGAGTCAGAATGGTTATCATCGAAAAGTCTGCAAATAATAAATGCTGGAGAGGGTGCGGAGAAAAGGGAACCTCTTACACTGTTGGTTCGAATGTAAATTGGTGCAGCCACGTGGAGAGCAGTATGGAGGTTTCTTAAATAGCTAAACACAGAGCTGCCATAGGATCCAGCAATCCCACTCCTGGGTATATATCCAGAAAGAAATGAAAACTCATACACACACACACACATACACACACACACACATACACACACACTGGACTATTACGCAGCCATTTGCAACAACATAGTTGGACTTAGAGAATATTATACTTACTGAAGTAAGTCAGACAGAGAAAGACAAATATTATATGATATCACTTATATGTGGAATCTAACAAATAATACAAATGAATCTATATACAAAACAGAAACAGTCTCACAGACATAGAAAACAAACTTATGGTTAGCAAAGGGGAGAAGGAGGGAGGTGGGACAAATTAGGAGTATGAGACTGACAGATACAAGCTACTATACATAAAATAGATAAGTAACAAGGAGTTATGGTAATAAAGTACGGGGAATTGTATTCAATATCTTTTAATAACATATAATGGGAAATAATCTGATATCCGAATCACTTTGCTGTGCACCTGAAACTAACACAATATTGTAAATCAACTGTACTTCAATTTTAAAAAATACACACAAAAAATTCTGATTCTGATCATTTATAAGTACCTATTGGTCTTGAAAAGAGTTTAGGATTAAATGAGATAAAATGTAAAACCCCTTTCATATAGTAGTTGTGTACATGTTAATATCCTACCATTCAGGTTCTCTTTCCAAAGGGCAACAGCTTGTGCTGCCTTCTGGGTCCAGTTCAGCACCTCAAGAATCAGCTAGTCATTGTGGCCCCCACACCCAGTCCTCTTGGCCCACGGAGTAGGATTTCATCCCTACCATCATCTTCATGTCCAATGGGGAGCATGACACAGCCCAGATTCCACATCAGGCGAGGTTTCCACTATCAGTCTTTTAAGCCCTGGAATTCTATCATCTAAAACAGGACGCTGCTTGCTTGATCTGTGTAGAGGGCAAAGTGTAGACATGTGACCCTGGAAAATTTACACATTCCGTGAGTCTGAGGTTGGCCCTCTGTAAAATGGGACTAAGGGTGCCTACTTCTAGACTTGTAAGAAGAAAAGGAGAAAACCTCAAAGAATGTCTGGCAGGCAATAGGACTTTGAGATATATTACTCCTGGCCCACCTTGCCTCCTCTGTCCTATAAAATAGATTTGAAACAGCATCTGGAAATGTAGCAGCAAGAAGTGAACTTTGGTGCCATCTCATCATTTCCTTTTTCCTCATGCTTTCTTGTCTCCTTTTCTTCATTCTAGTTTGACCAGAGGCAATTTCTTATTGAGCCCCAGGAAGAAGGATTAGCACAGAAGAGCAAAGAACAGGAACAGGTCAGCTAGACAGAAGTCATCAAACGTATGTCCAGTTCCAGAGCCATCAATTGACCACAGGACCTGGGTTGAGTCTCTTCCCCTGTGTCGGCCTGAGTCCTAACATAGAAGTACACTCAATATAGAAACAGGGGTTAGGGGTGGGGCCTTTTTGGTCAGAAGACCAGGATTTGATACTGGGAACCATTACTGGCTGGTTGACTTATCTTGAGCAAGTAATTCATCTAATATGTGTGCTATAATTGTTGCTATCTTTTATTACTATTGTGGGTTTATTCTTTCAGTTTTATGAGTATTATTATTTTTCTTACCACCCAGCCAAGTGTGAATGGTAGGAGTGGTGATTAGCACAAAGTTAGGGACGAACCCAACTGAGGCTGGAGAATATAGGAAGTGAAGACAGAGAATGGAGGTGAAGTAAGGAGACAAGCCCTGGACTCTCTCTGGATGCCAGGCCCTGTGCCCACCCTTTCATGACCCAGGGAAGGTTTTAACCTGACAGCACTCTTGGCTCTCAGCTGCAGACAGTGGTGACCTGGGGGCTGCCAGGGAGGTGCCCAGATGAAGGACTATACCCTTATTAGCTCCCTCCCCACTGAAGACCACCAGAGCTGCCTCTCCTTTGCCATCTCCCTGCTCTTGTCTTCTGGGTATCGGAATAGGTACCCCGTGGAAACTTCTACACCTGACCCTTGAAGGGCTTTCTCCTCATACAAAAGATACTCTACCTTCCTCAGTCCTCAAAGGTTGTCCTGAACAACTTACATTCCCACCAACAGTGCAAGAGGGTTATGACACAGCAATCCCACTACTGGGCATATACCCTGAGAAAACCATAATTCAAAAAGAGTCATGGACCACAGTGTTCATTGCAGCTCTATTTACAATAGCCAGGACATGGAAGCAACCTACGTGGCCACTGACAAATGAATGGATAAAGAAGATGTGACACATATATACAATGGAATATTTACTCAGCCATAAAAAGAAATGAAATTGAGTTATTTGTAGTGAGGTGGATGGACCTAGAGTCTGTCATACAGAGTGAAGTAAGTCAGAAAGAGAAAAACAAATACCGTATGCTAACACATGTATATGGAATCTAAAAACCAAAAGCGGTTCTGAAGAACCTAGGGGCAGGACAGGAATAAAGACGCAGATGTAGAGAATGGACTTGAGGACACGGGGAAGGGAAGGGTAAGCTGGGACGAAGTGCGAGAGTGGCAAGGACTTATATACACTACCAAATGTAAAACAGACAGCTAGTGGGAAGCAGCTGCATAGCACAGGGAGATCAGCTCGGTGCTTGGTGACCACCTAGAGGGGTGGGTTAGGGAGGGTGGGAGGGAGACGCAAGAGAGACGCGATATAGGGATATATATATACATATATATATACACACACACACACACATACTGGATTCACTTTGTTATACAGCAGAAACTAACACAATCTTGTAAAGCAATTATACTCCAATAAAGATGTTAAAAAAAAAGTTGTCCTGCACACTAAGGAAGGGGGACTCTGAGGTAAAGAAGGAAGTGCCTGCCTCTCAGAGGTATGTCATCTCCACGTTTTTACCTGACATATTGTACTTTTATCACTAATGACTTTATACATTTCCTATACACAGCCCATCGATACACACACACAAACACACACACACACGGAGATATGCTGTCAATTCCATTTGGTTCTACTTTACCTCCCCCATGAAACTGAGCACAATGAATGCTTTTCCAAGTTAATGAATGCATGTGCACATGTATGTGCACTATCATATTCATCAATAGGGGTTTTGAGGGAGTACCCCTTGGGCCTGTTATATCAGGGGAGAACAAAAGGACCATTTCTCCAGGCCTAGAAGCCCACTGTCTAAAAGGTAGGCTGCTCCACTGTCCTCTAGAGAGGGCGAGGGATGGAACCTCATTCCCAAACTCCCACTTACCTGGATAGGTGATAGAAGCTATATGAGGAGGAGTTTGTCATCTGTGAAATGGGACTCATCTTTAACACAGAGCTGTCCTGACGGGTGAATGAGAAAACCTGGGGCTAAGGCAGGCATTATGGAAAGGTGTTTCTCATTGTTTCTCCTAATGAGAATATAAATATCTTTATGAAGGAAGCAAATCTCTCTCTGGTATGCCTTGAGTTCAAAGTTTTAAAGACAGAAGGATCTCTAGCTTCTTGGGAGACTCAGAAGCTCCTAAGAGCTGCCCAACATCATGCCTCTGAGCAGACCCTAACCCAGTTCCCCACGCTGGGAAGACAGGCTTGCCTTTGATTCACCTGGTGAGCTCAGTGAGAGATGGCACCAGGGCAGCAAGCCGTAGTGTTTGCCTAACTGCTGCTCCTGGACTGCTACGCATGTTAATACGTTTATAGGAAAATTCTAGACCTGTCTCCCATTCAACAGTGCAGGGGTCCTCAGATCATGCGTCATCCAGCCACGTCACACCACAGTTTCAACCATGTGCTGCCTCCCTGTGAGACAAAAACCTAAAAAGTACTACCATTTCATTGAAATACAATTGTCCCTTCTTCCATTCACTAATAAATAAATATATATTGGGCTTAAAATTTATACTATTCCATTTGAGGTGTCTCATTAGCTCTGTAGTAGAAATAAGATAAGAAGGAAAATTAATATATGGGCAAATTAAGAGTTACAAATGAGCTGAGATGGCTCCTTCACATTAGCTGTTAACTTGCTCAAGTTTCAAGGCACTAAAGATTAAATAATCCCTCCTTGGACCCCTCTTCCCCATTCAGCCACAAGCCTCTCTTTCTCATTGTCTCAGTCTCTCTATTTCCTTCTCTCTCTCTCTCTCTCATGATGAGATCTCATTTTCTGTAGATAAATATAGAAATATATAAACGTGCTTAATAAATATGTAAACACCTACATAAGCAAACTTACAGGAAGATATGATGAAGGTGAAAACATTCAACGGTTACCTCTGGGAGGTATGTTTTGGGGTAATGATTTTTTCCCCTCCACATGTACTGTGACATATACAGTGGAATGAACCTCATGCACACTCCTGAACACCCAACTGTCTGTTAATACAGAAGCAGCATCCATGAAATTAATAAAAATAATACAAGGCTGCTCAAAATAACTAGGTAGCTTTATATGTACCCCGAATGAAATGTTCAGATTAAAAATGACTGAAATAAACAAGGAAAACAAATTACCTTCAAGTTCCCATTAATCACTCCTCTACTCCTCCCAGCTCACTCCTATCCCCATGCAACCCCAGCACTCATTTCTGAGACCACTAGAGGTTCATCTCAGATGGGGTGGAGGATGCCTGCATGATGTCCTGCTGCTGCTGGGAGAGGGGTGCATGGAGCTGGAGGTGGGTATAGGCAGTGGGATGGAGAACACACTCTGGGTCTCACTGGGGTCGGCATCCCTCACAAACAACTCGTCATTCACGATGCACAGACTGAAGGAAAAATGGGCCCTCAGACAACTGGTGGATGGACACCCACACCCCCAAAACTGACTCTGCTCCCACTGGCACTCAGCAACCAGATTCCTTCCACGTCCCTCCTGTGTCTGTCTCCCAGGTTCCTTGACTGGTACCTCTGCCCCTCCCCACAGAGCCCACCTTTGGAGAGACTGTCTACCACCTTCACTCGATTTATAGGTTTATCCCCAACCCACGGGCAATTTCGCATTTACCCTTTACCACAGCCCAAGGGCTGGACGCTCTGATGCCCATTCTCGGAAGAAGACACTGAGTCACACAGAGGTCATGTGACTTGACCAAGATAACACAGCGAGTGAGTGTTGTTTCAAGGAGAGAACCCATAGGCCGATTCCAGAGCCCACGCTCTTCCTAACCACTAGGCTACACTGCTCCTGGGATCTCCCTGCTGGCTTTCCACAATGCCGAGTAAACCTAAGGTCTTTGCCACCACATTCCCACGCCCCTGAGCCCAGGTGGGGATGGGCATTCACGCCCACCACAGGGCTCTCACCTGGCGTAGCGGGCAGGGGTAGCGATGAAGGTCCAGGTGAAGGCACGCACACAGCCCTGAGAACTTCCTTCCACTTCAACAGCAAACAAACAACAGTACCCCTTAGAGCCACACGTGCTGTACATGCTCACATGGCGGTCCCCAGTCAGGGTGTGACTGGACACTCATGCTGAGAGGGCAATTGTTCACGGGGGCCAGGGTGTCGGGAATGGGGAGGGCAACTATAGGAGCAGTCTGCGCCCAGTGACAGGGCCCCTGACGACCACCACACAAGTTCATGGGATGCATTTTTCACAGCCGCCCAAGAGGTGGATACTACTACCCCATTTTGCAAATGAGGAAACTGAGACCTTAAGTAATGGCCCAAGTTCTCAGAGGAAGTATCTGGGATGAGAGCCACCAAAATCCACAGCCTGTGTCACCAACGCCCAGGGTGTGCAGGGCAGACAGGCATGGACACAGCTCAGACCTGGGTTGTCTGTGGGAAGCCTGAGGGCAGGAGAACACAGTGGGGAAGGGGAGGCGGGGGGAGGGGAGGGGAGGGGAGGGAACAGAAGGGAATACAAGGGGAGGGAAGGGAAGGGAAGGGGAAAGAAAGCGAAGGGAAGGGAAGGGGTCAGGGACGCTGGGTGGTTCTGGGTGTGAGCCTGGCCAGGGGGAGGCAGCAGTGGGGCATCTGCGCTGGGGGTCTACACACACTCACCTGCCTTGAACACCCCACTGACGGAGAAGCAGAGCATCGTTTCCTGAAAGGGAAGAGCCCAGGCGCCCAGTCACCACCTCCACCTCCCACCCACCTGCGGCTTCCTGGGCCCACCCGGGGGAGGAAGCAGGCGCTCACCGTCTGGTACCACGTGTCCACCACGAAGGAGCTGAAGGCATGCTGAGTCTTGGGCAACACACAGAGGGTGTGCACAATGACACGTTTTGTGTGCTTCAGCAGCTGGACCCGCAGGTCTGTGAGGGGAGGGGAAGCGAGCGAAGGTCAGGGGCTGCCACGCCCTGGGCCCTATGATTGACCCCTTCACCGCCCTTTCCCACCCAGTCTTCCCATCGCACACTCACAGGGGTCCTTGAGCTTCTTCATATTCCTGCTGTCCTTGAAATACTTGCACAAGCTGCTTCTAGGAGACAAAGAGCAACAGTGGGTGGTGGGTGTTTGCAGGAGCTGCCTGTGTCTGCTGGGGAGCCACACAGCCCAGGAGCACAGCCTGTGCTGTGATACTCACGGGGCTGGGTCCTCGGGGTGGAAGGGAATCGTCAGGGAGAAGCAGGCCTCCTCGTGATAAGCACCTGCGAGAACCTGTCTGTCTCCATAGTCATGGATCAAGTAGTACCTAAGGAGGAGCAATGAAGACAGTCTATCTCTGTGGTCTGGACCTCAAATGAGACTTGAAAACTCCCCTGAGCAGACCTGTGCTCAGGTGGCCTCACCTGTCCTAGCCCTCCCTCCCTTGCTCAGCTTCCCAGAGATACTTACTGCTTCAGGAATTGCAGGACTAGGCTCTTCAGCTCATCAGATCCAAAGTAGCTTCCCTGGAATCAAATGGCACTTGAGACTATGCAGTAGATAAAGCCTCCCTGCAACACCCCAAATGTTGTTTGATCCTCTTCCTCACCTTGCAGGGCTTTACTATGTAGGGAGTGTCAACGTCAACGGTCACTGGTGACTGTAACTCCTGGCCATCCTGGAGAAGGGAAGAGAAAGTCAGGAGTGGAGACCAGGGGAGTGGCCCTGGATGATCCGGGAAAAGGATGGGCCCAGGAGGGTGAGGGTCAGAGGTCAGGTGTGAAAGGGCCCTGGAAATTCCATGGGAAAGCTTACAGTGGATGTCTTCATCATGAGGTCCTGGAAGTCTCTAGTGTTATATTCAACTTGTGTGTGCGTGTGTGTATTTATGGGTATTTTTCCAGCAAGTATATCCATGTCATTTTCAGGAGTCCATGTCCCCCAAAATGGTTAAGGTTCTGATGCTAATATGTGATCTAGGCAAGACCCAAAGGGCTTGAGGGCAGGTGCAGAGGCCACCGACATTCGTAAGAGACAATGATTTACGTAGGCACTTACCAGGCGTAACAACTTCGGGAAACATTCTCTGATGGCCCTGTCCAAAACCAAAAATAGAGAAGAGGTGGTTGATAGTTCAAGGTTGCAATGCTTCCTTTGAGTTAAAACAGTAATACCATAAACAGAGATCAATGTGTTCTGGCCAATCCAGCAGCACCCTTTGCCCACCTCTGCTCCTGATTTTAGGGGTTTTCGGTCCACTTGCCTGTTGAGCACTGAGCATCTGTCATCTTACTGTCTGAAAGGCACTGTCCCCTCATCTCTCTCAGTACCTTCACTTTAATATTCCTTCCCTGCCTCCCTTCCTCTCCTTCGTCTGGGTAGCTCCCACCCACTCTACTCGGACTCCCTTCTCCAGTGCCACAGGGACCAGCATTTCAAACCCCTGCTGCAGGGCTTCCTTCTCCTCCCTCCCTTCCTCCAGGGCCCCACTGAAGGCTGTGGGGAGAAGAGGGGATGGAGTGGGAGCCCGGGGCTCTGCTACCTCACTGGGGGTCCAGCACTCTGGCAAGACCCCGACACCCCCCAGGGATGGCCCAGGATGCTGGGCCAGCGAGGTGAGTGAGGTGGGGCTCAGGGAGGGAGATGGAGGGGATGAAGACAGAAAGGGAGTGAAGGTAGGAAGGGAGAGATGAGAGAGACATAGAGGCACAGAGACAGGGGAGAGAGAGACAACAAAGGGAAGGGAAAGAAGCTCTCCCGTGGTCGGGGTCAGGGTAGAAGAGAGAAGAAAGGGGAAACGGCACACTTGTTGCGGCTCTTCACCTGCCCCAGAATCGCCCAGACACACCAGGTAGGAATGGATAATATGCACGTGTTGGGCTGGGGGCCCACTGGATGCTGGCTGAAACTTTGTCACCTGTGTGAGCTCAGCCAGACTTGGGCATGGGAAACTGAGCAGCCATGGGGGCAGATCTTCCTCAGAAGGAGGAAAGGGTCAGGACCCAGCTCAGTATGGGGTTGAGGATCCGTGGCCCCCTCTGATGATCACTGTCTTCTCTCCCGATGACCCCTGCACCTCTCTGAGTTGGTTCTTTATCTGAGGAATCATACCTGTCTCAGGCTGCCCAGGGCTCCTGTGAAGGACCAGGCGGGATGATGTGACGTGTGCAGGGAGGGATGGGAAGTGCCCCTCAGAGGCCTGTCCTTCTGTCTCCTCTACCACCTCTGCCCTCTGCCTTCCACTCCTGCCTCAGGAAGCCCTCTGATCACTGGCGGGGGCCCACGTCTGGCCCCTTGACTCAGGGAGCCCTGCTTTTTCCCAAGGAGGGTCCAGCTCCTGGCACTGGGCCAGCAGAATGGATGTCATGACAGCAGCCACCCATGGCCTCAGCCCTCAGCATGATGCAGGAAAGCCCCCATGTCAACCTGCAGGGGGAGGGGGTATCCCTTTGGAGGAAGGGGAAGAGGGCCCCTCTCAGAACGGGGGAGGCAAACCCCATCTCAGCACGAAGAAGGAAGGCTTCTCTCAGCAAGAGGCCCTGGACTGGAGGACCCTTCTCAGTCCAGGGCGCCAGCATCTGGATCAAGGATGGTCGCTCCTGGTCCTGGTGAGGAGGAGAAGCCCTGCTTCCTGGGGCACACTCTTGGGAGGTCTTGCTGGAATATATCTGGGCGCAGAGAGCTGGAAACAGACCCCAGAGCGCCTGCAGAGGTGAGCAGGTCAGGGGAAGGAAACTCCTCACCGGTGATAGGCACAGAGAGAGCAGAAGGTGGGGCCTGTGATCCTCCCAGAAGACCAGGGCTGCCACCTTTGGCAAAGGGGCACTGTCACAGATAGTCTAGGCTCCCATGGGTGAAGGTCACCAAGAAGGGTGACAGGGTGTTCACACTGACCTTACATAGGTGGACTGGTCTGGGAAGGTGTCACACAATGGGTTCCCTTGCAGCCACACCTCGTCAAGCTTCAGCGCTTGCATGTTGTTCAACTCCCACACAGACGTCAGCTGAGAAATATGGGGCAGAAGTGGGAAAAGGAATCCCAGGGAAAGAGGGACATCCGGATCCCGGCACCCCCAGGCCCCTCCCTCCCACACAGGTACCTTCACCTGCCTCCTGTCATCACTCTGATGGACACTAACATGCCCCACCCCCCACTCTCAACCCAACTTTGACCTGGCTCCCTCTTCTCACCTCATTTTTGGAGAGGTTCAGGATCTTGACCGTGGGGGCCATCTGTATAATGTCAGACAGGCCATCCAGCTGGTACAGTTTGTTGCTGCTCAAGTTCAAGGACAACAGCTTTGGGGCAAGAAGAGGTAGAGTGAAGGTTACTATCTAGGACCTTGGAGACAAATCTGCCCTCCACCCCATCTCTTCCACCCCCTACCCTAATACCAGCACTGGGCCTACAGCCTCACCTCAGGGAAATACTTTTCGATGACCTGCAGGGTGGCAGCCATGCAGCTTCTTCGATTCAGAAATATATCAATATCATAGCCCACCAAGTCTTCAGGAAGGAGAGGGGAGGGAATAGGATGGCTGAGTGGGGTGTGGGGCCAGCACCAGCCCCTCCCCACGTTACCATCCCTAAGTTCTCCCTCCAGGAAGACCCCTCTGCCCTCACCCGCCCTAGAATTACTGCTGTCAGCCGTACCTGGGTCAAGGCGGAGCCTCTGGAGGTCAAGAGCTTGCTGGGAGACATCAAATCGTTTGCTCAAGGTCAGCTGCGGAGAGAGAGATGGAGAGAGCCGCTCTGAGGCTGTGGTGGTGGCAGGGAAATCGGGGGCGAGCGGGACGGGGGACTGGAAGAAGGAGAGGTGGGTCTGAGCGCTGGCACACTACTCGCCGTGAGTCTCCATTACCTTTAGCTGCTCCATTTCTTCTGGCTTCAACTTATCCCGCACAGAGTAGGGAACAGCGGAGGGGCTGACAAAGACAGGTATCTGCAGGAAGAAGAGGTGGGGTAAGCACCAGGAACTCTAGTTCCAAAGAAGACAACCAGCCCCTGGCCTGTACTCCTTCCTCAGGATGAGGTACACGTAACGCCCTCGACACACACCTTTCGGCTCTCCTCGTCACGAATCTTGTAGCTGACATCCATCAATGCAGAGGCAGTGCTAGCTTCCTGGACAAAGAACCGAGCCCCATTTTGCATAAAGTGCAACTACAGGGATTGAATGCAACAGCAATAGTATCAGAAGCCAACAGACCCTGCTGAACCAGGTCTCTCTCTCCCCCTTCCCTGTGCCCACGCGTCTGGCTTCGGCATCCTCTCTTACGTCCACTGGAGTGAAAGGGACACTGCAATGGCTCTGGATTGACTTCATTAGCCATGTCTTGTCATACTTTATCCCATAAGGAATCTAAGGATGAAAAGAAGGCATGGGAGAGAGGACAGACAACAGGGAATTTAGGCTGCAGGAGGAACCTTTTCCTGTTCTTTTCCGGCCTTCTACTGAGCTTGCAAGGGCTTGTAAAGAAGGGACCACTGGCATGATTTCTTATGGGTGTGCGTAATATAGATTTCCTAAGTACTCTTTCTCTCCAGTCAAACTCTCTTCCACATAATCAAGGTGTCAGAGATGATCTTCCTTTTATAAATTTCCAGGAGATCCTACCCAGCGCACACACTGCTTGCCCCTCAGACAAGGTCTCCAGAGGCTCGACCCTCTGTCTCCCACACTCAGCTTGCCAAGCTGAGACCTCCAATGTGGAGTCGCTCCATATCCTTGGCAGTAGTTTCCATCTTTGCTTTGAGACAGGCTCCTCCGTTCTCCTCACGGTCAGCCTGCTCCCTGTACATTGCTTCTCTGAACCTGCCCTTAGATGAACAAGACTGTTAACTCCTGGTAATAAAAAGGACAGATTACAAACTGTCCCCAGTGAAAGAAACCAGCATCTCTACATGAGACCAACACAGCTCCCCCTGCCTTTTCTCTCCTGCACATTCCGTACATTTTACAGGATACTCACTGTGACCCTGAACCAGCTCCCTGGGGTTCCATCTTGTGTGTTCTCCCCCATTTCTCTCTCCAGAGGTTTTCTGTTTCTCCACACAGTAGTATGCATGTGGCCTTCACTGTGCCATCTCACTCCTCTCTTGTTGCCACGGATGATACAGGGAGAGCTGCAGGGGGGACGTGGAGAGAAGGACGGTGAGTGGCCATAAGTGCTAAGAAAGTCTTCTGTACACCCTCGTCTCTTTGACACCAGCACTACAATTAGGATTGCTCAACCATTATTTCACTTCTAGCATGCTTCAGTTTTGCAGTGAGAGAAGAAAAACAAGTCCACGGAGAGTGAGAGAGGTGCATAGTCCCAGGGGCTGCTGTGTACAAACCCTGCTGCCTGGCCACTTACTGGCTTACTTCGGGGTCCTCCTGGACATCCCTCTTCACCACGTTTCCATCATCCTCCTGGAGGTGTGAAGGCTGAGGCTCACACCCATCGTGTTCATAATGAGGGCTCCTCTCGCCAGAATTACCTGGGAAAGAACTCCAACCTTTCTTTCTTCCTTGAGGTGATCTACCACCATCACTGTATTCTGAAAAGAGGAACAAAAATACAAGTTTGCAGACACATCTGTGATCCGCTTACCACGTACCATGTCTTAGGCTAACAGCATGGTAGGGCAGGCCAAGTGCCAACCTGGCCTAAGGGACCAGTCCCACAAGCCTCAGAAAGGACACTCTTCTGCCTGTGCAGAGAGGACAGCCTTATCCGACAGATGGCACTATCAGGGGAAGAATCGAGGAGGAGCAGGATGAGGAAGAGGACGACAAGGAGGACAAAGAGGGAGGAGGGAGGAGAGGACAACTGCGCTGAAACTTTTAAAACAGTGGAGCAGGACTGATAAAGAACCGAGGTGTATGCGTCCATGGGTTAGACTGGACACCAGTCATATATACCAGGAAGGCCCCCGAATCTTGCCTTCTCTCAGGACTTTCCAGCAACCACACCAATACCTCTCTCGTGCTTCCCAAATCCAAGGAGCCGCCATACCGATTCCACTAACAACCAGCAAGCTAGCTGGACTTCCTTTGCCAGTGCACTTGGAGCTTTAATGTCAGGTGGCACTGATGTAACGGCCTCCTGAACTGTCTCCCTCCCTCCAGCCTTGCCCTGAACAATACTCTGTTGGAAAGAGCCAGAGTGACCTCTCTATTGGGCCAGCCTGAAATGCCTTTCAGCTCAGCAGGCAACTCTTCCTAACTTCAGCCCTTTTATAACAAGGGTGTGAATGATAACCTGGAATGATGTGTCAACCACCATTTCCCAGTGTTTAGGGATTCTTCTTTTGGCTTTCTATTACTGGTGGCTAATTTGATTCCATCATGGCCAGGGAACACACTCTGGGAGATTTCAAGTGTTGTTTTTTTTTTAAATAATTTTATTTCTTTATTTATGGCTTCGTTGGGTCTTCGTTGCTGCACACGGGTTTTCTCTACTTGTGGCGAGTGGTGTTACTCTTCGTTGTGGCGCACGGGCTTCCCGTTGTGGCGGCTTCTCTTGTTGCAGAGCTTGGGCTCTAGGTGCGCGGGCTTCAGTAGTTGTGGCACGTGGGCTCAGTAGTTGTGGCACACGGGCTCTAGAGCGCAGGATCAATAGTTGAGGCGCACAAGCTTAGCTGCTCCGCGGCATGTGGGATCTTCCTGACCAGGGCTCGAACCTGTGTTCCCTTCCCTGGCAGGCGGATTCCTAACCACTGCGCCACCAGGGAAGTCCCTCAATTCTTTTTGGATTTATTGAGGTTTGTCTGATGGTCGAGGAGATGGTCTAACTTGGTAAATGTTACAGAGACCCTCGGGGAAAAAAACTGTACTCTGCTGTTGTTGCGCAGCCTGTTCTATTTATGTCATGCAGATCTCATTAGTTTACTGTGTTATTCAGGTCTCCTATATCCTTGCTGATTTTCTCTCTAGCAATTCTGTCACTTGCTAAGGGGGAGGTGGGTGTGGAAAGCCCCCACTATAATTATAGATCTGGCACTTTCTCCTTTCATCTCCATCAGCTTTTGCTTCATGTACTTTGAGGCTCCATTGTTTGGTGCGTACACATTTAGGATCTTTATGTCTCCCTGGTGTGCTGATCCTTTCACCATTCTGTAAGGCCTCTCTTTGGCTCTTGTTCATTTTCTTTACTCTGACATCTACTGTACTGGATACTGAAGCTACAGCCACGCTTAGAAAGTGTCCTGGTTATATCGCACCTTGTCTTCACTCCTAGGAGTTGTGTTGCTGTTCACCCCTCCACCCACAAGTTCTCCCCTCTAACATATCTAATTCACCATGGGAAAAGATTTGGAAGTTTTTCGGCACCTGCAGAAATAAGATCGTGTCAATTCTCTTCCCCATGGGTGGATTCACTAAGGGTATTTTATTTTTAACACATTCCACTGAAACAGTGAACCAGCAGATAATCATACTAGTGGCTTGTGGGGAGGGAGGATTATGGTAATTACACTGTTACAAACCAGCTTCCGTTGGGTTGTAATACTTAAGGTTCTCTAGGTTTGTGTGCTGTGCCTTTTGTACATTAACTATTCCATGTTGTCTCAGGGCACGCTTATGAGTAAAGATCTGCCCACTGCTGATCACTCCACGATGGAGTGATTACGACCAGGCCTCAGATGAACTCCTCTGGGGAGCCCTTGCTTTCCCTGTGTGGCCCGCTGTCAGGGCAATCCTGCTACTCACAACCTTGGGACTTTCCCTGTGTGGCACTGGAAGTGAAAGGAAACACAGATAGGGCATTTGACCCACAAATGCCACTTGCTCAGTCCCCAAACCTCGGAGGGGGCCTGGCGTGCTCTCTTTCTCCCACACTCCACATCCAACTGGTCAGGAGATTCTCTCGGCCCCTCTCTCAAAGTATGTCCAGAAGCCGGCCACTTCTCACCACCTTCATTACCACCACCCTGGCCAAGATACCAACAGCTACCTCCTGGACTGTACTGCTGTCCAGCTGGCCCCTCTGCTTTCATCCTGGCTCCCTTACCTGTCTCTTTTCAACCCAGCAGCAGAGAGCAAGTCAAATCATTTCACTCCTCTGCTCAACACCACATAACGATGGTTTGAAGCCCACCAACATGTTCAAAAGCCAGGAGTTCATAATGACACTCATCAACAATAACAACAACAAAGAGGACCCTTACTGGTGACCTTTGGAGAATGCCGGGCAACCAACTCGTTTTCAGGAAAATCCAGCAATGAAAGGGAAAAATTCACATTTTAAAGGGAGCAGTAAGGGCATGTGGTCTACGTACGGTGTATAGGAAGAGTCAGAGTCATTTGTAAGAACCCACTTTCCTTCCGAAGTAACGTTGCCGAGGGGAAAGCGTAAAAGGGAGCTATATAACAGCTACCGCAGTCCCCCGGCTGACCAACTACGTCGGGTGCCTGAACAGGGCTAGAGACCTCCCTCATCAAGGTGATTCAGACACAAGCAATCTCAGACATCGACTTGTCAAGTATTTGATAGAATAATCCAGTGAAGCTCTGTCACTTACTGCGTATGTGATTTTAGGCGAGTATTTTACCTCTCTGAGCCTCAGTTCCATCGTGCGGTAGTGCTGTTTGCCATGTGTTTCCATTTGTCCCTGTTCCGGCGACCTGGAAGAGCTGTACTTCTTGACCTCCTTTGTTTGGACAGGGCTGTGTATGTGACTGGTTCTGGCTAATGGGTTGTGAGTGACATGTGCTATTTCTGGGCCAGAACATATGGTTGTTGGATTGAGACCTTGCAGGGTCCTCTTCCCCTCAGGCACAGAGACTGACAACTTTCTAGATGATGGCTGCTCTGTCAGTTTGGGTCTCCAAGTCATTCCAGTAAGAATGGCTCAGACCCCCAAAGTCCACCATCCTGTGAGGGGCATGCACCTGCCATGGACATGTAGTCGAAGTGAGGAATAAGCCCCTGAAATACGGGGACTGTCTATTACCACAGCATAATCTAGCCTATCTTGACTCTTGTATCTTATCTGTGAATTAAAATAACATCCTCTCAGGATTTTTCTGAGGATTAAATGAGAAAACTGGTATGACAAGGTTGCCACAGTGCTTGACATAAAACAGGAACTCAAAAAATGGCAGCTATAATGATTAAATAATAATAACAAACTAGTTTTGAAAAAGTGTGGAAAATTGGTATAAAATGAGAGCTATTTCATCCACTCATCCTTACGGGTAAGTTGTATCATCTTTTCAAGAGTGGGGCATTTTATTTTATTTTTAAGACTTCCTAATGACTAGCACTCATGCACTTATTTCTTGCCGTATTGATATCAGAAACATAAATTGAGGTTATATGTAAAGAATGAAAAAGTGGAAAGATTAAGCAAAAGAGAGAATGACTAATGACATAAGATAAAATGAGTTAGCAATAAGTAGTTTCTTAATGAGAAGAACAGATTTTAATTATTAGTAAGCATACATTCTTCTTAGTAAACAAAGGTACAAGGTATTAATGCGGCAGAATAGATTTACTTTGAACAGGCTTTCCCAAAATGTTTTCTGAGGAACACTAGTACTTCCAGTGGTCTGTGGAAAAATGTTCCTTTCCCATATAGCTTGAGGAAACTACCTGCTACAGACTGAATGTTTATGTTCCAACCTAGTCTCCAAGGTGACAGTATTTGCAGGTAAAGTCTTTGGTAGGTGATTAGGTCATGAGGGAGGTGCCGTCATGAATGGGATTAGTGCCTTTACAAAAGAGGACCCAGAGAGCTCCCTTGCCCTTTCTGCCATGTGAGGATACAGCGTGAAGACAGCCCTTTATGAACCAGGAAGCAGGCTCTCACCAGACACTGAACCTACTGGTGCCTTGATTTTGGACTTCACAGACTCCAGAACCGTGAAAAATAAATTCTTGTAATTTGTAAGCCACCTGGTCCACGGTGTTCTACTACAGCAGCCTGAACAAGCTAAGACACTATCCTATTCTTTGAGATTCAAGTGGCATATTATCTTAAAAATATGACAATACAGAAATCCTTTGTACCTTCATTATTGTATGTCCCATATTTCTTCAATGGATAAAAACATTTTTGTTGCTGCTGTCTCTCAGACATAGTGTCTTGTAGAGCAAACCTGAAAGTGCTGAAATGAGAGGAAAGAAATGGATATTATATAAGAAAAAAAATATATATCACCCCTTTAAACACCTCTCAAACCATATTTAAATCCCTCACAAATGTAAACACCATCTTTTACTTGCTGCATTTTACTCATTAAGTACCATCTACATGATTTTTATGAAATGTATCATCTATAATTTTACTTAATATGGTTTTCTTAAATAAATTCACTGTTTTTTCCCACATGAAGGAAAGGGGAGAGCTTTCAAGGAATGTAACAAGGAAGGGTTAGAAAATCAGGAGGAATATCAGAAGCCAATAGTGTCTGGCTGGACTAATTTAAGCCATTTAGAGAGTCCAAGCAGAAAAAGATTATGGCATCCCACCCCCCACACACTTTGCAAAGCTACTGATCGGCAAAGCAAAGACAGAAAACAAATTCTGAACCTTAACGTGCTGGCTACTTTCACACTTTTACTGAAAAAATATCAAATTAAACAAAGTCTCTCTCCTTGCCTCTCTCTACAGAACAAATTAAGAGACAGAAATTCAGATCAGATTTGAAATCATCGATACGAACTGGCATCTAGGAGTTCTCTGGTGTCCCTAATAACAAACGTGGACTGAGGAGCGCAGAGGACGCCATCACATGGCAGGCAGTGAATATGAATATGGAAGAGAGATAAGAGTAGGGCTTTAATGTGGGGGTTGGGAAGGAAGGGGGATGGGAGGGGTCCACCCAGTTTCCCGAGCCTAGCTGCCGAGAGCAGCCCATGAACGCCTGCCGCCCGCTGTCCCGCCAATTCTGAGTAAACCTCTAGTACCGGCGGGTGCCCCTCCTACCCGACTACCGCCTACCGTCTACCGCCTACCGTGGCAGAATATGAAAGTCGGTTGAAAGGTTGGCATCGGAGCCAGAGCCTCATCAAAGTTCCCCCTCAGCCAGGACAAGTACCTTAATTCTAAAGGTCTTCTTCACCTCTCGGTCTGACTCCTCAGAAGGCTAAGCCGAGCTACCGACCATTCGGCAGGCTCTCCACACGCTGAAAAGGCGCCCTCCTCGGTCGCGACCTTACGGCGTCACGTGACTGCGCAACCTACGTAACGTAACGCAACGCACCTCTGTGGAGCCCTACCTGACTTCCAGGGGCTTGGCTGGCGGAGGCCACAGAGTAGAAGGACACAGGTGACCTCAGGGTTCAGGAGCCCTCTATCGTGAACTATGACCGAGAGAAGTGAGCCTCAGGAGACCACAGCATGTCCCATGACCGTAGAATATACACAACCAACAGCCGAAGGGTAGGTGCGGTGTTCACATGACGGCAGGCGCTTTGCCTGCCATGTGATGGTAGCGGCCACATCCGTGTTGACTCAGGGATCTGAAGATTCTGGTAGCCAGCAATCTTCACGAGACAGAGATGGCTGAGCCTGATGTGTGACCAAGGGGGATGTGTGACCGACCATAGCATCCATACGACTCTCAGAAGCAGGTCACCTGTGTGACTTGGAGGGCTGAGGCTTCCACATGCCACTAGCTAGTGAGGGCCACATGACAGGATGAATCCACATGATGGGCAGGGTTTAGGAGTCTGCCATGCTCTAGCGACTTGAAAAGCTGGATCTACCACATGATCATAGTGGCAATAGGTCCAGAGAGACTACACGAGCTCAGGGTTTAAGGGCTCATGGTGCTGACATGGCCAGTAGGTCTGGGCCTGCCACATATCTGTCAGGGCCTGCCACTTGATGGCCGCATCCGCGTGACCATAGCCTTAGGAGCCCACGGTGCTCAAAAGCTGGGTCAGCCTCCTGAGTGTAGGATAGTGACAGCAGGGTTCTCCCGGCTGCATGTTTCAGGAGGCCGTTCTCTTCATGAGACCTGGAGACCTGAGATTGCCCACATTCCTGGGCTTCCCGTTGATGGTGGTGCCTCCCGATGATCTTCCTCAGAACACAGGCTGGCTTCACCTGCCCCAGCCCCCTTTTAATGTGCTAATGTGCTTCTTTCGTGTGCTAATTCTGTTTCCCTATAACACGTGAAATTTAACACATAAATTAACACATAGCAATGGACTAGGTCCTCCCTAAATCCATAACCATTGCCATATTTTAGGGACCGCTTCAAAAACCTAAGCGGTGGGTACAGGTAAGCTTTGTTGCCGTAATTTCATGCAAGTCTAAGAGAAATTAAAGCAAACTCAATAAGTGAATTTTAGCTGTTAATTTGAAAAACAAATGTATATAATGATTACTATGTGTCAGGCACTTTAAAACGTCAACTCCTTTAATACTGGCAATTCTATAAACGAGGTACTATGATGATTATTCCAGTTTTCAAAGATGAGAAAGTGGAAGCACAGATGTGTTAAGTCACTTGCCTAAGAGGTAACTGAACCTATAGGTGCCAAACCAGGGTTTACTCCCAGGCACCCTGGCTCCAGACTTTGTGTTTTGATCACCCACAAGAGTCTCCAAAGAAAATTAAGAATAATTCAGCCTTCCTTATTCAGACTAACTGGAAAGCCATCCGCAGTTACTGAAAAGTTGAGATCATAGAGGACCTCTTTAAAGTGCCATTTAAATAATTTCCAGTACTACCAGTAATTAGAACGAATCCAAGCTGAAGCCAGGTAAGGCCCTCGGATTCATTTTAAGGTATAAATATAAACTTATCCTTAATAAGTGAAGTATTTCTGTATATAAAAGTCGGTATAAAATGCTAGACGTTAGTTGAAAACGTTTCCTTCTTTTATTTTTAAACACTCTAAAGAGAAATATTGCAGACTTTATGGCTCTTTTTCTCTAAAGAGAAAAAGTGCAGACTTTATGGCTCTTTACGGAATTCCAAAAGTTAAAAGTGAGCAGAATCTGAATTAGATATTACTGCATTTATATTTTGTTTGCATCTTCCTAGAAAGGACAGAGAAAGGGAAAGGAGAATATACAATATAGTTTTGGTGTTTTTTTTCTTATTGCAGCTTTACAAACACCTCTTTTGCTGATTTGTACGGAAAACTGAAGATCTGTCTGTATATCCAAAAGAGATTTGATGTGATCTTGCCTGTTTGCTGGCTTAGGCAAACTTAATGCTATACAAGCAGTGGGATTATTTTGCCGGCACCCTGCAACGTGGCATGGCTACATAAATAACCTGAAGAAAATACAACAGACCAAATTTTGTACCATGGTTAAATTTGAACATACTAGTAAGGATAACAGACTGTGTTTGTAGTTCTAAGCCTGTTGAAGGAAGCAGTGATTTTTTGGAGTGACTCTGTTTGGGCACATTGCTGTTGCTTAGATAATTTTGGAAAATTATTTATGGGACACATGTAAATGCAGGGTATGAAAACGGAGCCACGTGTTTACAATAGAGCCTATTATGAAACCTCAAGATGCATTTAGGAAGCATCTGTATACAATCACTGGATGGAATCTGACATCAAGACCTGATGTCTGTCCCAACTGTAGCTTCTGTAATGGGCAAATCCACTAATGGTGATTGAGGTCAACTTCTTTCACCAAAAGGCAAACCCTGGAGTTCTAATTATAACTTTACTTGGGAAGGGTCAGATATTCTCCTGTCAGAACTAAAGGTCGTATCATTTATTCTTGCCCTGTGATGATTACCAGGCGTTATTTTAGGATTAAAAAATATATTTAGTTACACCAGTGGGTGCCCGTCAGCTCTTTGTAACATACATTGGGGAAGGGACGCTAAGGCTATGGGTAAACACCTGTATGAACACAGCCTATATGAGCTAGGCAGTTTAGGCACTGCATGTATCAGGTGCTCCGTCTGTTTAGGTGAGGCAGGCTGATAAGCTATTCTTCTTGAATGTTGTTTGGCAAGGTTTACTGGGAACAACTTTTACTTCTTTTATATTTCTGTTTTGGGGTGGATGTTTAGGAGTGGCTTTGTTTAACACAGAGAAATGGGAAAGGAGAATAACAGACATTTGTGATGCTGCTAAATTAAACTCAAATGCTTTTGGTTCAAACACAAATATGTACTCAAGTAGAGATCCTATGTGAATTTACTTTCAGAAAGTAAAATTGACTTAATCTGGTAACATTATCCAAGAGAACTTATGAGATATTGCTGTGCCTTTATAGAAATGGTAATCGAAACATGTTTTTCTTTGTTCCTTTAAGAAGCTCATTAATTAACTAGAAGTGACTTTACTGTCAGTGTCAAGCAATGGGAAAGAAGAGAAACAATTGTAGGTAGTGCTCCCTGTCAGAGTACTCAGTGTGCTCCCTTCCCCCAGCACAGTGTAAATTTTAACAGCTCTAGGTGATGAGCTCATTCATGGGGACTACCACAGCCTGGAAACAGAAAATTACATCCACCGTGAAAACTTCTTTTGAGGACAAAGAATGGAAAGGGGCGAGAAGGCAGGGATTCCTTACAGGGTTTTTGCTCATAAACTATGTCATTTGTGATGGTATGATTCTCTGATACACTTTGAAAATCCCATCCACGTGAAGACCACTTACACGTGAAGAGCTGGTGCCAGCCTGTTGGTGTTATGGGCTGGGTCCTGGTATGCCAGGCGGCAGGGCTGCGGTGGTTCTTGGGCTAGTGTTCCCAGAGGAATATTCCTTTTTGCATATTTACAAATATGTACATTAACAGAAGATGTTCTTTAATTTTATTACATTTTCATGAGACTGAATTTCTTCTAAAAGCTTGAAGCTTTTAAAGATATTCCATATTGAAATTTAATGGTGCTCTTTAAAGAAAATTGTTGCTGATCATAAATGTTGACAATTTTCTTGCTTCTCACCTTTCATACCTTTATGAACTCTGTGTTGTATGTGTACAGAATGGTAATACTTGATGAAATTGTAACTATAAAGAATCCATTCCCTTCTAGTCAAACTATCCTGACACAATAATATCAAAGTACGATAGTAAAGAGAAAGCTTTGCCAAAAATTTGAGAAAGAAAAAGAGATTTCAGTACGCTACCATGGATGCCTTTGTGGTCCTTCCTAAACTTACTGCAGGGGTGAGAGCTCTAGTGCTTTGTAGCTACCCATTCGCTAATTCAATGTAGGTATTTCCTGAATAGAAGTATTTGTTACCTGGAAAGACATAGTAGTTGAAAACCATTTGAGCTTGAGTACTGTGGGTATTATGCTCATACTGATAATTGTGCTTTCAAATGGTGCCTGAAGGTGAATGTTTTTCTTTACCTATGCAATATACATTCCTCATCTTCCTAAGTGGTCTCAAACTTTCATTAGTGCATTTCCTCCCTCATACAGTCACATGTTTGGGGGGAATTTGCCTGCTAGTTCCAAGGGTGAGACCAGAGTTACTCTAGATCTCACGCAATAATCCTGTGTCCCTAGCCACAGTCATTGGTTCAAGATTGGGCCTGAGTCTTTATATCTTTGAGCCACTGGATCAACTAACCTAAAGTCTCCTCTACCTCTGGGCTCTCAGTTATATAAGCAAGTATATTTCCTTATCGTATACACAAAAGTGGATTTTACTTTCTATTACTTGTAACTTTGTTACTTACTGCTATATATGTTTTTGAAGATATGTTATCAGGTGAATGTAAGTTCAGAATTTGTTATCTTCTTAATACATTTTCTTTTATGATTTGATAGTAGCCTTCTTGGTTGCAATCGCTTGATGTCTATTTTGCCTGATAGTGATACAAATTAACCACGTTTCATTCAGTTTTACTGATCATTGGTATTTTTTACCATCACTTTATTTTCATCCTTTCTGACAGTCTACTCTACCTGCTTCATGAACTACTGTAACACGTTCATAATGCCTGTATTAGACTGTTCAGACTGCCACAACAAAAATACCACAGACTAAGTGGCTTAACAACAGAAATTTGTTGTCCCTCTTTGTATACACACTTCTGCTGTCTCTCTGTGTGTCCTAAACTCCTCTTCTTATAAGCACACCAGTCAGATGGGATTAATGTATCCCCTAACAGCCTTAAATTCACTTAATCACCGTTTAAAGGCCCTATCTCCAAATCCAGTCACATTCTGAGGCACTGGTAATTAGGGCTTCAGGATATGAATTTTGGGAGAACACAGTTCAGTCAATAACAAAACCTAATGTTAAGATGACGTTATCATAGAAAACAAGAGAGCAGAGGCAGGAACAATGATGTGGAGCAGGCAGGAGGATGGTATGTTAGGCTTTCATTTTCCTATAGCTTCTCCAGTTCCTAAAATTCTCGAATGGCCAATGAATCCCAGGCATTTGACTGAGAAATTTGCATTGCTACTACCTCAGCCTGGACCTAAAGGATGGGAACTAGTATTCCACACTTGTTAATAGCTCACAGCATAAAATCTAACACTTTCCTATTATCAATAGATCTGCTATTTTCTTTCAAGATAGTTCACCCTTCTTATCCTCAGCTTCTTAATTAGATACAGAGACAAAATAATTAGTCATACAACTCCAACTGTGAGAATTAAATGAAATTGAGATCTACTTCTGCACATAATCAGGGCTGATTGCTGGGTGGAAGGTTTGGAAAGCTGTTTCCTCAGCCATTTATGCACAGAATGTTCAGGCTCATTCTATTCTAACAGCTCTATGTTCTAGGTCATGCCACAGCATTGTCAATGAGACATGCAGAAGGGGAAGAGTTGCATCTGTGCACTGGGGTTAGACCTTTTGGGGCCCCAATTATCTCACCAAATACCTCCCTTACTATTTAGCAACCAGAGCCACGTGCAGTTCCCTATTTTGACTCCTAATCTTCCAGAAGACAGAGACACTGTCTGAATTTTTTCCTGGTCCTATCTTCCCTTCTTAGCACTTCGCTTGACATGCACTAGGTGCATGAATGAATGAATAAGTGGATGAATGATATTTATATTCCACACATATATCTTTCTTGTCTGACAGTTCGTAGCCCCTGGCAGGTCAGAGCCTTAGGCTTACAACTAAGTCCAGTGGTTAGGACTCGGTGCTCTCACTGCAAGGGGCCCAGGTTCGATCCCCAGATGGGGAACTGAGATCCTGCAAGCCACGCAGCACAGCCAAAAAATAAAATAATAAAAAAAGATGGATGCATTATGTTGAACACAAATTATAGCTCAGTGAAGTTGGATTTAATATGTCTTTGTATCCCTTCCAGAATCTAGAGCTGTGTCATGCTCATATGTGGAATCAACCTGTATTTTCAGATTGAACTGTACAGTTGGGTTTTTCGTTTGCTTGCTTGCATGCTTGTTTTTTTTGTTTCTTTTGGGGTTTTTTTGCCACAGCCAAGAATATTCTCAGGATCTCCTGACTTATACATCCAACCACATGCTCCCCACCCACATTTTTCATAGGCTCCACAAACGACGTGGTCAAAACTGAACGGTTAGTTTCCTGGCATTGCACCAAAGCTGGTCCTCCATTCATTTCCCCATCGAAGAAAACCACCCTAACCCAGCTGCAAAAATCCACATTCCAAGAGACACACTTAATTCCTCTATATCCTTACCACAAACGTGGACTTCATCAACAAGTTCAGTACTTCCAAGATACATCTCATTTCAAACCCCATCTCACCCCTTCCATTGCTACGACTGTGGTCTACGAGACTGTAATGTGTAGTAGCCTCCTAATCTTGTCTCTTGATCTTACAGTTGCTCTATTTCCGTCTGTCCTCCAAGGAACATTTAGAATGAGCTTTAATGAGGTAGATTATAATAATAATTCCCTTCCTTTCAGAAAGCACCCAATGGCTCCATCATAATAAGAACAAAACCCAGAGTCCTTCCCATGGCCCACAGGACCTTCTGTTATTGGGCCCCTCCTACCATTCTCACCTCATTTTCTAACACTGTCCTCCCAATACACACTGCATACAAACTGTTCCTTAAAACTGCCAAGGTTGCCCATATCTTAGGGCCTTTCATCTTGCTCTTCCCTCTGCCTCAAGGGCTCAGCTCCTATATCTTCCCACTGCTGACTGTGTACTTGTTGTTATTTCAATATTAAATCTAAGTTACGTCTTCAGAAAATCCTTCCTTGCCTTCCCCACCCTAGTCATTCTCTGTCACATTTTCCCATATTATTTTCTTAATGGCTCTCAAATCTTGAGTGTATCAACCCCTGTAGAATGTGAGCTCCATGAGAACCATGACCCTGTCTGTCAGGTTCTCTGATTTATCTCCAGTGCCTATCACAGTGCCTCACATATCACTGGTAACCAATAAATATTTGTTGAATGAATGACTGAGTGAGTGAATGACGTAGATTAAGCATGCTAAGTTGTGAGGACTCAGGCATAGTCTGGGACATGGGATTTGGGAGGATGGGAGAGTGAGCTCAGGTGTCTCTGAAGCAGCAGTTTTGTTTGAACCCATGAAAACTGTGGTTGGAAAACTGGGTAGAAAGGACATGATAATTGAGGTAGTGCTTCTAGCTGCCTTGGGTATGAAAGTGTAGCATATGTTCTATACTTATTCTCCTTCTTTCCTAATAAAAGAATCCCAAATTTGTTTGGGACAGTAATGTTTCCAGTAAAAGACCACATTTATAGCCTCCTTTGCAACCAAGAATGGTCACATGACCGACTTCTACCTAATGAGGTGATGGCAGAAGTGTTGTATAGTAGTTCCAGGAAGGTGGCTAAAAGGGAGATGAATTTCTCAGACCAAGGTATTTCTCATACCATCTGTTGTGGACTGAACTGTGTCCTACCCAAATTCATATGCTGAAGCTTTACCCCCAGTACCTCAGAATGTGACTGTGTTTGAAGATAGGGCCTTTAAAGAGGTGATTAAATTAAAATGAGGCTGTTAGGGTAGACACCAATCCAATATGATTGGTTTCCTTATAAGAGGAGTTTAGGACACATAAAGAGATAACCAGGGTGTGTGCACAGAGGGACAGCCATGTGAAGAAGGAGTAAGAAGGAGGCCATTTGCAAGCCAAGGAGAGAGGCCTCAGAAGAAACCAAACCTGTGGACACCTGGATCTTGGACTTCCAACCTTTAAAACTGTGAGAAATAAATTTCTGTTGTTTAAGCTACTCAGCCTGTGGTGTCTTGTTATGGCAGCCATAGCAAACTAATACACCATCAGATAAGGTTTTCAAGTTTGACAGCTCATTAGAAACAACTGAGGTGAACCTTAAAGATACTGATGACTGGGCTTATCCCTAGAGGCTCTGATTCAGTTGGTTGAATCTGAGCATTAGAGGGGATCCTAATGGATATCCAGAGTTGAAAACCACATGTCTAGGAGAATAGTTTTTTGCACTCCATTGAGCAGGCTGAGAGTGATGAATCTAGCATCGTTTAGAAGGCATCCCCCCGTATCTCCCTCCTTCCACTGTTTTTCCTCTACCCCATATCCCCCTTCTTCTTCTGCCCTATCCAGATCTCCACAGATGGACCCAGAGATGCCCCCACCTCTTAATCCTGTTCCATATCCAAGTTCAGTCCTAATTTAAGGAACATTTAATAGCTTCAGCCCCACTTCTGCCCTCCCTGTCAAGAAAAGTGAGTCTCGAGGGGCCTCACATTCTCTTACTCTGCCTGTTAGCCAGAGCCAGGGCAGCTCTCTAGAGGTAACTTCTTGCCTCTTAATCCAATTATAAAATGGATGAAAGACATGAACAGAGGGCAAACAGGCTTAGGAAAAGCTATTCAACATCTTTAGCCATCATGCAAATGCAAATTAAAGGCACAATGAAATGTTAAACCCACCTATCAGAATGGCTGAAAAAAACAGTGACAAAACCAAATGCAGGCAACACTGGATAAACTGAGTCACTCACACATTGCCAAAGGCAATGCAAAATGGTACAGGCCATCTGGAAAACAATTTGGCAGGTTTTTCAAAACGAAACATGAGATTACCAAATGATACAGCAGTTGCACTCTGGGCAATTTACCCACAGAAATGAAAATTTATGTTTACACAAAAACCTTTACATGAAGTTCATCACAGTTTTACTCACAATAGTTAAAAAGTGGAAATAGCCCAGATGGCTTTCAACGGGGGAATGGGTAAACAAACTGGTACATTCACACCATGGAATCCTATTCAGCAATAAAAAGGAACAGACGATAGACACACTTTACAACTTGGATGGATCTCAGGAGAATTATGCTGAGTGAAAGAAATCCATTCCTAAAGGTAGTGTACTATATGATTCCATTTCTATGACATTTAGGAAATTATAATAGTGTTTGACAGAGTTTAGGGATGTGGGATCAGGAAGAAGGTAGGTGTGGCTATAAGGGCTAACATGAGGGAAACGTGTGGTGATGAAACAGTTTTTGATCTTGTTTGTGGTGATAGTTAGAACACCTACACTGCTGGTAAAAGTGCATGAAATTATATATATAAGTATTATGCACAAGTGTTCTAACACACAAATGAGTGCATGTAAAATGGCGAAATTGTGGTAAGCTCAGTGGATTGTACCAATGTCCATTTCTTAGTTTCGATACTGTACTAAAGTAATACAAGGTGTTATCATTAGGAGAAGGTGAGTGATGGGTATACATGACCTCTGTACACATTTTTGTGCAACTTTTGGTAAATCAATAATTATTTCAAAATAAAATAGTTAAAAAAACAACACTGGAGTTGTGGGGAAAATACTCTTAGGTACAGAACCTAAGAACCTAATAAATATGTTAACACAGTTTTAGACCTGTTAAATAATTAAGAAATCCATAATTAATGGAGTAAATATGGTACTTTACTTGCTAAATACGTTATATTTGTTTATAGAAGTGAACATCAGAACGGTCGCAACTTGTGGTACTGAAGTGGTGGGGAGAAGGTTATCGGGAGGCAAAGCTTGGATTTTAGGGTTGTCCAGGAATGGAGTCCTTACTCTATAATTTTCAAGCACTGTGTAGGTCGGATATAAATGCTAGAGACTGCCAGGGATGATGTGGGAGATGGGACCTTTTGGTCCTGGCCCCACTAACTCATGGTTGGGTCAGGGGAAGAGCAATCCAAGACACACAATATACAATGTGCAATGTTACTCTTTAATATAAAGATAAACAAGGATCATGCGTTGGAAAAATAAAAAACAATGGGCAGGCCTACACGGTAAACAATGGCTTCCTGATTAGCTGGACTGCAAGCTTAGTCATGGATATGGCTTCAGTTAAGAGAAGAGAGGTGACAAATATGATGAGGATGAAAATGACATCTAAAGGCTCATTTGCAGAGTTTTGTTCTCAAGATCCCAGGTCAGTGGATGAGGGTCACATGTGGAATTTTGCCCGTGGACTGAGGAAAGTAAAGAGAAAGAATTGGGATGTCAGCAGAGCCAGCAGCCGTGAGTGTCAACCCCCGGGCACCTGACTTCTGTCCACCTTCACCTTCCTGAAAGCCTAGAGGTCTATTTCTTCTTATCTCTGAATTCTCAGAATTCACTTTTTGATGAGTAAAGAAATTTTTAGTTCTGGTATAGTCTAGTCATTGTACTGAAAGCACCTCTAGTGGGGGAGGATAGATGACCTCCCTTAGGACCAAACTGGAGACACTTGACCACACAACTTCACTGCTACATCTATGCTACAAGAGCAAGCCTTCAAGTTTACCAACATTTATGTACTAGAATGAGCAGATGCCACTGCATGTAATGCTGAAAAAGAGGCGAAAAGTTAAATGCCTATCAATAATAGCTTATGGCTTCCTGGAATTCAATTGTTTAATATATTGATCTTAGAAAGAATAATGTAGCTTCACATATACTGAGAAGAAACTATGCTGGCACTAATAAAAAAAGAAGTTTCAAAACAGTATATAAGATAGGATACCTGTATTTTATAATACATGGAAATGTATTAGTATGAAATTAGGGTATTTCTCACAAGTAAACGTTTGTAAGAAAAAATAGATTTAAAATAATTACCTGAAAATTCCCATTAATCACTCCTCTACTCCTCCCAGCTCCCTCCTATCCCCATGCAACCCCAGCACTCACTTCTGAGAACACTAGAGGTTCACCTCAGATGGGGTGGGGAATGCCTGCATGATGTCCTGCTGCTGCTGGGAGAGGGGTGCATGGAGCTTGAGGTGGGTATAGGCAGTGGGATGGAGAACACACTCTGGGTCTCACTGGGGTCGGCATCCCTCACAAACAGCTCGTCATTCACGATGCACAGACTGAAGGAAAAATGGGCCCTCAGACAACTGGTGGATGGACACCCACACCCCCAAAACTGACTCTGCTCCCACTGGCACTCAGCAACCAGATTCCTTCCACGTCCCTCCTGTGTCTGTCTCCCAGGTTCCTTGACTGGTACCTCTGCCCCTCCCCACAGAGCCCACCTTTGGAGAGACTGTCTACCACCTTCACTTGATTTATAGGTTCATCCCCAACCCAGGGGCAATTTCGCATTTACCCTTTACCACAGTGCAAGGGGTGGACAGTCTGATCCCCATTCTCAGAAGAAGACACTGAGTCACACAGAGGTCATGGGAATTGACGAAGGTCACACAGCGAGTGAGTGTTGGGTCAAGGAGTGAACGCATAGGCCGATTCCAGAGCCCACGCTCTTCCTAACCACTAGGCTACACTGCTCCTGGGATCTCCCTGCTGGCTTTCCACAATACTGAGTAAACCTAAGGTCTTTGCCACCACATTCCCACGCCCCTGAGCCCAGGCGGGGATGGGCATTCACGCCCACCACAGGGCTCTCACCTGCAGTCGTGGGAAGGGGTAGCGATGAAGGTCCGGGTGAAAGCATGCACACAGCGCTGAGAACTTCCTTCCACTTCAACAGCAAACAAACAACAGTACCCCTTACAGCTGCACGTGCTGTACACGCTCACACAGCGGTCCCCAGTCAGGGTGTGACTGGACACTCATGCTGAGAGGGCAGTTGTTCACGGGGGCCAGGGTGTTGGGTATGGGGAGGACAACTATAGGAGCAGTCTGCACCCAGTGACAGGGTCCCTGACAACCACTACAGAAGTCCACGGATGCGTTTTTCACAGCCGCCCAAGAGGTGGATACTACTACCCCATTTTGCAAATGAGGAAACTGAGAGGTTCAGTAACGGCCCAAGTTCTCAGAGTAAGGATCTGGGATGAGAGCCACCAAAATCCACAGCCTGTGTCACCAACGCCCAGGGTGTGCAGGGCAGACAGGCATGGACACAGCTCAGACCTGGGTTGTCTGTGGGAAGCCTGAGGGCAGGAGAACACAGTGGGGAAGGGGAGGCGGGGGGAGGGGAGGGGAGGGGAGGGAACAGAAGGGAATACAAGGGGAGGGAAGGGAAGGGAAGGGGAAAGAAAGCGAAGGGAAGGGAAGGGGTCAGGGACGCTGGGTGGTTCTGGGTGTGAGCCTGGCCAGGGGGAGGCAGCAGTGGGGCATCTGCGCTGGGGGTCTACACACACTCACCTTCCTTGAACACCCCGCTGACGGAGAAGCAGAGCATCGTTTCCTGAAAGGGAAGAGCCCAGGCGCCCAGTCACCACCTCCACCTCCCACCCACCTGCAGCTTCCTGGGCCCGCCCGAGGGGGGAAGCAGGCGCTCACCGTCTGGAACCACGTGTCCACCACGAAGGAGCTGAAGTCATGCTGAGTCTTGGGCAACACACAGAGGGTGTGCACAATGACACGTTTTGTGTGCTTCAGCAGCTGGACCCGCAGGTCTGTGAGGGGAGGGGAAGCGAGCGAAGGTCAGGGGCTGCCACGCCCTGGGCCCTATGATTGACCCCTTCACTGCCCTTTCCCACCCAGTCTTCCCATGACACACTCACGGGGGTCCTTGAGTTTCTTCATATTCCTGCTGTCCTTGAAATACTCGCACAAGCTGCTTCTAGGAGACAAAGAGCAACAGTGGGTGGTGGGTGTTTGCAGGAGCTGGCCTGTGTCTGCTGGGGGGCCACACGGCCCGGGAGCAGAGGCTGTACTGTCATACTCACGGGGCTGGGTCCTCGGGGTGGAAGGGAATCGTCAGGGAGAAGCAGGCCTCCTCGTGATAAGCACCCGCGAGAACCTGTCTGTCTCCATAGTCATAGATCAAGTAGTACCTGAGGGGGAGCAATGAGGACAGTCTATCTCTGTGGTCTGGACCTCAAATGAGACTTGAAAACTCCCCTGAGCAGACCTGTGCTTAGGTGGCCTCACCTGTCCTAGACCTGCCCCCCTTGCTCAGCTTCCCAGAGATACTTACTGCTTCAGGAATTGCAGGACTAGGCTCTTCAGCTCATCAGATCCAAAGTAGCTTCCCTGGAATCAAAACAGTCCTCAGGACCATGGCTGACACCCCCTTCTCAGGCACCACTTAAAACCCGGCTTGATCCTCCATCCTCACCTTGCAGGTTGGTAAGCGCTTGCAGGCTTCAAAACCACACTTAGCCAGTGGGGATGTCTCCTGGTCATCCTGGGGAAGAGAAGAGAATGTCAGCAGTGCAGACCAGGAGGTGGTGCTAGATGATCAGGGAAAAGGATCGGCCCAAGAGGGTGAGGGTCAGAGGTCAGGTGTGAAAGGGCCCTGGAAATTCCATGGGCAGGACTACAGTTTGGATCATCACCGTGGATTCCCCAAAGCCTATGAAGAATGTGCTTGAAGAAGATCCAGAGCGTTTGTCAGGCTCCCACAGGGACTGTACCATCCCCCTCCGCCCAGGACTTTGAAGGGTCAGTTTCAAAACTGTAACTGGGGCAAGACCTAATGGGGTGCAGAGTAGTATGTGGGTGCTGTCAGTGCCAGTTAGAGGAGTCAGTGAACAAGGAATACACTTACCAACGTTAGTAACTTGGGGAACAATTCCAGGATGGAGCTGCCAAAATCAAGACAAAACAGAAAAGTCAGTGAAACTGTGGCGGTGACCCTCTTCCTCATGGGAGCAAGTACACCCACACCACAGCGTCCCAGGCTTCCAGGGCCCTGAACACGTCCCCCATCGACTGACACAGAGGGAGGGCAGGCCCTCCCTCCCTCCCCGCCTCCCTCCCTCCCTTCCTCTCCTTCCCCTGGGTAGCTCCCCCGCAGACTGCCTGGACTCTCTTCTCCAGTGCCACAGGGACCAGCATTTCAAACCCATGTTGCAGGGCTTCCTTCCCCTCCCTTCCTGCCTCCAGAGCCCCACTGAAGGCTGTGGAGAGAAGAGGGAATGGGGTGTGTGCCCGAGGCTCTGCTACCTCACTGGCGGTCCAGCACTCTGCCAAGACCTGGACCAAGACCTGGACTTCCTCCTTGGATGGCCCAGGGTGCTGGGGCAGGGAGGTGAGTGAGGTGGGGCTCAGGGAGGGAGATGGAGGGGGATGAAGATAGAAAGGGAGTGAAGGTACGAGGGGATAGATGAGAGAGACATATGGGCCTAGACACAAGGGAGAGAGAGAAAACAAAGGGAAGGGAAAGAAGCTTTCCCGTGGTGGGGGTAAGGGAAGAAGAGAGGAGAAAGGGGAAATGGCGCCCCATTTGCAGCTCTTCACCTGCCCCAGAATGGCTCAGACACAGCACGTAAGAATGTAAAATATGCACATGTTGGGCTGGGGGCCCACTGGGTGCTGGTTGAAACTTTGGCAGCTTTGTGATGCAGAGAGGAGAGCATAGGGCCTGTAGTCCTCCCTGAGGTCCACGTCAGCTGCCCCTTGCAAACGGGCACTTTCGGGAGTAGCTCAGGCTGCCACCGGGTAACAGAGGATGCATCTGACCTTATGTTGGTTGACATATCAGGGAAGGTGGTGCACAGGGGGTTTCTGTCTGCACACATCCCTTCTGGCTCCAGCCGCTCACCCTTGTCCATCTCCCCTGCAGACTCCACCTGTGATTATGAGGAGGAACCACATGGGCCAGAGAAACAGAGCCAGGATGGCCGTGCACCCCTAGTCGCTTCCTTTTCCTACAAATCCATTTCCCTTCCTCTGTCACCACCACATGCGCCTTCCCACTTTCCCTTCAAAGACGGATCTGGGTACCACACCTCACCTCAGTGTTGGAGAGGTTCAAGTTCTTGGTGTTGGAAGCATTCGGCATAGTGTTGGACAGGCTGTGCAGCTGGTAGGGTTTCTTATTGCTCAGGTCCAAGGCCAAAAGCTATGATGAGGAAAGAGTTAGAGTGAGGACCCCAGCAGGGGACACCTGAGACAAATCTGCCTCTTCTACCTAATCTCTCCCACCATCACCACCTGCCCCAACATTGGGTCTAAGGTCCTCACCTTGGGCATATTCCCTGGATGGATCTGCAGGGAGGCGGCCACGCCAGTTCTAGGGTTTCGTGCCATTCCAGTATCACGGGTCATCAAGTCTCCAGGAAGACAGGAGGAGGGAAACGGGGACTGAGAGGCTCCTGGCTGGTACAGCTCCAGCACCAACCCCTCCCCGAGTTACCATTCCTGAGTATCCTTTCCAGCTAGACCCCTCTGCCCTCACCTGCTCTACAATTACTGCTGTAGCCATACCAGGGTCAGAGCGGACTCTCTGGATGTCAAGAGATTGCTGGGAGGCATCATATTGTTCCTTCACGGGCAGCTGCAGAGTTAGGGATGGGGTTCAGGGGCTCTGAGTCTGAGGTGGTGATCGGGGGCAATAGGTGGGTCTGGCTGTGAGTGCACAGGTTGTGTTGAGTCTGCATTACCTTTATCTGCTCCACCTTTTCTGACCTCAGCTCCTTCAGCACAGAGTGGGGTGCATCACAGGGATCAACAAAGATAGATATCTGTTGAGAACACAAGAGGGGCTGGGTAAGCTCCAGGAAATCTGAGCCCTGGGATCAAGTAAGACCATGCCCCTGTCCTGCCCTCTTGCCCCCAGCTAGCCCTGCTCATGCCCTTGATACATACCCTTTCATTAGCCTCATTGTAAATCTTGCCATTGACATTCTTCAGTGCGAAGGCAATGTTGGCATTCTCAACGAAGAACTGGGCCTGCATTTTCTCATAGTGAAACTGTAGGGAGAGTGACAAGAGAAGCACAGTATGAGACCAGAGCCATTTCTCATCTGGGCCTGCCATCTACCCCGTTTCCTCTCATCGGCCTCAATGTCCTCTCTTACTTCGACTGGGGTGAAGGGGACACTGCATTGCTTCTGAATCAAATTCAGCAGCCACTTCTCATCATATTTAATACCGAAGGGAATCTAGGAGCCAAAGAAATAATTGGGGAAAGAAAAGTGATACAATGGAATCCAAGGTTAAGATAAGACCCAGCTGTGTCTTGCTTTAGGACCTTTTTTCAGGCTTTAGGTACTTTCTTAAGATAGGACAATATCTGTTATCGCTAACTTTTACACCAGACAAGGACTTCCTAAATACCCTTTCTTTCCATTTAAATACTTTTCCTGAAATAATCGACTTCATATCTTTCACATGTGCTTACTTTTATAAAGTTCTAAGAGATCCTACCTAAGGCACACTTGGCCCGCCCCTCTGACGAGGACCCCAGAGACTCAACCTCCTCCCGCACTCAGCTTGAGCCAAACTGTGTCTTCTGGTGTGGAGTTGCTCCATCTCCTTGGCAGTAGTTTCCTCCTTTGCTTTTAGACAGCCTCTCCCATGCTCCCTGCAGTCAGTCTGCTCCCTTTATATTGCTTCTCTGAACCTGCCCTCACATGATCTAGGAAGTTAACTCCTAGGAATAACAAGACAGATTACCAACTCCACTGCCACGAGAGGAAAGTTCCCAGCATCTCTACACGCGCCCAACATGACTCTCTCTGTCATCTTCTTCTACATGTTAGGTCCATTTAGCCAGCACACTCACTCTGATCTTGAACCAGCTCCCCAAGGTCTCATCCTGCCTGCTTCTCTCCATTCTTCTCTCTGGAGGCTTTTGCTCTGTCTCCTTGCTAACATGGGTTTCGTCTTGTTCCTGAAAATTGCCTCTCCGATGACAGGATGGAATGGCATAGGGAGCACTGTGGGGAAGTGGAGAGAAGAAAGTGGTCCGTATAGTCTTGGGAAGTCTTCTCTACATTTTCGCCAATGATAGCAGAGCTACAATAAAGACTGCTCAACCGTTAACCTGATCCCATCATTCCTCACTCTTCCAGGTTAGAGAGAAGAATGACATATTTAACTACAAGATTTTGTTTTTCACTGGTTGATACTGGTCAGCCATGCTGCCTCGTCACTTACTATCTTGCTTGGATGTCCACGTGAGCATCACTTCTTAGTGATTCTCTATCTTGCTGCTGCTGGGAAGTGGCCTGTTGAGACCAATAGTTGTGTCTCCTTCGGTAAATACCCCGGCATCTTGCTTTTCTTTGTAAAGTGTTCACTTGATCAATGTTCTCTGAAATTGAGAACAACACATCAATGGGCCCAGTACCAGAAAAATTCCTGGGAAAGTTCTCATGGCTAATGAAGAAATATCACTGGCTTTATAATCTAAAGAGAAATGTATCACAGTGCTAAAAAAGGCTTAGAAACTTCACTGTGTTTCTGCTTCTCAGGAAATGAGAGGTGGGCAGCATTCACAGCCAAGAAGAAAACAAGCTCAGAGGAAAGGATCTGGACCCAGGGTTTAGTCTGTGATGTTAGTCCCTGCTCTGCTTGGATCCGGTTATGTGACCTGGGACAAGTGGCTTTTCATCTCTAAGTCTCTCTTCTCTGCCCGGCTCTTGGGACACAATAAAACCTACCCTGAAATCTACCCTGGTGTGATGGTTCAAGGGTCAAAGGTGACCTCCCTGCCTGACGGAAGAATTAGACATATGAAGGATAGGTCCGATGAAAAGATCCAGAATGGAGCCTGGAGAGACATAACATGGAGAATACCAAAAGCGAGGGGGAGATAATTAAAGGAGATGCAGTGAACATACCTAACACATGGTTAATGTGAGTCCCGGAAAGAACGGGAGGGAAGAGTGGAGAAGTGGTATTTGAAGAGATCTTGGTTGAGAAGTTTCCAAAAGTAACAAGATATCAACTCAGTGTAACAGTATTATTGTAATAGGAGATAAAGTATGCTTTAAGGAAAAACAGTCCTAAAATATGCATTCATTTCATCATCATGTAAGAAAAACTCGGAAAATATGTGACCAGAAGACTCAAACTCAAAGAAATGTTACAGGCTCTTCTTTGGGCAGAAGAAATATCCTCCCAGGTGGAGGCACATAGATACAGGAAAGAAAGACTAATGACATTTGTGAATACGTAGGCAAATTTAAATGAGTGTTGACTATATAACACAATGATAGTAATTTCTTCTGGGGATTTAAATACAGAGAGAAGGAAAATGCATGACAATAAATTTGGAGGGTATATGGAATCAAAGTGTCTCAAGGTCCCCTAATTGTCTGAGGAGTTTTAAAGAACTAATTAACTAACATTAGACTGAAACGGCAAAAATGTACATTGTAATCTGAAGGGTAAACACTACAAGAATGGCAAAAGAATGTTTACCTAGCCACATGAGGTAACAATTTAACAGTTATAAAATGTTAATCATTTCAAAGGAGAGGAAAGGCAAAAGAACTGAGAAGGGGCAAAAATAAACATACGGTAAGATAGTATATATAAACCAAATTACATCTACTTTTACATTAAAAATTTCAGATTAGTATTCCAAACAGAAAGACAGCTATTATCAGACTGGACAAGAAACCTTCCATCAAATGCTCCTGAAAAGAGACACATGCAAATTTTAATCATCTAGAAAAGTTGAAAATAAAAAAAATGGCAAAATGTATACCTTTTCCACAGTAACCTACAGAAAGCTTGTATAACCCTATTAGTAAAAGAAAAGGTACACTTTAAAGATAAAAGCATCACTAGAGAAAGAAGGAGATTTCTTTGTGATAACAGGTTCAATGCAATAAGGAGATATTAATATAAAATTCTAAATTTGTATGCATGTCCTAAAATAGAGCCAAAATATGCAAAGCAAAATCTAACAGAAATAGAGCATGGTCAAATTCACAGTCACAGTGGGAAATTTTAACACAGCTCACTGAGTGATGCACAAAATGGCAGACAAAAACTCAGCTAGAGGGAGAAGGTTTCAAAATGTTACTTAAGTTAACAAATGTATTTAATTGACATAGAACAATGCACATAACAACTACTCATCGAACATTCCAGAATAGATCGTATGCTGGGCAACAAAGCAAGCCTCAGTAAGCTTCTATGGACTAATACAATTTACCCTGACTAGTTAATGTAATAGTCAGTGGTAATGGTGGGTTTTCTGCCCCTCCCCCACCTCGTATAAATCCAAGGGATATTAGTTTACACAATCCCACGCCCACCTAGGTGACCCTCCCTACTCTCCAAATCCTAGACCTGAGAAGATCACATGACTTGTGCCTTTTTCTCAGCCAGGGGAAATAATTCACCTCAGCCATGGCCATTTCCATAAGAGGGGAGGTTTTCCACATGGAATCAGGACGGGTGTGTCAGAGCCCACCTGGCCCATTTCCTCAAGAGAGTGGGAAATAGTGAGCCTGAGCCCTCTGCATGCCTTCTCTAAAGGGGGGGTCAGCTTGTTGGGGGTCCTGTGGGTTGGGGTTAGGGAGGGAACCCAGAACCCCTCCTGCCCTGTGGGGATCTGAGGACAAGGTCTCATGCTGACCAACTCACCCATGGGGTGGCCTGAAGGCAGTGATCTGTCACCACCCTCCTCACAGGCTGCTCGTGAAGAGAATCTGTGGGTCTGGAGCTGGAGGTTTGGAGAATATCAGGAAGGGCTTCTGAAGAAGGAGAGTGCAAGCCCCAAACCACTTTGTCAGAGCCACACAAACAAGATGGAGTCCTAACAGGAAGTCCCTTCCCCAAGGGCACAGAGGAGGAGAGCCCTGGGGGCCAGAGGAGACTTAACGTCCTGTAATTACTGCCCCCTGAGTTTGCTACCAGCCTAACACCCAGGGCACTCTCTCCAACTGTACCACCCTTGCAGAGGAGGCCATCTGGAATCAGGAGGCTTAGGGGACCTTGATACTTCTGGTTACAAACACAGGGAGCTCTGTATGCCAGACTCTGGATCAGCTACACTACATTGTGTTCCTTCATTCTGCAAACCCAGATAACTCTGTGTGCCAGCTGTAGGCCAGACTCTGTACTTGCTACATTGCCTCTGTTCTTTCATGAATTCCTCACAAGGGGACTCTGATATCAGAATCACCAACTTTCCAAGGTTGCTGAGGCTTACTGAGGTGCTGGAGCTTGTCTAGGGTCATTCAGATGCTACCTGGGGAAACAGAGACTGAAATCGAGCTCCACGGAATGGAAGATGACTTCTCCAAGCACAGATTTACTAAGTTATTGCTGTAGTGTGGGAGATTGTCTTAAGTTACTACAAAGTAACAGAATTTTCTGAAAATAGTCAAATGGCTGGAATTAACCTCAGCCCACCTCAGAGAGATAATACCAAAAAACAAAAAAAAATACAAGAACCAAACAACAAAGAACAGACCTGAAAACTATAATCGAAATAGCAAGCAGCGTTTTGTGGGTCACTGTAATGACAGTAAAAGAAAACAAATCATGTATTTTCCTTTAAAAAAAAAAAATGTCCTCAATGTAGATAGATACTCCTAGTGGTCAGAGCCGGAATTGTAGCTCTGAAAGTTCCAGACCAGAGAGGTTTCAAGGCAGAGGGAAGGAGAGAGGAGATTGGGCTCCAGTGCATCAGTTAGACATTTCTGGAATTTTCCACTACTTTCTGGAATTTTCCACACCATGTCCACAATCCCTTCCTGGATCTCTATGCCCTGAGAAAAGTCCAGCCACTGAGAGAGGTGAAGAAAAATCTGCACATAAGTGTGTGAACATTTGGGGGTAAAAGAAGTGTAAGACAGAAATGCACATACCACACAGATAAACTGTCAAGTCAAAAATTGAAATTTTGGGGCTTCCCCGGTGGCGCAGTGGTTGAGAGTCCGCCTGCCGATGCAGGGGACACGGGTTCGTGCCCCGGTCCGGGAAGATCCCACATGCCGCGGAGCGGCTGGGCCCGTGAGCCATGGCTGCTGAGCCTGCGTGTCCGGAGCCTGTGCTCCGCAACGGGAGAGGCCACACCAGTGAGAGGCCCGCATACTGCAAAAAAAAAAAAAAAATTGAAATTTTTTATTTTTTATGAAACAGTGTCATGTGAACTCTTTGATAACATGGTAAATATATGTGAACTTTTTTGTTAGTTGCTTATTCGATATTTTCGAGTGTTCCTCTCAACAAATTAGCCTAATCACAAAATATTAAACATTAAAAATGTATACTTAGAAAATAAAATCATTCTGCACCTTCCATCTACATGATCCCCTCGCCCTGACTCACAAATACCCAAGATATCCAATGTAAGAGGATTGGTGCACATTTTCCAGATGTGTTTCCCTTTAGGTGATGTGAATACCTGACTTAAAGCATTTGTGTAGTTATGTAGTTCTATACATATTCTTTTTAAAGTTTGCAATTACATAAGTAATTTTATGCAAATTCATTTTTTCACTTATTATGACATCTTCAGATTTTCATTTCCTCAGTTAATAGTTTGTCATCTTTCCAGAGGTTATTGGAGAAGCATTTTGCTTCTTAGGCGAATTATTTGCAATTTTTTGTCCCTTTCTCTACTGATTAACAGAAATCATTTTGGTTCTTGCACATGAGTACAAAATCTGTAATAATGTTTGAAATGTTGTCTCCCAAATTTCCAGGCTTTTAGTTTTTTTCTTTTGACAGTACAGAAATTGCTTTAATTTTCATGGATTTTTTTACTTTAAAATAATGCAGCTACGACAGAAAAGAAAATGAGAAATACATAGGGTAGCATCAAATACTAGTCCACTGGGAATTCTAGCCCACTGGGAATTCTAGATTCAAAGCCTTGAGGGTGGGCTTCCCTGGTGGCGCAGTGGTTGAGAGTCCGCCTGCCGATGCAGGGGACACGGGTTCGTGCCCCGGTCCAGTAAGATCCCACATGCCGCGGAGCGGCTGGGCCCGTGAGCCATGGCCGCTGAGTCTGCGCGTCCGGAGCCTTTGCTCCACAACGGGAGAGGCCACAGCAGTGAGAGGCCCGCGTACCGCAAAAAAAAAAAGAGAAGACATACAGATGGCAAAGAGCAAATGACAGTATCACCTCACACCAGTCAGAATGGCCATCATCAAAAAATCTACAAACAAGGCTTCCCTGGTGGTGCAGTGGTTGAGAGTCCGCCTGCTGATGCAGGGGACATGGGTTCGTGCCCCGGTCCGGGAAGATCCCACATGCCGCGGAGCGGCTGGGCCTGTGAGCCATGGCCGCTGAGCCTGTGCGTCTGGAGCCTGTGCTCTGCAACGGGAGAGGCCACAACAGTGAGAGGCCTGCGTACCGAAAAAAAAAAAAATCCTTGAGAGTTTCAGGGCACAATGGAAAAGGGCTTTAGACCAAAATATTTGAACATATGTTTGCTTATAGGAGATACCATGTAAAGTGCTTCTGGCCTAAAATAATTCTGTAAGTCATCATTTTGTGGCAAATGAAGATTTTGTGGCAAATGAAGCATTAAGGGCAGCCCACGTACATTAAAACTAGTGGCAAAAACATTTCTTCTGCCTCTCCCTCCCATGGAGGGGATCCCATGGAGGGGATCATTTTCTCCCCTCCATGGAGGTTAACTTTCCTCTGCTTCTACCTGGGCCCCACATGCCCAGCACACCCGCCCCCAGACAGTTCAATCCCTGTGGCACTCCAGGCTTAAGGGAGGGTATTTTATCTCCATCATGAACTTCCAAGACCAAGACATGGGTGAGAGGGTTGTTTGAGTACCCTATCTGCGTGGCATTGACACCAGGGGAATTCAAAACTGCATATGTGACCCAAAAAACCTTTTATCTGTTACAAATTTATTTGAGAAATTGAAGGGAAGTTAGAAAAAGAAAACCTTGTCAATCCCAAACAAAAATGTCACATAGAAAGGAATGCAAATTATAGGAAAAATATTTTATAGGCAAATGTTTAATATTCTCGTACATAAATAAATCTGATTAGTAGTAAGAGTGTCTTTCAAAGTCTATCGAAAAAAATTAAGTAAGATCTATACATCACAAACATATAAAGATTAAACAAGTAAAAAAACAATTACAAAAATATGTAAGTGTGTACATATATTTACATATGCACATAAACATACATAACATGAGGAAAAGTGTATACATACTGTGAGAAAAATTTGGAAGAATATATATATCATGTAAACCTGTTTATATAGTACTGTACACAGAAATATATCTGGGGAATATAAACTAAACTATCAAGGATGTACATCTTGCTCTGTAACAAGATGAAAATAATATAGAAAAATATTTTCTCTAATACACATTCTTGCACTTCATTAGTTTATAAAGATAGCAGTTTGAAATCAGAAAAATAACTGATGTGAAATTTTATAGCATAGTAGTACATACCTGGTTGGGAATTTCACTACAAAAATAATAGGTGTGAGGATTAACGGTATATTTCTACATCTATATGCTTTTTCACATTACTTTTGTCTCTCAATTACACACATATAGGTTGCCCATCATAGTTGGGAGGGAGAGGCAGAAGAAATGTTTTTGCCACTAGTTTTAATGTACGTGGGCTACCCTTAATGCTTCATTTGCCACAAAATCTTCCAGAAATGTCACTCTGAATGAGAACTGCTCCCTCCATCCTTCCAAAGATTCCTGCTGAGTGATGTCTAAGCTGCAATTCTAGACACGTGGACCATGGACAACAAAATGTGGTTACTTAAGTCAAAGGGATTGAAAATGGAGCCAGGAGGCTAGTAAGGAAGTAGGACTTACATATTTCTACCCCCAAATGCAACATAAACCTTTGACCTGGCCAACCTGAGACCGGCTGGAACTTGTTTTCGTTATTCCCTGGAGACCAGAGCATGGCGACCAATCTGGTGCCTCAAGTGACTGAATGCCTGCCAGCACCAATCATAGTTCTGTAAAGATAACCTATATAACTTCTCTGGAATGTCTTTATATGTCACCTTTATAAACTCTTGCCATTTTTGTTTCCCTATGAGCACATTTGAGTTGCTACTCAAATCAGTGCCTCACAAATTATAATTCATAAGACCCTAAGTAAAAGCTATTTTTCTTATCTGCAGCCTTCTGCATTTCTTGGTTGACAATATGTTCACCAGTTATCATGGACCGCCAATTTCTGAATTTCCTCCAGTGGAAAATTTGGGAAGAGGAAAGAAAAATTTATTAAAAGTTGCTTGCATAGTGAGTGGTGGAAGAACACGTAAAATAAAATCATACTCAAATTGTTTTACCTAACGACTTTCTTCTTCTCTATGGTTTCACAGATAGAAATCATAGTAATAATATAGGACTCCTCTTAGAGGGCTGGTGGTCAGTAAAGGCCTGAGGTGGGAGCAAGGAGGGCAGAAGGGGTTCAGGTACTTTCTACAACTGTCCTGTTAAGTTTCACAAAGTTTTTCCCAGCGTGACAAACTTCTGGGTAAGGGATTGCCACTCTGGATTTTCCAAATGGATGAACCAGGTTACAGGGTATTTCCTTCCTGTTATATCTGGCTAGTCTCCACCCTCTCCTCTTCTGCTGGCTAAAGCCTCCTTAGGCTCAGATCTCAGCTTAAACTTCACTTCACGTGAGAAGTCTCAGACATACCCTACTGGTGTGATTACCACGAGGCATCTAGTAACTCCACCACCTTTACCATCTCCAGACACATGTTTCATGTGAAAGGGGACCAAAGACTGTGAGCTCACAATGTTTCATAGGCTGTAGCATCACACAGTGGACTTAAGATGCTGAAATTTTCAAATATCTTGTCTGAAGAGTTGCCTCAGATTCTCTCTGCCACTTTTGAGAGGGATGCTGGGGACACAGGTCAGTTCAGCAACGGAAATGCAGAGTTCTTCCACAGACAGCAATTGGAACGTGCAGTTCAGAGAAGCTGAGGAGGCTGTGGATTGATGCTCCTTCCTCTACAAGAGCCCATGAGAGTACTACAACGAGAGGCTGTGATTTTTAGCAGGCATAGTTTTGCATGGCAAAGACCAAATGAACCTTCCAGAGGTAAAATTCCAGGTTTGAAAGTTTTTGAATAATTTGCTGCATGGAATACTCTTAAATATATTTCAAAACATTTAAATGAATTTGGAAAATAGTAAAAGAAAAATTAAGGAAGGAAGCAAAACGTTCCATTAACCCAGGATGAGTTATCATCATTTTTATATTCTCATTAATTATGTGCATAATAGGACACTGGCTTATCTTTTAATCTACACATAACACTTAATCCTTTTGACATGACTACAAACTCCATATTGTGACTCATTCTTTACTGATAAGGAAACCGAGCCTCAGATTTCAGGCCTGGCTGAGACTAAGGCACTTTTGTGACCTTCACTGTCTTGTGATTTCAATAAATCCTGACAAGGACACTATGAGGGGAAGAATCCTCACTCCCGGGATGGGGAACCTGAGGTTTGGGACCTTAATGTCCCACACTGCCCCATGTCATGCTCCTACTCATTGGCTGATTCCAGACTGGAACCCACGTCTTCTGAACCCGAGGCCTTTACTCTTCCTACTGATTCACTCAGCCTTGCCTCAATTATAGATACGGGTATACTTTGGAAATATTGTGAGCTTGGTTGCAGACCACAGCAACATAGCAAATATTGCAATAAAGTGAATCAAACAAGTGCTTTGGTTTCCCATTTCTTATAAAAGTTATGGTTACACTATACTGTAGACTATTAAGTGTACAATAGCATGAAGTCTAAAAAACAATGTACATACCATAATTAAAAAATACTTTATTGCTGAAAGTTGCTACCAATCATCTGAAACTTCAGTGAGCCATAATCTTTTTGCTGTTGGAGGGTCTTGTGTCAGTTTTGATGGCTGCTGACTGATTAGGGTGGTGGTGGTTGAAGGTTGGGGTGGCTGTGGCAGTTTCTTAAGATGAGACAACAGTGAAGTGTGCTGCATCAATGGACTCTCCTTGGCAGAAACGATTTCTATGCACTGTTGTTTGAAAGCATTTTACCCACAGTAGAACTTCTTTCAAAATTGGGGTCTGCTAAATAGACATTTCTCCAAAGAAGATAGACAGATTGCCAACAAACACACGAAAGGATGCTCAACATCACTAATCATTAGAGAAATGCAAATCTAAACTACAATGAGGTATCACCTCACACCAGTCAGAATGGCCATCATCAAACAATCTACAAACACTAAATGCTGGAGAGGGTGTGGAGGAAAGGGAACCCTCTTGCACTGTTGGTGGGAATGTAAATTGATACAGTCGCTATGGAGAACAGTATGGACGTTCCTTAAGAAACTAAAAATAGAGCTACCATACGACCCAGCAATCCCACTACTGGGCATATACCCTGAGAAAACCATAATTCAAAAAGAGTCATGGACCACAGTGTTCATTGCAGCTCTATTTACAATAGCCAGGACATGGAAGCAACCTAGGTGTCCATCAACAGATGAATGGATAAAGAAGATGTGGCACATATATACAATGGAATATTTACTCAGCCATAAAAAGAAACGAAATTGAGTTATTTGTAGTGAGGTGAATGGACCTAGAGTCTGTCCTACAGAGTGAAGTAAGTCAGAAAGAGAAAAACAAATACCGTATGCTAACACATATATATGGAATCTAAAAGAAAAAAAAAAAGGTCATGAAGAACCTAGGGGCAGGACAGGAATAAAGACGCAGACGTGGAGAATGGACTTGAGGACACGGGGAGGGGGAAGGGTAAGCTGGGCCGAAGTGAGAGAGTGGTATGGACATATATACACTCCCAAATGTAAGATAGATAGCTAGTGGGAAGCAGCCACATAGCACAGGGAGATCAGCTCGGTGCTTTTGTCCACCAAGAGGGCTGGGATAGGGAGGGTGGGAGGGAGATGCACGTGGGAGGAGATATGGGGATATATGTATATGTATAGCTGATTCACTGTTACACAGCAGAAACTAACACACCATTGTAAAGCAATTATACTCCAATAAACATGTTTAAAAAAAAATTGGGTCTGTCCTCTCAAAGCCTGCCACTTTTTTTTATCAACTAAGTTTATGTAATATTCTAAATCCTTTGTTGTCATTTCAACAATCTTCACAGCATCTTCACCAGGGGTAGATTCCACCTCAAGAAACCACTTTCTTCTCTCATCCATAAGAAACAGCTCCTCGTCGGTTAAAGTTTCATCATGAGATTGCAGCAATTCAATCACGTATTCAGGCTCCTCTTCTAATTCTAATTCTCTTGCTCTTTCCACCACATCTGCAGTTACTTCTTCCACTAAAGTCCTGCATCCCTCAAAGTCATCCATCAACTTCTTTCAAACTCCTGTTAATGTGGATATTTTGACATCTTTCAATGAACCAGTAATGTTCTTAATGACATCTAGAATGGTAAATCCTTTCCAGAAGATTCTCAATTTACTTTGCCCAGATCCATCAAAGGAATCACTGTCTATGGCAGCTATAGCCTTATGAAATGTATTTCTTAAATAACAATACATGAGGGTTAAAACTACTCCTTGATCTATGGGTTGCAGCATGGATGTAATTTTAGCAGGCATGAAAACATTAGTCTCACTATACCTCTACATCAGAACTCTTGGGTGAGCATGTGAGTTGTCTATGAGCAGTAATATTTTGAAATAATTCTTTATTTTTCTGATCAGTAGGTCCCCAACAGTGGACATAAAATATTCAGTAAACCATGTTGTAAACAGATGTGCGGTCATTCAGTCTTTGTTGCTCCATTTATAGAGCACAGAGTAGATTTAGCATAATTCTTAAGGGCCCTAGGATTTTAAGAATGGTAAATGAGCGTTGACTTCTATTTAAAGTCACCAGCTGAATTAACCCATTACAAGAGAGCCAGCCTGTCCTTTGAAGCTTTGAAGCCAGGCATTGACTTCTCCTCTCCAGCTATGAAATTCCTAGATGGCATCCTCTTCCAATATAAGGCTGTTTTGTCTACATGGAAAATCTGTTGTTTAGTGTAGGCACCTTCATTAATTATCTTAGCTAGATCTTCTGGATAACTTGCTGCAGCTTTTACATCAGCACTTGCTGCTGTACCTCACACTTTGATGTTATGGAGATGGCTCCTTTCCCTAAACCTCATGAACCAACCTATTCTAGCTTGAAACTTTTCTTCTGCAGCTTCCTCACCTCTCTCAGCCTTCATAGAATTGCAGAGAATTAAAGCCTCACTCTGGATTAGGCTTTGGTTTAAGGGAATGTTGTGACTGTTTTCATCTTCTCTCCTGAGTACTAAAACTCTCCCCACATCCGCAATAAGGTTGGTTTCCTTTCTTGTCCTTTGTGTGTTCACTGGAGTAGCACTTTTAATTTCCCTCAAGAAGTTTTCGTTTTAATTCACAATTTGACTAACTGTGTGGTACAAAAGGCCTAGTTTTTGCCCTGTCTTGCCTTTTGACATGCCTTCCTCGCTAAGCTTAATCATTTCTCTTTGTGGAACTTATACTTTGAAGGGGAAGAGGGAGAGAGAGAGAAGGACAGAGAGACACCTGTGTCTGCATAAGGATTAGGGGCCCTAAGAGGGTTTTGTTGTTGTTGTTGTTGTTGTTGTTGAATCTTCAACGCCATGAAGTTTGAGCAAGTTTAAAATTTAATATGAAGGAGCAATCGCATCTCAGATTTAACCCTTGAATTTTCCTACATGTTCATTTCCTTCCTTATCTTCTTACCTTCTTATTTCACAATAGAGTTAATGAAACACTTTCAATAAACAGGATGGATTATAATATAAATTTTTATTAATTATTATAATAATTATTAAGTTATTAATATTAATACCTAATAAAATTATTAATATTGTGTTGATTATAATATTAATGATTAATATAATTATTATAATAATTAATAAGTTATTAATAATTAAAGAATGGGCAATTGTGTCCCAAAACGCTAGTACTTCTTGGATTTTTGCCTCTCAGGGAGGCAGCGGGTGGCTGAAATTCTGGGGTGACATGATCTGAGGACTCCTGTCCTGGTGGCTGTGGGTCGGATTCAGAATTTTCCTATAAACGTATTAACATGCGCAGCAGTCCAGGAGCAGCAGTTAGGCAAACACTACAGCTTGCTGCCCTGGTGCCATCTCTCACTGAGCTCACCAGGTGAGTCAAAGGCAAGCCTGTCTTCCCAGCGTGGGGAACTGGGTTAGGGTCTGCTCAGAGGCACGATGTTGGGCAGCTCTTAGGAGCTTCTGAGTCTCCCAAGAAGCTAGAGATCCTTCTGTCTTTAAAACTTTGAACTCAAGGCATACCAAAGAGAGATTTGCTTCCTTCATAAAGATATCTATATGCTCATTAGGAGAAACAATGAAAAACACCTTTCCACAGTGCCTGCCTTAGCCCTAAGGCTCAGCCAGCCCCTGCTACTGAGTGTTGACTTTTTTAAAGAGCCTTTGAAGTTCTACAGTATGCCATATACTTTGGGCAGGTTTTCTCATTCACCCCTCAGGACAGCTCTGTGACACAGGTATCGTGAGTCCCCTGTCACAGATGCCCAAGCTCAGGCTGACAGAGCCTAGGTCACCTGTCCAGTAAGTGGCAGGACGGGATGAGGCTCCTGCCCTCACCCGCCCTAGAGGACACAGAGCAGCCTCCCTTTTAGAAGATGGGCTTCCAGGGCTGGAGAAATGGTCGGATCACATTCCCTGCTATTGTGGCCCCGCGGGTACTCACTCAGCAACCCTTCTGGGTGAGGAAGATGACAGATGTCAGGTGGCATCATATCCACCTCCATTTTTGTTCTTTTTAAGTGAAAAAGCGTGTACTTGGAAAGAGTAAAATATGAAACTGTTTACTATGATAGCAGTTCTATTCGGAGAATTTCTATTTATGTTGAAGCAGTTCCATCTGCTGTTGACTGCAAATCTATGTCGCGTGCACTGATTTATCTCTTCCCTCATTAATGTCTGCTGATGTACTTTGTGGACTCTACAGAGGGTTCCTACCAGCGAACACGTGTTAACCCCCATAACCCTACAGGCTGTACAGGCTGCCTAGTCCTTGTCTCACACACTCTGTCATCCCCTGTCAGGACACAGAACACTACTGTGCAGGCTGCCCACACCACGATCCAAAGCCCCATCCTCTCTCAGTCACCTCCTTCCTGCCCTTTGCCTGCCCACCAACTGACAAGTTTCGCTGCTGCCACTTGGTGTTCCATCGTGTGCAAGCTCTGGAGTATATGCTTTCACAATCTTCATTTACACCTACCAGTGTTTTCAGACAGAATTAGAATCATTCTGTACATATATTCATAGGCTGAATGTTAAGGGAAGGTACTGTATTTTTCGTTGCTGTTTGAATAAACTTATTTGTAAGAAATTTGCAAATGGCGGTTTAGTGCCACCTGGTGACAGAAGCCTGAACTGCAACTCGAACATTGCAGGACAGGAAAGTGGGAGGGAGGGGCTGTGGCAAAAAGCCACAACAAAGAGCCTTTTGGAAGTCTGGGTGTAAAGCGGGGAATTCCTTGGGTACAGCTATACTAATTGCCTTTTTCTGGACATTGCATATAGATAGAATCATATACTATGCGGTCTTTTGCATATTTGGCTTCCTTCACTTGGCATAATGTTTTCAATGTTCATCTATGTTATGGCATGTATCAGTACTTCATTCCTTTTTATTACCAAATAGTACACCACATTTTATTTACCCATTCTTTAATTGGTGGACATTTGGATTGTTTCCACTTTTGGCTGCTGTGAATAATGATGCTACATACATTTGTGTGCAGGTTTTTATGTAAAAATATGTTGTCATTGCTCTTAGCTGTGTACCTAGGAGTGGAATTGCTGGGTCATATGGTGACTCTCTGTTTAACCATCTGAGGAACTGCCACACTGTTTTCATGACCCTGACAGTCTTGAGGAGTACAGGCATAGCGTCTTATTTTTCTTGTGATTAGCCTGTGGTTGTGGGTTTTGAGAAAGAATACCACAGAGTTGAAGTGCCCTTCCCGTCACATCATATCTGGGAGGACATGGTACACACGTGACATCACTGGGTCACTGGAGATGTCGACCTTCATCAGTGGGTTAAGGTGCTGTTTGCCCAGTTTCTCCAGTGTACAGTAACTGTTTTCCATTTTCCTCCTCTGTTCTTCAGAAGTGAGTCACTAAGTCTGCCCTACTCTCAGAGGTGGAAGGCAGATTTCAGGTTCACTTCACAGAGGCAGGCTATCACCATGTATTATTTGGAATTGTTTGATAAACACAGTTACTCTCATCACCCATTTCTTTATTAATTCAAACATTTATTGATATCCACATGGATTGATGTATATGGATTCTGTAGGTTGTTTTTTTTCTTACTTAATGGATACATCCCAAAAGAAAGTCAAGCATCATAATTTCTACAATGCAGTAAGAGAATTTTGACTTATCAGTCAGGAAACTGCAAAAGAGTTCCCTATACCTACCAATATATTGTCCAAATATGGCATATCACACAGTGCTTTCAGACAATATATTTTCATGGCAGAGCCTGGAACAACAATATAATTTCAGACAATTTTATTCCATACTTGGTAATCCCTTGAGAAAGAAAGAAACAGATAAAACAAAGGTTATTGAAGTGACCATAAAAATAATTATTGCTAACTTTCACTTAACATATTTGCAAAATCCATTTCAATGAAGTAAAATTATGAGATATGTCCGAGAAAATGTGTGCGTCATTTGAAAGCCAATTGTCAAAAGCACAGCCTTCATGTTATCTAACTCTAACTCCATGGAAGGTATGTTACAGCTTGAACTTTTCGGTAACTGATTGCCCTGTAATGTAATTCCTTGTCTGTACCCAAGTATTTGAATTCTGCCCTGTGGAAGGGAAATCCTTTCCTCTTGAGGAAATACCTATCTGTCTCTATTTGAAAAATTATTTCCACATTCTGGATCTACAGTATAAGTGTGACAAATAAGTGGTGGTTGAATTGGCAAGTGTAATGTCAGTGGAAGCGTCGGGGAACACAGCCCTGTTAGATGAGGGATGAAGACAGAGTTGGGAGGGAGGTGCAGGGAGATGTGAACTGAGTGTGCAGAATTCTTGGTAGAACTTCGGTGCGAGGGGAGAATCTATGTAAAGAGGACAGTAACTAGAGATGTGGAGGGGGGATAGGGCTTGAAGCATATTTTAAAATCATCAATTATAAGAAACTTGAGCAGGTTGAAATCTTAATGGGAAGGAGCCATCTCTTCCTAGATTTAACAACTGAGCTTACCACTCCTGCCTTTCCACACTTTAATTCCTTGTTTCCATTCTGGAGAAGCCTAAAACTCAACCAAAGAGATCGTGTAAAGTTTGGTCTTAATGCCTGTTAACTGGATGAATAGATGGATGGATGAGGATGTGTCAAACATGTGCTGGGTATTCACAGATTTTTATGTCCCAGTGCAGAGCTCCTCATGCAGATGACAGAACCCGTGGTGTTGTGTGGCTGAGAGGATGCAGCCTCTCAAGACTGCAAATGATGGCCACAACATAGGAGGCATTTCAGTGTGGAGGACAGGGCTGCGCATCGCAATTGCTGTGGAAACCTAACGTCATGGTGGCAACCGTGACGACTTTTTAAGGGAGACAGACATAAACTGGGGAAAAGAGCAGCTCCCACCTTCAGGTGTTTGGGACTCATCTGAGGGTGTGGGTCCCTGGTGGGGGCTGGACCATGCTGGTGTGTGGGGAGACAAAGGGATCCACATCCAGGTCACCTCTTTCCCGCTTTGGGGCTTGGTGCCTCTGCTGTCTCGTAGGTAAAGCCATTGCGGTCCCTCCTGGCCCCAGTGAGTGTGGTGTCCTGCTCCAGGGGTGTCCGGGAGCCACTTTCTTTCTAAAGGAGGGGCACAGGAGGTGAGATAGGTATCGACTTAAAAAAGGTGCACAACGTGAGAGTTGCAAGTTAAGTTTTATTTGGGGGAAAATGAGGACTATAGCCCGGGAGACAGCATTTCAGATAGCTCTGAGAAACTACTCTAAAGAGGTAGGCGGGGGGAAGGTCAGTATATATGTGATTTTGGTAAAGGGGGAGTACATGCAATAAAGCACATATTTGGTTTTTTTGCAGGTCTCGCGAGGGTTACTGCTAGTCACGAGGAGCAGAGGTCACCATTAAGGAATTTAGTGCTTTTCTAGATATGAGGAGATGCAAGAATTGGGCTCATAAAATCAGCTCCTGAAAATACCTAACTATCTGAAGACCTGTTCTCCCAGTTTTTCTCAGAGCACAGAGTGCCGCATTCCTGATCTCCACCCTGAATTCCTTTCAGGGGGTGTTGAAGGTAATCAGCTGCAGCGGCAACTGATTTAATCCTTATAGAGGTAGATGGCAAGTGCCAATTTGTAGTTGACACAGGTACTAACGCTCTCTAAGCCTCAGCTTCCCCCCTCTGTAAAATGGGGAGAAGAATGCTTTACCCACAGGATTGCTGAGAACATTGAATGATAACACGTGAGTAAGCTGATGGCCTTATCGTTATTCCAGGCTCATGAATGTTTGCATGGATTCAGGCCACTTCTTATTCGTTTTCCACTTTGTTCTTAGGGTACAAACAAGGAAAGGAGAAGAAATGGGCCTTGTGAGAAGGACATTATAACATGTGCTGAATCTGTCTCTCCCTGTGCAGCTCCTCATGCCAGTGGCCGAGCTCATAGCAGGTGTCTGAAGGAGGCAGGTTCTGAGGATCTGTGTCCTGATGGCTGCTGGAGCTTCTACTCCAGGTTTAAAGGCAGTGGCTTCCAGGAGACCCCAACATTTACATTTTGGGTTTTCCTACACTGATACGGGTTCCCACGGAGGTCTCTGCTGATGAGTTTTTGCTCTGGTAGGTTGTATTCTCTGTATTCAATTTTGGAGACAAATTCGCCTTGTGACCTCATGTCTCTGATAGATCTGCGGAGAGTTGATTTTTCAGTTTGTTTGGCTTTTTACTTGTTAGGATGGAGTGCCGACTTTGAAGCTCCTTACACGTCAGGCTAGAAACTGGACACCTATTTATTTTTTGATTTATCTATTTTGTTGCATGTGTCAATAGTTTTTTTTTTTTATTGCTGGGTAGTAATCCAGTATATGGATATGCCACATTTGCTTTATTCATTCACCTCTTGAGGGACATTTGGGTTGTTTCCAAATTGGGTTTCTCTTAAATAAAGCTGCTGTGAACACTGGTGTGTAAGTCTTGGCATGGACATATGCCTTCTTCCTCTAAAATACATCCTTACCAGTGCAACAGCTGGATCATATGGTAGATGAAAGATTAACATTGTAAGAAACAAACTGTTTTCCAAGGTGGTCACACAATTTTCATTGCCACCATTAGTGTGTGAGAGTTCCATTCCCCACAACCTTGCCAAAACTTGATTTGGTCAGTCTTTTTCCTCGTGACCATTCCCTGTCAGGTGTAGTGGTACCTAATTGTAGTTTTCAATTATAGTTCCTCAATGATGATAATGATGAGCATATTTTCATGTGTTTCTTTGCCATGACTATATCTTCTCTGTTGAAGTATCTCTTGAAATCCTTTGTCAATTTATCTGTGAGTGTGTCTGTATTCTTCTTATCAACTTTTGATTCTTTACTCTGTGTACAAGTCCTTTATCAGATACATGATTTACAAATATTTTCCTTCAGTCAGTGGCTTGCCTTTTCACAGGATGAGGTTTTGCATTTGATTTTCAGCAATCTCACCTTGTGGCTACAGGAAATAATGGTTGCCTTCAGGGCAAATATGGAAGCTTACAGATCATTTATGAAGTGCTTGAGCTGGGAGTTCCAATCCCTGAGCGCATCCTTTTCTTTCTCCATTTCGTCTAGTGACATTAGGAGCAATCAGCCAATCTCATTTGTTATTTTGCAAAACTTTTTGAAAGTATCATATACACAGTCACCCCACATCCTTTCTTCTTATAAGTGGTTGATTAGGTGTCTACAGTGGAGACATTTGGGTAAAATCTATTCCCAGATCACACCATGGACTATCAGAGCTCTCTTTACTACTGGAAATACAGTCCATAGCACCTTTAAATCTGATCAGATTAGAGAGCCAATTCCAGAAACCCAAGGTCAATTCACAAAACTCATGCTTGAATTTCTCTTCCTTTAGAACCACTTTTGGTACCAAAAATCTGTATTAGCCAGAAACAGGACCAATAGAAGCCTGGGGGGAAGATGGCGGAAGAGTAAGACGAGGAGATCACCTTCCTCCCCACAGATACACCAGAAATACATCTACACGTGGAACAACTCCTACAGAACACCTACTGAATGCTGGCAGAAGACCTCAGACCTCCCAAAAGGCAAGAAACTCCCCACGTACCTGGGTAGGGCAAAATAAAAAAGAATAAACAGAGACAAAAGAATAGGGATGGGACCTGCACCAGTGGGAGGGAGCTGTGAAGGTGGAAAAGTTTCCACACACTAGGAAGCCCCTTCGCGGGTGGAGACTGCGGGTGGCGGAGGGGGGAAACTTCGGAGCCACGGAGGAGAGCACAGCAACAGGGGTGGGGAGGGCAAAGCGGGGAGATTCCCGCACAGAGGATCGGTGCCGACCGGCACTCACCAGTCCAAGAGGGCTGGGAACTGAGGCTCGGGCTTTGCTCGGAGCGCAGGGAGAGGACTGGGGTTGGCGGCGTGAACACAGCCTGCAGGGGGTTAGTGCACCACAGCTAGGCGGGAGGGAGTCCGGGGAAATGTCTGGACCTGCCAAAGAGGCAAGAGACTTTTTCTTCCCTCTTTGTTTCCTGGTGCGCAAGGAGAGGGGATTAAGAGCACTGCTTAAAGGAGCTCCAGAGACAGGTGCGAGCCGCGGCTAACGGCGCGGACCCTAGAGACAGGCATGAGACACTAAGGCTGCTGCTTCCGCCACCAAGAAGCCTATGTGTGAGCACAGGTCACTATCCACACCTCCCTTCCGGGGAGCCTGTGCAGCCCGCCACTGCCTGGGTCCCGGGATCCAGGGACACCTTTCCTGGGAGATCGCATGGCGCACCTCAGGCTGGTGCAACGTCACGCCAGCCTCTGCCGCTGCAGCCTTGCCCCGCACTCCGTACCCCTCCCTCCCCCTGGCCTGAGTGAGCCAGAGCCCCCCAAGCAGCTGCTCCTTTAACACCGTCCTATCTGAGCGAAGAAGAGACGCCCTCCGGCGACCTACACGCAGAGGCGGGGCCAAATCCAAAGCTGAACACCAGGAGCTGTGCGAACAAAGAAAAGAAAGGGAAATCTCTCCCAGCAGCCTCAGAAGCAGCAGATTAAAGCTCCACAATCAACTTGATGTACCCTGCATCTGAGGAATATATGAATAGACAATGAATCATCCCAAATTGAGGAGGTAGACTTTGAGAGCAATATTTATTATTTTTTCCCTTTTCCTCTTTTTGTGAGTGTGTATGTGTATACTTCTGTGTGAGATTTTGTCTGTATAGCTTTGCTTCCACCATTTGTCCTAGGGTTCTATCTGTCCATTTTTTTCTTAAAAAAATTTTTTTTCTTATTAATAATTTTTTAATAACTTTATTTTATCTTATTTAACTTTATCCTTTCTCTCTCTCTCTCTTCCTTTCTTTCTTTCTTTCTTTCTTTCTTTCTACTTTTTCTCCCTTTTATTCTGAGCTGTGTGGATGAAAGGCTCTTGGTGCTGCAGCCAGGAGTCAGTGCTGTGCCTCTGAGGTGGAGAGCCAACTTCAGGACACTGGTCCACAAGAGACCTCCCAGCTCCACATAATATCAAACGGCGAAAATCTCCCAGATATCTCCATCTCAACACCAGCACCCAGCTTCACTCAACGACCAGCAAGCTACAGTGCTGGACACCCTATGCCAAACAACTAGAAAGACAGGAACACAACCCCACCCATTAGCAGAGAGGCTGCCTAAAGTCATAATAAGCCACAGACACCCCAAAACACACCACCAGACGTAGACCTGCCCACCAGAAAGACAAGATCCAGCCTCATCCACCACAACACAGGTACGAGTCCCCTCCACCAGGAAGCCTACACAACCCACTGAAACAACTTTAGTCACTGGGGACAGACAGCAAAAACAGTGGGAACTACAAACCTGCAGCCTGCAAAAAGGAGACCCCAAACACAGTAAGATAAGCAAAATGAGAAGACAGAAAAACACACAGCAGGTGAAGGAGCAAGATAAAAACCCACCAGACCTAACAAATGAAGAGGAAATAGGCAGTCTACATGAAAAAGAATTCAGAATAATGATAGTAAAGATGATCCAAAATCTTGGAAATAGAATAGACAAAATGCAAGAAACATTTAACAAGGACCTAGAAGAACTAAAGATGAAACAAGCAACAATGAACAACACAATAAATGCAATGAAAAATACTCTAGAAGGGATCAATAGCAGAATAACTGAGGCAGAAGAACGGATAAGTGACCTGGAAGATAAAATAGTGGAAATAACTACTGCAGAGCAGAATAAAGAAAAAAGAATGAAAAGAACTGAGGACAGTCTCAGAGACTTCTGGGACAACAGTAAACGCACCAACATTCGAATTATAGGGGTTCCAGAAGAAGAAGAGAAAACAAAAGGGACTGAGAAAATATTTGAAGAGATTATAGTTGAAAACTTCCCTAATATGGGAAAGGAAATAGTTAATCAAGTCCAGGAAGCACAGAGAGTCCCATACAGGATAAATCCAAGGAGAAACACGCCAAGACACATATTAATCAAACTGTCAAAAATTAAATACAAAGAAAACATATTAAAAGCAGCAAGGTCGCAAAAAAAAAATTAAAAAAAAAAAAGCAGCAAGAGAAAAACAAATAACACACAAGTGATTCCCCATAAGGTTAACAGCTGATCTTTCAGCAGGAACTCTGCAAGCCAGAAGGGACTGGCAGGACATATTTAAAGTGATGAAGGAGAGAAACCTACAACCAAGATTCCTCTACCCAGCATTGATCTCATTCAAATTTGATGGAGAAATTAAAACCTTTACAGACAAGCAAAAGCTGAGAGAGTTCAGCACCACCAAACCAGCTTTACAACAAATGCTAAAGGAACTTCTCTAGGCAAGAAACACAAGAGAAGGAAAAGACCTACAATAACGAACCCAAAACAATTAAGAAAATGGGAATAGGAACATACATATCAATAATTACCTTAAATGTAAATGGATTAAATGCTCCAACCAAAAGACACAGACTAGACGAATGAATACAAAAGTAAGACCCATATATGTGCTGTCTACAAGAGACCCACTTCAGACCTAGAGACACATACAGAGTGAAAGTAAGGGGATGGAAAGATATTCCATGCAAATGAAAACCAAAAGAAAGCTGGAGTAGCAATTCTCATATTAGATAAAACAGACTTTAAAATAAAGACCATTAGAAGAGACAAAGGACACTACATAATGATCAAGGGATCGATCAAAGAGGAAGATATAAGAATTGTAAATATTTATGCACCCAACATAGGAGCACCTCAACATATAAAGCAAATACTAACAGCCATAAAAGGGGAAATCAACAGTAACACATTCATAGTAGGTGACTTTAACACCCCACTTTCACCAATGGACAGATCATCCAAAATGAAAATAAATAAGGAAACACAAGCTTTAAATGATACATTAAACAAGATGGACTTAATTGATATTTATAGGACATTCCATCCCAAAACAACAGAATACACATTTTTCTCAAGTGCTCATGGAACATTCTCCAGGATAGATCATATCACGGGTCACAAATCAAGCCTTGGTAAATTTAAGAAAATTGAAATTGTATCAAGTATCTTTTCCGGCCACAATGGCATGAGAAAAGATATCAAGTACAGGAAAGATCTGTAAAAAATACAAACACATGGAGGCTAAACAACACACTACTTAATAACGAAATGATCACTGAAAAAATCAAAGAGGAAATCAAAAAATACCTAGAAACAAATGACAACGGAGACACGATGACCCAAAACCTATGGGATGCAGCAAAAGCAGTTTTAAGAGGGAAGTTTATAGCAATACAATCCTACCTTAAGAAACAGGAAACATCTCCAATAAACAGCCTAACCTTGCACCTAAGGCAATTAGAGAAAGAAGAAGAAAAAACCCCAAAGTTAGCAGAAGGAAAGAAATCATAAAGATCAGATCAGAAATAAATGAAGGAAATGATAGCAAAGATCAATAAAACTAAAAGCTGGTTCATTGAGAAGATAAACAAAATTGATAAACCATTAGCCAGACTCATCAGAAAAAAGAGGGAGAAGACTCAAATCAATAGAATTAGAAAGGAAAAAGAAGAAGTAACAACTGACACTGCAGAAATACAAAGGATCATGAGAGATTACTACAAGCAACTCTATACCAATAAAATGGACAACCTGGAAGAAATGGACAAATTCTTAGAAATGCACAACCTGCCAAGACTGAATCAGGAAGAAATAGAAAATATGAACAGACCAATCGCAAGCACTGAAATTGAAACTGTGATTAAAAATCTTCCAACAAACAAAAGCCCAGGACCAGATGGCTTCACAGGCGAATTCTATCAAACATTTAGAGAAGAGCTAACACCTATCCTTCTCAAACTCTCCCACTATATAGCAGAGAAAGGAACACTCCCCGACTCATTCTACGAGGCCACCATCACCCTGATACCAAAACCAGACAAGGATGTCACAAAGAAAGAAAACTACAGGCCAATATCACTGACAAACATAGGTGCAAAAATCCTCAACAAAATACTAGCAAACAGAATCGAGCAACACGTTAAAAGCATCATACCCCATAATCAAGTGGGGTTTATTCCAGGAATGCAAGGATTCTTCAATATACACAAATCAATCAATGTGATACACCATATTAACAAACTGAAGGAGAAAAACCATATGATCATCTCAATAGATGCAGAGAAAGCTTTCGACAAAATTCAACACCCATTTATGATAAAAACCCTCCAGAAAGTAGGCATAGAGGGAACCTTCCTCAACGTAATAAAGGCCATATATGACAAAGCCACAGCCAACATTGTCCTCAATGGTGAAAAACTGAAAGCATTTCCACTAAGATCAAGAACAAGACAAGGTTGCCCACTCTCACCACTCTTATTCAAGATAGTTTTGCAAGTTTTAGCCACAGCAATCAGAGAAGAAAAGGAAATAAAAGGAATCCAAATCAGAAAAGAAGAAGTAAAGCTGTCACTGTTTGCAGATGACATGATACCATACATAGAGAATCCTAAAGATGCTACCAGAAAACTACTAGAGCTAATCAGTGAATTTGGTAAAGTTGCAGGATACAAAATGAATGCACAGAAATCTCTGGCATTCCTATACAGTAATGATGAAAAATCTGAAAGTGAAATCAAGAAAACACTCCCATTTACCACTGCAACAAAAAGAATAAAATATCTAGGAATAAACCTACCTAAGGAGACAAAAGACCTGTATGCAGAAAATTATAAGAAACTGATGAAAGAAATTAAAGATGATACAAACAGATGGAGAGGTATACCATGTTCTTGGATTGGAAGAATCAACATTGTGAAAATGACTCTACTACCCAAAGCAATCTACAGATTCAATGCAATCCCTATCAAACTACCACTGGCATTTTTCACAGAACTAGAACAAAAAATTTCACAATGTCTATGGAAACTCAAAAGACCCCGAATAGCCAGAGCAATCTTGAGAACGAAAAACGGAGCTGGAGGAATTAGGCTCCCTGACTTCAGACTATACACAGCTACAGTAATCAAGACAGTATGGTACTGACACAAAAACAGAAATATAGATCAATGGAACAGTATAGAAAGCCCAGAGATACACCCACACACATATCGTCACCTTATCTTTGATAAAGGAGGCAGGAATGTACAGTGGAGAAAGGACAGCCTCTTCAAGAAGTGGTGCTGGGAAAACTGGACAGGTACATGTAAAAGTATGATATTAGATCACTCCCTAACACCATACACAAAAATAAGCTCAAAATCGATTAAAGACCTAAATGTAAGGCCAGAAACTATCAAACTCTTAGAGGAAAACATAAGCAGAACACTCTATTATATAAATCACAGCAAGATCCTTTTTGACCCACCTCCTAGAGAAATGAAAGTAAAAACAAAAATAAACAAATGGGACCTAATGAAACTTCAAAGCTTTTGCACAGCAAAGGAAACCATAAACAAGACCAAAAGACAACCCTCAGAATGGGAGAAAATATTGGCAAATGAAGCAACTGACAAAGGATTAATCTCCAAAATTTAAAAGCAGCTCATGCAGCTCAATTATAAAAAACAAACAACCCAATCCAAAAATGGGCAGAAGACCTAAATAGACATTTCTCCAAAGAAGATATACAGACTGCCAACAAACACATGACAGAATGCTCAACGTCATTAATCATTAGAGAAATGCAAATCAAAACTACAATGAGATATCATCTCACACCAGTCAGAATGGCCATCATCAAAAAATCTAGAAACCATAATTGCTGGAGAGGGTGTGGAGAAAAGGGAACACTCTTGCGCTGCTGGTGGGAATGTGAATTGGTACAGCCACTATGGAGAACAGTATGGAGGTTCCTTAAAAATCGACAAATAGAACTACCACATGACCCAGCAATCCCACTACTGGGCATATACCCTGAGCAAACCGTAATTCAAACAGAGTCATGTACCACAATGTTCATTGCAGCTCTATTTACAATAGCCCGGAGATGGAAACAACCTAAGTGTCCATCATCGGATGAATGGATAAAGAAGATGTGGCACATATATACAATGGAATATTACTCAGTCATAAAAAGAAATGAAATTGAGCTATTTGTAATGAGGTGGATGGACCTAGAGTCTGTCATACAGAGTGAAGTAAGTCAGAAAGAGAAAGACAAATACCATATGCTAACACATATATATGGAATTTAAGAAAGGAAAATGTCATGAAGAACCTAGGTGTAAGACAGGAATAAAGACACAGACCTACTAGAGAATGGACTTGAGGATATGGGGTGGGGGAAGGGTAAGATGTGACAAAGAGAGAGAGTGACATGGATATATATACAGTACCAAACGTAAAATAGATAGCTGGTGGGAAGCAGCCGCATAGCACAGGGAGATCAGCTCGGTGCTTTTTGACCACCTAGAGGGGTGGGATAGGGAGGGTGGGAGGGAGGGAGATGCAAGAGTAAAGAGATATGGGGACATATGTATAACTGATTCACTTTCTTGTAAAGCAGAAACTACCACACCATTGTAAAGCAATTATATTCCAATAAAGATGTAAAAAAACTAATAATTAAAAAAAATATTCCAACCAGCAGTTTGTGAGAGTTCTTCTGCTCCATAGCCTTGCCAACACTTGCTATTTTCCGTCTTTCTCAGTTGTTTTTGTTCTTGTAGGCACGTGGTGGAATATTATGTGGTTTAAAGTTTAAGTTCTCTAAAATCTTAAGTCTCTTTACATCCAAATACCCTCCTCTTCTTTTAATCTCCATTTATTTACTTCAATTGGATCTTTTTCATGTGAAAGTTTGCATTCTGAATTATGCTGATTGTATCTCTATTGTGCTGTTTGTTCTGTTCCTCTGGCCCATCCTATTTCCTTTAAATTGGTAATTACTGTACATATAGAGGCTTGTTCGGATTCAGATTTGTGGAAAGAGTACCTGAGAAGTGGTGTACTTCTTATAGCCCTACATCAGGAGCCTCATCATGTCAGGCTGTCTCTCCTCCTGTGCCCTTGAGACTGATCACTGGGTCCAGGTGCTATCAGCCTGGTCCACCCATTATGAAATTTCCCATCTGCCTTTTAACTCATGGCTTTTGTAGCCCCCTAAAAATTATGGCCTAGATCTACATTTCATTAGTGGTTGTAAAGGATGATGTTTTAATTTTATAATTTATTAGCTAGAATTCTTCTATAAAACAAACTTCCCCTCCTTAACCACAGGTTACCTTGAGGTCTGGTCCACACAGAAGGGAACGATGAATGTTTAATTCTTTTACAGTATTTCCACTTTCAAAAATAGTGATTTGTTTCCCTGGGATCCTCCAAAGATGAACAGCGAGTTGGTTTTATTTGTTCTTTCATAGATGTTCATATATTTCATGTTTTAATACATTGCAGTCATTAATGTTTTTGGTGTTCAAATTTTTCCTTCCTCAGTCTCTGTAACCCCCATTGTTTGTGTCTTTTGTGTCCTTGACATACTTTCTGGTAATGGAATCTGGTCTAGACTCATCTGGTACAATCCCTATCCAGACCTGGTATCAGCCATTTCTCTAAGGAAACCTGGTTCCTTTTAGTGGGAAATGTTTTTATAACATTCAGTCTGGGACAAGAGTTGCTCATTGCTACTGGGTTGTTCTTGTTTCTTGTCCTTTAAGTGCATGGAGCTGGTAAATATGTATTATATTTGTTATGAAACTATGTATCATGTCCTTCCATCCTGGGCTGCTCTTCTGTCACCTATAAGAAATCATTCATATCAGTTTTGTTTTAACCTTTCCAAAAAATATAATCAATTATAACATGTATATTAGTTTTCTCCCCTTTTCATACATAAAAGGTGGCATATTATACTCCAGTGCTGTGCAATAGAAATTTCTGCAGAAATGAAAATGCTGTGTATCTGTGTGTCCCACACAGTAGCCACTGGCTACTTAAGAGGCTGAGTTCCTAAAATGTGTCTACTGTGACTGAGGAACTAATTTTTAAATTATTTAATTTAATCTAATTAAATTGTAAATAGTTAAGTATGGCTAGTGGCTACTGTATTAGACAGCAGCAGCTCTACACAATTTTGTGCACCTTGGTTTTTCACTGAACAATATATCCTGGAGATGACTCTGTAGCAGTACAGAGAGGGAGTCCTCATTGCTTCTATAACTGCATAATCCACCAGATGTAGATGGACCATAGGTGATCATCCAGCCCTCTGTTGGTGGACATGTCAGGCATAAGAGCAACCTAGAGGGGAGGTCCATCTTGTGAGAAATCTGTGAAAACTACCCACTAAATCAGGAGACTTAGATGTGCAGATCAGGGTCCCGGTCTGGGCTTGTCTTTGAGAACTTGGTCTCTATGCTTTCTGTCTCCTGTGGATCTGGGTCCAGGCCCCCACCACTGGGAGACAAGGTCCTAAATGAAGCAGAAACTCCATGTCACCTCTGATGGGCCCCTCAGATAACTAAATGGGAGGGACCACCCTCCTAGAGATAAGACAGACACAAAATCACTCTCGAAATCTATCATGCAACCTGGCCAAGAGCTAAGAGAAAATAACCCTCTAGCTTGCACCCATGACAGAACCAAGACTGAAACCACACAGTGTTATTACCTTGACATTCACTGTCCTTCTGGGAGGGAAATCTTGTCAGGAGAATGTAGTAGCCTCTTAGGGCTCTTCAAGAGAACAAAGGTGTGGGTTATGAGTTGCCTCGGTTTCCCAAGTACAACCTCTCCCCTCTCAACTGCATTATTTCCTGTTTAGATGCCAGGTTTCCTGGACTCAGGGTGAAGCTTGGACTAAACTTGTTTGGAATGGAGTCCCTTTGAGGTCATACCTCACCACCGCATGGTGTGTGCACTAGCATCCACCTTGCTGCCTGTGGATGTCTCCAGTTACCCAGATCTACTGATCAGGAGGGGGAAGGTATGGGATGCAGATGTGGAATTGGACTGACCATGCCTGGTACACAGTAGACACATAATTCACATTTAATAAAGAAATGAGATGCAGATGCAGGAGTAAGCAGGAAGTGAAAGCTACCTACATGTCCTTTCATTCTTTTTATACACATGAATTCTTCAAGGAGCAGTGGGATTACACAACAGCCTCTAAGTAGATGTGTGTGACACTATAGTGGGTCATCTATAAAATGGTACATTGATACCTACCTCGCAGGTCTGTTGTGAGGAGAAATTAACAAACCAATAAGAAAAGGGAGCCCTCATACACTGTTGCTGGGAATATAAATTGGTGTAGCCACTATGGTCGATAATATGGAAGTTCCTTAAAAACTAAAAATAGAACTACTATATGATACAGCAATTCTACTCCTAGATATATATCCAGAAAAAATAAAACACTAATTCGAAAAGATACATGTACCCCAATGTCCATAGTACATTGTTCATTATTTACAATAGGCAAGACATAGAAACAACCCAGGGTGGAGGAGAGCACCCAAGATGGTGGAGTAGAAAGACCCTGAGCTCACCTCCTCTCATAAGCACACCGAAATCACAACTATCTGCAGAAAAAACATCAATAAAAAAAAATGGAACCTACCAGAAAAGATCTTCTACAACTAAAGACATAAGGAACCACAACAAGATGGGTAGGAGGGGCGTATTCACAATATAATCAAATCCCATACCCCATGGGTGGGTGACCCACAAACTGGAGAATAATTATACTGCAGAGGTTCTCCCACAGGAGTGAGAGTTCTGAGCCCCACGTCTGGCTCCCCATCCTGTGGGTCTGGCACCAGGAAGACAAGTCCCCAGAATTTGTCTTTGTAAGCCAATGGGACTTAATTGCAGGAGCCCCACAGGGCTGGCAGAAATAGAGGTTTCAGTCTTAAAGGACGCACACAATCTCACACGTGCCGGGGCCAGGACAAAAGCATTGATTTGATAGGAGCCTAGGCCAGACCTACCTGCTGGGCTTGGAGAGTCTCCTGTAGAGGTGGGGGGGGGGGAGTGGCTGTGGCTCACCCTGGGGACATGGACATGGTGTCAGACATACTGGGGAATATTCAACCCTGTGAACACTCCTGGCAGCTGATATATTGGCTCATTAGTTCCAAGACCTGGTGTCAACCAACAGCCTATAGGCTACAGTGCGGGGATACCTCAGGCCAAATATCCAACTGGGTCAGGACACAGTGCCATCCATCAGCAGACAGGCTGCCTAAAGGATAAAGAGCCCATAGCCACCTCTGGACACACCCCTAGACACAGCCTAGCCCACCAGAGTGCCAAGATCAAGCTCCACTGAGCAGTGGACAGGCATCAGACCCTCCCACCAGGAAGCCTACACAAACCTCTAGACCATCCTCAACCACCAGGGGGTAGACAGCAGAAGTAAGAAAACTACAATCCCACCATGCAGGCCAGACCCTACCCCAGTACCAGCTGGGCCCTGACCCTGCATGCTAACAGGCCTGCGCAACCTTCAGGACACCCCGGACCCCATACCCAACTGTGTCAGGAACCACCCTCCCCCATCAATGATCTGAAACAAGTTCTGGGATCCCTGGGCCCTGCAGCCAGACTCCAGAAACCAGCTCTGCCTGCCACTAGTGTGGCACTAACCCCAGGATCTAGCTTCACCTGCCAATGGGTGAGCAATAGCCCCAGAGGCTTTGGGACACTGGCTTCACCCACCAGTGAGCCAGCACTAGCCCTGGGGCCCCCTAGGATTCCTCAGTGAGCCACCTCATGATCGGACCCTGCTAAACAGCAGCCAGCAGCATCAGTACAAGGCAGGACCTGGCAACCAATCAGACTAGGGCCAACCAGGCCTACCAGGCCACCCACAAAGTCAGCCCACCACAACAAAAGGACCCATACAGCCCTCTTAGGGGGAACCCCTAGAGCATATACGTTGGGTGATGAGAGGGGAGTGCACTGCTGGGACACATAGGATGCCTCCTACAGAGGGTGAATTCTCCAAGGCTGAGAAACATAACTAACCTACCAGATACATAAAAATACAAATAGCAACTTAGACAAAATGAGGAGGCAGAGGAATATGTTCCAGACAAAGGATAAAGTTAAAACCCTAGAACTAAGTGAAGTGGAGATAGGCAATCTACCTGAGAAAGAGTTCAGAGTAATGATTGTAAAGATGATCAAAGAACTTGGGAGGAGAATGGATGCACAGAGTGAGAAGTTAGAAGGTTTTAATAAAGAGTTAGAAAATATAAAGAACAACCAAACAGAGATGAAGAATATAATAAATGAAATGAAAAATACACTAGAAGGACTCAAAAGTAGACTAAATGATTCAGAAAAACGGATCAGTGAGCAGGAAGACAGAGTTGTGGAAATCACTGCTGAAAAACATAAAAAAGAAAAGAGAATGAAAAGAAATGAGGACAGTTTAAGAGACCTCTGGGACAACATCAAGCACACTAACATTTACCTTATAGGGGTTTCAGAAGGAGAAGAGAAAGAGAAAGGTCCCAAGAAACTATTTGAAGAGATAGTAGCCAAAAACCTCCCTAATCTGGGAAAGGAAATAGTCACCCAAGTCCTGGAAGCCCAAAGAGGCCCATACAGGATTAACCCAAAGAGGAACACAACAAGACACATTGTAATCAAAATGATGGAAATTGAAGATAAAGAGAGAAGACTAAAAGCAGCAAGGGAAAAGTCACAAGTAACATACAAGGGAACTCCCATAAGGCTATCAGCTGATTTTTCAGCAGAAACTCTGCAGGCCAGAAGGGAGTGGTGCAATATATTTAAAGTGATGAAAGGGAAAGCCTACAACCAAGAATACTCTACCCAGCAAGGCACTCATTCAGATTTAATGAAGAAATCAAAAGTTTTACAGATAAGCAAAGCTAAAATAATTCAGTACCACCAAACCAGCTTTATAACAAATGTTAAAGGAACATCTCTAGGTGAAAAAGAAAAGGTCACGACTAGAAACAAGAAAATTATGGGAGGATAGTGAAGATGGCGGAAGAGTAAGATGCGGAGATCACCTTCCTCCCCACAGATACACCAGAAATACATCTACACGTGGAACAACTCCTACAGAACACCTACTGAAGGCTGGCAGAAGACCTCAGACCTCCCAAAAGGCAAGAAACTCCCCACGTACCTGGGTAGGGCAAAAGAAAAAAAGAAAAAACAGAGACAAAAGAATAGGGACGGCACCTGCACCAGTGGGAGGGAGCTGTGAAGGAGGAAAAGTTTCCACACACTAGGAAGCCCCTTCGCAGGCGGAGACTGCGGGAGGCGGAGGGGGGAGCTTCGAAGCCGCGGAGGAGTGCACAGCAACGGGTGCGGAGGGCAAAGCGGGGAGATTCCCGCACAGAGGATCGGTGCCGACCGGCACTCACCAGCCCGAGAGGCTTGTCTGCTCACCCGCCGGGGCGGGCGGGGCTGCGAGCTGAGGCTCTGAGGCTCGGGTTTCGGTTTCGGACGGAGCGCAGGGAGAGGACTGGGGTTGGTGGCTTGAACATAGCCTGAAGGGGTTAGTGCACCACAGCTAGCCGGGAGGGAGTCCGGGTAAAAGTCTGCACCTGCCGAAGAGGCAGGAGACTTTTCCTTCCCTCTTTGTTTCCTGGGGCGTGAGGAGAGGGCTTTAAGAACGCTGCTTAAAGGAACTCCAGAGACGGGCGCGAGCCGCGGCTAAAAGCGCGAACCCCAGAGACGGGCGAGAGCCGCGGCTGAAAGCGCGGACCCCAGAGACGGGCGCAAGCCGTGGCTAAAAGCGCGGACCCCAGAGGCGGGCGGGAGACATTAAGGCTGCTGCTGCCGCCACCAAGGGGCCTGTGTGCGAGCACAGGTCACTCTCCACACCCCTCTTCCGCGGAGCCTGTGCAGCCCGCCACTGCCAGGTTCCCGGGATCCAGGGACAACTTCCCCGGGAGAACGCACAGCGCGCCTCAGGCTGGTGCAAAGTCACGCCGGCCTTTGCCACCGCAGGCCCGCCCTGCACTCCGTGCCCCTCCCTCCCCGCCGGCCTGAGTGCGCCAGAGCCCCCGAATCAGCGGCTCTTTTAACCCCATCCTGTCTGAGCAAAAAACAGATGCCCTCCAGCGACCTACACGCAGTGGCAGGGCCAAATCCAAAGCTGAGCCCTGGGAGCTGTGAGAACAAAGAAGAGAAAGGGAAATCTCTCCCAGCAGCCTCAGAAGCAGCGGATTAAAGCTCCACAATCAACTTGATATACCCTGCATCTGTGGAATACCTGAATAGACAACCAATCATCCCAAATTAAGGAAGTGGACTTTAGGAGCAAGATCTATGATTTTTTCCCTTTTCCTCTTTTTGGGAATGTGTATGTGTATGCTTCTGTGTGAGATCTTGTCTGTATAGTCTTGCTTCCACCATTTGTCCTAGGGTTCTATCCGTCCATGTTTTTTTAAAAAAATTTTTTTTCTTAATAATTAATTTTAATAACGTTATTATACTTTACCTTCGTTCTTTCTTTCTTTCTTTCTTTCTTTCCTTCCTTCCTTCCCTCCTTTAGACAACGAGTCATCCCAAATTGAGGAGGTGGTCTCTGACAGCAATTTTATGATTTTTCCCCATTTACCTCTTTTAGTGAGGGTGTATGTGTATGCTTCTGTGTAAGATTTTGTCTGTATAGCTTTGCTTCCAACATTTGTCCTAAGGTTCTATCCGTCCCTTTTTTTTTTTCTAAATAAGAATTTTTTAATTCAATAACTTTATTATACTTTATTTTATTTTTACTGTATCTTCTTTCTTTCTGTCTTTTTTCCTTCTTTCCCTCCTTCCTTCCTTCCTCCCTCCCTCCCTCCCTCCTTTCTTTCCTTCTTGCCTTCTTTCCTTCTTTGCTTCTTTCTTTCTTTCTTCCTTCCTTCCTACCCTCCTTTCCTTCTTTCTTTCCTCATACTTCTACTAATTCCCTCTACTTTTTCTCCCTTTTATCCTGAGCCGTGTGGATGAAAAGCTTTTGGTGCTCCAGCCAGGAGGCAGGGCTCTGCCTCTGAGGTAGGAGAGCCAACTTCAGGACACTGGTCAACAAGAGACCTCCCAGCTCCACATAATATCAAACGGCAAAAATCTCCCAGAGACCTCCATCTTAACACCAGCACCCAGCTTCACTCAACGACCAGCAAGCCACAGTTCTGGAAAACCTATGCCAAACAACTAGCAAAACAGGAACACAACCCCACCCATTAGCAGAGAGGCTGCCTAAAATCATAATAAGGCCACAGACACCCCAAAACACACCACCAGATGTGAACCTGCCCACTAGAGAGACAAGATCCAGCCTCATCCACCACAACACAGGCACTAGTCCCCTCCACCAGGAAGCCTACACAACCCACTGAACCAACCTTAGCCACTGGAGACAGACATCAAAAACAGGAGGAACTACGAACCTGCAGCCTGCAAAAAGGAGATCCCAAACACAGTAAGATAAGCAAAATGAGAAGACAGAAAAACACACAGCAGATAAAGGAGCAAGATAAAAATGCACCAGACCTAACAAATGAAGAGGAAATAGGCAGTCTACCTGAAAAAGAATTCAGAATAATGATAGTAAGGTTGATCCGAAATCTTGGAGATAGAATGGACAATAGATTGGACAAAATGCAAGAATCAGTTAACAAGGACCTAGAAGAACTAAAGATGAAACAAGCAACGATGAACAACACAATAAATGAAATTAAAAGTACTCTAGATGGGATCAATAGCAGAATAACTGAGGCAGAAGAACGGATAAGTGACCTGGAAGATAAAATAGTGGAAATAACTACTGCAGAGCAGAATAAAGAAAAAAGAATGAAAAGAACTGAGGACAGTCTCAGAGACCTCTGGGACAACATTAAACGCACCAACATTCGAATTATAGGGGTTCCAGAAGAAGAAGAGAAAAAGAAAGGGACTGAGAAGATATTTGAAGAGATTATAGTTGAAAACTTCCCTAATATGGGAAAGGAAATAGTTAATCAAGTCCAGGAAGCACAGAGAGTCCCATACAGGATAAATACAAGGAGAAATACGCCAAGACACATATTAATCAAACTGTCAAAAATTAAATGCAAAGAAAGCATATTAAAAGCAGCAAGGGAAAAACAACAAATAACACACAAGGGAATCCCCATAAGGTTAACAGCTGATCTCTCAGCAGAAACCCTACAAGCCAGAAGGGAGTGGCAGGACATACTGAAAGTGATGAAGGAGAAAAACCTGCAGCCAAGACTACTGTACCCAGCAAGGATCTCATTCAGATTTGATGGAGAAATTAAAACCTCTACAGACAAGCAAAAGCTGAGAGAGTTCAGCACCACCAAACCAGCTTTACAACAAACGCTAAAGGATCTTCTCTAGGCAAGAAACACAAGAGAAGGAAAAGACCTATAATAACGAACCCAAAACAATTTAGAGAATGGGAATAGGAACATACATATCGATAATTACCTTAAATGTAAATGGACTAAATGCTCCCACCAAAAGACACAGATTATCTGAATGGATACAAAAACAAGACCCTTATATATGCTGTCTACAAGAGATCCACTTCAGACCTAGAGACACATACAGACTGAAAGTAAGGGGATGGAAAAAGATATTCCATGCAAATGGAAACCAAAAGAAAGCTGGAGTAGCAATTGTCATATCAGACAAAATAGACTTTAAAATAAGGACTATTAAAAGAGACAAAGAAGGACACTACATAATGATCAAGGGATCGATCCAAGAAGAAGATATAACAATTGTAAATATTTATGCACCCAACATAGGAGCACCTCAATACATAAGGCAAATACTAACAGCCATAAAAGGGGAAATCGACAGTAACACATTCATAGTAGGGGACTTAAACACCCCACTTTCACCAATGGACAGATCATCCAAAATGAAAATAAATAAGGAAATACAAGCTTTAAATGATACATTAAATAAGATGGACTTAATTGATATTTATAGGACACTCCATCCCAAAACAACAGAATACACATTTTTCTCAAGTGCTCATGGAACATTCTCCAGGATAGATCATATCTTAGGTCACAAATCAAGCCTTGGTAAATTTAAGAAAATTGAAATTGTATCAAGTATCTTTTCTGACCACAACGCCATGAGACTAGATATCAATTACAGGAAAAGATCTGTAAAAAATACAAACACATGGAGGCTAAACAATACACTACTTAATAATGAAGTGATCACTGAAGAAATCAAAGAGGAAATCAAAAAATACCTAGAAACAAATGACAATGGAGACACAACGACCCAAAACCTGTAGGATGCAGCAAAAGCAGTTCTAAGGGGGAAGTTTATAGCAATACAAGCCCACCTTAAGAAGCAGGAAACATCTCGAATAAACAACCTAACCTTGCACCTCAAGCAATTAGAGAAAGAAGAACAAAAAAACCCCAAAGCTAGCAGAAGGAAAGAAATCATAAAAATCAGATCAGAAATAAATGAAAAAGAAATGAAGGAAACAATAGCAAAGATCAATAAAACTAAAAGCTGGTTCTTTGAGAAGATAAACAAAATAGATAAACCACTAGCCAGACTCATCAAGAAAAAAAGGGAGAAGACTCAAATCAATAGAATTAGAAATGAAAAAGGAGAGGTAACAACTGACACTGCAGAAATAAAAGAGATCATGAGAGATTACTACAAGCAACTCTATGCCAATAAAATGGACAATCTGGAAGAAATGGACAAATTCTTAGAAATGCACAACGTGCCAAGACTGAATCAGGAAGAAATAGAAAATATGAACAGACCAATCACAAGCACTGAAATTGAAACTGTGATTAAAAATCTTCCAACAAAGAAAAGCCCAGGACCAGATGGCTTCACATGCGAATTCTATCAGACATTTAGAGAAGAGCTAACACCTATCCTTCTCAAACTCTTCCAAAATATAGTAGAGGAAGGAACACTCCCCAACTCATTCTATGAGGCCACCATCACCCTGATACCAAAACCATACAAGGATGTCACACAGAAAGAAAAATACAGGCCAATATCACTGATGAACATAGGTGCAAAAATCCTCAACAAAATCCTAGCAAACAGAATCCAATAGCACGTTAAAATGATCATACACCATGATCAAGTGGGGTTTATTCCAGGAAGGCAAGGATTCTTCAATATACGCAAATCAATCAATGTGATACACCATATTAACAAATTGAAGGAGAAAAACCATATGATCATCTCAATAGATGCAGAGAAAGCTTTTGACAAAATTCAACACCCATTTATGATAAAAAAAAAAAACCCTGCAGAAAGTAGGCATAGAGGGAACTTTCCTCAACATAATAAGGGCCATATATGACAAACCCACAGCCAATATCATCCTCAATGGTGAAAAACTGAAAGCATTTCCACTAAGATCAGAAACAAGACAAGGTTGCCCACTCTCACCACTCTTATTCAACATAGTTTTGGAAGTCCTAGCCATGGCAATCAGAGAAGAAAAAGAAATAAAAGGAATACAAATAGGAAAAGAGAAGTAAAACTGTCACTGTTTGCAGATGACATGATACTATACATAGATAATCCTAAAGATGCCACCAGAAAACTACTAGAACTAATCAATGAATTTGGTAAAGTTGCAGGATACAAAATTAATGCACAGAAATCTCTTACATTCTTATACACTAACAAGGAAAAATCAGAAAGAGAAATTAAGGAAATAATCCCATTTACCATCGCAACAGAAAGAGTAAAACACCTAGGAATAAACTGACTGAAGGAGACAAAAGACCTGTATGCAGAAAACTAGAAGACACTGATGAAAGAAATCAAAGATGACATAAACAGAAGGAGAAATATACCATGTTCTTGGATTGGAAGAATCAGTACTGTGAAAATGTCGGTACTACTCAAGGCAATCTACAGATTCAATGCAATCCCTATCAAATCACCAATGGCATTCTTCACAGAATTAGAACAAAAAATTTCACAATTTGTATGGAAACACAAAAGACCCCGAATAGCCAAAGCAATCTTGAGAAAGAAAAACAGAGCTGGAAGAATCAGGCTCCCAGACTCCAAACTATACTACAAAGTTACAGTAATTAAGACAGTATGGTACTGGCACAAAAACAGAAATATTGATCAGTGGTACAGGATAAAAAGCCCAGAGATAAACCCATGCACATATAGTCACCTAATTTATGACAAAGGAGGCAAGAACATACAGTGCAGAAAAAACAGCCTCTTCAATAAGTGGTGCTGGGAAAACTGGACAGCTACATGTAAAAGAATGAAATTAGAACACTCCCTAACACCATACACAAAAATAAACTCAAAATCGTTTAAAGACCTAAATGTAAGACTGGACACTATAAAACTCTTAGAGGAAAACATAGGAAAAACACTCTTTGACATAAACCACAGCAAGGTCTTTTTTGACCCACCTCCTCGAGTAATGAAAATAAAAGCAAAAATAAACAAATGGGACCTAATGAAACTTAAAAGCTTTTGAACAGCAAAGGAAACCATAAACAAGATGAAAAGACAGCCCTCAGAATGGGAGAAAATATTTGCAATGGAAGCAACGGACAAAGGATTAATCTCCAAAATTTACAAGCAGCTCAATATCAAAAAAACAAACAACCCAATTTAAAAATGGGTAGAAGGCCTAAATAGACATTTCTCCAAAGGAGTCATACAGATGGGCAAGAGGCACATGAAAAGATGCTCAACATCACAAATTATTAGAGAAATGCAAATCAAAACTACAATGTGGTATCACCTCACACCAGTCAGAATGGCCATCATTAAAAAAATCTACAAACAATAAATGCTGGAGAAGGTGTGGAGGAAAGGGAACCCTCTTGCACTCTTGATGGGAATGTAAATTGATACAGCCATTATGGAGAACAGTTTGGAGGTTCCTTAAAAAACTAAAAATAGGACTACCATATGACCCAGCAATCCCACTACTGGGCATATATCCTGAGAAAACCATAATTCAAAAATAGTCATGGACCACAGTGTTCATTGCAGCTCTATTTACAATAGCCAGGACATGGAAACAACCTAAATGTCCAACGACAGATGAATGGGTAAAGAAGATGTGGCACATATATACAATGCAATATTACTCAGCCACACAAAGGAATGATACTGGGTCATTTGTAGAGATGTGGATGGATCTAGAGTGTGTCATACAGAGTGAAGTAAGCCAGAAAGAGAAAAACAAATATGTATATTAACATATATGTGGAATCTAGAAAAATGGTACAGATGAAACTATTTGCAGGGCAGGAATAGAGACGTAGACATAGAAAATGGACATGTGGACACAGTGGGGGAAGGGGATGGTGGGACGAATTGGGAGATTAGGATTGACATATATATACTACCATGCGTAAAATACATAGCTAGCAGGAACATGCTATTACGAACATGCTATAAAGCACAGGAAGCTCAGCTCGGTGCTCTGTGATGACCTAGATGTGGGGGATGGGGGGTCCCTGGGAGGGAGGTCCAAGAGGGAGGGGATATAGGTATACATATAGCTGATTCACTTCACTGTACGGCAGAAGTAACACAACATTCTAAAAAAATTATACTATAATAAAAAAAAGTACAATTTATTAAAGCACTTCCTTACATATCACTTTCCTTCCCTCCAGATCACCTGTCTCAATGGCAACACCTGAGCTTCTACCTGAGCCCTACTCCCCGCTTCAGGGATCAGCCAATGGATGTGACCCAGACACCCAGGTCTCTTGGCACAAGGGGCAGAGTTTCATCTCCTCTGTCATCTTCCTCACCCTGAGGGTTTGGTGAGTGAGTACCCATGGGGCCACAATAGCAGGGAGTATGATCGACCATTTCTACAGCCCTGGAAGCCCATCTTCTAAAAGGAAGGCTGCTCTGTGTCCTCTAGGGAGGGAAAGGGATAGAACCTCATCCCATCCTGCCACTTATGTGGCAAGGTGACCTAGGCTCTGTCAGCCTGAGCTTGGGCATCTGTGATGTGGGACTCACGATATCTGTGTCACAGAGCTGTCCTGAGGGGTGAATGAGGAAACCTGCCTAGAGTATATGGCACGTGGTGGGACTACAGTGCCTTTTAAATGTTGGGATCCAACAGTAGGGGCTGCCTGAGCCTCGGGACTAAGGCAGGAATTATGAAAAGTCATTTCTCACTGTTTCTCCTACAGAGATTACATACATCTAGAGGAAGGGAGCAAATATCTCTCTGACATGTGTTGACTTGAAGGGTTTGAGATAGTAGGTTCTCTTCATTCTCTGGTGTTACAGAATCTCCTAAGAGCTGCTCCATATCATTCCTGTGTGCTGATCCTAACCCAGTTCCCCATGCTGGGAAGACAGGCTTGCCTTTGACTCACCTGGCGAGCTCAGTGAGAGATGGCACCAGGGCAGCAAGCCGTAGTGTTTGCCTAACTGCTGCTCCTGGACTGCTTTGTACGTTAATATGTTTATAGGAAAATTTGGGACTCACCCCATATTCACCAGTGCAGGGGTCCTGAGATTATGCATCATCCAGACACATCACACCAGGACTGCAGCCATCTGCTGTCTCCCTGAGGGGCAAAATTCCAAGAGTTACTAACATTTCTTTGACACACAATTACCCATTCTTCCGTTCATTAAAACTAAATATATATTGAGCTTTAGAGCCCATACTATTCCACTGAAAGTGCCTTGTTAACTCTATGGTTCAAATAAGAGGGTAGAAAGAGAAATGCATGTATGGGCAAATTCAAGTGTTATTTCTGAGATGAGCTGGCTCCTTCACATTAATTCTTAAAGTTGTTGAAGTTTCAAGGAATTGATTTTTTTAAAAGCTCTCTCTTTGTTCCCTCATCAAAGTTCCAGAAAGAGATTTCTGCATTCCCTGTTAACATTCCATTTCCCACTGTCTCCTTATCTCACTGCGCAGTAGCTTCTCTCTCCATGATTGCAATGAACATGTTCTCACCAAGGTCACAAGCTACCTTTTTGTCACTAAGTCCAGATATTTTATATAAATATATTAATATATGAATACTATTACTTTTAATGTCCATCTAACATATGTATGCTTGTATAGACTGCTCCTTTCACATAACAACAAATCTTTGACAGTTTCCCAGGTTCTGGAGCATGAGGAGCTAGGTACAAACCCAAAATGCTCTGTTCCCAATCTGTGCTGTCCTGAGCCAAGTCCTTATGTCTCTGTCCCTCAGCTTTTCATCTATGAAACACCATATCTAATTCATAATACACCTGTGAGCATAAATGAGTCAATGCCTAAAACACACTTGGTTATAATGCATTTTAGTCACTTTTATTTCTTTGTCTCTATCTTTATTGGGTATGAGCATTTCTACTATCCCTATGGTATAGACTGATTTTTAATCACAATCACTGACCCTTGGAGGTATGCTGATAGAAGATGAGCAGGTCACAAAACCATATGTAGGATGAGAGCTTATCTTTTGTACATAAATATGTAAATCCAGGCATGCATGTGTAAATGTATAAGTACCAGCATAAGAAAATTTCTGAAAGAATGTAATACAGATGAAAACCTTAGCAGGGCTTTTCTTTTGGTGGTATGTTTGAGGATATTTTATTTCCTTTTTATGTTAATTAATTTTTAGTATAAAAATGTTTTATGTTATTTATTTTTTTACTATAATAAACACCCCACAATACACACTTTCACTTATATAAAATAATAAAATGCAGAGAAATTTAAGCATTCTCAGCCCTACAGGAAACCTACAAGAAAGCCACTCAACTTTAGAAAAGGAACATCCAGAGGCACAGGAAGGGAGACAAGATGTTGGGGGAGCCCCTACTGGTAGGACAGGTCACAGGTCCCCATATTCCAAACCACACTAATTATTATCAGTATTTAAATCTCTGCTTAGTTAACTAGGAAAAAAACATGGTATCTTACTGTGTTTCATTTTGCTTTACCCTGATTGAAAGTAGGGTTGAAGGTCTTATCATCTGAAAGGCAGTAATGTACACTGGTTAGATGAAGGGCTCAAGAGCCACAAGCCTGTGTTCAAATCTAAGCCTCAGCACTTGCTAGTCCTGCCCTTGCTGTGCCTCAGTGTCCCCTTCTGTTTAAAGTCTCCTCATAGGTTATAGTGAGGATGAAACAAGTAGGTATAAGTTTAGCCTTTACAACAGTGTTGGGCACTGAGGAAGTCGGCAATAAATATTAATCATTCTTATCATACCTAAATTGAACATTAGTGTTTCTACTGCCATTTTTATTATTGTGTGGGCTTATAATGACCTTCATAATATAATGTTTGTCAAAAACAGCAGCTTACAAAGCTGTAACTAGGATATCATCTCATAACTATTCTTTAAATATGCAGTTATATTTGCATAATAAATTTTCTGAAAATAAATATTCAAATGATAACAGTGCTTATCCATGAGTAATAGACTTTTAAGGGTTTCTAATGATTTTTCCTTCTCCTGCTTTATCCATTTTTTATCTGTATCAAAAGTGTCTTGATTTTGGAAGTGAAAAAAATTATAAGAATAAATAAATATCCCTAGCCCTTTCCACAGGAAAGTGGCTCAGCATCAGAGTGAACATCAGAGGAACATCCCTAAACCAAAGGAATTAGGTAATAGCATAGTCCCAGAAGTAGTTCATGAATCTACCACATGACAGTCCCAATTGGGCAGCTTCAGGGACATTACAGATGCCTAGGAGAGGGGCAAGTATGTCTCTCAAATAAACCTTACATTTAGCAGTCAGACAATGTCTCCACTTCCCAGGATTTTAGTTAAGGTCACGAGATGAAAGTAGTTTCATAACATGCTTCCTTCTGTTCTCTCCCAAATAAAGCCCCTTGAACTGAAACCAGGTTCATTGGTTTAACCACGCAATTAGCCAAGCCCAATTTGCAGCTTCTCTGTCAGGAGGAAAAGTAGAGTGATCCATACATCAAATATTCTGGCTCTTCTGGGGCTTCCCAAGGGATTAGTTTCTGTCTCACCTGACCGGAGGCACTGACAGGGAACCAGTGTACCTTGGATGACTGGGGGCCCCTGAGAACGAATGAGAGCTCTGCAGCCTATTGTCCAACCAGAGAACCTGCAGTACCACAGACAGACACCAGAGGGAGAAAGACATTACAAACTCAAACAAAAAAGCCCAGCAAATCTCTCAAATTAAGAAATTACATGAACAAGTCCAGAGAAGATGCATCATCAAATAAAGGTTGCAAGGCCCCGAGAATCTCTAGCCAGGCTGAGTGGAGACGATCTTACCCTGTATAAAACCAGTCCATAAAGACTGAGAGAGAAGACTGCTTTTTCAAATGCACAAATCCCAGAAAAAAGTAATAAGGCATACAGAGAAACAGAGAAACTTGGCCCAATCAAAGGAACAAAATAAACCTCAAGAAACCAGTCATAAAGAAATGAAGATCTACAAATTATCTGACGAATTCAAAATAATCATCTAAGGCAACTAAACAAAATCAGGAAAATGAGCATGCACAAAATGAGAATATCAAGATACAGAAATTATAAAAAAGAACCAAACAAATTCTGCAGCTGAAGAATACAATAATTGAATTGAAAATTTCGTTAGAGGGGTTCAACAGAAGATTTGATCAAGCAGAAGAAAGAATCAGCAAATGGGAAGATAGGTCATTTGAAATTATGGAGTCAGAGGAACAAAAAGAAAAAAGAATGAAGAAAATTGAAGAAAGCTTAAGGGACTTACAGTACACCAACAAGAAGATCAATATATACATTACAGGATTCCAAGAAGGAGGAGACAGAGAAAAGGGGGCAGAGAGTTTATTTGAAGAAATAATGGCCACAAATTTCACAAATGGACATCCAGCTTCAAGAAGCTCAGATGACTTTAATTAGGATGAACACAAACAGGCATTATAATCAAACTGTCAAAAGTTGAGATAATGAGAGAATCTTGATAGAAGCAAGAGAAAGTGGATGACCACGTACCAAAAACTATAAGTGGATTTCTCAGAAGACCAGAAGGGAGTGGGATGATATATTCAAAGTGCTGAAAGAAAAAAAAATCCCAAACAAGAATACTTCATCTGAAAAAACTTTCCTTCAGAAATGAAGGAAAAATAAAGACCTTCCCAGATATAGAAAAGCTGAGGGAGTTCATCATAATTAGACCTACCTTATAAGAAATGCTAAAGGGAGTCCTTCAAGTTGAAACCAAAGGATGTGAGACAGCACCATGTGTATTCAGTAGAAACCATATTTCAAATTTTGAATTTTGATCTTTCCCCAGGCTAGTGATATGCAATATGATACTCTCTTGTAATGCTGGGCAGCGGCATCGAGCCACAGCTCCTGGTCAGTCACAAGATCACTAGGGTAAACAACCGATACCCTTCCAACCATTCTGTACCCATACAACCATTTTGCTTTTCACCTCCAGTTCAGTATTCAATAAATTACTTGAGATACTCAACACTTTATTATAAAATAGGCTTTGTGTTAGATGATTTTGCCCAACTGTAGGCTAATATAAGTGCTCTGAGAATGTTTAAGGTAGGTTAGATTTGGTAGATTTGGTAGGTTTGGTGTATTAAATGCATTTTCAACTTACAATGGGTTTCTCAGGATGTAACATCTATGACCAATCAAGTAGCAATGAATGACTCTAGTCCCCAGACTGAATCCTCTAAACACATATCCCACTGAAAGATACCAGGCTAGTTTGGAGAAATGGCTGATTCCAGCTCCAAAGAAGGAATTGTACCACATGTGTCTAGACCACACTCTCATACCAGAAAGCACGTCAAAAAGACTCATAAACCAGCTTGAAGGGTCTCCCACTGGCCAAAGATAGAACAATTTGACATCAAGTTAAATAATGACTACAATGGACAAATATACAAATGTCTATGAGTCATGATAACATTCTAAAAGAAAAGCAAAACACAAATAAAACCAACTCACTGCTCACCTTTGGAGGATCCCAGGGAAATGACTCTCATTCTTTTAAAAAGTGGAAATACTGCAAAAGAATTAAAAACATTCATCCTTCCCTTCCTGTGCAAACTATACCTCAGCATAACCTAAAGGTTGATGAGGGGAGGTTCCTTTTATAGTAGAATTCTGGCTAATAAATGCAAAAGAAATTACAGAATTAGAACATCACCTTTTTACAAACTTTAATGACAAGCAGATCTAGGCAACTATTTTGGGAGGCTGCAAAAAAACATGAGGTAAAAAGCAGATGGGAAAATTTAATAATGGATAGATCAGGTTGACAACACCTGAACCCAGTGATCAATTTAGTGTCAGAAGAGACGGCCAGACAGAATGAGCCTCCTGGTGTAAGGCTAAAAGTAGTACAACACCTTATCTGGAGCATTCTTGCCAAAAAATGTGAACTGGATCAAGCCTCTAAATCTAATCATCACTTTTACAGAAATAGGGGAGGAAGGCAGAAGAACATAAACAACACAATAAAGATACAATCAGCAGAATCAAGAATGCAAACTCCACAGGACAAAAGATGCACTTTTTTTTTTTTTTTTTTTTTTTGCGATACGCGGGCCTCTCACCGTTGCGGCCTCTCCCGCTGCGGAGCACAGGCTCCGGACGCACAGGCTCAGCGGCCATGGCCCACGGGCCCAGCCGCTCCGCGGCATGTGGGATCCTCCCAGACCGGGGCACGAACCCATGTCCCCTGCATCGGCAGGCAGACTCCCAACCACTGCGCCACCAGGGAAGCCCGAAAGATGCAATTTCTTAAGCAAATAGTTGGAAGGTTAAAAAAAACAAGGAGGCCTTTTTAAATACATGACACTTAAGACTTCAGAGAAATTACAATTAAAACCACAATGAGATACTACAGCATGCTTACCTGAACAATAAAAATGAGAAAGATGGAAAATATCAAGTGTTGGTGAGGATAAGGAATATAGCCTGATAAAACCACTTTGAAAACTACTTGGCAATTCCTACTGAGCTCAACATACACAAACCCTATGATGCAGAAATGCCTTTCTTATGTCGGTGCCCAAGAGAAGGAAAATAAATGTCCAAAAAGCTATGTACAAGATCATTCATAGCAACATTGTTTACAATAAGTCAAAAACTGGAAAATACCCAAATCCCTATTACAGATACAAATATTGTGAAATATCCACACAATATAATACTGTACACCAATGAGAATTAATGATCTACAATTACAGACAACAATAATATAAATCACACACACATTATGTTCATTGAAAGGAGCCAGACACAAAAGAGGTATATGTTATATGATTAAGGCGAGGAAAATCAACACCCCATTTCCTTTTACTTGAAGGTATTTAGTATCTTCTTATGTTACCTTCAGGTTAACCTCAGAGAAGCATGTATCCTCTGAGCCCTTGAAAAGTGATTCACTACACATAGGAACATAGGCTGATGGACAGATAACTGGGTGGGACACAGGAGACACCCAAGTGGCAGACCTAACCCACTAACTCTAGGTGACCTTGAGTAAGTCATCACACTTCCTCTGGTCTCACCTATCAAGTGGATCAGACCATCCCTGAGGCCCAACCAGGGAGGCCCCAGACACAGAGCAATGAGATTCCCATTTGAAAAGCACTCTTAGATCATAAAAAGAACAGAATTCACCATGGGAGTCCAAATAATTATTTTAACAGCCAACTTGTCTAATGCATAGTAATTGTAATAATTATTACTTTTTTGTTTTTATAATTATTACCTTTTCATTTTTCTTAAATACCCTTTGTATATGGAAAAATAGCTACTGAAGAATATTCTTCACCCAAACAGATACGGCCCTGGCCTAATATCAGTCACTTTGGGCTAATATATCTCAGCACGTCTTTTTCTTCTTCCTAAGTGTACTGGTTAGGAGTGTGGGCTCTGGAGACAGACCAGGGCCAAATGCAAGATCTGCCACTTATAAACTGTGTGAGTGTAAATACTTTCACTTCACCTGACAGTCACTGTATTGGCTCCTGTCTGCCCTTTTGACCTCATCTCCTACCACTCTGCACTCTGCCTGCAAGGTTCCAGTCACTCAAGCTGGTCATCTGCTCCAGGAACAACTGGTGCTCACACAGTGAAAGGCTGCTGATGAAAAGGCCTGCTCAGGCCTGGCATCTTCTTGTAAGTAGTTCAGGACTCAGCTCAAATGTCACTTCCTAAGAAAGAGCTTCACTGACAACCCCATGGATAGTAACCCCTGACCCAACATTTTCTATTCTATTTATGTGTTTATTTTCTTCAAAGCACTCATCTCCATATGAAATTGCCACACTTATGGACTTGCCAGCCTATTGCCAGTTTTCCCAAACTAGAATGAAAGCTTCAGGGACCCTGTCTATCTTGTTTCTCTGGGCTGCATTCCCCTATGCCTAGTCTACTGCCTCGCATATAAATCACTAAAAAAGTTTGACTTAAATGAAGGAATTGTTACCTTATCTGAAACAAAGGAGTAGACACATATTAAAAACTGAGTAACAGGAGAAACTGAAAAGAAATTAGACATCAAAAGATTCAAAACTTTGGGAATTCCCTGGTGGTCCAGTGGTTAGGACTCTGCGCTTTCACTACCAAGGGCCCGGGTCAACCCCTGGTCAGGATCCCGCAAGCCATGTGTCAGGAAAAAAAAGATCCAAACTTTTAAGAACACCTTGTTGCAAGTCCACAGCAGTCCTTTTTACTAGGATGAGCCAGAACTAACTGTATGATACTTCCCACAACACCTCCCTGATTTTGATTCAGCAGACCTAGAGTGAACCCAAGAGTTGGCAATTTCAACAAGCACCTCTGATAATTTTGATAAAGTGGTCCACAGACCACATTTTAAAAGATCCTGGCCTAAACATGTGACATTTGTGTGGCATTAATGTAATGCCTACCATGCAGAGTTCTATGATATCTGGGTTGTGTCCGTTAATGTAGTGCACTGGTCCTTCCCTTCCACCTACAACCATAGATTATTTTCCCACATGGCATCACACTTAAACTCCACAATACTCCTGGGTGGTCAGGAGCATTGTGTACTGTTAGCCTGTTGTACAGACGAGGCATGTGAAAGGGTAGTGACTTACCTAAAGTGTCCCAACGATGGGGCCCGATCTCCTCACTCTTGCTCCAGGAACCTGTCTAGCAGACTCGACAACACACTTGGTTCTTCTCTACCAGCTCATGCTCCTGGGGCTCAGAGTCCACACCCTTCTCTGATGTTCCACTGTAAGGAAGAGTAAGGAGATAAGACAGCACATGGAATAGAGAGGAAAGTGAGATGAAGGGAAGGCACATGAAACACAGGGGAAGAGGTGAGGATGTTCTGCCTACCCCCTCTCAGTTCACTGGAAGCTGTGCAGTGGTGCTTTTCCTCTTCCCTAGCTCCATCACACAGCCCCCTCTGCACACACAGCAGTGACACTGAGGCTCATATGTCATGGACACGTGCGCTTATCCCTGCTTGTGTTACATGTCCAAGTATTCTCTCTGGACGTCATGCTATCATGGTAATGTCAGAGGCATCACACTAAACAGAATGAAGGTTGCAAATTTGGAATGGGAACTAACATTGCTGAGAACCTACTTGATGCCACATGCTGTTGGTTGTTATTTTTTATCTTCAAATTCTCAAAGCAATGCTCTGTGGGCATCATTACTTCCTTTCTACGGATTAGGAGATACTCAGGCTCAGAGAGCAAAGTACGTGTTCAAAGAATCCTAAGGAGACGTCAAATGGACACAAAAGCCAAGTTGAAGGGGATAAGACAGGCCAATGCTGGGACAATTTGAGCATCAAAATACACAATAATAATAAACCCTCTGAGCAAAATAGGAATCTATGAGTCATACTGATATAAATACTTGAATAAATGCATAAATATATAAATTATAGGGAGAAGGAAAAGGTCTGCCACACAGTCGAAAGCCAATGAATAAATCTAGAAGGAATAACAAAATTGGAAAAACAACACTTGACAAATACCATAGTAACAAGTGATTCAGGCAAGATCCCTAAATGGATGCCCAGTCTGCACCAAATCCCACAGCAGTCATGGAGTCACTATGGTAACGATGCTGGCCAAGGAAAGCTGGGGAAAAGCAAACAACCACCACCCTGGTTTGGTTCCTAATATGTGCTAGGAACTGAGCAGGACTGACATAACACACAGTAATTAACCTAAAGTATTCCTGACAATAAAGATCCCTGGCAGCTTTAGCAATATACACATACATGCATACATACCCATATACATACATGCTCTCTTCTTCTCCTCTCCCCACTCAAGATCCCAGTAATTCATTGCGGTGAATAGCTGGGGGGTGGGTGAGAAAGGAATATACAACAATTCAACAGATTCAATTCTAAACACACATATACATATATAGTTGAAAGGTACTAAGCTATTTTAGTGATGGAGATGAACTGTAGAATTGTCTCTGGGACATTTTTCTCCCTAGTTTCAGTACATTGCCAATAACCTCTAAAAGCTGATATGGAAATATAAGCATATGCATGTTATACATCAAGAATCTTTTTCAACCTAGAGTAGGTAGCCTAAGCTTTCAACCAAAACATTCCTCAATGGCTACTTTTTGACATTTGGCCACTGACAGTTTAGTGAAAAGTAAACACATGTAAATTGCAATTAAAAAATACTATCATTCATGATAGCACCAAAAAGTATGAAATACTTAGGAATAATCTCTCCATGTATGTGAAAGGTCTATACATTGAACACTACAAAACATTGCTGACAGAAATTAAAGAAGATCTAAATAAATGGAGAAACATACCATCTTCATATGTCAGAAGACTCAGTGTTGTAAAGATGTAGATTCTCTTCTAACTGATCTATAGATTCAGTGTAATCCTAATAAAAATCCTAGCAGATATTGTTTTTTAAGAAATTGACAGGCTCGGGACTTCCCTGGCAGTCCAGTGGTTAAGACCCCATGCTTCCACTACCAAGAGCGCAGGTTCAATCCCTAATCGGGGAACTAAGATCCCGCATTCCGCAGGGTGTGGCAAAAAAAAAAAAGAAAAGAAATTGACAGGCTGATTCTAAAATTCATGTTGAAATGCAAAGGCCCTAGACTATGAAAAACAACTGTGAAAAAGAAGAACAAAGCTAGAGGATCAAAACTACCTGACTTCAAGAATCATTATAGGGCTTCCCTTGTGGTGCAGTGGTTGGGAATCTGCCTGTCAATGCAGGGGACATGGGTTCGAGCCCTGGTCTGGGAAGATCCCACATGCCGTGGAGCAACTAAGCCCGTGAGCCACAACTACTGAGTCTGCGTGTCTGGAGCCTGGGCTCCGCAACGGGAGAGGCCGCGACAGTGAGAGGCCTGCGCACCGCAATGAAGAGTGGCCCCCTGGGCTTCCCTGGTGGCGCAGTGGTTGAGAGTCCGCCTGCCATTGCAGGGGACACGGGTTCATGCCCCGGTCCGGGAAGATCCCACTTGCCGTGGAGCGGCTGGACCCGTGAGCCATGGCCGCTGAGCCTGTGCGTCCGGAGCCTGTGCTCCGCGGCGGGAGAGGCCACAACAGTGAGAGGCCTGCGTACCGCAAAAAAAAAAAGAATAGCCCCCTGCTTGCCGCAACTGGAGAAAGCCCTCACACAGAAGCGAAGACCCAACACAGCCAAAAATAAATAAATAAATAATTTTTTTAAAAAAAGAATCATTATAAACCTTCAGTAATCAACAGTGTGGTACTTACTGGCATCAAGGAAGACAAGTAGATCAATGGAATAGAATAAGCAGTCCATTTCTGGACTCAGACAACTGATTTTTGACAAAAGTTGTAATGGCAATTCAGTGGAGAAAAGATAGTCTTTTCAACAAATGGCGCTGGGATAAATGGATAGCCACATGCACAAATATAAACTTTGATCCATGTATTGCACCATATACAAAAGTCAACTTAAAATGGATCACAGACCTAAATATAAAATGTAAAACTTCTAGGATAAAACATGGGAGAAAATCCTTGTGACCTTGGGTCAGGGGAAGATTCCATAGAGGCAAAACCAAAACTACAATCCATAAGTGAACAAACCAATAAATTGGACTTCTCAAAGTTAAACATTTCTGCTATTCCAAAGACACTGTTGAGAGAATTAAAAGACAAGCCACTCATTGGGAGAAATTTTTGCAAATCATGTATCTGATAAAGGTCTTGTATCTAGAATATAAAAAATTTCACAAAGGTAAATAAGAAGAAAACAGACACTCCAACAAATAAATGGACAAAATATTTGAATAGATGCTCCACCAAAGTAGATATACAAATGTCAAATAAGTACATGAAAAGATGCTAATCATCTTTTCTTAAATGTTCAAAGTCATTAGGGAAATGTAAATGAAAACTATGAGATACCACTGCACCTCTCTGAGAAAGGCCAAAATTTAAAAGACTGACCATATAAAGTCTTGGCAAGGTTGTGGAGGATGGAACTCTCAAACACTGCTGTTGGCAATGAAATATGGTGCAACCACTTCGGAAAACAGTTTGGCGGTTTCTTATAATGTTAACCTCACATCTATCATGTGATCCAGCCATTGCACTCCTAATTATTTATCCTAGAGGAAGAAAGTCTATGTCTATGCAAAGACTAATATACAAATGTTCATAACAGCTTTATTTACAAGAGCCCCAAATTGGAAACCACCCAAATACCCATTAACAGATAAATGGATAAAACAAATTGTGGTATATCCATATAATGGAATATTAGTCAACATTAAAAAGAAGGAACTATTTGTACATGCAACAAATGGATAAATCCAGAAATAATTAGGTTGAAGGAAAGAAGACAGACAAAAAAAATACATTGTATGATTCCATTCATATAAAATTATAGGAAAAGAAAACGAATCTATAGTGACAGAAGATCACTAGTTATCTGAGAACGGGGTAGGGTGATGTAGAGAGAGAGGCAAGAGAGAGTTAGATGAGAAGATTACAAAGGAGCACTAGGAAGCTTTTTAAGTTGATGGATATGTTCATTATCTGGACTGTAGTATTGGATTCACAGGTGCATACATATATCAAAACATTAAAGCATATACTTTAAATATGTACAGTATATTGTATGTTAACCATACCTCAATAAAGTATTTGAAATATATTTGTATATTCATAATTCTCTGATGCAATTAATCAGTTGAAAGATTCCCACAATTATGCTCTTGTAGTATTAACAGGTCCACACTCTATATTATCAAATTGGTCCACACTACAGATAACCAAAATAGAAATAATCATTTGCAATGAAATCTATCCAAATATTTAGGGAAAGCTGATGTCCATTTCTACCTGAAGTACAGAAATAAAAATATTACATCCTAGAAAAATAATCGTAATGATATTTAAGAGTAACTGGTTCTTTTAGAGAATGAGGCTGAGTATCATTATAATAAACTCTAGGATAATAATTATTTTTTAAATATTAAGTTCTAATAACTGAGATTTTAAACTAACACTTGGACTTCCCTGGCACTCCAGTGGTTAAGACTCCGTGCCTCCACTGCAGGGGACATGGGTTCGATCCCTGGTCAGGGAACTAAGATCCTATGTGTCGTGTGGTGCCGCCAAAAATAAATAAATAAACGAACACTTGGAAATTTCCTGCCTCTTTAAAATATTTCATTATATAATGGGAAAAAAACGTGGTCAGCAGGGAACGATCTATATTACAATCTCAAATTGCTAGAAGAGCTAACAACTGCATATTTCCACACTCATCTGAGAGATATATGGGAAGTGATGATTATTATTTGTACAGTAAAAACAATTTGGTGTATTTATTGCAAATGCTTGTTTAAGACCAAGTAAGTTCCTTCCTCAACTGGACAATTCATTGTTTTTCAGCCAAAAAGAAAAAAAAAAGGCTTCTCTGAGATGGGCCTCAAGGTCTACTGCAAAGCATGTAGCTGCTGATGGAATGAAATTCCACCTGCTAAACAACTTCTTCCATGATGAGATCAAAGTAGCTTCTCTACTTTAGGCTAGTTTGTGAACCTCACAGGAACTATTCCACAGCATGCTTTTATCAGATCTATGAACTCACTTGAGTCAGTCAGCATAACTAACTAAAGATGTGAAACGTTGGGGTCTCCTGAGAACTGCTGCACTTGAACCTGGAGTAGAAGCTATAGCCACCATCAAGACACAGATCCTCAGAACCTGAGTCCTTCAGACACCTGATATGGGCAAGGCCACTGACATGAGGAGCTGCAGAGGGTGAGACAGATCCAGCAATCACCATGCTTTACTGGCGTAACTGTGTGCCAGGCACTATACTATGTCCCCTTTCACCAAAAACAAAACACCTCCCCTCTTCAGACCGGCTATCTGAGATGACCTTTCCTATAGGGCAGGTCTGGGGAAATGAGCAATCAATCAGATTCACAATAAAGACATAGGATGGTAATAGCTGGTGTTGGAGGAATGAAGGGGCAATAGATACTGGCATACACTGTTGGTGCCAAATGAGCATATCCATTTTCTGATGCCCATTTATTACAGCTGAATAATTTGAATGGCCTTTGATACTGAAGTCCTATTTCCACCAACAAGAGAGTTTTGGGTGAGGGAGAGTTTTGGAAAGGATTCCCAAGGTGATTATGATCTGCATCCAAGTTAAGGGTCCCTAGCTGAGGGGAGGCAGATAAAGGAGCTACATGAGTTCTCCGATTTGTGGGGGACGGACAGCTAATATTTATGAAGCTTTTTAAAAAACAGGGCCAATGAATAGGTTCTTCACATTGTTGGCTGAATTTATTCCTCACCACAAACTTACTAGTGAGGTATCAGTATCCTCTCCATGGATGTTAATGACTCCAAGCATGCATTCCTAACCACAGAGACAGATGGCAAAGAAGATAAAAGTCCAGGTTCCCCACGTAGCCTTTACTAACATGGGAGATGGGGCAGGGATGGGAGTGGACGGGAAATGGTGCCTTGTTACTACTGCTTGGTTAAAGTAGGATTTCACTCCCCACCAGGCCTCCACCGACACTACCCTGGAAGGTGGGGAAAGACACTTCCTTACTGCCCTCCATGTGGCCTCCCCCAACACTGTGGAGGGCAGTGAGGTGGGTGTTCATTTCCACCAGGTGGGGATGAAAGTCCCTCTTTCCCATAGGGTCTTCTCTGATACCACCCCAAAGAGTGGGGAGGGGTACCTCTTTACAATCAAGTGAGCATGGAGTCCACATTTCCCACTCAGTCTTTGCTGCCATGGTGAGGGTGCAGCTGTTTCACTCTGTGATGTTAGGGCAGTTGTCTAAAAGCTTTCTTTCTTGCTAGGTTCCCCCTTTTTCTGGTCCTGTGTCTAGATACAGCAGGCTTTTCTTGGAGCTCTTCTTGTCTTTTCTTGTTGGCATTTTTGGTCACTTGCTCTTCCAGCACCCCGTCTGGGATATATGAGGCAAAAATAAAGCCAAGGGAATTCACTGCACGTCATACCTTTTGTCCCAAAGTCCCAAGCCAGTCTGCCTTTTTTGTCTCCACCTTTCAGAGTCTTATATTTGTTTTACATATAATATCCAGAGATCTTAGCTGCACCTTGCAGGAGTAATAGGGAGAAGTGTATCTACTCCTTCTGGTCTCCAAAATAGAAGTCCTTTCCTTCTACTTTTAATATAAGTAAATAGTACCATGCCATTTAAACCTTCATGTACACTGACTTTTTCACTAAACATTATATTCTGGAGATCTCTCCATAGCCCTATGTGGAAATGTTCATCATTCTTTACACCTTACGTACTATATGCCTTTGTGTGATTGTTTGATGCTTTATTCCTCCATCACACAACTGATGAATATTTAGGTTGTTCCCATTCTTTTGCTATTCACATAGTGCCAGAATGAATATCTGTATCTATATTTTTATTATATCTATATCTAAAACCGTTTGTGTCATTGCCAATATATCCTTAGGATATTCCTGGAAATGAGATTCGTGAGTCAAAAAGTAAAGGCATATAAAAAATTGCTACATATTATAAAATTCCCCACAACAATTGTATTAGTTTCCAATGACTACTATAATAAATTACCACAGGGAGTTTCCTGGTGGTCCAGTGGCTAGGGTTCGGCGCTTTCACTGCCGTTGCCCCAGGTTCAATCCCTGGTAGGGGAACTAAGATTCTGAAAGCTGTGTACGTGCATGCAGCATGGCCAAAAATAAATGAATAAGTAAATAAATAACAATAAACTTGGTGTCATTAAACAACAGACATATTCTTTCATAGTTCTGGAGGCTAGAAGTGCAAAAGTAGTTTCAATGGGCCAAAATCAAGGTGTTGGCCAACTTAACTCCTTTCAGAGACTATAGGGGAGCCTCCTTGCCTCTTCCAGCTTCTGTTGGCTGCCAACATTCCTTGGCTTGTGGCTCTATCACTCCAGTATCTGCATCCTTGGCCACATTGCCTTCTCTTATGTCTGTGTCAACTCTCCCTCTGCTCCTCTGTTATAAGGACACTTGGGTTTGCATTTAGGGCCCATTTGGAAAATCTAAGATAATATCCCCATTTTAAGATCCTTAATCTAATCACATCTACAAACACCCTTTTTCCATATAAGGTAATATTTAACAGGTTCCAGAGGCTAGGACCTACTATCTTTATGGAGACTATCAAGCCTACTACAGTGATCATACCATTTTGCATCCCTGTGAGCAGGGTGTGAAAGGACATGTTTTTCCACATCCTCACCAACTGACTGTGTTGACAAAAATCTGGATCTTTGCTAATCTAATACTTAAGAAACAGTATCTTAGTGTAGTGCTAGCTGCATCTCTCTTAATTAAAGCAAGCTGGAGCCTTTTTTCATACGTCTAAAGACAATTTATATATATTTTTCTGTTAACTTCAATAGGACTTTGCTTTTTCATGCCTCTATATTGACAAGCGTTTATATTGGAGGGATATGAATGCTTTCTTAAAGACGTTAGCCGCAAATGTTTTTTTCTCAGTGTCTTTATTGGCTAGTGTGTTTTTGCCATGCAGAGTTGTCATTGTTATTTTTATGTTGTCAAATACGTCAATCTTCTTCCTTAATGCCCCTGCATATTGATTTATACTTAGGAAAGTTTCCTCTGCTTCCAGATTATAGAATTCACCTATATGTTCTAATACAACACTTGTATGGATATTTCTTTTATACTTCATTCAGAACCATTTGGAATCTATCCTGCTGTGTGACAGAGAAATGGATCCCTTTTTACCTTTTTAATCTTATGGTTATCTAGCTATCTCAATACCACTTCTTAATCCTCCATCACATCTCCACTGATTTGTAACGCTGCTTTTGTCATAGTCTAAATTTCTAATTATAACTGGGGCTATATCACTATTTTTTTATTGTTTCAATAATTTTTCAGTCAATTTATGGACCAGTAAAATAAAAATTAAAATATTTTACCTCTACTCACATAGAGCTTTCTCTTCCACATAGAAGGAGGCTGCACTTTCTGTCTGGAGGTCATCAATATCCCTGTACCATGGCGAACCCCACCCCACCCTAGGCTTTCAGAAAGCTCTGACGGGTGGATGTGGGCCACAGCCCCTCCCTCCCACCTTCCTGCTCCGCGATGCTCAAGCTGCAGTTCACGCTTCTGTTAAGAGGTGGCACCAACGTACCGCCATCATCAAACTTCTCTACAAAAAAAAAAAAAAGCAATACCCTCCCTTCAAAGGAAGCCTGTGAACGTCTGTGTAGAATGATTCTTAATTCTATCTGAGAAGAACTGTAGGTGTAAAAGAAGACCATAGAAACATATACTCTGGGGACTGCACACGATGAAACACCAGGTGGCAGCAGCACCATGGCAGTGAGCAGTGGGTGGGTGAAGGGCAGCGCAGGGCAGGGGGGAGGTGACAGAGAGGATGGGGCATAGGAGCGGGATCTAAACAGCTGTGTCCAGTGTTGTGGACAGAGGATGACAGACAGGGGGTGTGAGAAAGTCTGAGAAGCCTATACGGGTTAGGCTAATGGAGGGTGAACACCCAGTTCTCGGGGAGGGGCCCCACTACAGTGTAGACAAGTCAACCTACACTGATGAGCGAAGAGATGACTGAATAAAAATGATGTAGACTTGGGGTCAACAGCAGATGGAACTGCTTTGAATACATTTGAATTTTCCAAACAGAACTGGTATCAGAGTAAACAAACCATTTAAAGACATTTCCTACTCTTTGTAAAATGTACGGTTTCACAGCTGTGTGCCATGAGCGCTGTGTGATGGAGCTGGGGAAGAGGCAAAGCATCACCACACAGCTTCCAGTGAACTGAGAGGGGACAGGCAAGCACATCCTCACTCCTGTCTCCTGTATTTCATGTGCTTTCCCTTCCTCTCACTTTCTTCTCTATTCCATGTGCTGTCTTATCCCCTTACTCTCCCTGCTAGTGGAACATCAGAGAAGGGTGTGGACTCTGAGCCCCAGAAACAGGAGCTGATAGAGAAGAACCAAGTGTGATGATGAATCTGCTAGACAATTTCCTAGAGCAAGAGTGAAGAGATCGGGCTCCATCATTGGGACACTTTAGGTAACTCACTAACCTTTCCTCCATCGTCTTCTATACAACAGGATAGCAATACCCAATCCCCCTGACTACCCAGGACTATTGTGGAGTTTAAGTATGATCCATGTGGGAAAGCAATCTGTGCTCAGAGCTGGGAGGTAAGAACCAATGCATTTTCGAGTAATTACATTAACAATGACATCCCAGAAATCATAGAACTCTGCATGGTAGGCATTAAATTAATGGTACACAAATGTCAGCTGTTTGGTCAGAATTTTCCCAAGTGTCGTTCATGGCAAGATTCCTGTTTCACTCTAGTTTGAGAAAACTGGCAATAAGCAGGCAAGTCAATAAGCAGGGCAATTTTGTATGGGGATGAGTGCTTTGAAGAAAATAAACACAAAAATTGAGTAGAAAATGTCAGGTCAGGGAACACTATAGATGGCGTTGTCAGTGAAGCTTTTTCCTTGTGTACCATTAGTTTGATGCCTACCATGCAGTGAAATTCCAATACTAGATTGAATAGAAGTGGCAAAAACAGGCATCCTTGTCTTGTTCCTGATGGGCTGTTGCTTTGAGATTTAATTGAGTTAACAGATGAAATCCCTTTGAATAATGCTACGCACACAGTAAGAGCTCAATAAATGTTAGATTTTGTATAAATATGAGCAAGTTGATATTTTTACAGTTTTGATAGTTTTACAGTTTTCATGTGTCTTTAATAAAGTTTAATAATCTTGCAACTGAATCCTATTCATCAACTAAGGCATATTTTCTTGTTTTATGGAATTTAAGCAGATAAAAAATTGATATATAACATAATATTAGTTTCAGGTGTACAACATGTTTCAATACATTAACTCAATTAAAGAGCTTCACTGACAACCCTATTCAATGGGGAAAGAAAAGTCTTTTCAACAAACGGTGCAGGGGAAAGTGGATATCCATATGCATAAAAATGAAGTTGCACCCTTACTTTATACCATATATTAAAATGAACTCAAAATGGATCCAAGACCTGAACATAAGAGCTAAAACTATAAAACTCTTAGAAGAAAACATGGGGGGAACCTTTATGACACCGGACTTGGCAATGATTTCTTGGATATGACACCAAAAGCATAGGCAACAAAAGAAAACATAGATAAATTGGACTTCATCAAAATTAAAAACTTTTAGTGTGAATCAAAGTGATAGTGAATCAAAGTACACTATCAGGAGAGTGAAAAGACAATCCACAGAATGGGAGAAGATACTTGCAAATCATATATCTGATAAGGGATTAATATCCAGGATATATAGAATTTTTATAAATCAAGAACAAAAAAAACTAACAACACAATGCAAAAATGGGCAAAGGACTTGAATACACATTTCTCCAAAACGATATACAAATGGCCAATAAGCACATGAAAAGATGCTCAACATCTCAAAACCACAATGAGAAACCACTTCACACCCAATGGTATGGCTATTATCAAAAAAAAAAAACAAAGGAAAGTAAGAAGTGTTGGCAAGACTATGCAGAAACTAGAACACTTGTGCACTGTTGGTGGGAATGTAAAATGGTGCAGTCTGTGCAGAAAGCAATATGTTGGTTCCTCAAAAAAAAAATAAACACAGAATTATCATATTATCTAGCAATTCCACCTCTAGGTATATTCCCAAGAGAACTGAAAGCAGGGACTCAGATACTTACACACCAATGTTCATAGCAGCATTATTCACAATAGCCAAAAGGTGGAAGCAACCCAAGTGTCCATCAACAAGATGAATGGATTTTTTAAAATGTGATATACACATACAATGGAATATTATTCAGCCTTAAATTTGAAGGAAATTCTGATACATGCTACAACATGGATGAACCTTGAAAACATTTTGCTATGTGAAATAATCCAGACACAAAAAGACAAATATTGTATGATTCAACTTATGTGAGGTACCTAGAATAGGTAAATTCATAGAGACAGAAAGTATAATAGAGGTTACCAAGGACTGGGGAAGAGGGGAATGGAGAGTTATTGTTTACTGGGTACAGAGTTTCTATTTGAGATGATGAAAAAGTTCTGGAAATAGATAGTGGTTATAGTCACACAACATTGTGAATGTAAGTAATGCTACTGAACTGTATACTTGAAGTTGGTTAAAACAGTAAATTCTGTTATGTATATTTTACCACAATTTTTTAAAAAGAGTCCTTTCAAGGGAAAGAGGGAGGCAGAAGAGTCAGAGAAAGAGATGTAACAACAGATACAGGGGTAGTAGTGAGAAAAAGATTGGAAGATGCTACTGTGCTGGCTTTGAAGATAGAGGCCACAAGCCTCAAGCCATAAGCCAGGAAGGGCCACAAGCCTAGGAATGCAGTCAGGCACTAGAAGCTGGAATAGGCAAGGAAATTCATCCTCCCCTAGACCCTCCAGAAGGGATGCAGCCCAGCTGATATCTTAATATTAGCCCCGGTAATACCCATTTTGGACTTCTGAACTCCAGAACTGTAAGATGATAGATTGTTGTTGTTGTTGTTGTTGTTGTTGTTTTTATTGTTTTTTGGCCACACTGCTTGTGGTATCTTAGTTCCCTGACCAGGGATCAAACCCAGGCCCTTGGCAGCAAAAGCACAGAGTCCTATCCACTGGACCACCAGGGAATTCCCTAGATTTTTGTTGTTTTAAGCCACTAAACAAAAAGTGAGTTGTGGCCAAATAATGGGTTTCTGTTCATTTTGACATTCCCTTGCTTGTTCTTTTTTGTGATTTCCTTGCTTGTAAATAACTAACTTAATCTCTGGTTTGTTATTTTTAACAGAAAACATTTTATTTCTTGTATGAGGCATTACTTCCTGTCTTAGTCCATTCGGGCTGCTATAACAAAAATACCATAAACTGCATGGCTTATAAAAAACAGAAATGTGTTTCTCATAGTTCTGAAAGCTGGAAGTCCAAGATCAAGGTGTAAACATCGTCAGGAAAGGACCCTCTTCCAGGTCACAGATTTCTCACTGTATCTCCACATGGTGGAAGAAGCTCTATGAAGTCTCTTTTATAGCAGCACTAAGTCCATTCATGAGAGCTCTGGCCTCATGATCTAATCACCCCAAAGGCCCCATCTCATCACCTTAGGGCTTAGGATTTCAACATATGAATTTTGACTATATGTTGAACATTCAGACCATAGCACTTCCTGTATCAACAAGTTTTAACTGTGTTAATATTTTTATATTATTAAAATCTGCATAGGGTTTTGTTATATGTACATTTTACCACACAGACTTTTTCTAAAATATGAACTGACAAGGATCAGCCTCACTAGTAGAATTGAGCATAATTTTGTATGTCTGCTGCCTATCTTATGTTTTTGTGGTTACAAAGACCATTTTCATTAAGTTCTAAACACACTTAGCATTGTTCTGATGGAATAGAATGGTTTCCTCTCCATGTATCTAGAATTTTCTTTACCTTTGCTTTTTGCCAGACCACACACACACACACACACACACACACACACACACACACACACTTAACGTTCCTTAGAATATGGGTAATCAGGGCTTCCCTGGTGGCGCAGTGGTTGAGAGTCCGCCTGCCTATGCATGGGACACGGGTTCATGCCCTGGTCCGGGAAGATCCCACATGCCGCGGAGCAGCTGGGCCTGTGAGCCATGTCCGCTGAGCCTGCGTGTCCAGAGCCTATGCTCTGCAACGGGAGAGGCCACAACAGTGAGAGGCCCACGTACCGCAAAAAAAAAAAAAAAAAAAAAAGAATAGGGATAATCAATGCACACGATTAAAGAGAAAGTTTAATGAAGCATCAAGAATGGAATCAGGACCAATTCCATTTTACTGGGCATTGAACTGGGATGTACTTTTCATCGTGCCAAGTTAACATGGTGGGTTTTATTTGTCAAACACAAGTACTTGAAAGTGAAAAAAAAACACCTCAACATTCAACTCTTTTGAGGAAAAAGAACGAGCACCACCCTGTTACCTTAATTGGTCACCATAATTTTTGTAATTTGCTGCAAGAGAGGAGAGTTATGCCCACTGGTAGCTCTAGATTCATGTCCATGTCCATCCATGATTAAAAGCAAGCAAGCAGGGACTTCCCTGGTGGTCCAGTGGTTAAGACTCTGTGCTCCCAATGCAGGGGGTCTGGGTTTGATCTCTGGTTGGGGAACTAAGATCCCACATGCTGCACAGTACGACCAAATAATTTTTTTAAAAAAACAAGCAAACAAACAAGAGACAAGTATCACACAAATTCTGAACATCCCAGAGAGTCTCTTATTGACTCAGCCTGGATGACTTTCCCACACTTGGAGGCAAAGGCTGAAGCCCAGAGCTGCAATTCCTGATTGTCTGGGGCCAGAGAACAGTAGGGTGGGAGGGGGCTGCTCTCATTGGAGGTTCCCATTAGTCAAATGACACATAAAGGCAGGTAATAAAGGTTTCTGGTAAAAAATGAAAGATTCTAAAGTGGAAAATAAAAGAAAAGAATGATACTAAATGAAATAAAATACAGACTTAAAAAAATGGAGCCACATTGATATAAACAAATAATTATATATATTTGTGAATTAATAATGAATGAGAGGAGACAAATTATTTTTATTGAATAATTCTAAATAATATATGTTGATACCCTGCCTCTGTGAAATGAACCTGAAATCTGCCTTCCACCTCTGAGGATAGGGCAGACTTAGTGACTCACTTCTGAAGAACAGAGGAGGAAAATGGAAAACAGTTACTGTACACTGGAGAAACTGGGCAAACAGCACCTTAACCCACTGATGAAGGTTGACATCTCCAGTGACCCAGTGATGTCACGTGTGTACCATGTCCTCCCAGATATGATGTGATGGGAAGGGCACTTCAACTCTGTGGTATTCTTTCTCAAAACCCACAACCACAGGCTAATCACAAGAAAAATAAGACACTATGCCTGTACTCTTCAAGATTATCAAGGTCATGAAAACAGTCTGGCAGTTCCTCAAACGGTTAAACAGAGAGTTACCATACGACCCAGCAGTTCCACTCCTAGGTACAGAGCCAAGAGAAATGACAACATATGTCTACATAAAAACTTGTACGTGAATGTACATAGCATCATTATTCATAACAGCCAAAAGTGGACACAACCCAAATGTCTACAAATTAATGAATAAAATGTGGTATATTATTTGGCAATAAAAATTAAATGAAATACTGATACATGCTACAACATGGATGAACCCTGAAAACAGTATGTCAAGTGAAAGAAACCAAATATCAGAAGAAATAAGTGGAATCATTGTATGAAATTCCAGAATAGGTGAGTCCCTGGAGAGAAAGCATATCTGAGGTTCCTGGGGTTAGGGATGGATGTGGGCATTAACTGCATTCAAGCACAATGGGACATTTTGGGGTGATGGAATATCTAAAATTTGATTATGATAATGGTTATATAACTCTACACAGTTACTAAAAATCATCAGACTGTACTCTTAAAATGTGTGGACTTTGTACATTGTAAATTATATTGCAAGAAAGCTGTTAAAAATATGATACTGGCCTGGTCTTGTTTTACCACAGTAACAACCAATCTTTTCCATACAAAGGTCTAGATGCACGTGTTTTACATGTCACGTGTTTTACATAAATGTTAATTTATATAAATGTGGGCTGTATCCCAGACCTGCTGACTCTATGTCCTCTGTTCCTCCAAGCAATGCTTTTCCCCCACAAATATTACTGCAGGTTGTGCTTGTGTGCAAATTTTAATTTATGTGTGATCACGTCCACATCTTCCCACTGTGGTGATGACTTGAGAGTGGGTCTACGATAGAATCCAGGGCCTGGCCTGTGTGACATAGTATCAGCCTTACGACTTCTTTCACTCCACTGTGGCCTTTCTCACGTGACTCCACTTTGGGGAGATTACACTGGAACTATCTTTCTGGGCGTCAGTATGGCAGGACTTCTCAAAGGGCCATATAGTTGCACACCCTTTGTACCAACAATTTCCCTTTTAGAAGTTTACATTCAGGATGCAGTTAAGGGTGGTGATTAGGATTTGGTTATAAAGACTGCCATCCTGGTAATTCCCTAGCTTCACTTCTGGGTCTGAATTTAGGAAGGGAGACCAAATGGGAAGCAACACCATGAAGGCACAGAAGGAAGCAGAAGGAAATGTGGCTGTCAGTGCGTGCACACACGCTCACGTGCACGCGCGCACACACATACACACACACACATTCATACACCAAACAGATTCTGTTATCATAATACTAGAATTCTCCCAAGACAGTTTTCTAGACTCAAAGAGCACACAGTCAGCTCAATAGCAAATAGCCATGAGGAATGTGTCCTTTAGCAGTATACAGACACTTTCAGATGCCATCCACAGTGTTAGTAGGGAATATCAGAAACACTCTGTAACACAAGGTTGTGAGAATTAATTGTCACATCCATAGTGATAAAAGAAATTTTCACATATTGAGGTATGGGGAAGTCATTCTAGCTTATACATGAGTTAACTTGAATTTTGTGCTAACTAAAACGGCCTCTTTGTGGCCTTTCAAACATACATTGTACATCTGCTTTAATTACTAAAGAAAAGTGCACACTGACCAGAAGTAAAGAATGTCCATGTTAAAAGTAAAGATTAAATGCCCCACTTTCTGGGATGCTAATGCTGGTACTCCTTTGATGATAAGACTCCCTTCCTAGCTGCCAAGGCCATACTGTACGTGCTGTGCTGTACGTGTATGTGCTGGTCTGTTTTTTTGAAACATTGAAGAAATGTATCCCTGACTTGTTTAATGTTCTTTGTTCTGACAAGATATAAAACTGTGCTAAAAACCATGCTTCTCTGGAGCAGTTCCTCAGAGCTATCTGAGAAGCTGGCCTCTGGGCTATAGTCTGCAGTTTGGCTCAAATAAAACTCTTTTCTATTCCTATTATAGATTGTTAATTGTTTATTTTCATCAACATTATGACGGAATTCTAGAAAAGCAGCAAAAACAAGTGATAATCAAAACAATGAGGAGAGATGATTTGCTGCCTATAGGAAAAGCAAAGATTCACATTATTTCTAATGTGTGGGGAAACAGGCACTTTCTTACAGTGATGTTAGGAATATAAATTAGTAATATTATTTCCAATGTTGTGTAAATATAAAATATTACATATTTCCTTGTTTATAAAGAACATTTTCAAGAAATTATATAAAGAAACACTTCAAAGATATATATGTATATATGAGCAAGGGTGTTAAGTATACTGTTCTTTGTAACAGGAAATATGGTAAGGGCACTAAATTTTCACTACTTGGGTACTGGTGAAATAGTTTGGAGCATCATATGATGCAATGCTCAATCAATATTAAAAATTGAAATTATAAAAATATTTAAAATATATCATAGAAATGTATTTATGTGAAAAGATGGCCATAAAAGTACAAAAGAAGATCACAGAGATTTTAAGTGGACTTCATCCACTTTGGCTAGTAAGATTTCTAGCTATTCATCCAGAGATCTCAAAGAGTAAAATGTTTAAATGATCTTTTATTTCCACTCACATAAAACTTTTTCTTCACCATAGAAGGAGGCTGCACTTTCTGTCTGGATATCTCAATGTCCCTGTATCCTGGGAATGCCCCCCTTTCCACGCAGACTTCCAGAAAGCTCTGCCAGCTGGGTGTGGGTCACAGCCCCTCCCTCCCACCTTTCTGCTTCACTATGTTCAAACTGCAGTTCAGGTTTCTGTCACGAGGTGGCATCAATGTACCGCCATCATCAAACTTCCTGACAAAAAAAGTGTCAGCTTGGAGGGGAAAATACCCTCCTTCAAAACACAGCTTTTGAATCTATGTACAAAATGATTCTAATTCTGTCTTAAAAAAAAAGGCATAAAATAAGACTGTAAAAACATATACGCTGGGGGCTGCATATGATGAAACACCAGATGGCAATAGCGCCTTGGCAGTGGGTGGTGTGTGGGCAAAGGGCAGCACTGGGTGTGGGGGGCAGGGGAGAGAGGATGGGGCATCCAAGTGGGATCTGTTCAGATCTGAACAGCTGTGTCCAGTGTCCTGGACAGAGGATGACCGACAGGGCAGACAGGGGGTATGAGAAGGACTAGGCAGCCTGTACAAGGGTGGAGTAATGGAGGATGAACACCCTGCTCTCTGAAAGGGACCCCTCTACAGTGTGGAACCATCAACTTACAAGAGAGAAATCAATGAACACGATGAAGATTTGTGATCAACAGCGAATGGAACTGCTTTAAGAGACATATGAATTTTCCAAACAGAATTGGTATCGTAGTAAACAAACTGTTTGATGACATTTATTCCATTTTGCTACGTGTACTCATTTTCCTTAAAAAATAAAAATAAAAATGGAGATGGCTGTCTGCAGGTGGATCTAGGATGCTAGCTCTGAGAGTCTCAGAGGCTCAGCAAGAGGGAGGGAGTGATGGAGGTTCAGATATTGGTCTAATGGTTTCAGCCAGAGTTTTATGGAATTTCTAAATCTACTGGCAGCCACCTACCTGTTTCCATCATTTTCTAGGAAATCTAAACCTGAAATTGGAAGTCCAGCTTTGGTTTGAACTGAAGATAAAGCTGCAGCTGTGAGAGTGTGAGTACTTAGGGTGATAGAGCTGGAGGAGACATCGAAGCACACACATGTGCAGACAGAGACACTTTCAATTCTATTTTTTCCCTGCTTTGTTTTTACATGTAACTGAAAAAATAAAGGCTTTTCGAAAGTAATGAATGCCTGTATACATTACTTTTCTGAATCTGTTTGCAAGTATATACTGCTTTCAAATTTTTGTCAAAATACTTTTTCCCTGAATACAATATTTCAAATATATGAAAGTACAACTATAAAATGAAATTATCTGGTATCTCTCAGTAGCGTGACCCTACCTCCTGACCCAAAGGGGTCTGTAATCATTGAATGATGCCTCCCTTCCAGACGTGTGCCTGTGCTGAAGGCACATGACACCCTGCACACCCACAGGGTCTTTTCCAAAATAAGAGTCACATTACTGAGAGAGGGGGAAGATGGCGGAAGAGTAAGACGCGGAGATCACCTTCCTCCCCACAGATACACCAGAAATACATCTACACGTGGAACAACTCCTACAGAACACCTACTGAACGCTGGCAGAAGACCTCAGACCTCCCCAAAGGCAAGAAATTCCCCACGTACCTGGGTAGGGCAAAAGAAAAAAGAACAAAGAGACAAAAGAACAAAGAAACAAAAGAACAAAGAGACGGGACCTGCACCAGTGGGAGGGAGCCGTGAAGGAGGAAAGGTTTCCACACTAAGAAGCCCCTTCGCGGGCGGAGACTGTGGGTGGTGGAGGTGGGGAGCTTCAGAGCCATGGAGGAGAACACAGCCACAGGGGTGCAGAGGGCAAAGCAGAGAGATTCCCACACAGAGGATCAGTGCCGACCAGCACTAACCAGCCCGAGAGGCTTGTCTGCTCACCCGCCGGGTCAGGCAGGGCTGGGAGCTGAGGCTCAGGCTTCGGTCAGGATTGTAGGGAGAGGACTGGGGTTGGCGGCGTGAACACAGTCTGCAGGGGGTTAGTGCACCACGGCTAGCCGGGAGGGAGTCCGGGGAAAAGTCTGGACCTGACTAAGAGGCAAGAAACTTTTTCTTCCCTCTTTGTTTCCTGGTGCGTGAGGAGAGGGGATTAAGAGCGCTGCTTAAAGGAGCTCCAGAGACGGGCGTGAGCGGTGGCGAACACTGCGCACCCCAGAGACGGGCATGAGACGCTAAGGCTGCTGTTGCTGCCACCAAGAAGCCTGTGTGCGAGCACAGGTCACTATCCACACCTCCCCTCCTGGAAGCCTGTGCAGACCGCCACTGCCAGGGTCCCGTGATCCAGGGACAACTTCCCCGGGAGAACGCATGGCACGCCTCAGGCTGGTGCAACGTCACGCGGGCCTGTGCCACCGCAGGCTCACCCCGCATCTGTACCCCTCCCTCCCCTGGGCCTGAGTGAGCCAGAGCCCCCGAATCAGCGGCTCCTTCAACCCCGTCCTGTCTGAGCGAAGAACAGACACACTCCAGCGACCTACATGCAGAGGCGGGGCCAAATCCAAAGCTGGACCCCGGGAGCTGTGAGAACAAAGAAGAGAAAGGGAAATCACTCCCAGCAGCCTCAGGAGCAGCGGATTAAATCTCCACAACCAACCTGATGTAGCCTGCATCTGTGGAATACCTGAATAAACAACGAATAATCCCAAATTGAGGAGGTGGACTTTGAGAGCAAGATTTATTATTTTTCCCCTTTTCCTCTTTTTGTGAGTGTGTATGTGTATGCTTCTGCATGAGGTGTTGTCTGTATAACTTTGCTTTTACCATTTGTCCTAGGGTTCTATCCATCCGTTTTTTTTGTGTTTTTTTTTTTTTACTAAAAAAATTTTTTTTTCTTAATAATTATTTTTTTATTTTAATAACTTTGTTTTATTTTACCTTACTTTATTTTATTTTATTTTATCCTCTTTCTTTCTTTCTTTCTACTTTTTCTCCCTTTAATTTTGAGCCATGTGGATGAAAGGCTCTTGGTGCTGCAGCAAGGAGTAGGTGCTGTGCCTCTGAGGTGGGAGAGCCAACTTCAGGACACGGGTCCACAAGAGACCTCCCAGTTCCACGTAATATCAAACAGCGAAAATCTCCCAGAGATCTCCATCTCAACACCAACACCCAGCTTCACTCAATGACCAGCAAGCTACGTTGCTGGATACCCTATGCCAAACAACTAGCAAGACAGGAACACAACCCCACCCATTAGCAGAGAGGCTGCCTAGAATCATAAGTCCACAGATACCCCAAAACACACCACCAGACGTGGACGTGTCCACCAGAAAGACAAGATCCAGCCTCATCCACCAGAACACAGGCACTAGTCCCCTCCACCAGGAAGCCTACACAACCCACTGAACCAACCTTAGCCACTAAGGACAGACACCAAAAACAACGGGAGCTATGAACCTGTAGCCTGAAAAAAGGAGATCCCAAACACAGTAAGATAAGCAAAATGAGAAGACAGAAAAGCACACAGCAGATAAAGGAGCAAGATAAAAACCCATCAGACCTAACAAATTAAGAGCAAATAGGCAGTCTACCTGAAAAAGAATTCAGAATAATGATAGTAAAGGTGATCCAAAATCTTGGAAATAGAATAGACAAAATGCAAGAAACATTTAACAAGGACCTAGAAGAACTAAAGATGAAACAAGCAATGATGAACAACACAATAAATGATATTAAAAATACTATACATGGGATCAATAGCAGAATAACTGAGGCAGAAGAACAGATAAGTGACCTGGAAGATAAAATGGTGGAAATAATTAATGCACAGCAGAATAAAGAAAAAAGAATGAAAAGAACTGAGGACAGTCTCAGAGACCTCTGGGACAACATTAAATGCACCAACATTTGAATTATAGGGGTTCCAGAAGAAGAAGAGAAAACGAAAGGGCCAGAGAAAATATTTGAAGAGATTATAGTTGAAAACTTCCCTAATATGGGAAAGGAAATAGTTAATCAAGCCCAGGAAGCACAAAGAGTCCCATAAAGGATAAATCCAAGGAGAAACACACCAAGACACATATTAATCAAACTGTCAAAAATTAAATACAAAGAAAATACATTAAAAGCAGCAAGGGAAAAACAACAAATAACACACAAGGGAATTCCCATAAGGTTAACAGCTGATCTCTCAGCAGAAACTCTGCAAGCCAGAAGGGACTGGCAGGACATATTTAAAGTGATGAAGGAGAGAAACCTACAACCAAGATTACTCTACCCAGCAAGGATATCATTCAGATTTGATGGAGAAATTAAAACCTTTACAGACAAGCAAAAGCTGAGAGAGTTCAGCACCACCAAACCAGCTTTACAACAAATGCTAAAGGAACTTCTCTAGGCAAGAAACACAAGAGAAGGAAAAGACCTATAATAACAAACCCAAAACAATTAAGAAAATGGGAACAGAAACATACATATCGATAATTACCTTAAATGTAAATGGATTAAATCCTCCCACCAAAAGACACAGACTGGCTTAATGGATACAAAAACAAGACCCATATATTTGCTGTCTACAAGAGACCCACTTTAGACCTAGAGACACATACAGAGTGAAAGTGAGGGGATGGAAAAAGATATTCCATGCAAATGGAAACCAAAAGAAAGCTGGAGTAGCAATTCTCATATCAGACAAAATAGACTTTAAAATAAAGACTATTAGAAGAGACAAAGAAGGACACTACATAATGATCAAGGGATCAATGCAAGAATAAGATATAACAATTGTAAATATTTATGCACCTAACATATGAGCACCTCAAAACATAAGGCAAATACTAACAGCCATAAAAGGGGAAATCAACAGTAACACATTCATAGTAGGTGACTTTAACACCCCACTTTCACCAATGGACAGATCATCCAAAATGAAAATAAATAAGGAAACACAAGCTTTAAATGATACATTAAACAAGATGGACTTAATTGATATTTATAGGATATTCCATCCAAAAACAACAGAATACACATTTTTCTCAAGTGCTCATGGAACATTCTCCAGGATAGATCATATCATGGGTCACAAATCAAGCCTTGGTAAATTTAAGAAAATTGAAATTGTATCAAGTATCTTTTCCGAAAACAATGCTATGAGACTAGATATCAATTACAGAAAAAGATCTGTAAAAAATAAAAACACATGGAGGCTAAACAACTCACTACTTAATAACGAAGTGATCACTGAAGAATTCAAAGAGGAAATCAAAAAATATGTAGAAACAAATGACAATGGAGACACAACGACCCAAAACCTATGGGATGCAGCAAATCAGTTTATAGGAATACAATCCTACCTTTAGAAACAGGAAATATCTCGAATAAACAACCTAACCTTGCACCTAAAGCAATTAGAGAAAGAAGAACAAAAAAAAACCCAAAGTTAGCAGAAGGAAAGAAATCATAAAAATCAGATCAGAAATAAATGAAAAAGAAATGAAGGAAACGATAGCAAAGATCAATAAAACTAAAAGCTGGCTCTTTGAGAAGATAAACAAAATTGATAAACCATTAACCAGACTCATCGACAAAAAAAGGGGGAAGACGCAAATCAACAGAATTAGAAATGAAAAAGGAGAAGTAACAACTGACACTGCAGAAATACAAAAGATCATGAGAGATTACTATAAGCAACTCTACGCCAATAAAATGGACAACCTGGAAGAAATGGACAAATTCTTAGAAATGCACAACTTCCCAAGACTGAATCAGGAAGAGATAGAAAATATGAACAGACCAATCACAAGCACTGAAATTGAAACTGTAATTTAAAATCTTCCAACAAACAAAAGCCCAGGACCACATGGCTTCACAGGCGAATTCTGTCAAACATTTAGAGAAGAGCTAACACCTATCCTTCTCAAACTCTTCCAAAATATAGCAGAGGGAGGAACACTCCCAAACTCATTCTATGAGGCCACCATCACCCTGATACTAAAACCATACAAGAATGTCACAAAGAAAGAAAACTACAGGCCAATATCACTGATTAACATAGGTGCAAAAATCCTCAATGAAATACTAGCAAACAGAATCCATCAGCACATTAAAGGATCATACACCATGATCAAGTGGGGTTTATCTCAGGAATGCAAGGATTCTTCAATATACGCAAATCAATCAACATGATACACCATATTAACAAATTAAAGGAGAAAAACCATATGATGATCTCAATAGATGCAGAGAAAGCTTACGACAAAATTCAACACCCATTTATGATAAAAACCCTGCAGAAAGTAAGCATAGAGGGAACTTTCCTCAACATAATAAAGGCCATATATGACAGACCCGCAGCCCATATTGGCCTCAATGGTGGAAAACTGAAAGCATTTCCACTAAGATCAGGAACAAAACAAGGTTGCCCACTCTCACCACTCTTATTCAACATAGTGTTGGAAGTTTTAGCCACAGCCATCAGAGAAGAAAAGGAAATAAAAGGAATCCAAATCAGAAAAGAAGTAAAGCTGTCACTGTTTGCAGATGACGTGATACTATACATAGAGAATCCTAAAGATGCTACCAGAAAACTAGTAGAGCTAATCAATGAATTTGGTAAAGTAGCAGGATACAAAATTAATGCACAGAAATCTCTGGTATTCCTATGCACTAATGATGAAAAATCTGAAGGTGAAATCAAGAAAACACTCCCATTTACCACTGCAACAAAAAGAATAAAATATCTAGGAATAAACCTACCTAAGGAGACAAAAGACCTGTATGCAGAAAATTATAAGACACTGATGAAAGAAATTAAAGATGATACAAATAGATGGAGAGATATACCATGTCCTTGGATTGGAAGAATCAACATTGTGAAAATGAATCTACTACCCAAAGCAATCGACAGATTCAATGCAATCCCTATAAAACTACCACTGGCATTTTTCACAGAGCTAGAACAAAAAATTTCACAATTTGTATGGAAACACAAAAGACCCCGAATAGCCAAAGCAATCTTGAGAATGAAAAACAGAGCTGGAGGAATAAGGCTCCCTGACTTCAGACTATACTACAAAGCTATAGTAATCAAGACAGTACGGTACTGGCACAAAAACAGAAAGATAGATCAATGGAACAGGATAGAAAGCCCAGAGATAAACCCATGCACATATGATCACCTTATCTTTGATAAAGGAGGCAGGAATGTACAGTGGAGAAAGGACAGCCTCTTCAATAAGTGGTGCTGGGAAAACTGGACACGTACATATAAAAGTATGAGATTAGATCACTCCTTAAAACCATACACAAAAATAAGCTCTAAATGGATTAAAGACCTAAATGTAAGGCCAGAAACTATCAAACTCTTAGAGGAAAACATAGGCAGAACACTCTATGACATAAATCACAGCAAGATCCTTTTTGACCCACAGCATAGATAAATGGAAATAAAAACAAAAATAAACAAATGGGACCTAATGAAACTTCAAAGCTTTTGCACAGCAAAGGAAACCATAAACAAGACCAAAAGACAACCCTCAGAATGGGAGAAAATATTTCCAAATGAAGCAACTGACAAAGGATTAATCTCCAAAATTTAAAAGCAGCTCATGCAGCTCAATAACAAAGAAACAAACAACCCAATCCAAAAATGGGCAGAAGACCTAAATAGATATTTCTCCAAAGAAGATATACAGACTGCCAACAAACACTTGAAAGAATGCTCAACATTATTAATCATTAGAGAAATGCAACTCAAAACTACAATGGGATATCATCTCACACCAGTCAGAATGGCCATCATCAAAAAATCTAGAAACAATAAATGCTGGAGAGGGTGTGGAGAAAAGGGAACACTCTTGCACTGCTGGTGGGAATGTGAATTGGTACAGCCACTATGGAGAACACTATGGAGGTTCCTTAAAAAACTACAGATAGAACTACCATATGACCCAGCAATCCCACTACTGGGCACATACCCTGAGAAAACCATAATTCAAAAAGACTCATGTACCAAAATGTTCACTGCACCTCTATTTACAATAGCTAGGAGATGGAAACAACTTAAGTGTCCATCATCAGATGAATGGATAAAGAAGATGTGGCACATATATACAATGGAATATTACTGAGCCATAAAAAGAAACGAAATTGAGCTATTTCTAATGAGGTGGATGGACCTAGAGTCTGTCATACAGAGTGAAGTAAGTCGGAAAGAGAAAGACAAATACCATATGCTACCACATATATATGGAATTTAAGAAAAAAATGTCATGAAGAACCTAGGGGTAAGACAGGAATAAAGACACAGACCCACTAGAGAATGGACTTGAGGATATGGGGAGGGGGCAGGGTATGCTGTGACAAAGCGAGAGAGTGGCATGGACATATATACACTACCAAATGTAAAATAGATAGCTAGTGGGAAGCAGCCGCATAGCACAGGGAGATCAGCTCGGTGCTTTGTGACCACCTAGAGGGGTGGGATAGGGAGTGTGGGAGGGAGGGAGAAGCAAGAGGGAAGAGATATGGGAACATATGTATATGTATAACTGATTCACTTTGTTATAAAGCAGAAACTAACACACCATTGTAAAGCAATTATACTCCAATAACGATGTAAAAATTTTTTTTAAATAAATAAATGCTGGAGATGGTGTGGAGAATAGCGAACACTCTTACACTGCTGGTCGGATTGTGAATTGGTGCAGCCACTATGGAGAACAGTATGGAAGTTCCTTAAAAAACTACCAATAGAACTACCATATGACCCAGCAATCCCACTACTGGGCATATACCCTGAGAAAACCATAATTCAAAAAGAGTCATGTACCAAAATGTTCATTGCAGCTCTGTTTACAATCGCCAGGAGATGGAAACAACCTAAGTGCCCATCATCGGATGAATGGATAAAGAAGATGTGGCACATATATACAATGGAATATTACTCAGCCATAAAAAGAAACAAAATTGAGCTATTTGTAATGAGGTGGATAGACCTAGAGTCTGTCATACAGAGTGAAGTAAGTCAGAAAGAAAAAGACAAATACCGTATGCTAACACATATATATGGAATTTAAGAAAAAAAATGTCAGGAAGAACTTAGGGGTAAAGCAGGAATAAAGACACAGACCTCCTAGAGAACGGACTTGAGGTTATGGGGAGGGGAAGGGTGAGCTGTGACAGGGCGAGAGAGAGTCATGGGCATATACACACTAACAAACGTAGTAAGGTAGATAGCTAGTGGGAAGCAGCCGCATGGCACAGGGATATTGGCTCGGTGCTTTGTGACAGCCTGGAGGGGTGGGATGGGGAGGGTGGGAGGGAGGGAGACGCAGGAGGGAAGACATATGGGAACATGTGTTTATGTGTGACTGATTCACTTTGTTATAAAGCAGAAACTAACACACCATTGTAAAGCAATTATACCCCAATAAAGATGTTAAAAAAAAAAAAAAGATGTGGCACATACGTACAATGGAATATTACTCAGCCATAAAAAGAAACGAAATTGAGCTATTTGTAATGAGGTGGATGAACCTAGAGTCTCTCATACAGAGTGAAGTAAGTCAGAAAGAGAAAGACAAATACCATATGCTAACACATATATATGGAATCTAAGGAAAAAAATGACATGAAGAACCTAGGAGTAAGACAGGAATAAAGACACAGACCTACTAGAGAATGGACTTGAGGATATAGGGAGGGGGAACGGTAAGCTGTGACACTGTGAGAGAGTGGCATGGACATATATACACTACCAAACGTAAAATAGATAGCCTGTGGGAAGCAGCTGCATAGCACAGGGACATCAGCTGGGTGCTTTGTGACCACCTAGATGGGTGGGATAGGGAGGGTGGGAGGGAGGGAGACGCAAGAGGGAAGAGATATGGGAAGATATGTATATGTATAACTGATTCTCTTTGTCATAAAGCAGAAACTAGCACACCATTTTAAAGCAATTATACTCCAATAAAGATGTTAAAAGAAAAAAGAAAAAAGAGTCACCTTACTCATCTTTTGCATCTTGTCTTTTCCACTCAATATGAATTCTTAGGATTTATATCTGCATCTTATTAATGCTCGTGGTTTGGGCAGATTTTGACATGTTTATTGTTCATTTATAATTTTACACGAATTTGCTGTTTAAATTATGAGCCAATCTCTTTGTTTGTTATTAAGCATGTATCACAAACCAGGGATACTAACCCAGTAGCTGAGTAGTAGCTTGCATATGCTTTCTCCCCTGTTTTCAAACAATTCTTAGTATATTCTCCATTTAGAATGTGTTTTAAATCTCAATAATATTGCAACTTAAAAATTATGTAGTTCACAATTCTAAAAATACAGTGAACAACACTCCAAGAGCAAATAAGGCAGCCCCTAGAGTTTAAATTATTCAGAGCCCAAGAAGAGTCAAGACGAAAAATGAAAAACTTTAGAATAATCCCACAGTTAGCTGTTGATCCTGAGAAAATAAAGTTGTTGCCCTGTATATATATATATATATATATATATATATATATATATATAGAGAGAGAGAGAGAGAGAGAGAGAGAGAGAGAGAGAGAGGGAGAGAATAGCTGGTTATGATCAAAGGAGATGAAATATAAAATGCATCTGCTTAAAGTAGCTCTGTACATACCACTTTCCTCCCCTCTGGGTTACCTGTCCCAACTATGCTTCTGCACCAGTCCAATTCAGCACTTCAGGGATGAGCCAATGGATATTGCCAACACCCAGGTCTCTTGACACAATGTGCGGGATTTCATCTCCTCTGTCACCTTCCTCACCCAGAAGGGTTGGTGAGTGAGTACCCACAGGGCACAATAGCAGGGAGTGTGATCGACCATTTCTCCAGCCCTGGAAGCCCATCTTCTGAAAGGGAGACTTCTCTGTGTCCTCTAGAGAAGGTGAGGGATGGAAACTCATCCCATCTTACCACTTACCTGGAGAGGTGACCTAGGCTCTGTCAACCTGAGCTTGGGCATCTGTGATGTGGGACTCACGATATCTGTGTCACAGAGCTGTCCTGAGGGGTGAATGAGGAAACCTGCCCAGAGTATATGGCACGTGGTGGGACTTCAGTGCCTTTTAAATGTTGGGATCCAACAGTAGGGGCTGCCTGAGCCTCGGGAGTAAGGCAGGAATTATGAAAAGTCATTTCTCACTGTTTCTCCTACAGAGATTACATACATCTAGAGGAAGGGAGCAAATATCTCTCTGACATGTGTTGACTTGAAGGGTTTGAGATAGTAGGTTCTCTTCATTCTCTGGTGTTACAGAATCTCCTAAGAGCTGCTCCATATCATTCCTGTGTGCTGATCCTAACCCAGTTCCCCATGCTGGGAAGACAGGCTTGCCTTTGACTCACCTGGCGAGCTCAGTGAGAGATGGCACCAGGGCAGCAAGCCGTAGTGTTTGCCTAACTGCTGCTCCTGGACTGCTACGCATGTTAATACGTTTATAGGAAAATTCTAGACCTGTCTCCCATTCAACAGTGCAGGGGTCCTCAGATCATGCATCATCCAGCCACATCACACCAGGACTCCAGCCATCTGCTGTCTCCCTGAGAGGCAAAATTCCAAGGGTTACTAACATTTCTTTGTTTCACTCTTTCATTCACTAATAACTAAATATATATTGAGCTCAAAACCCATAGTATTCCATTAGAGTTGTCTCTTTGTCTCTAATGTGGAGGGAAGAGGAAAATATGGGGAAAGTCAATGGTTAAATCTGAGATGACATGGCTCCTGCACACTAACTTTTATACTTTTAAGGAACTGAAGATTTTGTTTTAATCCCTCTTTGTACCTCTCATCCCCATACAGTCACAGGCCTCTGTCTCTCTTTTTCCCTTTCTCTCCCACCCTTCAAAATCAAAGTTCCAGAAAGCATTTTCTGCATTCCCTTTTAACACTCTTCACTTCCCACTGTCTCCTTATCTCACTGCACTGTAGCTTCTGTCCCCATAATTGCAATGAACGTGCTCCCACCAAGGTCACAAGCTTCCTTTTTGTCACTAGGTTCAGATACTTTGTATAAATATGTTAACATACTGAGTGTTACTTTTAATAACCACTTAAAATATGCATCTTTGTGCAGACTGCTCCTGTCACTTAATATCAAATCTTTGACAGTTTCCCAAGCTCTGGAGCAGGAGGTGCTGGGTACAAATCCAAGCCGTCCTGCTCCCTAACTGTGCAGTCCTGGGCCAAGTCCTTGTTCTCCCTGTTCCTCAGTTTTTCATCTATAAAATGAGGATTAGCAACAGTATCTACCTCATAGAGGTGCTGGAAGCACTGATAAACTCATACATCAAAAGCACTTGGTACATAATACATTTTAGCCAATTTTTTATTTCGTTTTCTCTATATCTTTATTGATATTACTATCCCAGCTGTTATGAAAAAATAGGACTTAGACTGATGCTTATTCACAGTCAGTGACGTTTGGGGGATGTTTTTACTGAGTGTATCAGTTTCTTAAGGTTGCCATAAAAAACAAAAAACAAAAAAACATGAAATTCGTGGCTTAAAACAACAGAATTTTTTTTTCTCTCTCACTTCTGGAGACCAAAGTCCAAAAGCAGGGTGTTGGCAGGGCCATACTAGAGCAGCAAACTCCAGTCTCTGCCTCCATCTTTACGTGGCCTCCTTCCTTGTGTGTGTGAGATCCCCCTTTCCTTTCTCTTATAAGGACACCAGTCGTTGGGCTTAGGGGCCACCTTAAATTCAATATGAACTCATCTCACGATTAATTACATGTGCTCAGACCATACTTCTGAATAAGGTCGCATTCACAGGTATGGGTTAAGGCTTGGACATACCTTGTTGGGGGATATAATTCAACCCACTACAGTGATATGAGCAGGTTAAAAAACTAAAATGAGATCTTACCTTTTGTACAGAAGCATATGAATGCATCAGTACATGCATAAATACCCAAATTCCCATATAAGAAAACTTTGGGGAAAACATAAGCCAGATGAAAACATTAGCAGGGATTACCTTTGAGTGCTGTGTTTAGGGTATTATTGTATTATTTCCTTTTCTATGTGTTGTATTTTTACCTATAACAAATATGTATTACTCTTGTAAATACACAAAATAATAAAATCACTGGGAAACATAAGCAATCTCTGCTCACCTACAGGAGAGCCATAAATTTAGAAGAGGAACATGCCTGAGGCACTGGAAGGGAGAACAAGATGTTGGGGGCCCATTCCACAGTGTAACAGGACACAATTACCCCAATTCCAAACCATATTGCTTACTATCAATATTTTAAATTCACTGTTATTAAACTGGGGGAAAATGTTGTACCTCGGTTTGGTTTGTTTTATTGTGCCCTAATAAACAGTGAGGCTGAGGGTCTTATCAGATGAGAAGCACTAGTTAGCATACACAGGAATAGCTGTGGGGCTCAGCAGCCACACAGAATCTGTTCACATCTTAGTCTTGTGACTGGCTAGCCCTGCCCTCACGGTGACTGATGGTTAAAGTGGGGCAACAGTAGCTCCTCCTCATAGGCTGTGAGGAGGATAAAATGAGTAAGCATAGGGTTAACACCTACCTCAGTGCTGGGCAGTGAAGAGATCAGGAACAAATATTAATGATTCTTATTATTATCATACCTAAATGGATCATTAGAAATTATAGGATCATTTTTATTAGTATGTGAGCTTATATTGACTGGCTTGACTTTCAAAATATGGTGTTTATCATAAAAAGTAGTTTATAAAACTGTAAGTAGGATTTCACCTCATTGCTATTCTTCAAAATGCATAATTATACTTGCATAGTACAATTTCTGAAAAAAATATGTAGTCAAATGTGGACAGTTCTTATCTACGGGAAACAGACTTTTAATGATTTTTTTTCCTTTCATGCATTGTCTATCCATTTTTATCTACAACAAAAGTGTCTTGGTTTTGGAAGTGTAAAATATAATAAGAATAAATATCCCTAGCCCTTCCCATAGGAAAGTAGGTCAGCATCAACATGGGGAATCCTTAAACCACGGGAATTAAGTAATGGGTGGTCTCAGAACTAATTCATGAATCTACCACATGACATTCCTAGTTGCGCTAGGAGAAAATCAGAGATGCCAGCAAGCATGTCTCTCTAATAAACCTTACATTCAGCAGTCAGATGACATCTCCACTTCCCAGGATTTTAGTGAAGGTCATGAGATGAAAGTAGTTTCACAATATGCTTCTTTCTGTTCTCTCCCAAATAAAGCCCCTTGAGCTAAGAGCAAGCCATGTATTTAACCACCAGTTAGCCAAGCAGTGAACTCCACAGGGAAGGGAAAGGGTGAGGGTCTGCATGAGATCACCTAGCACCCAGCCCTACAGCATCCAGAGGGGAGAATGCTTAAACAGCAGGATTCAGAGGAAAAGTTTAGTCACAGGATAAATCAGACAAAGTCCCCAGGAACAATCAACATGTGAGAATGAAATCAACTTTAAAGTACCTTCCTTATGCAACTAAAAATAAGAAAAGGAAAATACACACATGCCCATCAGTTGCAATACAATATCAGCTCAAGCTCAAAATGGGATACATGCCCAAACCAACTGAAGGATTTGGGTGTTAGTTGGAACACAGGAAAACTAACTGACTGCAATCACATCTTCTTTCACCAGGATGACCCAGATTAGGTTTCGGATGTACAGACCTAACTGAGCAACAGTGTGAATGAAAGACAGAAAAATTAGGCCTGGACAAAGGGAAGAAGTGTCATATTCAGGAGGCACTGAGACACTGTTTAGAGCTAGCTGAGACATGGCAACTCTAAGACTTTGAACACAGCAGATAAAAAGCGACTAAAATTAGTGTCTGCTGATTCTGTTAGCAAAGAAACTGAGAAAACAGGTGTGTCCATTTTAGAAGCTCTGAAAGAGAATATATATGGCATAACATTCATAACATATACATTTCCTTTCTGCTCCTTCAAATCCAAATGATCTCTATGAGCTCTTTTTATTTAAGTCATCTGTTTTCTTAGGGGAGAACAGAGGCGAAACCATAAATATATTTATTGAAGTTTTATGATATTATAGATCAGATATCTTCTATCGGTTTGTTCATTTTTCCTCACAACAGATCTGAGGTAGGTATCAACATGCCATTTCATAGATGACCCACTATACCGTCATACACATCTACTTAGAGGCATCTTTCTTCATTTTCCATCGGTTATTTTTTTCCCAGTGAAAAGATATAATTTTTAGGAATAGAAACAAAAAGTTTCCTTTAAAGCAGATTACGAAAATTAACTGTTGTATGATCCCAATGCCCGTTAAAGAATTCATGTGTATAAAAAGAATGAAAGGACATGTAGGTAGTTTTCACTTCCTGCTTACTCCTGCATCTGCATCTCATTTCTTTATTAAATGTGAATTAGGTGTCTACTGTGTACCAGGCATGGTCAGTCCAATTCCACATCTGCATCCCATACCTTCCCGCTCCTGATCAGTAGACCTGGGTAACTGGAGACATCCACAGGCAGCAAGGTGGATGCTAGTGCGCACACCATGGGGTGGTGAGGTATGACCTCAAAGGGACTCCATTCCAAACAAGTTTAGTCCAAGCTTCACCCTGAGTCCAGGAAACCTGGCATCTAAACAGGAAATAATGCAGTTGAGAGGGGAGAGGTTGTACTTGGGAAACTGAGGCTGCTCGTAACCCTCACCTCTGTTCTTTTGCACAGCCCTAAGAGGCTACTACTTTCTCCTGACGAGACTTCCCTCCCAGAAGGACAGTGAATGTCAAGGTTATAACACTGTGTGGTTTCAGTCTTCGTTCTGTCATGGGTGCGAGCTACAGCGTTACTTTCTCTTAGTTCTTGGCTGGGTTGTGTGATAGATTTCGAGAGTGATTTTGTGTCTGTCTTATCCCTAGGAGTGTGGTCCCTCCCATTTAGTTATCTGAGGGGTCCATCAGAGGTGACATGGAGTTTCTGCTTCATTTAGGGCCTTATCTCCCAGTGGTGGGGTCCTGGACCCAGATCCACAGGAGACAGAAAGCACAGAGACCACGTTCTCAAAGACAAGCCCAGACTGGGACCCTGATCTGCACATCTAAGTCTCCTGATTTAGTGGATAGTTTTCACAGATTTCTCCCAAGATGAGACCTCCCCTCAGGGTTCCTGTAATGCCCAACACCCCTTATGATCCATCGTTCTCTCTTCCCTCTCCTGTCCACAGAAGTACACCCACAGTGAAGTTCCTCTATAAACTTGCTGGTGAGAAACCATTTCCAACTATGACTAAATATCCAGGAGGAATTAGGGAAAAGATTATATATTCATTAAAAAAATACATTGTAAAAGAAAAACACATAAGCAAAGCAAAATGAAAAATTACAAATTGGGAAAAATATCTAGAACTTGCATACAACAAAGGGTTATATCCATAATACGTAGAGAACTCATGAAAAAGTGAGGGGGGGAACCAAAAAACATGAAAAACACCAAGAAAGAAAAAGGGGCAATAGATACTAACAGGTATGTCACCAAAAAAAAGTCCTTAAACATGTAAAAATTGTTCAATCTAACTCATGATAAGAGATACAAGGAAAAAAAATAACTACCTCTTCTCACTAAATATATAGTCTGTGAGGAAACAGGCTTCCCAGGCATTACTGGAGCTTATGTGAAATGGTCCAACCCCCATGGATAGGGTTTAATGCTATCTAGTAAAATTACTAGTAAAATGTGTTTCCCCTTGGAACCAGTAATCACTCTTCTAAGTAACTAACCCAAAGAAACAATGCAAAAGATAAAAGGGCATAAGCACAAGGTCATTCCTTTCAGAAAAATTTGTAACAGGAAAAAATTAGAAACAAGACAGAGTCCACCAGCAGGGAGCTGGATGATCACCAATGGTCCATCTACATCCTAGCAGACTATGCAGCTATGGAAGCAATGAGGACTCCCTCTCTGTGATGTGACTCTGTGGAGTCATCTCCAGGATATATTGTTCAGTTAAAAAAGCCCGGTGCAGAGAAATGTGTAGAGCTTCTGTCCAATACAGTAGCCACTAGACAAACATGGCTATTTGAATTTATATTAGTTATATTAATGAAATTAAAAATTCGGTTCCTTAGTCACAACAGCCACAATTTAGGTGCTCAACACCCGCAGGTAACCTGTGGCTACCATGCTGAACAGACAGATACATAGCATTTTTGTTTCTGCAGAAACTTCTATTGCACAGCACTGGTGTAGAATATGACACCTTTCATCTATGAACAGGGGAGAAAACTAATATATGTATTGTAATTGATTATATTTTTTTAAATGGAAGGTTAAAACTCAAACTAACAAAAATGATTACCTATAAGATGACAGAGGAGCAGCTCAGGATGGAAGATGATAGATATTCTCATTTAAAATATAATATATTTTTTTTTCTTTTGATTCCATATGTATGTGTTAGCATACGGTATTTGTTTTTCTCTTTCTGGCTTACTTCACTCTGTATGACAGACTCTAGGTCCATCCACCTCACTACAAATAACTCAATTTTGTTTCTTTTTATGGCTGAGTAATATTCCATTGTATATATGTGCCACATCTTCTTTATCCATTCATCTGTTGATGGACACTTAGGTTGCTTCCATGTCCTGGCTATTGTAAATAGAGCTGCAATGAATATTTTGGTACATGACTCTTTTTGAATTATGTTTTTCTCAGGGTTTATGCCCGGTAGTGGGATTGCTGGGTCATATGGTAGTTCTATTTTTAGAAAAAATGGTCATGAATAACCTAGGGGCAAGATGGGAATAAAGACACAGACCTACCAGAGAATGGACTTGAGGATACAGGGAGGGGGAAGGGTAAGCTGGGACGAAGTGAGAGAGTGGTATGGACATATATACACTACCAAACGTAAAATAGATAGCTAGTGGGAAGCAGCCGCATAGCACAGGGAGATCAGCTCGGTGCTTTGTGACCACGTAGAGGGGTGGGATAGGGAGGGTGGGAGAGAGGGAGACGCAAGAGGGAAGAGATATGGGGATATATGTATATGTATAACTGATTCACTTTGTTAGAAAGCAGAAACTAACACACCAATGTAAAGCAATTATACTCCAATAAAGATGTTAATATATATATATATATATAATACATAATTACTGACTCCAGGTACTGAAAAGGACAAGAAACAGTGACCAATCCAGTAGCAATGAGCAACTCTAGTTGCTCAGATTGAATTAAACACATTTCCCACTAAAAGGAACCAGGCTTCCTTGGAGAAAAGGCTGATTCTGGGACTAAGCAGGGATTGTAGCAGATGAGTCTCAACCAAACTCTCATACCAGCACACATGTCAAAGACACAACAGCCAACCCAAAGACTCAGAGGCCAACCCAAAGGCTCTCACATGGTCCAATAATAGAACAATTTGAACATCGAAAATATCAATGACTGCAACAGATTAAAACATCAAGTATATAAACGTCTAGAGCTTATGATGACCCTCTAAAAGAAAAACCAAACAAACAAAACCTCCACCTTTGGGAAACAACTTTTTTTTTTTTTGGCTGCACTGGGCAGCTTACAGGATCTCAGTTCCCTGACCAGGGATTGAACCTGGGCCATGGCAGTGAAAGCCCAGAATCCTAATCACTAGGCCACCAGGGAACTCCCAACAACTCACTATTTTGAAAAGTAGAAATACTGCAAAAGAATTAAGCATTAATCCTTATCTTCTGTGTCAACCAGACCTCAGTGTAACCTCATAGCTGATAAGGGGAAGTTTTTTTTGTTTGTTTGTTTGTTTTGTGGTACACAGGCCTCTCACTCTTGTGGCCTCTCCTGTTGCGGAGCACAGGCTCCGGACACGCAGGCTCAGCGGCCATGGATCACAGGCCTAGCCGCTCCGCGGCATGTGGGATCTTCCCGGACCGGGGCACAAACCCATGTCCCCTGCGTCGGCAGGCGGACTCTCAACCACTGCGCCACCAGGGAAGCCCCCGGAAGTTTGTTTTATAGAAGAATTCCAACTAATAAATGCAAAAGAAATGATAGAATTAAAGCATTACTGGGAATTCCCTGGCAGTCCAGTGGTTAGAACTCCACACTTTCACTACTGAGGGCATGGGTTCGATCCCCGGTCAGGGAACTAAGATCCCATAAGCCGTGTGGTGTGGCCAAAAAAAAAAAAAAAGAATTAAAACATTACCATTTGCAGCCATTAATGAAATATAGATCTAGGCCATAATCTTTAAGAGGCTAAAAAACCATGAGTTAAAATGTCTATGGGAAATTTCATAATGGGTGGATCAGACTGACGACACCTGGACCCAGTGGTCAGTCTCAAAGACACAGTAGGAAAGACAACCAGATACGATGAGGCTCCTGATGTAGGGCTACAGGAAGTACAACTCCACATCTCAGGTACTCTTTCCACAAATCTGAATCTGAGCAAGCCTCTATATATACAGTAATTACCAATTTAAAGGAAATAGGATGGGCCAGAGGAATAGAACAAACAGCACAATAGAGATACAATCAGCATAAGCCAGAATGCAAACTTCACAGGAAAAAGATCCAGTTTGTTAAGTAAATAAAAGGAGATTAAAAAAAGAGGACATTTGGATGAAAAGAGACTAAGATTTCAGAGAAATTAAACTTAAAACCGCAATGAGATACTACCACATGCATATAAGAACAACAAAAATGAGAAAGATGAAAAATATCAAATTGTCTAATGCATAGTAACTGTGATGATTATCTTTTAATTTTTATAATTAGTATCTTCACATTTTTGTTAAATAAATATGGTCTGGGGCTTCCCCGGTGGCGCAGTGGTTAAGAATCTGCCTGCCAATGCAGGGGACACGGGTTCGAGCCCTGGTCTGGGAAGATCCCACATGCCGCGGAGCAACTAAGCCCGTGAGCCACAACTACTGAGCCTGTGCGTCTGGAGCCTGTGCTCCACAACGGGAGAGGCCGTGACAGTGAGAGGCCTGCGCACCGGGATGAAGAGTGGCCCCCACTCGCCGCAACTGGAGAAAGCCCTCGCACAGAAGCGAAGACCCAACACAGCCAAAAATAAATTAATTAATTTTAAAAAAAAAGAATCAAGTATCTTTTCCATCTTAGAGTAACCTGTGCTTTCAACCAAAAAGATATCCCAGCAACATTTGGCTACTGACAGTTCAGTGAAAATATAATACCTAGAAACTGTAATAAAAATATTCCCATGACAATAACATCAAAAAGTACAAACTACCTAGAGATAACCTATGTTGCACATCCATGTCCACAAATGTGAAAGGCCTAAACTCTGAACGCTGCAAAACATTGCTGAGAAAAATTAAATCAGGACTAAATAAATGAAGGGATATACCATCCTCCTAGGTCAGAAGACTCAGTATTGTTAAGATGTCTATTCTCCCCAAACTGATCTATAGATTCCTTGCAATCCCAATAAAAATCCTAGTGTGGGGGCTTCCCTGGCGGTGCAGTGGTTGAGAGTCCGCCTGCCGATGCAGGGGACACGGGTTCACGCCCCGGTCCGGGAAGATCCCACATGCCGCGGAGCAGCTAGGCCTGTGAGCTATGGCCGCTGAGCCTGCGTGTCCGGAGCCTGTGCTCTGCAACAGGAGAGGCCACAACAGTGAGAGGCCCGGGTAATGCAAAAAAAAAAAAAAAAAAAAAATCCTCGTGTGGGACTTCCCTGGTGGTGCAATGGTTAAGAATCCACCTGCCAATGCAGGGGACATGGGTTCGATCCCTGGTCCGGGAAGATCCCATGTGCTGCAGAGCAACTAAGCCTGCGTGCTACAACTACTGAGCCTGCACTCTAGAGCCCAAGAGCCACAACTACTGAGCCCACGTGCTCTAGGGCCCGCATACCGCAACTACTGAGCCTGCGTGCTGCAACTACTGAAGCTCATGCACCTAGAGCCCGTGCTCCGCAACAAGAGAAGCCATGCAATGAGAAGCCCGCGCACCGCAACAAAGAGTAGCCCCTACTCGCCGCAACTACAGAAAGCCTGCATGCAGCAACGAAGACCCAATGCAGGCAAAAAAAAAAAAAAAAATCCTAGTGTGCATATTTTTTTTAAAAATTGACAGAATTATTCAAAAACTCATGTGAAAATGTAAAGGGTCTAGTCTACAAAAAACAACTTTGAAAAGAAAAAAGTTGGAGGTTAAGCACTTTTTCGAAACTCATAAATTTACAGTAATCAAGGCAATGTGGTATTGGGATGAAGGTAGAAATGTATATCAAAATTAAAAAGTCCAGAAATAGACCCACACATATATGGACAACTGATTTTCAACAAAGCTACAAAGGCAATTCAGTGGAAAAAGGAGTTTTCTCAACAAATAGTACTGGAACAAGTGGATAGCCATATGCACAAACATAAATTGTGATCCATATAATGCACCACATACAAAAGTTAACTCAAAAAGAATCACTGACGTAAACAAAAAAGCTAAAACTATTTAAAAATTCTAGAAAAATTACAGTAGAAAATTCTTGTGACCTTAGGTTTGGTGAAGATTTCTTAGATATGAAATCAAAAGCAAAATCTAAACCATAAATGAACAAATCGATGCACTAAATTTCCACAAAATTAAAACTTCTGTTCTTCCAAAAACACTGTTGAGAGAATAAAAAGACAAGCCATTGAATGAATGAGAGAAAATGTTTGCAATTCATAGATCTGCTATCCAGAATTAAAAATCTCACAAAGGTCAATAAGAGGAAAACAGATACTCCAATAAATAAGTGGACAAAAGATTTGAACAGATACTTCAACTAAGATATACAAATGTCAAATAAGCACATGAAAAGATGTTCATCATCATTAGTCATTACGAAAATGAAAACGATGAGAAAACACTACACCCCTCCGAGAAAGTCCAAAATTAAAAAGACTGACCATACCAAGTATTGGCAAGGCTGTGGAGGATGAAACTCTCATATCTCATACACTGCTAGTGACAATGAAAAATGATTTGACTACTTAGGAAAAAAACTTAGCAGTTTCTAACAAAGTTAATTTTATAACTACCATATGACCCAGGTGTTGCTCTTCTAAGTATTTACTTAGAAAGAGAAAACATATGTCTCAGCAAAGAATTATATACAAATATTCATAGAAAGTTTATTTACAAGACCCCCAAGCTGGAAACAACCCAAATATCCATTAACAGGTGAATGGATAGAACAAATTGTGGTATATCCATATAATGGAATGTTTCCACATTATAGGAAAGGAAAACTAATCTAAAGTGACAAAAGTCAGTAGTTATATGCGAATGAGGTAGGTTGAAGTAGAGACAGAGGCAGGAGAGAGCTAGGTGGGCAGATTACCAAGGAGCACAAGGAAGCTTTTTGAGGTGATGGATACGTTCATTATCTTGAGTGTAGTATTAGATTCACAGGTGCATACATATATCAAAACTTAGAGCATATACTTTTTTATTTTATTTTATTTATTTGGCTGTGCTGGGTCTTAGTTGCAGCACCCAGGATTTTCGTTGCTGCATGCGGAATCTTCGCTGCAGTGTGTGGAATCTTCGCTGTGGCATGTGGGATCTTTAGTTTCAGTGTGCGAGATCTTTAGTTGTGGCATGCGAACTCTTAGTTACGACATGTGGGATCTAGTTCCCCAACCAGGGATCAAACCCCGGCCCCCTGCATTGGGAGTGCAGAGTCTTAGCCACTGGACCACCAGGGAAGTCCTTAGAGCATATACTTTAAATATGCTCAGTACCTTGTATGTTAACCATACCACAATATAGTATTTGAAATATATGTATATATTCATAATTCTCTGATGCAATTAAATTAATCAGGTGAAAAATTCTTACAATTATGCTCTTGTACATTAACAGATCCATACTATGTCATCAAATAACCAAAATAATCATATGCAATAAAGTATACCCAAATATTTAGGGAGAGTTGAGGTTCATTTCCTTCTGAAGTACAGAAATAAAAATACTATATCTCAGGAAAATCATAATGATATTAAAGAGGAACTGGTTATTTCAGGGAATGTAGCTGAGTATCATTCTGTTAGGGAAACAAGGGCTACTACAAAGCATGTAGCTGCTGATGGAAATCCCACGTGCCAAACCTCTTTCCCATGATTAAATCAAAATAGCTTCTGTACATTTTGTGAACCTCACAGGAGCTATTCCACAACATGCTTTTATCATATCTATGAACTCACTTGAGCCAGGCGGCATATCCAAAGAAAGATGTCAAGTGTTGGGCTCTCCTGTCCTTGAACTTGGAGTAGAAGCTCCAGCAGCCATCAGGACACAGATGCTCAGAACCTGCCTCCTTCAGACACCTGATATGAGCTCGGCCACCAGTATGAGGAGCTGCACAGGGAGAGACAGATCCAGCAATCAGCATGCTTTACTGGTGTAACTGTGTGCCCTACACTGTGCTAGGCACTGCGTTAGAGACAAGGACACTGAAACAACTGGGTAGTGATCCTAACCACCAGAAGGTACAATGAGCTTCCCACCAGGGCCTTTTACTTCTCCTTTCCTCATATGTCCCCTGAGAACAAAGTGGAAAAGGAATAAGAAGTGGCCTGAATTCATACAAACATCCATGATCCTGTGATAACCACAGGACCATCAGCTTATTCACGTGTAATCACTAAATGTTCACAGAGACCCTTTAGGGAAAGCATCCTTATTCCCATTTTACAGAGGGGGAAGCTGAAGCTCAGAGAGAGTCGTTACCTGTCTCACCTATCGCGCTCCTACCTTTATTAGGAAAGTGGCAAGAGGACACCCCTGGAGCAGGACACCGCCCCACTGGGGCCGGGCAGGACCCCAATGGCTTTGCCTACGAGACAGCCCGGGCACCGAGCCCCCAAAGCGGGAAAGAAGTGACCTGGATGTGGATCCCTTTGTCTCCCCACACTGCAGCATGGTCCAGCCCCCACCGCGGGTACCCACTCTCCCAACTCAGTTCCAAACACCTGAAGGAGAAACCTACTCTCCTTGCCAGGCCGCTTCTGTCTCCATTAAAAAGTCGTAAAGGTCGCCTTATTGACGTCACGTTTCTATAGTAACCGCCAGGTGCAGGCAGATCTTCCACCACCTTAAGTACCTCCCCACCCTCCTCCACCCCCTTGTCCTTAGCTGAAAGCAAAACACCTTAGCTCTTCAGGCTGCCACTTGGAAAACATACTAATTAGAAGCACTAGACTGGGACCCCGGCAACTGGCAAAAATCTCTGTCCAGTTTCGTCGGACAAAACATGTGCTTGTCGTCAGGAATTGTGTTTGCTTTAAAGAGACAGTAGGGGTGTATTATCAGAACACAGAAACCCAGGGAAGTATGGTAGGGCTCTTGGAGATGAGTTAGCCCTCCCTCTAAGGGTGAATGTGTATTATCACAGTCTATGCTAAGCAGTTAGCCATCTGCAGAGAAATAAAAGACTGTCTATAGTCATGTGACTGAATGATTTAGATACACGTACAAAAATGTCATTGAAGAAATCTCAGAGTGATTTCATGGAGGCAAACCTAAAGCATCAGTCATTTAGAAGGCAGAAACCTAAGTCAATTGAACAATACATGGTTTTTTTCCTGGAGAATTCTTATCCTCCATTCCCAATATTTTCTTCCATGTGGAGGAACAGCCACGACCAAACACATGTAACCTCTCTATACACTCATTCCTCTATCTAGAGAATCACTTACCTGATTAGTGAGGTTGGATGAACAAACAGGTTGCACAGCCCAGGCCCTCTCCCTTCAAAGTTCTTGAACCAACCTGCCCTTATGGAGCACATGTTTACTCTGCCCTCAGGAGTGGGTCTACAAATAGATCCACAGCTCCTTTCCCTTTTCTGTGTCTTGCTGGGTCCCAAACTATTCCTATGGTCTTGCTCTAGAATGATTGAGTCTTTAAGGGGCCTTGAAAATACACCCGTTCTCCATATCTTGACTCTAAACCAACTAAGAAATATGAAAAATAAGGTGAGAATACATCAATTTTATTCCTTCTAAAGGTGATATTGTAGAATGTGGCTCAGATTTCCACAAGGGAAGTGGTTTTCATATTAATGAACCCCAGAACTGCACAGACTTATCCACCCAGCACTGCTGCATTGGGACAGTCAGAAAGGACCAGGACTGCAATGCATATGTCTCTGCGGTCTGGTGAAGGCATCCTATGTGTACTCAAGAAGAGTGGCTTCCTTGCAAGTCTATCCTTGTAGCAGGAGAAAGTGTTTCAGGACACCTTCTTTGAGAAACACTTCTTAAAATGAGTAGACACCCCTTGTTCTGACAGCGTACTCACCAAGGCACCTTCTGAGGATACAGTTTTCCACGTGTCTCAGGGAGCAGTTTCTAGCAATACCTCTCCATCCCTTCACAAGCATGACTGCAGTGGAGCCTCATCTGTGGAAAGGAATTTAGGAATAGATTTCTAAAATTCCAAGAGTATGATGAAAATCATACATCATGAAAATTTATCTTGGGAATCCAAGAAGGAATTGAGGAAATTTCAAAAACTATACCCACATATAAACCCACACACAGACTATAGCCAAAATTATAATGACATCCTATCAAACCTTCAAAGATCAGCAAATCCCTATCCTATCCAAAGATTACAGACTATAGAAAAAGAGAGTTCGGGTTTCCCTGGTGGTGCAGTTGTTGAGAGTCCACCTGTCGATGCAGGGGACACGGGTTCATGCCCCGGTCCAGGAAGATCCCACATGCTGCGGAGTGGCTGGGCCCGTGAGCCATGGCCGCTGAGGGAGAGGCCACAACAGTGAGAGGCTCGCGTACCAAAAAAAAAAAAAAGAGAGTTCACCAAAACTACATGGTTCAGATATCCATTTCTGTTTAACAAACACCACCAAAACAATAGCAATTTTTAAATTTCTCAGGATAATGTGGGTTGACTGGGTTCAGCTGGATGGTTTTCTGCTCCATGTGGAGTCTCACCTGGGGCTGCCATCAGCTGGAGGCTCCATTAGGCTGGTACATCTGAGAGAGCTCACTCACATGGATGAGCATTGGTTCTGACTTCTGCTAGGGGCTCAGCTGCGGTTGTTGACTGGAGCACCTTGGTTCCCCTCCAGATCCCTCCATGTGTAGGGTTACCAGATTATATTTAAACCATTTAAATTTGAATTTAAAATAAACAAAAAATCCTTTTTTGTGTAAAGTTGTCACATGTAATATTACTTTGTTCATCTGAAATTTAAGTTCAGCTGGGCATCCAGTATGTTTATTTGCTAAATCTGGCAACCTTAGGGGAGGAGCCTGTGAATCTATAACATTAAGGACAGACCTTCTGAGGTGACCCTTCCACTGGGACTGGTCTGGAAAAAAGAAGAGTTCCTATATGGCAATAAAGACAAAAGCTGTTAATAACTGATGCTGGTGGAATGAAGGAGAAATGGACGCTGCCACACACTATTGGTGCCAAATGGGCATATCTGTTTTTTAAGGCTCATAGTATCATGGCTGAATAACTTGAATGGCTTTTGATACAGAAGCCCTCTTTCCACCAACAAGGTAAATTCATATGAGGGTTTAGAAAAAGATCCCCAAGGTGATTCTGACCTGCAGTCTGGTTAAGGGGTCCCAACTGAAGGGGGGTGAGGAACACATGAGCTCTCTGATTGATGGAGGAAAGAGCTACTATTTATGAAGCAGGTTGTTTAGAGGGGCCCAGATCTAGGTTCTTCATGTTAGTGACTGGATTTAATCTCGCAACAGCCCCACTAGTGATGTATCACTATCCTCTCTTCATGGATGTGTGTGACTCCAAAGCAAGTGCTCTTAAGCACAGAGACAAATGGCAAAGAGGTTGTTCCCCACGCCAACTGCCAGAGCCAGCAGTGGGACCTGGCAGCCTGGTCACCTTTAGTTGCTGGTGGCAGAGCTTTAGAAAAGGTATCAGGACATGTACTGCTGAGGTGGTTAATCTCTGTTCTCCCTGTGTTAACCCTCCCTGCAGCAGGAAGCCAAGCCTGATGTTCCTTCCCCCTGCTGCATGGGAGGTTTGTGACCAGGCTGGAAGCAGAAGCTGTCTGAAGCCAGTGTTTCTTCTGTCCTTTGTGAAAACTTATGGAAATGATTAGGCTGCTTGTACCTGGTAGGGAGGAAAGGGCATCTGAGGACACAGAGAGGGAAGTGAGATTTCTCCCAGAGAGGGATGAGGGTGGTTCCATGGATAGTCTATCAAGCCTGAGCATCTAATCATGACAGATTTTCTAGTGTGGATCTAGGGATGTATGGAGCAGGAATGGGATTCCAGATTTTGCCCTAATCACAATATACCATGCATACTCAACAGATGACATCATCCCCAAGAGGTCAGAGATTGGTTCTTGAGGTTAGGGTTTTCATAGATATTACAATGGTCTGTGAGCTTCCAAAGGACCACAGTACATAAACAGATAAACTACATCTGGAGTATTAAAAATTTCACATTCCACTGGGGAGTGGGCTTGGGGGTAATTAGGCAAAAAATGTCTGGAAGGGCTCCTGGAGGGTGATAATGAAAGAAGACTGACAAACTCTTCATATACACAGTGACCTCCTATGTAGATGTTGGTGTTGGTGATGATGATTGATGATGATGAGAATTAAGTATGGGGATTATGTGAATGACTGCTTTCTAAGATGGTGGGTAAAAAGGGATCAGTCAGAACAGATGTTTCCTCTGAGAAAGATGATATGGAGGGTAGGAAATTAATGTAAACAAGTGGTACTCTAAATTGTATCTCCTTTAGTCTTAACACTTATTCAGTTACCTATTTAATCCTATAATTTAAACATTTCTTTTAATTTATTTATTTATGTATTTATTTAATTTTTGGCTGTATTGGGTCTTCATTGCTGCGCGCGGGCTTTCTCTAGTTGCGGCGAGTGGGGGCTACTCTTCGTTGTGGTGTGTGGGCTTCTCATTGCAATGGCTTCTCTTGTTGTGGAGCACTGGCTCTAGGCACGTGGGCTTCAGTAGTTGTGGCATGCAGGCTCAGTAGTTGTGGCTAACAGACTTAGCTGTTCCAAGGCATGTGGGATCTTCCTGGGCAAGGGCTCAAACCCATGTCCCCTGCACTAGCAGGCAGATTCCTAACCACTGCACCACCAGGGAAGTCCTTATTTAATCCTATAATTTAGATAAGGGTAAGAAGTTAGGAGACGTGAAGTAAATCAGGGGAACTGCTTTGGACACCTGCTCAGTACGTGAGCTTGAAATTACTCTAAAGCTTTTCCCATTGTATCCTGAAGCCACCAGGGCTCTAAATGCTCTAATTTCTCTGGACATTGGCATTCAATGTTGTCCAAGGTATTGCTTAATTTATTAATAATGACCTATATTACTTTTTTTTACTGAAGTATAGTTGATTTCCAATGTTGTATTAATTTCTAGTGTACAGCAAAGTGATTCAGTTATATATATATATATATATATATATATATATTCTTTTTCATGTTCTTTTCCATTATAGTTTATTACAGGATATTGAATATAGTTCCCTGTGCCATACAGTAGGTTCTTGTTGTTTGCTTTACATATAGTAGTGTGTATATGTTAATCCCAAACTCCTAATTTATCACTCCCTCCCTACCCCTTCCCCTTTGGTTACCATAAGTTTGTTTTCTATGTCTGTGAGTCTGTTTCTGTTTTGTAAATAAGTTCATTTGTTTCATATTTTAGATTCCACATATAAGTGATATCATATGGTATTTGTCTTTCTCTTTCTGAGTTCATGTAGTATGATAATCTCTAGGTCCATCCATGTTGCTGCAAATGGCATTATTTCATTCTTTTTGGGGCTGAGTAGTATTCCATTGTATATACATACCACATCTTCTTTATCCACTCATCTGTCGATGGACATTTAGATTGTTTCCATGTCTTGGCTATTGTAAAGAATGTTGTTACGAACAGTGGGGTGCATGTATCTTGAATTAGAGTTTTCTCTGGATATATGCCCAGAGAGTGGGATTGCTAGATCATACGGCAACTCTATTTTTAGTTTTTTAAGGAACCTCCATACTGTTTTTCATAGTGGTTGTACCAATTTACATTTCCACCAATTTAGGATTCATGGAGATCTAGGGAGAAAGTGAATATGAAGATGCAGCTGAATGGGTTTCCAAAAGCATGGTAAATAGTGGAAAATCACAGCAAAATATAACATTGACAGATGGAGTTTTCAATAAAGTAGCTATAGTAGTTATCTATGTAGATTTCAGTATAGATATAATGCATAAGGCAAATGTAATGTAAAGGGGAGAGGGTAAGGGGATCTATTAAGGTGAGGTTTCTACATATCAATTGAAGTGGTAACATAATGATTCTGAGTATTGATTCTGAATAGACTGTGAAAAGTTAAGTAGGTAGTTTGTAATCCACAGAGCAACCACAAAAATATTATACAAAGAGATATATTCAAATTGAGAATAGAAAATTAAAATGAAATACTAAAAGGCATTCAGATAAGCCAAAGAAATGGGAAACAGGGTAATGAAAAACAGAGAGGACAAACAAAACATGAAAAATAAAGTGGTAGATCTAAATAGAAACATATCAATAATTAATTGTCAATGGTCTAAATACATAACTAAATGACTTAGATCATCAGACTGGATTTATAAAACAACAAAAAACAAAAAATGGCCCAGCTATATGTTGTCTACAAGAAACTCCCTTCAAATATAATGATACAGGTAGCTTAAGAGTAAAACAATGAATAAAAATACACCATACAAACACTGATCAGAAGAAAGCAGGAGAATCTATAGATTCTTTACATTATCAGACAATGTCGACTTGAAAGCAAACACAGTTACCAGGGATAAAGAGAGTCAGTCAATTCACCCGGAAGATACAACAATTTAAAATATGTATTATATCTAACAATGGAGTCTTAAAATACAAGAGGCAAAACTGACAGAACTGAAAGGGGAATAGACAAATCCACAATTATAATTGGGGTCTTCAATACGCCTCTCTCAGTAATAGATAGAATTAGTAGACAAAAAATCAGCAAGGTTATAGATGAACTGAACACCACCATCAACCGAATAGATCTAACTGACATTTATAAAACAGTCCACCCAAAAACAGCAGAATACACACTCTTTTCAAATGCACATGGAACATTCAGCAAGATAGACTATATCCTGAGCCATAAAACAAACCTTAACAAATTAAAAAAATTGAAACCAAACAGAATGTGTTATCTGACAATAATGGAATAAAATTCTAGAAATTAATAATAGAAAGATAACAGGAAAATCTCTAAGAACTTGGAAACTGAGCAAAACATATGAAATTAATTCATGCATAAAGAGGAAGTCTCAAGGGAAATCAAAAATATGTAGAACAGAAATCAACTATACTTCAATTAAAAATACATAGAACAGAATTAAAATGAAAATAAAAGTGAAAATCTACAGCTATCAAAATTTGAGAGTCAGAAAACAAATAGGTGGTTGTCAGGGTTGAGGTGGGGAGAATGGGTTGACTACAAAAAGGCACAGGAGAATTTTTTGGCATAATGGAACTCGTATATCCTGATTGTGGTGTGGTTATACAACTGTATACAAGTGTACATATACAAGTGTATGTACTTTTCAAGACATAGAACTGGACACTGAAAGGAGTGAATTTTATTTTCTCTAAATCATACCTTAATGAAAACAATTTAAAAAGCACACATCTTGTTAAATTAAGAACATAAGTAGCAGATCAGTGTTATTCTGTGATTCTAATTTCATATCTAACAAATAAATCAGTTGATGTGTAAACCACTGTATCTATTTATGTATGTGCATTTAAATATGCACAGAAAAATGCATGCCAAATACAAATCAAACAATAGCAGTGGTTACCTTTGGGGAGTGGGATGCAGGAATATTGATTAGAAAAGAGACTTTCACTTTGTCCAGCTGTGAGGCATTTTAAACCACACATAAATTATTTATATTTATAATCCATTATGAAACAATATATATGGGAGATATTCTGATAGACGGTGAGGGTACTGAGGAGAATAAAAATAATATTCATTATACACTTAAAACGCATTTGTCTAACTCTTCCTTTCACTAAAATTAATGCAGGAATGATAATTAGCTCCATATGGTTTATGATCTAAAAATGCAAAAAATAAAATCAAGTTCAGTGGATACAGCTAAAAATTTAAATAAATATGAACTATGTTCCTTCAGAATTATAGTTCATTAAGGGAAGATGTTATGCCCTTGGTGAATAATAATGGTATCTTTTAAGAACATCAAATGATCAGGAACTGTGACTGGGTATGATTATAATAGGGAAAATGTTATAGGGGAATATGGGCCTCTTGTCATGAACAATTTCCAGGTTGGTTCTAACCAGTTTTTTTGGTATCCTGTTCTTCCCAATGGCTGTCATTCTTTTAATGGTTGTGCCCTGCCTCCTTCCTTCCTGTCTCAGTTAGAACCTACTAGGCTAGGCCCAAGATGGTGGAAGGTTTGACTTCCAGTAGACCTTGAGCCTCATTATATGCTCATTGTAATATATTAGCATATGCCAAATGACACAGCCACCTGCGCCATGACAGATCCCAGGCCATAAAAGGCCAAAAAGTGGGCAGTGGCCCAAGTCCTGGAATCCCCACCCCTTCTCCAAAATAGTTGGAATAATCCTCCCACTTATTAGCCTATGAAATTACCCAGCACATAAAAAATTAACCACTCCATATTTGGGGGCCCGTTCTCACCATCTGAGATGGCCCCCACTCTGTCTGTGGAGTGTGTATCTCTCTCAATAAATCTACTTCTTACCTATCACTTTTCCTCTCACTGAATTCCTTCTGCAGTGAGACATAAAGAACCTGAACTTCATTAAGTCCTGAGACCAGGTGTACAGTTTTAGCTGGGAGACTGTGGATTTGAGTACCTTCCAAAGCCAGAGATTGTGGGTTCAAGTCCCATCTGAGGTGCAAGTCAGGTGGGTTCAAGTCTCATCTGAGGTAAGATTGGGTTCAAGTCCCAATCTGAGGTGCATGGTTTCAAAAACTACAATGAGGTATCACCTCACACTAGTCAGAATGGCTATTATCAAAAAGTCTACAAATAATAAATGCAGGAAAGTGTGTAGAGAAAAGGGAACCCTCCTACGCTGTTGGTGGGAATGTAAATTGGTGCAGCCACTATGGAAAACCGTATGCAGGTTCCGTAAAAAACTAAAAATGGGGCTTCCCTGGTGGCGCAGTGGTTGAGAGTCTGCCTGCCGATGCTAGGGGACATGGGTTCGTGCCCCAGTCCAGGAAGATCCCACATACCATGGAGCGGCTGGGCCTGTGAGCCATGCCACTGAGCCTGCGCGTCCGGAGCCTGTGCTCCACAATGGGAAAGGCCACAACAGTGAGAGGCCTGCGTACCACAAAAGAAAAAAAAAACTAAAATAAAAATGGAGATATCATAAGATCCAGCAATCCCACTCCTGGGCATATATCTGGAAAAGACAAAACTTTTAATTCAAAAAGATACATGCACCCCAATGTTCATAGCAATACTATTTACAATAGCCAAGACATGGAAACAAACCAAGTGCCCATCAACAGATGACTGGCTTAAGAAGACATAGTACATATTTATAATGGAATATTACTCAGCCATAAAAAATAATGAAATATTGCCATTTGCAGCAACATGGATGGACCTAGAGAATATCATACTAAATGAAGTCAGACAGAGAAAGACAAATATTATATATCACTTATATGTGGAATGTAAAAAAATAATACAGATAAATTTATTGATGAAACAGAAACAGACTCACAAACACAGAAAACAAACTTATGGTTACCAAAGGGGAAAGGAAGAGAGGGATAAATTAGGAGTATGGGATTAACAGATACACACTACTATATATAAAATAGATAAACAACAAGGATTTACTGTATAGCACAGGGAACTATATTTAGTATCTTGTAATAACCTATAATGGAAAAGAATCTGAAAATATATACATATATATAACTTAATCACTTTGCTCTACAGCTAAAACCAACACAATATTGTAAATAAACTATACTTCAATTTTTAAAAACCTGCAAAATGTTGCTGAAAGAAATTAAAGACAGAAAGAAATGGAAAGACATCCTGTGTTCATGAATTGGAAGACTTAATATTGTTAAGATGGCAATACTGCCCGAAGTGATCTATAGATTCAAAGTAATTCCTATCAAAATCCCAATGATATTTTTTGCAGAAATAGAAAAATCCATCCTAAAATTCATAATGGAATACCAAGGGACCCTGAAGAACCAAAACAATCTAGGAAAGGAATAACAAAGTTGGAGGTCTCAAACTCCCTGATTTCAAAGCTTACTACAAAACTACAATAATCAAAACAGTGTGGGAAATTCCCTGGCAGTCCAGTGGTTAGGACTCCATGCTTTCACTGCCAAGGGTGTGGGTTCAATCTCTGGTCCGGGAACTAAGATCCCACAAGCCGTGCAGCGCGGCCTAAAAAAAAAGTTTACAATAGAATATTATTCAGCCACAAAAAAAAGAAATATTGTCTTTTGCAACAACATGGATGGGCCTTGAGGGCATTATGCTAAGTAAAATAGGTCAGAGAAAGACAAACACTGTATGATCACACTTTTATATGGAATCTCAAAAAACCAAGCTCACAGTTATAAGGAACAGATTGGTGGTTGCCACAGGTGGTGGGTAGGAGGTGGGTGAAATGTGTGAAGGGAGTCAAAAGGTACAAACTTCCAGTTACAAAAAAAATTCTGTAACTATGTATGTTGACAGATGTTAACTAGACTTACTGTGGTGATCATTTCAAAATATATACAAATATCGAGTCATTATGTTGTACACTTGAAACTAAAATATAAAGTATGTTAATTATACCTCAGTAAAAACTCTTTCTTTGAGATTATTGTTTATCAAAAATGGGAGAACTACAGGGAAAATTTTTTCTTCAAAGGAAAATTATGTATAAAACCTTCTGGTTTATTTGATTCTCATTCTATGGGAGCTATTTATAACTGAGAGCTTTAGGCAACTTAGAGCAATGGAAATAACTCTTGTCTAGAAATATGCAAATAGACTTTGGCAAGACTGGGAAGGAAAGGCCATCCCCTCCTGGAGAAAAACCGCTGAAAAAAGAGGCCAGGAATTTTCAGTTGATCTGATTACCTGCAAACAATACCTGGAACAGTTTTGGTCTCAGAGCATTTTACAGATTTAAAAAATATGCAGTTTTAAATCTTTTATGTGGGTTATATCTGTCAACATCTACTGTATTAAATATTAACATGAAGAATTTTAATAGATTTATTTTTAATTCATTTAAAGCTTACAATAAAGTAACTATTACATCATATAAACTTAAATTATAAATTCTCACACAAAATGTATTTCCTAAAAGAGTCATGAGGAGATAGGAATTTAAAAAAAAATATTTGAATACAACTCAATAACAATAAAACCCAACCAAAAAAATGGGCAGAAGACCTAAGTAGACATTTCTCCAGAGAAGACATACAGATGGCCAACAGGCTCATAAAAAGATGCTCAACATCGCTAATTATCAAAGAAATGCAAATCAAACCTACAATGAGGTATCACCTCACTCCAGTCAGAATGGCCATCATCAAAAAGTCTACAAATAATAAATGCTGGAGAGGGTGTGGAGAAAAGGGAACCCTCCTACACAGTTGGTGGGAATGTAAATTGGTGCAGCCACTATGGAAAACAGTATGAAAGTTCTTTAAAACAATAAAAATAGGGCTTCCCTGGTGGTGCAGTGGTTGAGAGTCCGCCTGCCAATGCAGGCGACACAGGTTCATGCCCCGGTCTGGGAAGATCTCACATGCCGCGGAGCAGCTGGGCCCGTGAGCCATGGCCGCTGAGCCTGTGCGTCCAGAGCCTCTGCTCTGCAATGGGAGAAGCCAAAGCAGTGAGAGGCCTGCATACCACAAATAAATAAATAAATAAAAATAAAGTTACCATGTGATCCAGCAATCCCACTCCTCAGCATATAACTGGAGAAAACTCTAATGTGAAAAGATACATGCACCCCAATGTTCATAGCAGCACTATTTACAATAGCCAAGACATGGAAGCAACCTAAATGCCCATTGACGCGAATGGATAAAGATGTGGAATATATACAATGGAATACTACTCAGCCATGAAAAAGAATAAAATAATGCCATTTACAGCAACTTGGATGGACCTAGAGATCATCATACTAAGTGAAGTAAGTCAAAGAAAGATGAATACCATATGATATCACTTATATGTGGAATCTAAAATATGATACAGATAGTCAACGAATCATCCCAAATTAAGGAGCCCTGTGGATGAAAGGCTCTTGGTGCTGCAGCCAGGAGTCAGTGCTGTGCCTCTGAGGTGGGAGAGCCAACTTCAGGACACTGGTCCACAAGAGGCCTTCCAGCTGCACATAATATCAAACAGCAAAAATCTCCGAGAGATCTCCATCTCAACGCCAGCACCCAGCTTCACTCAACGACCAGCAAGCTACAGTGCTGGACATCCTATGCCAAACAACTAGCAAGACACGAACACAACCCCACCCATTAGCAGAGAGGCTGCCCAAAATCATAATAAGTCTACAGACACCCCAAAACACACCACCAGACGTGGACCTGCCCACCAGAAAGACAAGATCCAGCCTCATCCACCAGAACACAGGCACTAGTACCCTCCACCAGGAAGCCGACACAACCCACTGAACCAACCTTAGCCACTGGGGACAGACACAAAAAACAACAGGAACTACGAACCTTCAGCCTGCAAAAAAGGAGACCACAAACACAGTAAGATAAGCAAAATGAAAAGACAGAAAAACACACAGCAGATGAAGGAGCAAGATAAAAACCCACCAGACCTAACAAATGAAGAGGAAATAGGCAGTCTACCGGAAAAAGAATTCAGAATAATGATAGTAAGGTTGATCCGAAATCTTGGAGATAGAATGGACAATAGAATGGACAAAATGCAAGAATCAGTTAACAAGGACCTAGAAGAACTAAAGATGAAACAGGCAATGATGAACAACACAATAAATGAAATTAAAAGTACTCTAGATGGGATCAATAGCAGAATAACTGAGGCAGAAGAACGGATAAGTGACCTGGAAGATAAAATAGTGGAAATAACTACTGCAGAGCAGAATAAAGAAAAAAGAATGAAAAGAACTGAGGACAGTCTCAGAGACCTCTGGGACAACATTAAACGCACCAACATTCGAATTATAGGGGTTCCAGAAGAAGAAGAGAAAAAGAAAGGGACTGAGAAAATATTTGAAGAGATTATAGTTGAAAACTTCCCTAATATGGGAAAGGAAATAGTTAATCAAGTCCAGGAAGCACAGAGAGTCCCATACAGGATAAATCCAAGGAGAAATACGCCAAGACACATATTAATCAAACTGTCAAAAATTAAATACAAAGAAAACATATTAAAAGCAGCAAGGGAAAAACAACAAATAACACACAAGGGAATCCCCATAAGGTTAACAGCTGATCTTTCAGCAAAAACTCTGCAAGCCAGAAGGGAGTGGCAGGACATATTGAAAGTGTTGAAGGAGAAAAACCTGCAACCAAGATTACTCTACCCAGCAAGGATCTCATTCAGATTTGATGGAGAAATTAAAACCTTTACAGACAAGCAAAAGCTGAGAGAGTTCAGCACCACCAAACCAGCTCTACAACAACTGCTAAAGGAACTTCTCTAGGCAAGAAACACAAAAGAAGGAAAAGACCTACAATAACAAACCCCAAACAATTAAGAAAATGGGAATGGGAACACACATCTCGATAATTACCTTAAATGTAAATGGACTAAATGCTCCCACCAAAAGACACAGATTGGCTGAATGGATACAAAAACAAGACCCATATATTTGCTGTCTACAAGAGACCCACTTCAGACCTAGAGACACATACAGACTGAAAGTAAGGGGATGGTAAAAGGTATTTCATGCAAATGGAAACCAAAAGAAAGCTGGAGTAGCAATTCTTATATAAGTTTTATATATATATATATATATATATATATATATATAAATGTAGTTTGCTTGAGTGCAGTGTTTTTTGTTTTCTGTACTGAATTCATTAGCATGGGTCGGTATAAAATTTAGCATAAGTCAATATGTAATTTGTAAACTAATAAGGTCTTAAAAGTGAGGAATTAAGTCTTTTAAATTTAATTATTTATTGTAAAGAGCAGAATAGCATACATAAACAGGTGCCTAAGGAAAACTTGTATTCTAATATGGAACTCTCATGAACACCTTTTTTTTTTTTTTTTCTTCTAACGGTATGATAGTAGGCCATTTGATTATTTTTATGGCTTTAACTTTACAACAATGAAATATTCGTAAATTTTAAAAAGTATTTTTCTTTATTTGATGCGGGTGGGATACTGGAGAAATGAAAGGTCAAACATCTATTGAGGAATCCATACTTGTCTATATATTGTGTACTTTTATTTCAAGAACTGATTTAAAATTCCTAAAAGGATGCTATAATAAATTATTATGCCATTTTACAGACTGAATTAAGTGAATTTCAGGGAGGTATGAAACTTGCCTAAGGCTATCCAGCTACCAAGCGGTAGAAGTGAGAATTAAATCCAGGTATACCTATAAAAAAAAAAAAAAAAAAAAAAAAAGAAGGCGAGGGCAGCACCAGGATATGGGGTTGTTAGTTTTATAGGGGTGAGTAATTTCATACGCTGATGAGTGGGAGGAGTATTCCAGCTATTTTGGGGAAGGGGTGGGGATTTCTAGGAATTGAGCCACCGCCCACTTTTTGACCTTTATGGTCATCCTTGGAACTGTCGTGGCACCTGTGGGTGTGTCGCTTAGCTTGCTGATGTGTTACAATGAGTGTATACTGAGGCTCAAGGTCTAGTGGAAGTAGACTCGTCCGCCATCTTGGACCTATTTTGTTCTAATCAGTTTATGTTGTGTCCTCGGGCTATGTAATTCTTTTAAAGGTTGTGCCCTGCCCCCTTTCCTCCTGTTTCATATTGAATATATAATATTTACCAGAGTATGTTTTAATAATTAATACATGATATATTGTATAATTAATTTATATATCATATATATAATGATATCTATAGGTATTTGTTCTAATAAGTCATTAAAAATAAATGAATATTCAAAAAAAAAAAAAGAATGCTTAAGACAGGAATAAAGACACAGACCTACTAGAGAATGGACTTGAGGATATGGGGAGTGGGTAGGGTAAGCTGTGACAAAGCGCGAGAGAGGCATGGACATATATACACTACCAAACGTAAAATAGATAGCTAGTGGGAAGCAGCCGCATAGCACAGGGAGATCAGCTTGGTGCTTTGTAACCGCCTGGAGGGGTGGGATAGGGAGGGTGGGAGGGAGGGAGATGCAAGAGGGAAGAGATATGAGAAAATATGTATATGTATAACTGATTCACTTTGTTATGAAGCAGAAACTAACACACCATTGTAAAGCAATTATACTCCAATAAAGATGTAATAAAAAAAAAGAATAAAAAAAATAAAAAATAAAATAAAATATGATACAAATGTACTTGTTTACAAAACAAACAGACTCACAAACATAGAAAACACACTTATGGTTACCAAAGGGGAAAGGAGGGGGAAGGAGTAAATAAGAGTTTGGGATTAGCAGACACAAACTACTATGTATAAAACAGATAAACAACAAGGTCCTACTATATAGTACAGGGAACTATATTCAATATCTTGTAATAACTGTAATGAAAAAGAATATGAAAAAGATTATATATATGTATAACTGAATCACTTTGCTGTACACCAGAAACTAATACAACATTGTAAATCAACTATACTTCAATTTAAAAAAAGAAAAAGAAAATCTCCTTAATATCTGTTCTAATATGTCTGTTGAATTCTTATACATGTTCCTGCATTTAATTTGTTGTCATTATGGTACATAATGAATCTCTGGAAAATTTTGCCATACATTCATGAGAAAATGAGAGTGAAAAAGGTAAATAACTTTACCTTACAGACCCTGTGAAAGGTTGACCTAGAAAAATAAAAGAACTGACTCTTTAGTAAAGTGGTATAATGCAACATTATTGAACAAAACTCACTATTTCATTTTGAGCAAATTAGACCATAGGTATATTAAAATGTAGTTGATAATATTTAGTTCTTTGTAAAAAAGATGTTTAAAAATTAGCAGGATGCCACACTTTAAAAAATAAAGTAGATCAAACTTTATTAGAATACAGTTCTTATTAAGAAAACTGAGGTGGCTCTGAAAAGAGCCTTTGGTTTGCGATGCTCAGCTGGTCTGGAGGCAGCTCATTTGCGGGTGGTGTTTCTGATGACTACCTTGGTGGCCTCAGACACGACATGCTTTCCGATATTCCCAGGCGGCAGCAGGCACAAGGAGATGAGGATCTCTCTGGAGGTGATGATGGAGCACTTGGTGGAGCGGGCCAGGAGGGAGGCATAGTCTGAAATACTCCCAGTGATATTGTTAAGAAAATAATTCATGCTGTGCATGACATTTAATGAAATACCAATGTTAGAGTGGACCTGCTTCAGAGCCTTGTAGACAGGGGTGGAGTAATAGCTACTAGAGTATCTCTATCCATCTCCCCCTTCTCTGTTTTGGAAGTGGCTTTATTGAAGCCCTTCTTGGCAAAGATAGATTTAGAAGAATGCTCAGCCATGATGGACATAGTTTTCCAATACCTTAGAATGAAAGAGAAATGTGGTAGTGACCGCGAGCTATTTATATACCGTGTATGCAGATGAGGTATTGAGTACCGGCAACATCTGACTAGATGAAATGTAATGCAGCAAACCCTATCAATGAGCCCCCACGTGGTTAAATGTGATTGGGTAGTTCTACCTGGCAAAAGCCAATTAGAAGGCATCGAATAACCCGACTATCTAAAAGCTTTCTGTAGCCTCCACTGACAAACCGCTTTACAGGCGCCATCTACAGCACCTAAGTTGTAGAAAATTCAGCTTCAGGTCTTTGAGACTATGACTTCTGTAACCCAGGTACATAATGCCAGAGCAATGACGCTGGCCACGTTTGGGCCATTTGTCCACCAACCCAGAATCTGATATCCTGGGCTAAGCCACCCTGGCTTGAACAGGAACTCTCCAACTTAGGGGATGAGCTCCTGGAAAACAAGGGACCTGCCTGGAAAGCCACTGCTCCAATTCTGAACAAAAGTCTCAGTGAATTGCCAAAAAGGGAAAAATGGCAAAACCAGTCTCCAAATACAGAACACAAACAAAAATAAGTATATTTATGAAAAATGTAAAATATCCTTAAAAGTTAACCAAGATTAAAATTGTTTGTCTTTACTTTTTTTATTTTATTTATTTTTGGCTGCGTTGGGTCTTTTGCTGCATGCGGGCTTTCTCTAGTTGTGGCAAGCGGGGGCTACTCTTCGTTGCAGTGTGCGGGCTTCTTGTTGCAGTGGCTTCTCTGCTTGTGGAGCACAGGCTCTAGGTGCACGGGCTTCAGTAGTTGTAGCATGCAGGCTCAGTAGTTGCGACACACAGGCTCTAGAGCGCAGGCTCAGTAGTTGTGGCACACGGGATTAGTTGCTCTGCGGCATGTGGGATCTTCCTGGACCAAGGATAGAACCTATGTCCCCTGCATTGGCAGGCGGATTCTTAACCACTGCGCCACCAGGGATGTCCCAAAACTGTTTGTCTTGACAATACATAAATCCAAGAAAACCACCCTTAACCATATAGTTGGTGAATAAATATGAGAGCTGTTGCCTGGGGAAAAAACTAATAGATTACACATCTAAGTAACCTCCTTAGGGAAAAAAAGGAATAATATAGAAAATATTATTCTATGAAAAAGATAGCTCTTTCAAATATCTATGTGATACAATTGAAAATATTGATAAAATGTGTGGATTTGTGGAAAGTATAAATTACAGAAATTAAACCTCCCCCAAAAAAGACTTAAGGATTAAGAAAATGGAAGAAATTGGGGTCATCAAAGAGTTACCATCCCAAATGGCCAGGCTTCCAAAAGTACTTAATGTCAGACCATTAAGAAGAGGTATTTTTGTTGTTGTTGTTGTTAATGAAAACAATAGATTATGAAGAAAATTACATTTTTATTTAAAGGAAATATATGAAAGAGCATGCTAAAAAGAGTTGAGTGGTCATATTTATAAATAAGGATATAAAAATTCTACATAAATGATTAACTATATCTGGTATAGTAAAAGATGAACAAAAAAAGACATAGCAGACAAAATGTTTCAGATTGAGTAAAATACAAATATGTTTCACTTTATAATGTAAAGGGGAAAAAAACCTTCAATTAATCTCCATATATGCTTTAAATCCCTTTGCTAATATGATGTTTGTTTCATGGTGAAATAATAAAATTACCATCATTAGAGACAGGGTGCACAAAAGCTGAGCCTTCTCATCAGGACTATTATTTATCATTATCTGGTATATTAGAAAAATGTTATAAAAGGACTTGAAAAAGGATTTTATGGCAAAGACGTAGACAAACTATCACAAAATAACCTGCAAGTAAATCCCCTGTGGGGGAACAGAATGCCACATTATTGTCTTACACATCAAAATAAAATTTGGAGGTGGCGCAGTGGTTGGGAGTCCGCCTGCCGGTGCGGGGGACGCGGGTTCGTGCCCCGGTCCGGGAGGATCCCACGTGCCGCGGAGCGGCTGGGCCCGTCGGCCGTGGCCGCTGGGCCTGCGCGTCCAGGGCCTGTGCTCCGCGGCGGGAGAGGCCACGGCAGTGAGAGGCCCGCGTACCGCAAAAAATAAATAAATAAATAAAATTTGGGGAAAGCAAAGGTTCTTTTTAGAGTTGCGTGTTCAGAGAAAGCTGTGGACATGTTCAGAAAAAAAAATTCACTAAGTCAATTATATCATGCTAATTGTTGTTGCTTCAAAACACCAGTGTTTGTCATTATACCATACAAATGTTTTTACCAAAGTTATTCTAGCACATTTGTCTCATACATATTGTATTGGAAGGCATTTTGATGTATTGAATCCATTAGGACAGTTGTGTGCTTTGGCTGTTTGGTACTTGTAAATTCAGAAAATAAACAGAAGGATTAATAAAAGAACATCTAAAATGCACCTATAGGACTTCCCTGTTGGCACAGAGGTTAAGAATCCGCCTGCCAATGCAGGGCACATGGGTTCGATCCCTGGTCCAGGAAGATCCCACATGCCATAGAGCAACAAAGTCCGTGCGCCACAAATACTGAAGCAGCCTGCGTGCCTAGAGCCTGTGCTCTGCAACAAGAGAAGCCACTGCAATGAGAAGCCCATGCACTGCAACCAAGAGTAGCCCCCTCTTGCTACTGCATGAAGACCCAATGCAGTCAAAAATAAAATAAAATAAAAAATAAAATGCACTATAATTTGGCTGAGAGTGCAGGGGTGATTGAGACAGATGGATCTGGTAAGTAGAGAGAAAAACCTCGCTTGGTGTTAAAGACTAGAAGGGACAATGAGTACATCTGATTTTTTACCTGGTAGGCGAATGAGGAGCAATCATGCTCTAATGCTCTGTTTTTTGAAAAAGGCTAAATAAGGGAAATGGCTTTAAGTACAGTAAATAACATATTGTAAGCATGAATCAGGGAGAAAGAGTGTTAATAGAATAAAAATATCACAAACTTCTTTTGAATTGATTTTAATAAATAAAAGAAACAAACTAAAAGCCCAGAAGCAGATAAATGAAGGACCTGCCTCTTAATCATATTAAATGAACCATGGTATATATGACAAACCCACAGCCAACATCATCCTCAATGGTGAAAAACTGAAAGCATTTCCACTAAGATCAGGAACAAAACAAGGTTGCCCACTCTCACCACTCTTATTCAACATAGTTTTGGAAGTTTTAGCCACAGCAATCAGAGAAGAAAAGGAAATTAAAGGAATCCAAATCGGAAAAGAAGAAGTAAAGCTGTCACTGTTTGCAGATGACATGATATTATACATAGAGAATCCTAAAGATGATACCAGAAAACTACTAGAGCTAATCAATGAATTTGGTAAAGTTGCAGGATACAAAATTAATGCACAGAAATCTCTGGCATTCCTATACACTAATGATGAAAAATCTGAAAGTGAAATCAAGAAAACACTCCCATTTACCATTGCAACAAAAAGAATAAAATATCTAGGAATAAACCTACCTAAGGAGACAAAAGACCTGTATGCAGAAAATTATAAGACACTGATGAAAGAAATTAAAGATGATACAAATAGATGGAGAGATATACCATGTTCTTGGATTGGAAGAATCAACATTGTGAAAATGATTCTAACTACCCAAAGCAATCTACAGATTCAATGCAATCCCTATCAAACTACCACTGGCATTTTTCACGGAGCTAGAACAAAAAATTTCACAATTTGTATGAAAACACAAAAGACCCCGAATAGCCAAAGCAATCTTGAGAACGAAAAACGGAGCTGGATGAATCAGGCTCCCTGACTTCAGACTATACTACAAAGCTACAGTAATCAAGACAGTATGGTACTGGCACAAAAACAGAAAGATAGATCAATGGAACAGGATAGAAAGCCCAGAGATAAACCCACACACATATGGTCACCTTATCTTTGATAAAGGAGGCAGGAATGTACAGTGGAGAAAGGACAGCCTCTTCAAGAAGTGGTGCTGGGAAAACTGGACAGGTACATGTAAAAGTATGAGATTAGAACACTCCCTAACAACATATACAAAAATAAGCTCAAAATGGATTAAAGACCTAAATGTAAGGCCGGAAACTATCAAACTCTTAGAGGAAAACATAGGCAGAACACTCTATGACATAAATCACAGCAAGATCCTTTTTGACCCACCTCCTAGAGAAATGGAAATAAAAACAAAAATGAACAAATGGGACCTAATGAAACTTCAAAGCTTTTGCACAGCAAAGGAAACCATAAACAAGACCAAAAGACAACCCTCAGAATGGGAGAAAGTATTTGCAAATGAAGCAACCGACAAAGGATTAATCTCCAAAATTTAAAAGCAGCTCATGCAGCTCATTATCAGAAAAACAAACAACCCACTCCAAAAATGGGCAGAAGACCTAAATAGACATTTCTCCAAAGATATACAGATTGCCAACAAACACGTGAAACAATGCTCAACATCATTAATCATTAGAGAAATGGAAATCAAAACTACAATGAGATATCATCTCACACCAGTCAGAATGGCCATAATCAAAAAATCTAGAAACAATAAATGCTGGAGAGGGTGTGGAGAAAAGGGAACACTCTTGCACTGCTGGTGGGAATGTGAATTGGTACAGCCACTATGGAGAACAGTATGGAGGTTCCTTAAAAAAATACAAATAGAATTACCATATGACCCAGCAATCGCACTACTGGGCATATACTCTGGGAAATCCATAATTCAAAAAGAGTCATGTACCAAAATGTTCATTGCAGCTCTATTTACAATAGCCAGGAGATGGAAACAACCTAAGTGTCCATCATTGGATGAATGGGTAAAGAAGATGTGGCACATATATACAATGGAATATTACTCAGCCATAAAAAGAAATGAAATTGAGTTATTTGTAGTGAGGTGGATAGACCTAGAGTCTGTCATACAGAGTGAAGTAAGTCAGAAAGAGAAAGACAAATACCGTGTGGTAACACATATATATGGAATCTAAGAAAAAAAATGTCATGAAGAACTTAGGAGTAAGACAGGAATATAGACACAGACCTACTAGAGAATGGACTTGAGGATATGGGGAGGGGGAAGGGTAAGCTGTGACAAAGTGAGAGAGTGGCATGGACATATATACACTACCAAACGTAAAATAGATAGCTAATGGGAAGCAGCCGCATAGCACAGGGAGATCAGCTCGGTGCTTTGTGACCACCTGGATGGGTGGGATAGGGAGAGTGGGACGGAGGGAGATGCAAGAGGGTGGAGATATGGGAACATATGTATATGTATAGCTGGTTCACTTTGTTATAAAGCAGAAACTAACACACCATTGTAAAGCAATTATACTCCAATAAAGATGTAAAAAAAAATGAACCATAGTAATAGATCAAGAGAAAACTGACTCTCCCCCACTATATTTTTCCTCAAGCTATCTGAATATTAAGTTGATTTTATTTTTTCACCTTCCAGCATATATGCCTGGCAAAATAAAACCCACCACATTAACTTGGCAGGATGAAAATCTCACTAAAATTTTCTCCAGGACAGGGGTCAACAAAATGGTGTTGGTCGTGATTCCTAACCCATCATTGCCCTCCTCCTCTTTGATTATGACTGGTTACTCCTGGATAAGAAGAGAATGGAATGAGTGTGGTGTTGGGGAGGAGGAAGTTTGAAAAAATGGCCATTTGTGCTTTCTCCTTAATATGAGGGAGTTTAAAAGCAAATCTAGGATTACTTGTGGGCATGAGTGGAGCGTGGGAGCTCTGTACTCCCCTCTAGCAGGTTGTCAGTCCAGTCCTTGCCATGTGTCCTAGCGTCCATCTGGGGGTTGTGACATGCTCAGTCCTGCCCCTCACTGATCTGCTGTTGCCCTAAAGTTCTTGTGAAATCCTGAAACCTGACCATGATGTCACTAAGTATTCCTTCAAAAGGTTCCTTATACAGAGGTACGTGTGAACAATGTCAGCTCTTGGGAGTTAAAGTTAGGTGGTGACCATATGACTTTGGGTGGACATGATGTTTGACCAGGTATTTTGTCGTACACCACTGGGAATTTTGTTTTAAGAAAGCGTAAGGTTCATAGTTATTGTTCTTGTTAAAATAATTGGACTGGCATAGTGAATTCTATCCCTTCTAGGAACACAGTGTCTTTTCCCAGATGGGATCTTCACAGAGAGGTGAAGGGCATTACCCAAGGTCACACAGCTATTGGGTCAGAACTGACACCAGGACCCAGGTGATCTCCTGAATCTCACTTTACTGTCTGGTCTATCAGACATGGTATTAGCCTTTGAGTGTTTGAACCTATTAGAAGTGTATAGAAACTGTGCTTCTCTGCATCAATCTGCTTGACAGGAAATACCTTAAAATAAAAGCTAATACAGTGTTAATTTGTTTGACCCATCTTAATCTCCATTTGGAGAATTAATTCAAATTAAAATTCATAAGCATAAAATGCATAATGTTTTTCCCTTAAACTCCAACAGCTGGGGATGTCAGACATCAGGTTGAGTTCTAGGGGCTGTTCTGCTTTTCCCTCTCCCTAAATTCTTTCTTGTGGCCTCAAATCTGCCCCCATTTGTGACTCCACAGGTATGTATTTTTGTAGGGAGGAGAGAGATGGAGGGATTACAATGGAAGTATCAGTGTTATATTTGTGATATTTATCCCATGTTGTTGTTTGTGGTTGTAGTTTGTTCATTTTCATGTCTGTATTGTAATGCATTATAGGACTATAACACTCTTTTTCTGTTAATGGACATTTGCATTGCTTTAAGTTTTGAGCTTAATAATCAGTCTTGTTCATGTCTTTTGGTGTACACAAGGACATATTTCTGTTGAAATATACCAAGAGTGCAACTGCTGAGTCAAAACGTATTTGAGTGTTTGGCCTTAGTAGATATTGACAGTTTTCCAAAGTGGCTATCAATTTACACTTCCTAGAGTAGGTATGTGGGTTCCAGTTACTCTATATCCTTGCCAACACTCAATACTGTCAGTCTTTTGATAGTTATCCATTCTCCCGTTTCATAGATGGGCAAACCAACTGGGCCTAAAAGAGGTTAAATACTTTTTTTTAAGTGCAAAGTCTGAATTCTAGACTCTTTCCATTAGGCCATCAACTTTTACTTTATGGGTTTCCAGTACTCAAGAATTAGTTGTTTCAAAAATACACAGAATAATTTTTTGTAAGTTTAAAATTGTATTAAATAAAGTTACTCCCCTTAAAAGAATGAAATGTTACCTGTACCCTGATATGCATCTATATTAGTACTTACTCAGCATCATATCTTAATGATGATGGTTGTGGTGGTGGTGGAGGTTTAGTTGTTCCCTTTGGTCTAAGACATGGACTGACAAAATTTTCTGTAAAGGACCAGATAGTAAATATTTTACGCTATGTGCACTATCTATTATCATATTTGGTATTATCATATCCTTTCTTTAGGTTGTTCTGGTTACTATTCCTGCATAACAAATTACTCCAAAAATTAGCAGCTTAAAATGATCACTTATATTCAGGAAGTATTCAGCTGCTAGGTTCTTTATTATTATTATTATTACCACTATTTTCTTCCAGTTTTCTTGAGATATAATTGACATACAGCACTGTATAAATTTAAGGTGTACAGAATAATGATTTGATGATTTACATACATCATGAAATGATTATCACAATAAGTTTAGTGGACATCCATCATCTTATGTACATACAAAATTAAAGAAATAGAAAAAAATTTTTTTTGTGATGAGAACTCAGGATTTACTCTCTTTTTCATATATAACATACAGCAGTGTTAATTATATTTATGTTGTACATTACATCCCTAGTAATTATTTATCTTTTTTTAAAAATTATTTATCTTATATTTGGAACTTGTACCTTTTGTCTGCCTTCATCCAATTCCCCCCTCCCCCCACTCTAGCAACTACAAATCTGATCTCTTTTTCTATCAGTTTGCTTATTTGTTTTTGAAGTATAATTGACCTACAACACTAAGTTAGCTCCTGTTACACAACATAGTGATTTGGAATTTCTATACATTTCAAAATGATCACTACAATAAGTCAAGTCACAATATGTCACCATACCGATATATTATATCGCTATTGACTATATTCTGCACTGCACATTTCATACCTGTGACTCATTTATTTTGCAACAGGAAGTTTGTACCTCTTAATCTCTCTCATCTATTTCTTTCTTCCCCCCAACACCCTCCTCTCTGGCAACCACCTGTTTGTCCTCTGTATCTATAACTGTTTCTGTTTTGTTATATCTGTTTTGATTTTTAGAATCCACATATAAGTGAAATCATACAGTATTTGTCTTTGTCTGACATTTAATTTAGCATAATACCATCTAGGTTCATTCATGTTGTCATAAATGGCAATATTTCATTCTTTTTTATGGCTGAGTAGTATTCCATTATATATCACATCTTCTTTATCCATTCATCTATTGATGGGCACTTGGGTTGCTTCCATATCTGGGCTATTGTAAATAATGCTGCAGTGAACATAAGGGTACACATTTTTTGTAATTAGTGTTTTTGTTTTCTTCAGATAAATACCCAGGAGTGGAACTGCTGAATCATATGGTAGCTCTGTTTTTAGTTTTTTAAGGAAACTCCATACTGTTTTCCATACTGGCTGCACCAATTTACATTCCCACCAACAGTGCATGAGGGCTCCCTTTTCTCCACATCCTCGCCAACACTTGTTATTTGTTGTCTTTTCAATAACAGCCATTCTGACAGGTGTGAGGTGATATCTCATTGTGGTTTTGATTTGCATTTCTCTGATGATTAGCGATGTTGAGCATTTTTTCATGTGCCTGTTGGCATGTATCAGCTCTTCATTCCATTTTTATTGAAAAATAGTATTCCATTATTATACCACACTTTATTTATCCATTCATCAGATGATGGACATTAGGGATATTTCCACTTTTTAATTATTATGAATAATGATGCCAAGGACTTTTGCATACAAGTTTTTGTGTGAACGTAGTTTTTCATTTCTCTTGGATCTTTACTTAGAAGTGAAATTGTCAAGTCACATGATAACTTAAGGTTTAACATTTTGAGAAACTGCCAGACAGCCTGTTTTCCACAGTGGCTGCATCATTTCCCATTCCCACCATCACTGTGTGATGGTTCTAATTTCTCTACATATTTGCAAACACTTGTTATTATCTGCCTTTTTTTATTATATCCATTCTAGTGGGTATGAAGTGGTATCTCAATGTGGTTTTAATTTGCATTTCCCTGACAGCTAATGATGTTGAACATCGTGCTTATAGGTCATTTGTATATTTCCTTTGCTGAAATATCTATTCAGATCCTTTGCCCATTTTTATTTTATTTATTTATTGGCCACACTGCTTGGCTTGCAGGATCTGAGTTCCCCAACCAGGGATTGAACCCACATCCTTGGCCGTGATGGGCAGAGTCCTAACCACTGGACTGCCAGGGAATTCCCTGCCCATTTTTAAATTGTTTATTTTTTTTATTGAGTTGTAAGTGCTCTTTGTATATTCTAGATATAAGTCCCTTATCAGACATATTACTTTCAAAAATTTTCTCCCTTTCTGTGAGTTGTCTTTTCACTTTCTTAATTGTGTTGTTTAAATGAAAAGTTTTACATTTTGGTGAAGTCCCATTTTTCTATATTTCTTTTATTGCTTAAGCTTTTAGTGTCATATCTAAGAAACCATTGCCTAATCCAAGATCATGAAGAATTACACCTTTATTTTCTTCTAAGAGTTTAATGGTTTTAGCTCTTATATTTAGGACTTTATTTTTTTTGAGTTAAGTTCTGTATGTGGTGTGACGTGGGAGTCCAAATTCATTTTTTGCATGTGGATATCTAGTTGTCTCACCATTATTTGTTGAAAAGACTCTTCTTTCACCACTAAATTTTCTTGGCACTCTGGTTGAAAACCAACTGACTGTAAATCTGAGGGTTTATTTCTGTACTCTCAATTCTATTCCATTGGTCTATATGTCCTTATGCCAGTACCACATTGTCTTTATTCCTGTAGCTATATAATAAGTTTTGAAATACGGAAGTATGAGATCTCAAACTTTATCCTTCCCTTTCAAGATTGTTTTTGTCTATTCTGAGTTCCTTGCATTTCCATATGAATTTTGGGATCAGCTTATCAAAATCTGCAAAGAAACCATCTGATATTTTGATAGAGGTTGTGTCGAGTCTGTAGATCAGCTTAGGAAGTATTGCCCATCTTAACAATATGAAGTCTTCCAATCTATGAACATAGGCTATCTTTCCATTTATTTAGGTATTCTTTAATTTTGTTCAACAATTCTTTATAGTTTTCAGTATACAAGTCTTGGATTTTCAAAATAAATTTATTTCTAAATGGTTTATCATTTTTGATGATTTTTTTTGAAATCTAAGCAAGTTTTTAAATTTTTATTTATTTATTTGGCTGCCCTGGGTCTTAGTTGTGGCACGTGGGATCTTCGTTGCTGTGTGCAGGATCTTTTAGTTGTAGTATGCAGACTCTTAGTTGCAGCATGTGGACTCTTAGTTGTGGCATGCATGTGGGATCTAGTTCCCTGAGCAGGGATTGAGCCCAGGCCCCCTGCATTGGGAGTGTGGAGTCTTAACCACTGGACACCAGGGAAGTCCCCTCTTTTTGATGATATTTTGAATGGAAATGTTTCCTTACTTTCCTCTTTGAATTGTTTTTTGCTAGCATATAGAAACACAGTTGATTTTCGTATGTTGATCTTGTATTCTACCACATTGCTGAACTCTTTCTTTCTCATAGTTCTTTAGTGGATTCCTTGGGATTTTCTATATGCATGATCATGTCATTTGCAAACAGAGATAGTTTTACTTCTTTCCTTCCATTCTGGATACCTTTTGTTTCATTTTTCTTGCCTACTCTGAAAAGCATTTAAGTGTATGTCAGAAAATATGGCTCTTCATTTTCCTTTAACTATTAATTATACAAGTTTAATTTCCATAATAACCTATATCTTACTACTGATCAGAAATGCTTCCTTATCATATACTAAAAACTTTTATACCTGGAGATGTTAGTGGGCTCTCTGTTTTATTCCTCTTTCTATCTTTATTCCAGTACTACAGTGAGTTAAGACTGTAGCTTTATAAATCATTCCGCTTCATTGAAGCATGAGTTCTTCAATCAGATATAAATGAAATCTACACCAGATAAGGTAGCTAGCATAATGCCTGGCAGATAGGTGGTATTCTCTAGAGGTCAAAACCACATCCTCTGGTTATCCTTTGTGTCCCACCATCCACAGTAATTTGGGGTTATGGATAGTTAATAATTAATTTTACTGCATATTGAGCACCCAACATAAAAGGATTATTTTTCTAACCAAATGTCCAAAGATAACTAGGGTAAACAAATGTACTAAGAAGATTATGTAACTAAATCTGTACCGATGGACAATTGTGATGCTCCATTTTTTTCCCTTTATAAACAAAGCCTACAGAATCACTACTGGAGCCCCAGTTCCAGCAAAGGATAAATGCATAACAAATAATTGTTATGGGAATTTAAAACCATAAAACGTTTTAAAACATAAGATTCTATTTTAGCACCTTACTAATTATCTCCATGGATAAATATTAGAGGTGGAATTGCTGGGCCAAAATATAAAATATTTTTATTTTTAAACAATTTACAAAGTTGCCCTTCAGAAAATTTTACCAGTACACTCAACAAGAGCAGGCAGGGTAGGGGGGTGGGAGAGGGTAGGAGCAGGAGTTTGGGATTAGCAGATGCAAACTGGTATTTATAGAATGGATAAACAACAATGTCCTACTGTAGAGCACAGGGAACTATATTCAATATGTTTTGATAAACCATAATGGAAAAGAATATGAAAAAGAATGTATATATATATATATATATGTATAACTGAGTCACTTTGCTGTACAGCAGTAATTAACACAACATTGTAATTCAAGTATATTTCAATAAAAAATAAAAGAAAAACAAGAGCAGGGAGAAATGCATGTGTCCCAATCCCTTAACAAATCTGTTACACATTTTAATGTAATCAAATCCATCAACGCTGTTCTTAATTGTTTAACTTTCAGTTATTATATTTTTAAAGACCTTCTACACAGAAAGCTTATGTAAAAGCAGAGGCTAGTTATTCACAGCGTGTTATAACAAGGGAGTTAGCTCCCCTAACTTGTGTTTGGCAGAGACTTAAAGACAGGCAAGGGAATGGGAAAGCTTTAGAATGAAAAAAAGGAAGACCAGGTTTTCTCTAATTGGAAGTTGTTGTCAGGGAAAAGCTGGAAGCCAGGTAACTAGAAGCAGCGGCATTTTTTACTGGTTTGGGGAGCATATTTAGGTTTCTCTAATTGGGGCTGGGCAAAAATAGGGAGGCTGGCAGTCATTGATCAAGTCCTGAAGATTGCTGTAGAGGCTGTGATTTGGCTTGCGGGGCTGCTTGCTACAGAGGTTGTGGGTCACAATTCTATTGTCATATATGGTCTGGTCATCGTCCGTTGTGTATTCAGTCTCACTTAAAAAACTCATTCTTTCATTCTGCTTCAAATATAATTTCATTTTCAGATCTAAATATTTAATTCATTAGAAAATTTATGTTTGAGCATACCAGGAAAAAGGGACAGCTTCATTTTGACGGGAACATTTTTCTTAATTTTTTTCTAAAGTGCAATATTCTACCCTTTGTACAATATTAAAGTTCACATGCGTAAGATTTCATTGGTGAGTCTACGTTCTCTCAACGGAATTTAAGAGCAACGTTATAGACTCCTCCCCCGGACCGCCCAGTCCATTAATAAAAGCTTCTGTGTTTTTTATTAAAATTCTTTCTGTGACCAACTTCTCAAGAAGAGGAAAAGGACAAAAGGGCCGGGAGAGGTTGGCTGGGGGACCTGCCGTAGGGAGGCGGTGGGCGGCTTGCAGACTCCGGCTGGTGGGCGGGGTGCGAGGGCGGAGCTCGGGTGACGCAGCGCTCACGTGATCGCCGGGCTCCGAAGTGGGCACCGGTCCGGGTGCCAGCTCTCCCTCCCTGCTGTCGGACCCGGAGCCGTCTGGGCGCCCCTAATTGTTGCTCCAGGTTCTTTCAGGTCAGTGTGAGAGCTCTCGTCGCTGCCTGCGTGACATCGGAATGGGGGAGGAGGAACGGGCGCGCAAAGGAAAAAGGTTGGGGATGGGGTCCGGGTCGAGGGGAGCTGGCCAGAGTGTAGATAGAGATGGCGGTGGGAAAAACGGCTAAGGGGGGAGCAAGCGGCCATTGGGCAGAGGGTGGGGAAGGCGGACACCCCAAGTACCCATTCGCCTTTCTGCACACTTCTTCTCTACCCTCCGTCCATTTTGGAGCCGGAGATGATGAGTTGGGGGGTGCCCCAGCAGTGAGACAGTGGAAATAAACCCCTTCTGGCACTCTGTGCGCAGAGTAAAAGTTGACCTCAAGGGTGGGGGGGCGAGTTTCCTCTGGGGGAGAAGGACGCAGAGATCCAAAATTAGTTTGGAAAACATCCTGGTCTGGCGCCGGAGGAGTGAACAGAAATGGCGGCTGGGGTGCTGTGGGGGCGGAGGAGGTGGGGGAGGGAAACATTGGATGAGGAGGACCGGGATTCGGAAAAAGGACCCGAGTCCCTGTGCATCCACCGATGCCTCATTCCCGGTCTCCTGTCTGTCTTCAGGTGTACGTATCTGTTGTTCCCAGTGCTCTACTGGGCTAGAGAAGGAGGAGGAACCTGTCCAGAATACCCGCAGGTCAGTGAAGGAGGAGGGCACTGGACAGGGACCCAGAGGGGTGGGGAGTGTGGAGGGCACGGCTCGGGCAGAATTGGGGGCCCCACTGCCCACTTCCCAACACATTTACACACACTCTGCCATGCTGAGCAAGCGTAGGGAAAAATGGCAGGGTCTGTCTGGGAAATGGTTGGCTCACGTGTGCACGAGGAATGGTGGGGTAAAGGGTGGGCAGAAGGCACACTAGGAAGTCCGGGCCAGGTCAGGGGACCCCTGACAAGGGGCGAGAAGCGACTGCTACTATCCGGACCTGCATTCCATCCCCAAGCCCTCAGTCTCCCTTGTTTCCTCTTTGTCTTCTCTTCCCCCTGCCCCATCCCCAGGACAGGAAAAGGAAGGGACACTCAACATGGAAAAACTCTGCAGTGAAAATGAAGGAAAGCCTGAGAACCAAGGCAAGATGGAAAACAAAGGACAGCCACCGGATGTGGGAAAGCCGGGAGTAGCTTGTACTGTGGAAGACAAGGAAAAGTTAGAAAACAAGGGAAGGATAGATCTCAAGGGAAAGACAGAAGATGAGGAAGTACTAAAGGATAAAGAAAAGCCAGACAGTGAGGCAAAGCCAAAAGAAGGAAAGCCAGTGAGTGAGGGAAAACCAAAAGAAGGAAAACCAGAGAGTGAGGGAAAGCCAGTGAGCGAGGGAAAGCCAAAAGAAGAAAAGCCAGCCAGCGAACCAAGGGCTGCAGGAAAGCGCCCAGCTGGGGATGATGTACCCAGGAAGGCCAAAAGAAAAACCAACAAGGGGCTGGCTCAGTGTCTCAAGGAATACAAGGAGGCCATACACGATATGCATTTGAGCAATGAAGAGATGATAAGAGAATTTGACGAGATGGCCAGGGTGGAGGATGAGGTGAAGAAAACCAGACAGAAATTGGGGGGGTTTATGTGGATGCAAAAAAGTTTACAGGACCCCTTCCACCCGAGGGGCCCAAGGGAACTCAGGGGTGGCTGCAGGGCCCCACAAAGGGGCTTTGAAGACATTCCTTTTGTGTAGTGCCCCTGGCAGGCATTTGCAAGGCCCTATGCTTTATTTAACCTTATGCTAATACTATGCTTTAGGTGTCACTCTCTTTATCCAACTGCAGCCCTGTGTGTTTCAGTAGCAGATTTTCATCCATTGCATGGAAAAATGTTTATGGTGCATTGTAAAATGTTTAAAAAACCAGTTTCCAGAACCATATATACGGCATCAGTCCATTTTTGTAAAACTACAAAGATACCTAGTGATTCATGTACAGAAAAAACTCGGAAAGCTGTGTCTACTAAAAGATTAACAGTGGTTATCTATGGGTGATTTTTTTCTGTTTTTTGTTCATCTGTTTATATTCTCTTTAAAAAACACATTACTTTTATCATAACAATAATGAAAGATAAAAAATATAGGAAAGCAATACCAAGCAATCAAAAGTACTGTTCGGCTTACGAAGGCAGTGGAGACACATAAAATTTCTGTTGTCAGGACATGAAATGATAAGTAAAATTCACATTACCTCTGGGACTCAAAGCTGGAAGAGTCAACCTGGCAATTATTATAGATCCATTATTGTAAGGGAGAGTCTTAGCATCAGTGAATTGGGGATAAAACTTGCCTTCCAGGCCTGTGGAGAATATCCGATGAGATGTTGAGTGTGTGAACTGTGTTAGGCTGGCTCCTATCCTCTCTCCTGCACTAGCAGGACCAGAACCCCATGAAATGTTTGGGAGAGGGCTGAGGGAGCTCTCACATGTGTCCATAAATAAATCCAGACAGCTGAGAGGTGGGTGTCACTCTCCCCTGTGTAATGCCATGACTCTTGGGCGCTGTGCCTCTTCTAGTTTGTCCTGTACCCTCCTAAGGCCCCCACTGCTGCTGATGTGCTGGAGATCATGATGGACTAAAGAAACACAGTGTCACAACAGAAGGGTGGAGAATTCTCTACCTACAGTAGAGTTTCCCTAACTCCGGTGGGTAGCACCCAGTTGTCGCTTGGGCCTTGATATTTATGAAGGTCTTATAAAACACACCTTTCCAAGTTTTTTGTTGGTTTGTTTGTGTTTTTGCATACAGCCCTCTCCACTGGATTTAGATACAGGAGATTGAGCCAGGAGAAAAATCTGAGTGACCAGATGCTGTGCTATTCTCACCTGTTAATCTCTTGTCTGCTGACATTTTCTTCTTAGAAGGAGCTGTCCCCTAGGAAATTCCTGTTAAGCCCTGGCTTATCATTTCAGCAGACCCATCTACCTATGTGATTTTTTTCCTCTGGCTCTTCATTAGCCTTTTATTTGCTTATAGTGTTTCTTTAAATAAACTTTTATTTTAGGACAGTTGTAAATTTACAGAATTATTGCAAAGATATATAGATTCCGTTTACCCCATACCTAATATCGCCTATTATTAACAGCTTACTTTAGTTTGAAGTGTTTGTCACAATGAACCAATGTTGATACATTATTATTTACCAAAGTACATACTTTATTCATATTTCCTCAGTTTTTCCCTAATGTCCTTTTACTGTTCCAAGATCCTATCCAGGTTACCACCTTACATTTAGTCATTGTGTCTCCTTAGGCTCCTCTTGGCTGTGACAGTTTTTCACACTTGCCCTGTTTCTTATGCCTTGACGTTCTTGAGAAGTACTGGTCAGGTACTTTGTATAATGTACCACAATATCAGTTTGCTTGATTTTTTTCTTGTGGTTAGACAGGTGTTAAGTGCTTCTGGGAAGAAGATCGCACAGGTAAAGTGGCATCATATAAAGGATATATGCTATCAATATTATTCCTGTTGATGTTAACGTTGATCACCTGGCTGAGGTAGTGTTTGTCAGGATTCTCCATGGTAAAGTTACCCTTTTATTTCTCCCTTTCCAGACTGTACTCTGGAAGAAAGTCACTCTGCACAGTCCACACTTAAAGAATGCGGTGTTATTTCAAAGTTACCTCATTTCCAAAGTTACCGCCTTGAGGATGGAGTATCTCCAACATTTATTTGGAATTCTGCATAGGATATTTGATTTCTCCCCCGTTTATTAATATATTCAATTTATTTATATAAGTATGGGCTCATTAATTTTATTCTTTGGACTATAATCTAATACTATTTTATATACTTTCATTGCTCAAATTGTTCCACTTTTGGCCATTGGAAGCTCTTTCAGTTGGCTCTTGGATCTATTTGACATACTTCCATCATTGTGTATGTGTGTGCTTTTTTAAAAAACTCTTTCTAGCACTACAAGATGCTCTAGTCTTACCTTGCATATTTCCTGCCCAAGTCCTAGAATCAGCCATTTCTCCAAGGAACCCTGGTACCTTTGGTTGGAGAATGGTATTAAAAACCAAGATTTGGGTGTTAGGTGTACTCGTTACTATTGGGATATCATTGTTTATAGGCCCTCTCGGTAGACAGAGAAAGAAGATATATGGGTATATAATAACCCATGCATATATATGCATCTCTGTCTCTCCATATATATGTATGTATGTGTATATATATGTGTCTTTATATATTTTTAAATATATATAGAGAAAATTTTGTCTTTAGTCTTACAGACTCCACTCATTTCCAAAGTTACCTATGCCAGTGCCTAATTTTTCCATCCCTTTCAGTGAAGTTGTTTCATGCATTTGTGATACACTTAGAGTCTTTTGTCACATCCTGTGTTGTGGGAATGCTATTATAAATGGCACTTTTAAATAATCAAATTCCAATTGTTCATTACTGGTATATAGGAAAGCAAGTAACTTTTTTTTTTTTTTTTTTGCGGTACGTGGGCCTCTCACTGTTGTGGCCTCTCCCATTGCGGAGCACAGGCTCCGGACACGCAAGCTCAGTGGCCATGGCTCACGGGCCCAGCCGCTCCGCGGCATGTGGGATCTTCCCGGACCGGGGCACAAACCCGTGTCCCCTGCATCGGCAGGCGGACTCTCAACCACTGCGCCAGCAGGGAAGTCCCAGCAAGTAACTTTTATATATTAACTTACATCCTGCGATCTTGTGGCCAGGAGTTTGTCAATGCTTTGGCATTTTCTACATAGACCATCATGTCATCTGCAAATATAGTTTTATTTCCTCCATTCCAATCTGTATACTTTTTATTTCCTTTTTTGTCTTACTGCACTAGCTAGGACTTCCAGTATGATGTTTAATAGGAACAATGAGAAAGGACACCCTTGGCCTGTTCCTGACCTTAGGGTTAAGTGTCTACTTTCTCACCACTAAGTATAATGTTAGTTTCTTGTATTCTTTATCAAATTGAGGAAGTTCCCCTCTAATCCTAGTTTGAGAGCTTTTATCATGATTGGGTGTTGGATTCTGTCAAATGCTTTTTCTGCATCAAATAATAAAGATCATATGATTTTTCTTCTTTAGTCTGTTAACGTGGTGGATTATATTGATTGATTTTCAAATGTTGAGTCAGCCTTGAATACCTAGAATAAATTTCACTTGTTTGGTGCCTAACTTTTTATACGTTATTGGATTCAATTTCATAATATTTTGTTGAGGATTTTCTGTATGCGTTCATTAGAAATATTGGTCTTTAGTTTTGCTTTCTTGTAGTATATTTTATCTGGTTTTGGAATTAGGGTAATAATTGGTTTCACAGAATGAGTCAAGTGTTCTCTACTTCAGTTTTATGGAAGGGATTGTGGAGAATTGGTATTATTTCTAACTTAAATGTTTGGTAAAATTCACTGGTGATTTCTAAATGTTTACTGGTGATCCTTAAATGTTTGGTAGAATTTGGTCCTAGTGATTTCTATCTTTGGAAGGTTATTAATTATTGATTCAATTTCTTTAGTAGGTACAGAATTATTCAGGTTATCTTTTTCCCCTTGTGTGAGTTTTAGTAGTTTGTACCTTTTGAGTAATTAGTCCATTTCATCTAAGTTATCAAATTTGTAGGCATAGAGTTGTTAATAGTATTCCTTCATTAAGAAGATAATGTCCATGGAATTAGGAGTGATAACCCCACTTTCACTTCTGATATTTTAATATGAGCCTTCTTTCTTTTTTCCTTGGTTACCCTGGTAAGAGATTTAACAGTTTTATTTATCTTTTCAAAGAACCAGCTTTTGGTTTTGTTGATTTCCTCTGTTGTTTTCCTGTTTTCACTTTCCTTGATTTTGTCTCTAATATTTCTTTTTTCCTGTTTGCTCTAGGCTTAAATTACTCTTCTTTCTTTAGTCTCCTGAAGAGAAAGTGTAGGTTATTGATGTTAGAACCTTCTTCTTTTCCATATATGCATTTAAGCTAGAAATTTCCCTTTAAGCACTACTGTTGATTCATCCCAAAGATTTTGATATGTTGTATTTTCATTTAGTTCAAAGCATTTTTACATTTTTCTTGAGAATTCTTCTTGGATTCATGTGTTATTTAGAAGTGTGTTGTTTAATTTCCAAATATTTGGGTTTTCCATCTATCCTGTTATTGATTTCTAGTTTAATTCTACTGAGAGCATACTTTTATGATTTCTATTCTTTCAAATTTGTTAAGGTGTGTTTTATGACCTAGAATAGGACTCTCTTGGTGAATGTTCTATATGAGCTTGAAAATAAATATGTTCTGATGTTGGATGGAATGTTCTATAAATGTCAATTAAATCAAGTTGATTGATAGTACTGTTCGACTATATCCTTATTGATATTCTGCCTGCTTAATCTGTCAATTACTGGATGGCGGCATTGAAGTCTTCAACTCTAATAATGGATTTGTCAGTTTCTCCTTTCAGTTCTATCAGTTTTTACCTCATATATTATGACACTTTTGTTAGGTGCATATACACGTTTAGGATTATTATGTGTTTTTCTCAGAATTGATCCCTCTATCATTATGTAGTGCCTCTTCTGATCTCTGATAATTTTCCTTGTTCTGCTTTGTCTGAATGTATGTAACTACCCCAGCTTTCTTTTTTTGTCCAGGTTTCTTCTGATTAGTGAAGATCTTTCTCTGTTGCTTTACTTTTAACCTCTCACTCTTTAAATTTAAAGTGGGCTTCTTGTACACAATATATAGTTGGGTTTTTTTTAATACACTCTGATAATTTCTATCTTTAATTGGTGTATTTAGACCATTCACATTTAAAATGATTCTTGATATATTTGGATTTAATATCAACCATGTTTATAACTGTTTTCTATTTGTTGCCAGAGGCTTCTTCTGCCTTCTCTAGTTTTTTTTTTAATACATTTATTTATTTTTTTATTTTTATTTTTGACTGCATTGAGTCTTCATTGCTGCACGTGGGCTTTCTCTAGTTGCGGTGAGTCGGGGCTACTCTTCATTGCGGTGCATGGGCTTCTCATTGCAGTGGCTTCTCTTGTTGAGGAGCACGGGCTCTAGGTGCATGGGCTTCAATAGCTGTGGCTTGCAGGCTCTAGAGGTCAGGCACAGTAGTTGTGGCGCATGGGCTTAGTTGCTCTGCGGCATGTGGGATCTTCCGGACCAGGGCTCAAACCCGTGGCCCCTGAATTGGTAGGCGGATTCTCAACCATTACGCCACCAGTGAAGCCCCCCTGCCTTCTCTAGTTTTAATTGAGTATTTTACATGATTCCACTTGTCTTATTAGTGTATCAGTTATATGTCTTTAAAAGAATTTTCAATGATTTTCCTCGAGTTTACATTTTTAACTAAGATCACTTTCAAATAACACTCTTTTGCTTCACTTATATGTAGTACAGATACCTTATTACAGAATGTTCATTCATTTCATTCATCCATTTGTTACAGTCACTTAATACATTATTACTTTAGATAAAGAGTTATTTTTATATCAATTAAGAATAAGACAAGGGCTTCCCTGGTGGTGCAGTGGTTGAGAGTCTGCCTGCCGATGCAGGGGACACGGGTTTGTGCCCTGCTCCGGGAAGATCCCACATGCTGCGGAGCGGCTGGGCCCGTGGGCCGTGGCCACTGAACCTGCACGTCCGGAGCCTGTGCTCCGCAACGGGAGAGGCCACAACAGTGAGAGGCCCGCATACCGCAAAAAAAAAAAGAGAGAAAAAAGAAAAAAAAATTCATTTTACTTTCATTTATTGCATTTCCATAGCTCTTCCTTTATGTAGATCTGAGTTGTTGGCCTGTATCATTTTTCTGCTGCCTGAAGAAAAACTTTTAACATTTCCTGAAGGAAAGGTTTGCTGATGCTGAATCCCATCACTTTTTGTTGTCTGAGAAAGTATTTTATTTCTCCTCCACATTTGAAGGATTATTTCACTGGGTATAGAATTTTAAGTTAGTGTTTTTTTCTTTCAACACTTTATTTACACAGTTAGATAGGAGTGTTAACACTGAAATGGAGGATTTATTTATTCTCCTGTATTTCTGTTAAATTTTATTTTATTTATTTTGAGGTCAATTTAATAAATGCATACAAATTTTAAATATCATGAGGTGACACTCCTTACCTATTTTGTTATTAATTTAACTATAATGTCTTTCTTTTGGTTAGTGTTTTCATGGTTTTTTTTCCCTGTACTTTTACTTTCAGTCCTTATGTATCTTTATATTTCAGATAGTCTTTTGTAAATAGTACATAGTTGGGTTTTTTCCAGTCTGAAAAGCTTGTTTTTTAATTGTTTCAAGTACACCATTTACATTTAATATACTTACTGATATTAATACTGGATATAACCATTGTACCAAGTTCTGTCTCTATGTCCCACCTGATTTATGTTAGTTTTTTCTTCTTTAGGATTGGTTATTTTCTTATTTTTACCCCTCTATTAGCTTAGAAGTTTTACACTCTTACTCTTCCTTAATAGTTATCTGGCAATTATAGCATACAGTCTTGACTTATTAAAGTCTTGACCAATATTAATTTATACTTCTACACACTCCCTAGATAATGCCCAAACTTTAAATACTTTAGCTCTCTTGACTCTTATGTTGTCAATATAAATTAACAAGATAATATTATTTTATATAATATTGACTTAAATTTATATAGATATTTAGCCTTTTAATTGCTTTTTATTCCTTTCTTCATCCCCAGTCTTCCATCTGAGATCATTTTCCTGTTATCTGAAAAATGCCCTGTAGAATTCAGTACTTACTTTGGTTTATGCCTGCTGCTGGAAACTCTCTCTGTTTTTATTTGTAAAGCTTTTATTTCACCTTCATTTTTGAAGGGTATTTTTGCTGGTTATTAATTTCTTGGTTGGCATTGATTTTCTTTCAAGATACTAAAGATGTCATTTCACCGTATTCATGCTTTCATCATTGCTGTTGCAAAGCTAGTAATTAGCCTAACTTGTTCCTTTTGAGGCATACTCTATTTTTTTTTGGCTACCTTTTTGATTTTTCTCTTTGTCTTGAATTCTCTGCAAGTTCACTATTATGCATTCTATATGTGGGTTTCTTTTTATTTATGCTGTTTGGGATTTGTTGGACTCCTTGGATCCTATGGATCAATGTCTTTCATCAATTTTGAATAATCCTCAGCCATTAATTCTTTAGATTGCCTCTGAACAATTCCATTTCTCTTCTCCTTCTGGAACTCCAATTAAACATGCATCAGACCTTATCGTACCCTCTTGTCTGTATTTTCCATCTTTTTGACTACCCATGCAGCCTTATGGATAATTTCATCTGAATAGAATTTCTAGTTCTTTAATTCTCTCTTGGGCTGCATCTAATATGCTGTTAAGGGCATCCACTGAGTTTCTAATTTCAGCTTAGTTACTTTTTAGTTTTGGAGGGTTTTTTTCCCCTACTTTTTCTGATTTCTTGTTCCCTGTTGAAATTTTCAAGATTGGATTTTATTTATCTGAATACAGTAAGCACTGTGGTTTAGTAGTCTGTACCTGATAACTCAAATAATTCAAAGCTAATGGATCTGTTTGTGTTGTCTGTTCTCTCTGGTGCTTTTTACCTATGATGGGTTTTATCTTCGTGTTGCTGCTTATCTTTGTGTATGGGCATTGTATTTAAACAACTGTTTGTTGAAATAATTTGAGGCCTAGGATGATGGAATCTTCCTCCAGAGATTTTGTTTGCATTGGTCAGGTCTGTAAGGATGCTTCCTGTCTAAAACCACCTCAATCTATACTCAAAACTTAAACTTTACTAGTCCACCTAGATGTTGCAAAGCCAAGCGAAAAAACTTTGTGAGGGCTAGTTTATTTTCAGTTTACAGTTACCCTTAAAGTGAAACATTTGAAGTTCCTAAGAAACCCCTCCCCTTTTAATAAGCCTTGGGCTTTGATTTTTGTTACTCTAGTGCTTTGAGTCTGCTGAATATTCAACTCACTTTGACACTGGTTTATTCCTTAACCTTTATTCCTTAACCACAGATGACCTCAAGACAAATACAGCTAACCTTATGAGTATTAAAAGAAGACATGGTGAATTCTTCTTTCACCTCATATAGGAAAAGCGTTCTTAACTATGAATCAAAATCTAGATGCAATAAAAGTCTAATAAATGTGACTACTTTTTTTAATGCATGGCAGAAATACATCATAAAGTCAAAAGGCAACTAACAAACTGGAAGTAAATATTTGCAACTTATATAACAGATAAAGGCCTAATATAGTTAATGTGTAAAGAACACTTGAAAAGTGTGAAGGACCAACAACCCAATAGAAAAATGTGGAAAAGACATGAACAGACAATTCACAATGATATTTAAACTGTTGTTAAACAGGAATGCCATCGATATAATACTTCTCACCTATCATATTAGTGAAAAGTAGAAAGTATGTCACACGCTATGTTGAAAAGTGTGTGGGGAAATAAGCACTCTCCTATATTGCTGGTGGGAAAGCAAAATGGGTCTGAGACTCAAGGGAGGGAATAACCTGGATATGTAGATTAGGAAATCATCTGTGTTTAGAGGGAAATGAACAGAGATCAGCCAGGGAGCGAGGACACATGGACTGAGGAGAGCAGAGGCTCTGGACATAGCTGCTACTCAAGGAGGCAGCGCAGCTACCTGGCGGGCACCACCACCAGGGCTCTGGAGTCAGACGGAGCTGGTCTTGAAAACGGGTTGTGAGGCTCCGTGTGGAGCGCTCCTGGAGAAGTCGGGTACCCTCCCTGCAATCAGCTGGCACAACTGGGGATAAAGGGCATCTCAGAGGGATGCTGAGTGAGGACCTGAGAGGCACCAGGTAAAGCACCTGCAGTCAGGAAGCCTCCCCCCACCTGCTCTGTTGGTAACTCCCCCTTTTCCACACACACCACCCCGCAGCCCGTCCGCAGCTGTCCGGTCCCTGTGGGATGTAGGTGAGGGGGCGGGGCGGGGGGAAACCGGGCTCGGGTGACGCGGCGCTCACGTGACCGGCAGGGCGCCAACGTGGGCAGCAGCCCCCGCGTCCCACCCCCCCAGCCCCGAGGTCTGGTCCTGTCGCCCGCGCGGAACCAGCTCCCGGAGCTGCCCGGGTGGCGAGCGAGGGGCAAGCGGGCTTAGGCGAGCCAGAGGAGGCGCAGGCCCGGCTCGGGCGCTGCAGGTCAGTGTGAAGGTGGGCGCTGCTGGCGGCCCGGGGTGGGGGTGGAAGCGGATGGGACTAGGATCCGGGAGCAGCGGGGAGAGGGGAAGGGGTCCCGAGATGGGTGAGGAGGGGCACGGGGCGTGGTGTGGGCAGGTGGGGATGAAGGACCCTGCAACTGGCCCTGCCGCCTCTTCGACGCCCCTCCTCTGCGCCCTCCATCCATTTTCTAGCCTGAAATGGGGGGGGGGGAGTGCGCCCCCGCAGTGCGACAGTGAAACGTAGACAAATTCTGAAAATAACTCCCTTTCACCCTCTCCACCCAGGAGGAAATATTGACCTCAGCGTAAAGGGTTGGGGGTGGGGCAGGTTGCTTGCACGGGAGGAAGACCCAGAGATCCAAAATAGTTTGGAAAGCATCCTGGTCTGGTGCCTGAGGCCTGAAAAGTAATGGCGGCTTGGATGCAGGGGAGGTGGGGGAGGAAACGTTGGATGAGGAGGGCCCAAATTCAGGAAAGGGACTTCAGTCCACTGACCGTGCAGCCCCTCTCTGTCTCCTGTCTGCAGGTCTGCGTGTCTGTTCTCAGCACTCTGCAAGGCTAGAAAAGGAGGAGGAACCTTTCCAGAATCCCTGCAGGTCAGCGGAAGGAGGGAGAGGCACTGGACAGGCACAGAGCTGGGGTCTGGGTGTGGAGGGCACAGCTTGGGCAGAATTTGAGGGCCCCACTGCCCATCCCCCCCATATATAATATACACACTTTCTGCCACGCTGAAGGATGGTACAAGGTGGCAGGGCCTGCCAGGGAAATGGTTGGCTCTCAGTGCAGGAGGAATGGTGGGGTAAAGGGTGGCCAGAAGGCACACTAGGCTGGGCCAGGTCAGGGGAACGCTGACAAGGGTGAGATGCCAGTACTATCCGGACCTGCATTCCACCCCCAAGGCCTCAGTCTCCCTTGTTTCCTCTTGTCTCTCTCCCCCCACCCCACCACATCCCATCCCCCAGGACAGGAAAACGAGGGGACATCTCAACATGGAAAAACTCTGCAATGAAAATGAAGGAAAGCTGGAAAGCGAAGGAAAGTCAGAAAATGAAGTAAAGCCTGAAAATCAAGGAAAGTCAGATGAGGAAGAAAAGCCAGAAGTGGAGGGGAAGTCAGAACACGAGGGAGAGCTCCAGAATGAGGGACGGCCAGAAGACCAGGGACAACCAGAAGATGAGAGGAAGAGAGAAAAGCAGGACAAGTCCGAAGCTGAGGGAAAACCACACGGTGAGGGCAAGCTGGAATCCCAGGCAAAGCCAGAGAGTCAGCCGCGGGCTGCCGAAAAGCGCACCTCTGAAGACTATGTGCCCCGGAAAGCAAAAAGAAAAACGGACAGGGGGACGGACGATTCCCCCAAGGACTATCAGAACAACTTACAGGAAAGGCATCTGGGCAGTGAGGAGATGATGACAGAATGTGCAGATATGTCAAGGGCTCAGGAAGAGCTAAGGAAAAGACAGAAAATGGGTGGTTTTCATTGGATGCAAAGAGATGTACAGGATCCATTCACCCCAAGGGGCCAACGGGGTGTCAGGGGAATGAGGGGCGGAGGTAGGGGCCAGAGGCGCTTACATGGTATCCCATATCTTTAATGCCTTTGGCCTTCAATTCTGACTCCTCTGATGAGAATATCGCTGACCCTGCTTTCCCTGGCAGGCATTTGCCAGGCTATGTGCTTTAACCTTAAGCTGATTCTTTGCTTTAGGTGTCACTCTCGTTACCAGCAGCCTTTTGATCCAACTACAGTGCTCTCTGTGTTTCAGTAGGGGATTTTCACCCACGTGCATGGAGGAGATGTTCATGGTACACTGTAAAACAACAATAAAGAAAAAACAGTTTTCAGAACCGAATATATAGTATCAGCCCAATTTTGTAAAAATATAAACATTTGCACAATACATTTGTGCACAGAGAAAACTCTGAAAATGTTTGCACTAAAAAGGAGGCAACGGTTTTTTCCTGCATGGTAGCCAGAAAATAGGTCTCACCTGCACTCAGAAATGAATCCAATCGCCTGATGGTACCTCCATGCCGTTCGCCTGAAGGTGTGCCCATCCCCTGTCTTTCCCTAGTTGTAACCATGTCAGTGGGCGCTGCTACACCTTCTCCTGGGTCCTCTACCGTCCTATGGCTCCCAACATGTATGATTCTTTTTTTCTTTGCTCACTCATCTCCACTTTTTCTTAAATGATATGGATTATGTTTGTCATAATAAAAAATCTAGAAATCAACACATGATAAACAATTGAAATGTTCAGTAAGCTTATGAGGGCAATGAAGACACTTAAAATTCCTGTTGTCAGAATGTAAAATGATAAGTAAAACATTGCCTCTGGGACTCAGCTAGAGGAATCAACCTGACAGTTGTAACAGATCCAGTGCTCTAAAGGTCAGTCTTGTCATCTGTGAAATGGGAATAAAACTTGCCTGTGTTGGGTGGGCTCCTTTGTAGCAGTAGGACCCTGGACCTTGTCAGACACTCAGGGGAGGGCTGAGAGTAGGTCTCATCTATGCCCAGGAACAAGTCCAAGTAGCTGAGAAGAGACTGCCACTCTTATCTGGATACTACCGTATCTGTTGGGCACTCCTGTTGTGCCCTGTACCCTCTGCTGACAGCTACTGATATGATGGAGTCCTCATGGTGACAAAGCCCCTCTGATTCCCTATAGTTCCCAAAGGGCCAAAGCCCCTATTTGACTCCTATAGGAATGTAGGTTAACCCCCTCTTCCAGCTTCAGAGTTGTACCTACCCTGGTGGTAGTGCCCCAGGGCTGTTTGGGCTCCACTATATTGCATAGTTCTTAAAGTAGTCATTAATATTTTTAGTTCATTTTATATTTGCTTACAGTAGTTTCTTATCTCTTGACTCATATATTTTGGGTCCACCAGGGGTTGTATCCTGAGACAAATCTGTGGACGAGACAGTGGATGATTATTTGAACTACACACCACAGTACCTCAGGGAAGCCACATGTAAATTTACATACCTTTCTTAGTGTGAGTTTTCGCTCTAAAAAGTCTCCTGGTTGGCTTCCTACACAAAATCAAAGGACTTGTAATCAGAGAGGGTTACACAAGTGAGTTTCAAGCTGAAAATATCCCTTCCCATTCCAAACCAATTCCAACTGAGAAGTGTAACAGTGCTGTTAAAAATATTAAAAACTCTCAGTGTTAGGCATTTTTATTTAACCCACTAGTATGTTGCTTTTTCCAAAGACTTTTTTTTTTTTGCGGTATGTGGGCCTCTCACTGTTGTGGCCTCTCCCATTTGCGGAGCACCGGCTCCGGATGCGCAGGCTCAGCAGCCATGGCCCACGGGCCCAGCCGCTCCGCGGCATGTGGGATCCTCCCGGACCGGGGCACGAACCCGTGTCCCCCACATCGGCAGGCGGACTCTCAACCACTGTGCCACCAGGGAAGCCCCCAAAGACTTTTTTATTCATCCTAACATCCCTTACACTGTACTTGACACATATACTTAATAAATTTTGATTGAATCAGGAGCCCTGAGTTAAAAAAGATACAGTGTTCATGGATCAGAAGACTCAATGTGTTAATATGGTAATTCTCTCCAAAAGTGATCTATAAATTCAATGCCATCCCATTAGAAATCTCAGCAAACTGCGATTCTAAAGGTTTTATGGAAAAGCAAAGGAACAAAGTTAGAGGACTCACTACCTGATTTCAGGGCTAACTATAAAGGTACATTAATCAAGACTATGTAGTATTTGCATAAGGACAAACATATAGATTGATGGAATAAAACACAGTCCAAAAGTAGACCCACATATATATGGTCAATTCATTTTTTAAAAAGGACCCAAAGGAATTCAGTGGAGACTTTTCAAGAGATGATGCTGGAACAATTGAATGTTGTCTTGGTCAGTTTGGGCTGCTATAACAAAAATACCACAAACTGGAATTTCTCATAGTTCTGGAGTCTGGGAAGCCCACGATCAGGATGCTGGCAGATCTGGTGTCTAGTGAGGGTCAGATTCCTGGTTCATAACCAGATGTCTTCACATGGCAGAAGGGGCAAGGAAGCTCTCTGGGCCTCTTTTATAATGAAACTAATCCCATTCATGAGGGCTCCACCTTCATGGCCTAATTGCCAATTATCATCCAATTATTTGGTAATTCCAAATACCATCCAATTGGATGAATTTCAGGGTTACACAAACATTCAGTCTATAGCAGACATCAATATACAAAAAAAGTACCCTTACAAATACAAAACATGAATTCAAAATGGCTTACAGAACAAAATGTGAAACCCAAAATTATAAAAACTTCATTTAGCGAATTCCCTGGTGGTCCAGTGGTTAGAACTCTGTGTTCTCCTGCCAAGGGCCCAGGTTTGATCCCTGGTCAGGGGAACTAAAATCCCATAAGCCATGTGGTGTGGCCAGAAAAATAAAATAAAATAAAAATAAAAACTTCATTTAAAAATAGGAAAAATAGGGCTTCCCTGGTGGCGCAGTGGTTGGGAGTCCGCCTGCCGATGCAGGGGACGTGGGTTCATGCCCCAGTCTGGGAGGATCCCGCATGCCGCGGATCGGCTGGGCCCGTGAGCCACGGCCGCTGGGCCTGCGCGTCCGGAGCCTGTGCTCCACAGCAGGAGAGGCCGCAACCGTGAGAGGCCCGCGTACCGCAAAAAAAAAAAAAAGGAAAAATATGGAATAGTTTGTAGGTTCAGAGTAAAATATTATTGCTTATTAATTCTGAAGTGGTTTAAAGATTTTTTGAAATTAACTTTCTGCCACTATCTACTTAATAGGCTCCAGAGGTTTCTCCTACTAAGAAAGGGGAAAAGGCAAATGCTAATGATAAAACATTTACATGTGGACAATAAAATTTAAGATATCATTAAAAAATTAGGGAAAAAAGGGTAATCCTGGATTAGCATATGACATGAATCTGTGCCATATGACAATTTAAGATAATAACGGGACAATGAGGGTATTGACAAATTTCTGTGAACTTCAAACAAGTCTGGAATATCTATACTAATAACATATAACCATACATATATAATCTAAGATGGCTTAATACTTATTTGACAATTTTTTCCATGTAATTTAACATACCAAATAAACCTAATTGTTTTAATATCTCTTTTATAAGGTGAGAGACTATTTTTTTTAGATTTTCTAAGTACCCACTGGGAAATCTCAAAAATAGTTTGAGGTCAAAAAGACTCCATTTAGAATCTGATTTTGGGAAGTTGTCAAAAATTCCAAAAGTTTGGGGCTTCCCTGGTGGCGCAGTGGTTGAGAGTCCGCCTGCCGATGCAGGGGATGCGAGTTCATGCCCCGGTCCGGGAAGATCCCACATGCCGCGGATTGGCTGGGCCCATGAGCCATGGCCGCTGAGCCTGCGTGTCCGGAGCCTGTGCTCCGCAACGGGAGAGGCCACAACAGTGAGAGGCCCGCGTAGCAAAAAAAAAAAAAAAAAATTCCAAAAGTTTGAACATTTGATTAAACAGTATCACAGATCAATATGAAACAATACTTAATTATCTATTTAACCATTTAACCAAAGTGACAATAAAAGATTTTTAAGGTAAATACAGAAGGTTACAAAACCGTGAAAAAATATAGCTCTTTTCACATTGAGAAGACTCAATTCTCCCATGTAATCAAAGACCTGATAAAGATAATATGAAACACAAAAAATTATTTTGGTAAGACAAAATCGTTGCTTTCCAGGCAGATTACCCAAAAGGTAAAGAGAAGCATTTCACAATCTCTTATCAAGAGAAGACCAATAGTCCAAACACTTTTTCTTTTTAACAGAGAGAAAACCAAACTCTAATTTTGCACCAGTGTCCTTTTTTTTTTTTCCTTTTTGGCTGCACTGCGTGGCGTGTGCGATCTTAATTCCCCAACCAGGGATCGAACCTGTGCCCCCTGCAGTGGAAGTGCGGAGTCTTAACCACTGGACCTCCAGGGAAGTCCCTGCACAAGTGTACTTTTGATATTAAGGCTCATTCTTTAAAAATTTACAAATAAATTCATTCTAATCTTAGACAGCTTGACCACACATAAAATCCCTTTCCCAAGATTCCTTTTCCTCAAACGTTCTACCCACTCAGGTTTTCTTCCCTGTATTTTCCTCTTTCTCATTCTGGAACACCCAGTAATTCTACTTTAGAACAAAATTACTCTTTTTCCCTTAACAAAAACATGTCTTTCATACCTCTTCTTATCCAAAACACACATCCTATTTTCCTTACCTACTTTTCGTACACAGTTGTTTCCTTTCACCCTCATTATTTCTAGTATTTTTAATTACATATATTGATTAGCTTTCTTAACCCTTAGAAACCTTAATTTCTAGTGAAACTAAAAAGTAAGCAATTGTGGACTGCCTGTTACACAACCATTCTACAGATCGGTAAAGTTAAAAATATATTTCATAATTTCTAAAAGTATATCCTTCCTGATAGTAAAATTTCCAGTATGGCACAACACATGTTTGCTGATAGACAGAAATATCTTCAGCTCCTTTATAAGAAGATGCCAAAGTAGATAAACCTATGCTCAGTAGTTTCAGTATTATTTTATTTGAAAATGATCTAGATATTCAATGCATATCCATCATTAGTTAGTGTAACTTAAAGGTTTCGAGTTATCAAAAAGATTTTTGAAACTATTTTTAAGTAGACATACCATAAAATATAATTACTGTTGAAAAATTCACATATAAACTTTTAATTACAGCTATGTAATTCATCTGTTTAGGTTACTCATGAAAATTTCATGAGGCATTAAACAGCTAACCATCAACTTAAGTTATTTTTCTTGCTAACAAATCCTGTAACAGAAATAACATGACTTTTAGTAAACCTGGCTAGAATAAAAGCTGTATGTCTGCATTATATTTAAGGCTGATAACTCTGAAGACATGCCTGTTTTAATTAAACCAACGAAGTTAAACTAGCTTTTATTTACCAAAGATTACCCTAGACCACATGAACTTGAAAAACTTTGGGGCTAGTTTCTATATTTCTGAGAGAATCCTTTTTTTTTTTTTTTTTTTTTTACTGGATCAACAGCTCAACTTTTAATTATCCAAATTCCTATATTAAGATTCAGGGGATTCTGAATTCCATGATTACAGCCACCTGGCATAAACAAGAGTAAATTTTCTCTGCAACAAGTTTACATCATCCTAAGTCTACAGTCAATTTGATCAACAGTCTGTCTACACAGTAGAAGGTAGACAGGTACAAAATGAGCCCAAATAACATGAAAAAAAAAAACTCAGCAGAAACAACACACAACAAATACAGATCTATAGGAGTTCCAGACACTGGAATTATAAGACTCAATTTAAAAATAAATTTTCTGGGACTTCCCTGGCAGTCCAGAGGTTAACACTCAACACTTCCACTGCAGGGGGTGCAGGTTCCATCCCTGGTTGGGGAACTAAGATCCCACATGCTCTGCGGAACAGCCAAACAAAAAAATTAAATAATAATAATAATAATTTTTCTTACTAAATAGGAGATAAAAGACATGATTGAAGATTTCAGCAGGTAACTGGAAATTATAAAAAACATGAAATAGAAATTCTATAACTAAATTTTTAAAATTTATTTTGTATTGAAGTATAGTTGAGTTACAATGTGTTAATGACTGCTGTACAGCACAGTGACTCAGTTATACATATATATACATTCTTTTTCATATTCTTTTCCATTATGGTTTATCACAGGATACTGCATATAGTTCCCTCTGCTATACAGTAAGACCTTGTTGTTTATCCATTCTATATATACCAGTTTGTATCTGCTAATCCCAAATTCCCAATCCAACCCTCTCCCACCCCCCTCCCCCTTGGCAACCACCAGTCTATTCTCTATGTCCTTGATTCTGTTTCTTTTTCATAGATAGGTTCATTTGTGTCATATTTTAGATTCCACATATAAGTGATATCACATGGTATTTGTCTTTCTCTTTCTGACTTGTTTCACTTAGTATGATAATCTCTAGTTGCTGTACCACCCTGCCTTGATTACTGTCATTTTGTAGTAAGTTTTGAAATTAAGAAGTACAGGATATCCTATTTTATTCTTTCTATACTAAGATTGTTTTCTCTATTCTGGATCCTTTGATTTTGAAATCACCTTGTCATTTTCTACATAAAAGCCAGATGTGATTTTAATAGGGATTGCATTGAATCTGTACATCAATTAGGTAATATTTACCATTAGAACAATACTGTCTTTCAATCCATGAACATGGGATTTATTTCCATTTATTTAGGTCTTCTTTAATTTCTTTTCAACAACATTCTGTATTTTCAATTTATAAGCCTGGACTTTCTTTTGTTAAACATATCCCTAAAAATATTTTTCTTTTTGATGTCATCATAAATGGAATCATTTTCTTCAGTTCATTTTCAGATTGTTAATTTCTATTATAAAGAAATACAATTGATTTTTGTATATTGATACTGTATCCTGCCACAATGTTCCACTCATGTATTAGTTCTCATAGTTTTATAATGGATTCCTTAGGATTTGCTATGTACAAGGTTATGTTATCTTCAAATTGAGATCATTTTACTTCTTCCTTTGTTAACTGGATGCCTATTTATTTATTTATTTTTGCCTAATTACCTTGGCCAGAACCTCTAGTACAACCTCTAGAAATGGCAATAGAAGACATCCTTGTCTTGTTTCAGTTCTTAGAAGGAAATTTTTTAGTGTTTCACCCTTATGTATGATGTCAGTTGCATGTTTTTGTAGGTTTCCTCTATCAAGTTGAGGAAGTTCCTTGTATTCCTAGTTTGTTGAATATTTTTATCATGAAAAAGTGCTGATTCTTGTCAAATGTTTCTTCTGTATCTGTTGAGATGCTCATGTGGTTTGGGGCCTTCATTATGTTAATATGGTGGTTTATATTGACTGATTTTGTGTTATACCAAACTTGCATTCATGGGATAAATTCCACTTGGTCATTGTGTATAATCCTTTTTATATATTGCTGGATTCAACTTGATGGTAATTTATTGAGGATTGCATTTATATTCATGAAAAAATATTGGTCTGTATTTTTGTTGTTGTTGTACCTAGTCTTGTTATGATATCAGAGTGATACTGCTTTCATAGAATCAATTGGGAAGTTTTCCTCATCTATACTGTTATGGTAATGAAACAAGACCATTAAGCTGAGGTGGCTCTAATGACTTGGTAGTCTATGTAAGCAAATAAAAACCTAAGGCAGGGTCAGTTTCTATAAGTTTCTCAAGGTTAAGAAGAACACAGATGTAGAGAACAAACATGGACACCAAGCGGGAAGCGGCGGAGTGGTGGTGGTGGTGGTGTGATGAATTAGGTGATTGGGATTGACATGTATACACTGATGTGTATAAAACTGATGACTAATAAGAACCTGCTGTGTAAAAAAATAAATAAAATAAAATTCAAAAATTAAAATAAAATAAAATAAGAACTAATCACAAGCAGCCAACTAGGCTTTCCCAAGTAATGAAACCACTTAAGCTATAGCAAATTAGATAACTTTTTTGCTTTGCTTCTGTGTCTTCTCTATAAAATCCTTGCCCCTAGGTCCTGTTGGTGGAGTGCTTTTAACAACTTCTGGTTGTTTATAGCCCAATTTGAATCAATGTTTGCTCAGATAAACTCTTAAAATTTTTAATATTCTTCAGATCTTTTAATTGTCCTGGTGTCAGAAGTGGGATCCAAAATAGATCACCAATGGCCCTAAGGAGAAATGAGCAAGAGTAGATACCTGCTGATCCCATTGTGCTCACTGCTTTCTTTCTGTGTCTGGAGGTCGTGAATAAGTCCCTCATGGATATCCAAGCTCTACAGCTTTTGCATCATGAGGATCTGACTTTACTTGAGCATTTATTTTTCCAGACTGGGTCTGCAGTTGGACTGGTCTGACTTAAACTGGACTGGGCCAGTGTGAGGCCTCAGGTAAATAAATTTTGTTTTAAGAGGAAAAAAGAAAAAATTGGTTCATTCGAGTCCAAGGAGTCAGGGACTACTCCATCTGGGATTCCAGCTAACTATATGTATAAAAATTATGGGCCCAGAACTTGTGTTTGTCTGAAAAAATGGTTTAACCTTACCAAAGATAATCTTTAATTACAGTGGCCACAGTGAGAAACTTTTAACCTAGATGAGCTCATCCATTTACAAGGTGTCCTAAAGAAAAAGGATTCTCAGCCAAGTACTCAGAAGAGTAGAGAGAAAATTATTTTTCCTCCCCTACAATTTCTGATAACACAGATGGGACCCTCTGGGACACCTCACTTGCTCTGGAGCCTATAGATGGGACCGCAGGAAAACTGACAGAAGCCAGTGAAAGGTAAGAATTCTGACCAAAGTCAGCTCTCCTGGATCTCAGTCTGTAGTGTCCAGGTAAGAGAGGAAGGTAAAATTTCATGGTGTCCCTTTTTTTCTAAATTTGGACTCCTGTGAGTTTGGTTTTGGGGTACCCATTTGTTATCAATCCTTTCCATCCCAGGAACAACTATTACTTTCCTGTCTGTCTCTCATTTTGTGTACTGAGGACTTGGCTTGGCTTTCTTCCTGTTAGGGTACACAAGTCATTGCTTACATGTACAGGCAGCTCAACCGTCAGGTTTGGGCCCCGAAGAATATGACCAGACAGAAATGTGGGTTGCACTCTATTTATGGCTAGTGTCCTACTGACTGTTGCCAGCTCTCAGGGGACTTGTCCAAGTCTTTCTTTCTTTTGGTTATCTTTGCAAGTGGGCCTGGACCATGGGAGAACTATACCTTTTCACCATCTTTGGGGAAGCTTCATGTGTCCACAGTTAAGCCATAAAAGGCTTACTGATTTTGGTTGGAAGTTACTAGATAGGAATACACTTGGCTTAAAGGTATAAGGAAAAAATAAATTTAAAAAGAGTTCAATACTGCCAGGAATATTTACTGTTTCTAAAAACCTTACACGATATTTGAGAAAATTTTTCTTTAAAAGGAACTCTGGTCAGAAGTTTGCCAAATTGGAAGCTGATATTCATAGCCTGACAGGAACATTTTTAGGCCTTCTCCCCTAAGCTAAAATGGAACTATGTACCCAGAGTGGAAAAAACAAAATGAAACATTCTGAAGTCTTTGTGGAAAGATTTACTAAAACAGACAGATTTAGTAAAAGATTTATTAAAACACCAGGACTTCCCTTCCACCCACCAATGTAGGGGACATGGGTTCGAGCCCTGGTCTGGGAAGATCCCACATTCTGCAGAGCAACTAAGCCCATGCGCCACAACGGCTGAGCCTGCGCTCTAGAGCCTGCAAACAACAACTACTGAGCCTGCATGCTGCAACTACTGAAGCCCGCATGCCTAGAGCCCATGCTTCGCAACAAGAGAAGCCACCACAATGAGAAGCCTGCGTACTGCAACAAAGAGTAGCCCCTGCTCGCCACAACTATAGAAAGCCTGTGTGCAGCACCGAAGACACAATGCAGCCAAAAATAAATAAATAAATAAAAGAATCCTCCTGCCAATGCAGGGGACATGTGGGTTCGAGCCCTGGTTGTCCAGGAAGATCCCACATGCAGTGGAGCAACTAAGCCCATGTGCCACAACTACTGAAGCCCATGCACCTAGAGCCTGTGCTCCACAACAAGAGAAGCCACTGCAATGAGAAGCCCACGTGCCGCAACGAAGAGCAGCCCCCGCTCGCCACAACTAGAGAAAGCCCGTGCACAGCAGCAAAGACCCAGTGCAGCCAAAAACAAAATATAAATAAATAAATAAATTTATTTATTTAAAAAAAAATTCCAAAGATACACAGCTCTAAATCTAGGACATAGAACTCTTTTGATTTCCGTCTTAGTTGGATATCTTCTCCCTGATATAAAGAAGCAAATTGTATTGTAGTTGGATTGGTGGGTTAACCTCTTGATATCACTCAGGTTTCAACCCAATTCTCTGACAAATTAATAACAATTGTACTTGTCTTACAGACTGAGTCTTTCAGAGAACAGAAATGTGACTCTAGAAGCAATTTAAAGTTCACCTATCCTTTTTACCAAATCCTAAACCTGCTCTATTCATCTCAAAAATGCTTACAGATATTGTAAAAGATCAAGACATTGGAAACAAAACTATAATTCAAAAAGATACATGCACCCCTATGTTCATAGCAGCACTATTCACAATAGCCAAGACATGGAAACAACCTAAATGTCCACTGACAGATGAATGGATAAAGAAGATGTGGCACATATATACAATGGAATACTACTCGACCATAAAAAGGAATGAAATAATGCCATTTGCAGCAACATGGATGCAACTAGAGATTATCATACTAAGCAAAGTAAGTCAGAAAGAGAAAGACAATACCATATGATATCACTTATATGTGGAATCTAAAATATGACACAAATGAACCTATCTGTGAAAAAGGAATAGAATCAGGGACATAGAGAATAGACTGGTGGTTGCCAATGGGGAGGGGGGTGGGAGAGGGTTGGATTGGGAGTTTGGGATTAGCAGATGTAAACTGGTATATATAGAATGGATAAACAACAAGGTCTTACTGTATAGCAGAGGGAACTATATTCAGTATCCTGTGATAAACCATAACGGAAAAGAATATGAAAAAGAATATATTTATATATGTATAACTCAGTCACTGTGCTGTACAGCAGTAATTAACACAACACTGTAATTCAACTATACTTCAATAAAAAATAAATTAAAAAAAGACAGGGTGGTACTGCCACAAGGATAGATATATAGATCAATGGAAAAGAATTAAGAGTCCAAAAGTAAACCCTCACATTTAGGGTCAATGAATTTTTGACAAATGTAACAAGACAATTCAAAGGGGGAAAGAGTTGTTTTAAAACTAATAGTGACAGAACAATTGGATATCCAGATGCCAAAGATTTCATTTAGACCACTACATCATACCATACAACAAAATTAGCTCAACATGGATTATAAGTATTAATGCAAGAGCTAAAATTATAAAAACTCTTAGAAGAAAACATAGGAGTAAATCTTCCTGACCTTAGGTTTCACAATGTTTTCTTAGATATGACAACAAAAGCATATGTGACAAAAGGTAAGATATATTAGAAGTTATCAAAATAAAAAAATTTTGTGCATCAAATGATACCACTGGTGGCACAGTGGTTAGGAATCTGCCTGCCAGTGCAGGAGACATGGGTTCAATTCCTTGTCCAGGAAGATCCCACATGCCGCAGAGCAACTAAGCCTGTGAGCCACAACTACTGAGCCTGTGTGCTGCAACTACTGAAGCCCACGTGCCTAGAACCTGTGCTCCACAACAAGAGAAGCCACCGCAATGAGAAGCCCGCACACTGCAATGAAGAGTAGCCCCCACCACTTGCTGCAACTAGAGAAAGCCCGCACGCAGCAATGAAGACCCAACACAGCCAAAATAAAGAAAGAAAGAAAGAAAAGAAAGTGAAAAGACAACCCACAGAGTGGGAAAAAATACTTGTGAATCGTTTATTCAATAAGGAACTAATTTCCAGAATATATAAAGAACTCTGGAAATTCAACTATAAAAAGACAAATAGCCCAATTAAAAATGGGCAAATGATTTGAATAGGTATTTATGAAAGACATATAGATAACCAATAGACACATGAAAAGAAGCCCAACATCATTAGTTGTTGGGGAAATGCAAATCAGAACCAAAAGGAGAAAACTCTTCATATACAGTATGATGGTTAAAATGAAAAGGATGGAAAATAACACGTTTTGGTGAGGATAATGAGAAACTGGAGCCCTCAAACATTACTGGTGGGAATCTAAAATGTTGAACCCAACTTGGAAAATAGATTGGCAGTACTTCAAAATGTTAAACAGACTTCTCATATGACCCAGCAATTCCATTCCTTGGTATATACCTGAGGGAAAATGTCATAGCAGCATTGTTTATAATAGCCAATAAAGAAGTGGAAGAAAACCCCAAATGTCTATCAACCAAATAAATAATATGTGGTATATCACATAATAGAATATATTTGGCAATAAAAAGGAAGAAGTACTGATATATGCTAGAACATGGATGAACCTTGAAAGCAATATGCTAAGTGAAAGAAGTCACAAAAGACTCCATATTTTATTACTTAATTTACAAGATATTGTCATATCAGGAAAGCTATAGAGACAGAAATTTGATTAGTGGTCGCTTGGGGCTGGCAGCAGGGTGGGTATGATTGGTAATGGATACCAGGTTTCTTTTCGGGATTATGAAAAATGTTCTAAAATTAGATTGTGTGATGGTTGCCCAACCCTATAAATATACTAAAAACCATTGATTTGTACACTGTACATGGGTGAATTTTATGGAATATAAATTATAACTCAATAACACTGTTGAAGAGAAATTATTATATAATAAATATAATAATACACTGTGGGTTTATAACACATGTAGAAGTAAAATGTAAGACAACAATAGAAAAAAGGATCAGAAGGGGGATACACAGGTGTAAAGTTCTTCCATTATCCACAAAGTCATATAATATTATTTGAAGATACCATGTGATAATGTTACTGAGTCCAAGCTCGGTCTGCTCGCCACACGACAGGCCAATAAATCGGGAGACTAGGTGTTGAGGCAACGAATATGACTTTATTTGGAAAGCCGGGTATCCAAGAAGATGGTGGACTAGTGTCCTTATCGGGGGTTGGATGCTAGTTTCTTTTATAGAACAGAGATGGGGAGGAGGTGAGGAAGTTAAGTAAAAAGGCCATAAGTCTTGCAAAATATTTCCTGGTTTTGGCCAGTCTCAGGGAGGGGATGTGTTAGTTTGTTCTTTTCTGCAGCCATTCACAGGTGGGCAGGGTTAGGCTGTTTCCCTGTAAGCTGAACAAAGGTACTTTAGTTTAACATTCAGGCAGAGGGGCAGGGTTCCCCGAGGCAGGCCATCATGTATGCCTATAGCTATAGACAGAACAAAAGCAATGGAAAGCTAAGGTCAAAGTAAAAGAAACAGGTCCAACATGGAGTCAGATTTTGTTCTTCCCTGTTACAATAATATAAAATAAATACTGCAAACTCCAGAGGCATGGCTCAGATATTTTACCTGGAGGGAGAAGCAGACTGTAAAACAGAGAGCTCTAAATCTCATCCCAAAGGAAATGACTTCATTTAACAGTGTGAAGAAGATCAAGCCTAAAGGAGCTCTTGAAAACAGTGGAGGCTGTATTGTGTGGTATAATAAAAATATACATTGGGTCTTGTATAGAGCTCCTGGCATAGAGCTCCTAAAACTCTTGGGATCCCCTAACTTATAGGAGTGTCTTTTTTTATTCATTATGAGCCCTTTTTAATTACATCTGAGTTTATACTAATGAGGTGACTCATGGTGGGGCCCCAGATAGTTTCAGGATGGGGGCTGGCCACCACAAAGAACAAATAAATTATTAGAGGGGTGTGTGGACAGAAAACAAGTTTCTTGCCATTCTGGTAAACAAGATGTTGCCCACTATCAAGCCATCAGCCACTGCAGCCACCCCCAACAGTGCACCCTGAGGGGAATTCAGGATGAAGAAAAACAGGACATTGGCCCTAGGTAGTTAAGATTCATATCAAAGGAAAAATTTCAATGAGCCAAGACTCTTGCATCTTCCCATATATAGAAAAGCACTAAAATCATTAACTTGAGATGTCTGTTTTTGTGATTAGCAATAACTTTTTGACGCTCGAGTACATGGGTTTATTTTTGGTTTTTTTCAGCAAAAACTCCTAGATATCCTGCCTCCTCCCTTATCTCTTTGGAACAGTTCCTCAGAGCTATCTGAGAGGCTGTATCCCGGGCTATAGACCTCCGTAAGGCCACTGAATAAAACACAATTCTCAGCTTTTAGGTTGTGCATTGTTTTTCAATCAACAGCTAAAACGTTCAGTCCTAACACCCTGCCCCTCTTCCCTGACCTCTGGAGAGGGAAGAAAGGCTGGAGATTGAGTTCAATCACCGTTGGTCAATGATTTAATCAATCATTCTTATGTAATGAAACGTCCATAAACCACCCTAAATGACAGGGTTTGGGGAGCTTCTGGGTTGGAGAACACATGAATGTGCTGGGAAAGTGGTGTGCCTAAAGAGGACAAGGAAACCCTGCACTTCTACTTCCCCCCAATACCTTGCCCTATGCCTCTCTTCCATTTAGCTGTTCCTGAGTTGTATTATTTAAAATAAACCAATACTAGTAACTAAAGCATTTTCCCAAGTTTTGTGAGTTGTTCCGGTAAATTATTGAAACTGAGGAGGAGGTCATGGGAACCCCCAAATTTGTAATCAGCTAGGCAGAAGTGTAGGTAGCCAGGGCGCCCCATTTGTGGCTGGTGTATGAAGTGGGGATATTCTTGTAGGACTGAGCCTTTAACCTGTGATGAGTTAGTGTCAGAATTGAATTGAATTGCAGGACACCCAGTTGAAGAATCAGAAAATTGGTTGGTGTTGAAAAACACACTGCCTTTGGTAACAGAAATGGTGTCAAACAACACCACGCATGGTGAAAAGCAATTGAGAGGACATTGGTAGATTCATTGGAGGTACAGACTAAACTGTAGGTCAGCTCATTTAACAGAGAGAAACTGGGAAAGAGAGAGCTAGCAGGAGACCTGGGGGCAGAATTAATCTCAGTCTGCAGAACAATTTATGCCTCAGGGCCTTGTTGAAAACAAGAAAGCAGTCAGCAGGCACTTAGTGGCGTTTTACAGCTGTGTATGGTCAGGGACGTAGAGAGCCCTGTCAAAACCACTGTCATCCCAAGGTGACTGTGGGCATACCTAAAGCTGTGCCCACTGAGGAGTAACACAAGAGGTTTCACACCTCATGCATGTGGGCCCAGGCATTATTTATTTAGAAACCAGCTGGATCATCAAAAATAATCTAAATTCTCTAAAATTATCTAGCTAGTCACTAAACAAATAAACATGAAAATAACAATAACAAGCCCCAGATGGGGAGAGGGAGTTGCTACAATATATTACCTAAAATGTCCGGTTTCCAACAAAATATTATGAGACATGCAAAGAAACAGGAAAGTATGACATATATCAGAGTAAAAGCAGGCAACAGAAATTGCCTATGAGAATGAACAGATGTCAGATTTAACAAAGACTTCAAAGTAGCTGCTATACATGTAATCACAGAACTAAAAGGAACCATGATTAAAGAGGTAAAGGAAGATATGATGACAATGTGAAACCAATAAAGAGAAATTATTTTTTTAAAAAAGAACAAATGGAGGGCTTCCCTGGTGGCGCAGTGGTTGAGAGTCCGCCTGCCGATGCAGGGGACACGGGTTCGTGCCCCGGTCCGCGAAGATCCCGCATGCCGCGGAGCGGCTGGGCCCGTGAGCCGTGGCCCCTGAGCCTGCACGTCCGGAGCCGGTGCTCCACAATGGGAGAGGCCACAACAGTGAGAGGCCCGCGTAACGAAAAAAAAAAGAACAAATGGACATTCAGGAATTGAAAAGTACAGTAACTGAAATGAGAAATTCAACAGTGGATTTAAACTGGCAGACTAATTAGTGAACTTGAAAATAAACTGATAGATATTAATCAATCTGAACAACAGAGAGAAAGAAGGCTGAAGAAAAATGTACAGAGCCTCAGAGAAATGTGCGACACTATTAAGTGCTATATTGGTTAAGGAAATGACTCCCAATGGTAATTCGAATCCAGAGGAGCCAAGTGAAGAGATCCAGAAATTATTACAGCAGGCAAGTAGCTAGGTATGAGCAGAGAAATGGGGGCAGGTGCCAGGTGGCAGGAAATCATGCACCTTGTAAACAGTGGGGGTCCATAGGCAGACAAAGGAAAGCAGGAACCTCCAGACTGACAGGAAACCACACATTTCAGGTGATAAGTGTCCGGGTAGCAGACAAAGAAAGGTGAGGAAAGAAGGGAATCTCCTACATCAGAATGTAACCTGTTGCTCATTATGCTCTCATTACAATAAAATTAGCCTTACAGTTAAGAAGTACCCATCATGCACCGACGCCATGACGCTCCTGATCTAAGCTAAATAAGTACAATAATCCCTCCTCCCCTCGGGAAGATGGAGCTGGGATGAAAAATCAGGGAATACAACCTCCAAACTCCTCCTCCTCCAGTGAATATTCCACCCCTTCATTTGTATGCCCCTCATAACTGGCTTGCCAAAGAAATCCAGGGCAGCAGCTCCTTACCTGTCTGCCCACTCTCCCTCTGAGGGCCTATCCTTGCTTAAATAAACTCTCACTTTACTTTCTTTTTTTTTTTTCTTGCGGTACACGGGCCCCTCACTGTTGTGGCCTCTCCCGCTGCGGAGCACAGGCTCCGGACGGGCTCAGCGGCCATGGCTCACGGGCCCAACCACTCCACGGCATGTGGGATCCCCCCGGACCGGGGCATGAACCCGCGTCCCCCGCATCGGCAGGCGGACTCTCAACCACTGCGCCACCAGGGAAGCCCTCACTTTACTTTCTTAACCTCTCTGCTTCATCTCTGAATTCTTTCGTGATGAAGAAAGAACCTTAAATTCACTGGGAACAAAATGATACATTAGAAGGTTAATATAACAAAAGCTATGAACATATACTAGCTTTCCTTTCTTCTCTCCAAAGTTACATAAAGTAATAATTATAACAGTGTATTGTTGGGTTTGAAGATGTATGGGTGTCATATATATATATATATATATATATCGGGTTGGCCAAAAGTTTTGTTCGGGTCTTTCCATAACATCTTATGGAAAAACCCAAACAAACTTTTTGGCCAACCCACTATAACAATAAGATCACAGAAAGGGGGAAAGGGAATAGAGTTACACAGGAGTAATTTTTCTGTATCTCATTAGAATTAAGTTAGTTATAAATCTGAAGCTGACTCTGGTAAGTTAATATGTATATGGTAACTAAAAATATAGCAAAAACATTAATGAAATTAGAATGCAACATTAGAAAATATTCACTTAATGCAAAAGAATAGAGGAACAAAAAATGTATGAGACATAGAAAACAAAAAGTAAAATGGCAGAAGTAAATCCAACTGTATCAGTATTAACAGAAAGTGTGAATAGATTAAACTATCCAATAAAAGGCAGAGTTGTAAAGTCTAGTAATATGCTATCTACAAGAGACACACTTCAAATTCAAAGATACAAATATATTTAAAGTAAGAGGATAAAAAAGATATACAAACAGCAACCACAAGAAAGTTGAAGTGGCTATAGTAATATCAGACAAAGTAGACTTTAAAACAAAAATGTTAGTAAAGACAGACATTTTATAATGATAAAAGGGTCAATCTATCAGGAAGATATAACAGTTATAAACATATATGCACCTACTAATAAAGCATCAAAATACATGAAGAAAAATTGACAAAAATAAAGGGAAAAGTAGACAATTCAACAACAATAGTTGGAGATTTTCAATATTTAATAATGGATAGAACAACTAAGCAGAAGATCAACAAGAAAATAGAAGACTTGGGGCTTCCCTGATGGCACAGTGGTTGAGAGTCCGCCTGCCGATGCAGGGGACACGGGTTCGTGCCCCGGTCTGGGAAGATCCCACATGCCGTGAAGTGGCTAGGCCCGTGAGCCATGGCTGCTGAGTCTGCGCGTCTGGAGCCTGTGCTCCGCAACAGGACAGGCCACAACAGTGAGAGGCCCACGTACCGCAAAAAAAAAAAAAAAGAAAGAATAAAAGAAAATAGAAGACTTGAACAACACTATAAACCAACTAGACCTAATAGACATCTATAGAATACTCCACCCAATAATAACAGGATTATTCTCAAGTACACATGGAACATTCTCCAGGATAGACCATATGCTAGGTAATAAAACAAACCATGATAAATTTGAAAGATTAGAAATAATATTAAGTATGTTTTCCGATAATATGGAATGAAAGTAGAGAACAAAAACAGAAAGAAATTTGGGAAAATCACAAATACATGGAAATTAAACAACATGCTCCTAAATAACCAATAGATCAAAGAAGAAATCAAAAGGGAAATTAAACTATATTGAGATGAATGAAACTGAAGATACAACATACCAAAACTTATGAGAGGCAGCTAAAGCAAGGCTTAGAAGGACATGTGTTGCTGTAAATACCTATATTAAAAAAGAAGAAAGATCTCAAATCAATAACCTAACCTTTTAACATAAGACCTCAGAAAACAGAGCAAACTAAACCTAAAGCAAACAGAAGGAAGGAAGTAATAAAGACTAGACAGCAGCTAATGAAACAAAGAATAGAAAAACAACAAAGAAAATAAAGCTAAAAGCTGATTCTCTGTAAATATCAATAAAATTGACAAACCTATAGATTGAAAAGAAAGAAAACTTAAACTACTAGAGCCAGAAATGAAACAGAGGACATTACAACTGACTTCACAGAAATAAAAGAATTATGAAGGAATACTAAGAATAATTGTATGCCAATACATTAGATAACTTAGATGAAATGAACAAATTCCTAGAAAGACACAAACTACCAAAACTGACTCCAGACAAAATGGCAAATATGAACATACCTATAATAAGAGAATTAATTAGTAAACAAAAAGCTACCAAGAAGGAAAAGTCCAGGCCCAGATGGCTTCACTGGTGAAATCTGCCAAACATATAAAGAAGAATTAATACTACTTCTTCACAAATTTTTCTAAAAAATACAAGAGGAGAGAATACTTCCTCACTCATCCTATAAGGTCAGTATTATCCTGTTACCAAAACCATACAAAGACATCATATGAAAAGAAAACTACAGATTAATATCTTGTATAAATATGGATGCAAAAACCCATCACAAAAATACTAAAAACTGAATCCAGCAACATATAAAAAGATTTATACACCAGGAGCAAGTGGGATTTATTCCAGGAGTGTGAGGTTGGTTTAACATCCAAAATTCAATCAATGTAAAACACCATATCAATAGAATAAAACACAAAAACCACGTGACAATCTGAAAAGGTGCAGAAAAAGCATTTTAAAAACTCGAACACCTTTTCATGATAAAAACACACAACACACTATAAATAGAAGACAACTTCCTCAACCTGGCAAATGACATCTAGGAAAAATGCACAGCTAACATACTTAATGGTGAAAGACTGGATGTTTTCCCCTTAAGATTAGGAACAATACAAGGATGTTTGCTCTTTCCATTTCTATTCATCATTGTGCTAGAGGTTCTAGCCACGGCAGTTAGGCAAGAAAAAGAAAGAAAAGGCATCCAGATTGGAAAGGATAGAAGTAAAATTATGTTTATTCAGAGATGACATGATTTTATATGGAAAATCCTGAAGGATCCACTAAAAAACTATTACAACTAATACATGTGTCCAGCAAGGTGGCAGGATAAAATTTCAATATACAAAAATCAATTGTATTTCTATATACTTGCAATGAACAATCCAAAAAATGAAATTAAGAAAGCGATTCCATTTACAATAGCATCAACAAAATAAAATAGTTGGTGATCAATTTAACAAAAGAAGTGTAAGAATTGTACATTAAAAAATTAACAATGTTGTTGAAAGAAATTAAAGATCTAAAAAAGGAAAAACATCTTATGTCCATGGATCAGAAGACTTAATATTGTTAAAATGACAATAATCCCAAACTGATCTACAGATTAAATGCAATCCCTATCAGAATCTATTTGAACATCTCTGTAGAAACTGACAGGATCACACTAAATATTCGAAATAGAGCTACCATAGGACATAGTAATTCCACGCCTAGTTATATACCCAAGAGAAACAAAAACATATGTCCACACAAAAACTTGAATATGAATGTTTATAGCAGAATTATTCATAATAGCTAAAAGGTGAAACAATCCAAATGTCCATTAACTGATGAATGGATTTTAAAATATGGTATATCTAGATGATGGAATATTATTTGGCTATAAAAAAATAAAGTACTGATACATGCTGCAACATTTATGGACCTTGAAAACATTTTGCTGAGTGAAAGAAGTCAATCACAAAAGACACATATTACATGATTCTATTTATATGAAAAGTCTACAATAGGCAAATCCATAGAAACAGGAAGTAGAAGAGTGGTTTCCCTGGGTTGGGGAGAATGAGGGGGGATGATGGGTGATAGCTAAAGGGTATGGGCTTTTGTTCTGAGATGATGAAAAAGTTCTAATATTGACTGTGGTGATGGTTGCACATATTTGAGGATATACTACGAAACACTGAAATGTACACTTTCAATGGGTAAACTGTATGATATGTGAACAATATCTCAATAAAACTGTTTAAAAAGAGAATGAAAGAAGCCATCATTATAGATACTCCAAACATTTAAAGGATAGTAATGGGAATATTATGAGTAACGTTATATCAATAAACTCAATAACATAGATAAAATTGTCAAATTCTCTGAAAGATACAAATTGCCAAACTCACTCAAAAAATAAATCGAAAACCTGAACAGAAGAATGGTTTTTAACCATCATGTCTCTAGAAGAAAATAAGGACCCTAATTCGTAAGCATATCTAACTTCCATGGTGTAAACCATGGCCAATTTCAAGCTATCAAAGCGACATCACTGAATGAAGATTTGTTAAGAGATGAAAACAATCAGCTCTCATTAGCTGGTACAAGCCAGCTCCAGCATGACACTGTCTGTTATCTATAAAAGAAAATTAATTTGTTATTAAAAACCTTCCAGGAAAACCCCAGGCCCAGATGTCTTCACTAGTGAATTCTATCGAACATTCAAGGATGAAATAATACCAATTTTAAATAGACTCTTTCAGAAAGTAGAGGAACAGGTCTCCTCTTATATAATGAGGCCAGAATTACTCTGATACTAAACAAAAACATTACAAGAAATCTAAGACCAATATACTTCATGAACATAAAAGCAAAAATTCTCTTAAAAATTTTGGGAAATTGAATCCATCTATATGTAAGAAGTATAATAAATATATCATGACCAAGTGAGGTTTATCCTAGGAATGAAGTTGGTTGAGCACTCAAGAGTCAATGTAATAGATAGCTAGTGGGAAGCAGCCGCATAGCCCAGGGAGATCAGCTCGGTGGCTTGTGACCACCTAGAGGGGTGGGAGGGAGGGAGACGCAAGAGGGAAGAGATATGCCAACATATGTATATGTATAACTGATTCACTTTGTTATAAAGCAGAAACTAACACACAATTGTAAAGCAAATTATACTCCAATAAAAATGTTAAAAAAAGTCAATGTAATTCATCATACTAACATGATAAAGGAGAAAAATTATAACCATTTAAATAGATACATAAAAGGCATTTGATAAAAGACAATACCTACTTATGATAAAATTTCTTAGGAAATTATGAATAGAAAGGAAGTTCCTCAGCCTGAAATAAGGCATCTATGAAAAAACTACAGCTGACATCATACTTAATAGTGAAAGACTGAACACTTTCCTCCTATGAAAGGAACAATTCAAGGATGTCTGTTCTCACCACTGCTATCCAACAATGTACTGGAAATCTTAATTAGTGCAGTAAGGCAAGGGGAAAAGAAGTGTGCAGATGGGAAAAGAAGTAAAACTATCTTTATTTGCAGGAATATTACAAGCATGTACATAGAATGCCCTAAGAATCTATACAAAGTTATTAGAACTGATAAGTGAATTTAGCATGCTCTCAGGATAAAATGTCACTATACAAAAACCAAGTATATGGGGGCTTCCCTAGTGGTGCAGTGGTTGGGAGTCCGCCTGCCAGTGCGGGGGACATGGGTTCGGGCCCTGGTCCAGGGGGATCCCACGTGCCGTGGAGCGGCTGAGCCCGTGCGCCATGGCTGCTGGGGGCTGCGCTCTGGAGCCCGCGAGCCACAAATGCTGAGTCCACGTGCCACAACTACTGAGGCCCGCGTGCCTGAAGCCTGTGCTCCACAACAGGAGAGGCCACCGCAGTGAGAAACCTGTGCACCGCAACGAAGAGTAGCCCCTACTCGCCGCAACAAAGAGTAGCCCCTGCTCGCCGCAACTAGAGAAAGCCCGTGAGCAGCTGTGAAGACACAATGCAGCCAAAAATAAAATAAATAAATTTATTTAAAAAATCAAGTATATGATACAGCCACTATGGAGAACATTATGGAGGTTCCTTAAAAAACTAAAAATAGAACTACCATACAACACAGCAATCCCACTACTGGGCATATACCCTGAGAAAACCATAATTCAAAAAGTCATGTACCACAATGTTCATTGCTGCTCTATTTACAATAGCCAGGACATGGAAGCAACCTAAGTGTCCATCGACAGATGAATGGATAAAGAAGATGTGGGGGCTTCCCTGGTGGCACAGTGGTTAAGAGTCTGCCTGCTGATGCAGGGGACACGGGTTCATGCCCTGGTCCGGGAGGATCCCACATGCCTCGAAGCGGCTGGTTCTGTGGGCCATGGCCGCTGGGCCTGTGTGTCTGGAGCCTGTGCTCTGCAACGGGAGGGGCCACAGTGGTAAGAGGCCCACGTACCGCAAAAAAAAAGAAGATGTGGCACATATGTACAATGGAATATTACTCAGCCATAAAAAGAAACAAAATTGAGTTATTTGTAGTGAGGTGGATGGACCTAGAGACTGTCATACAGAGTGAAGTAAGTCAGAAAGAGAAAAATAAATACCATATACTAACACATATATATGGAATCTAAAAAAAAAAAGGTTCTGAAGAACCTAGGGGCAGGACAGGAATAAAGATGCAAACTAGAGAATGGACTTGAGGACACGGGGAGGGGGAAGGGTAAACTGAGATGAAGTGAGAGAGTGGCATGGACATATATACACTACCAAATGTAAAATCGATAGCTAGTGGGAAGCAGCTGCATAGCACAGGGAGATCAGCTCCGTGCTTTGTGACCACTTAGAGGGGTGGGATAGGGAGCTGGGAGGGAGGGAGATGCAAGAGGGAAGAGATATGGGGATATATGTAATCAGCTATATATGTATAGCTGATTCACTTTGTTATAAAGCAGAAACTAACACACCATTGTAAAGCAATTATACTCCAAGAAAGATGTTAAAAAACAACAACAACAAAAACACAAAAAACAAAAATCAAGTATATATCTTATGTACTGGAAATAAACAATTAGAAAATGAAAAATTTAAATGCCATTTGCAATGGCATCAAAATGAGTGAAGTAAATAGGGGTAAATTATAGGAAATACCTGAAGACTTATACACTGAAAACTAACAGTATTTTGCTGTGAGTAATCATGGAAGACCTGAAAAATTACAAAGTATACCATGTTCATGTATCAGAGGACTCAATACTGTCAAAGTGGCAATTCTCCCCAGATCTGAATACTCAGTATAATTCCAATTAAGATCCCAGCTGGCTTTTATTTGTGTATGAAAATCTACAGGCTGATCCTAAAATCTGTAAGGAAATGCACAGAATCTGTAGCAGTCAAAACAATCTTTAAAAAGAGTATCAGAGGACTGACAATAACTGACTTTGAGCCTTCCTATAAAGCTGTAGTAACCAAGACAGCATAGCATTGGCAAAAGGATGGGAGTGAAGATACACGGTATGTGTGCCTGCCATTTTTGTTGTCCGGTTTGCATGTTGCATTTCCCGTGCCCCATGAGCACCAAATTCAAGTGGACCCTTGATGAATGGGTGCTTAGCAAGACTCAAAGCAAGAAAATGGCAATGTCCTTACGTCTATGATTGCTGATAGCCAGGAGAGGCCACCTTTTTGGTTCCACTCAGAACTTACTTCCAGGGACTTCCCTGGTGGTCCAGTGGTTGAGAATCTGCCTTCCAATGAAGGGGACACAAATTCAATCCCTGGTGGGGAACTAAGATCCCACATGCCACAGGGCAACTAAGCCTGTGCACCACAACTACTGAGCACGCAGGCCACAAGTGGAGAACCCACGTGCCACAGCTACAGAGCCCACATGCTCTGGAGCCTGCACGCCACAACTACTGAGCCTGCATGCCACAACTAGAGAGAAGCCCGTGCACTGCAAAGAAGATCCCGCATGCCACAACTGAGACCCAACACAGTCAAAAATAAATATTAAAAAAAAACTTACTTCCAACACATAGTCATATTCCAAGAACCCCAAATGACCAAGAAACCCAATCATATCCTTATTGACATGTATTACTTCCTTGAATTTGCCAACCACTTACTGTTGAAAATGATGACAAAGAAGAAAAGATAGAACAACCCACAGTTCCAGTTCCATTCTATGCATGCAGAATGTGCATGTGTGCACGTACCAAGAAGTAAAATAAAAACAGTTGAGTCAGTTTTGTGCAGCATTCCACTGTTCTGGTAAGAAGTGAATACATATACAAAATATGAATTATGCAACTTTGGTGCTTCTGCACATGAGTCAAATGCTCTTATATGCATTTAAAACTGACATTGTACAATATAAAGATGGACTATATCATTTATGCTAATAGTTAAAATTTTCAACTGTCCTTTACTTAGAACAACATTAAATAATAAATAGAAAGCACCATGTCAAGGTCAACATCAGTGGTCATAAATCACATTGATAGCATGCAGCCGTGATATGATGTGATGAAATTGCACTTTATCCTGTGATCTTCCTCCCCCACACCCATAACCCCAGTTTAACAAAGAGAAAAACATCAGACAAATCTCAGTGGACAGGCATTCTACAAATACCTGCCTAGTACTCATAATTATAAAGATCATCAAAATCAGTAAAAGTCTGAGAAACTGTCACAGCCAAGAGGAGCCTAAGGAGAAATGACAACTAAAAATATGTGGTATTCTGGATAGGATCCAGGAGTAGAAAAAGGGCATTACGTAAAAAAAAGGAAATTTGAATAAAGTAGACTTTAGTTAATGACAATGTGTCAATACTGGTTCATTACCTACAACAAATGTACCATACTAATAAGATGCTCCGGGGTACAGAGTATATGGGAATCCTCTATAATACCTTCTCAGTTTCTTTGTAAATCAAAAACTGTTCTAAAAAATGAAGTCGACTAAAAGAAAAAGTCAAAAGGGAGACCACAGAAAAAAGAAAAGCTTTATATGTTAGTACCTTTAATAGCACTTTTTTCCTTGCTTTTTGAACAAAGGGCTTTGCATTGTCATTTTACACTGGGCCCCGCAAATTATGTAGCCTACCCTGCCTCTGTCCCTACCTCTGTCACCCAGACTTCAGACTAGTGTTGTTTTGGACCCTTTTGAGAGTCCCTGAGGCCAAGAGTGAGTAAGGCTCTGAGTATGCTGGGGCCCAGGAGGGAAGAGTTCTGTGCTCTGAACTCATCTGGATTCTGGGAAAGGCAGCAGCAGCCAGTCTGGAGAGGCCCCCACTCAGGCCAAATGGTGTTCCTAAGAGAAGCCCCTTCTCACCTCACCGCGGTGGGCAGTGTGGAGTCAGAGCATCCTAGAGCTGCAAGGGACCTCGTTCACCACAGCCCCTGACCCCATCTTTTAGGGCGAAGGAGGAGGACACAAAGAGAGGCATGGAGAGGGGTAGAAGGCTCCCAGCCTCCAGAGCCCTCCAGCCAGTGACAGCCTGAGTCCTGCCCAGCCCAGAGCCAGGTACTGCCTCCCTTCAGCCCAGGTCTGGACCAGCCTTCCCTGTCCCTGAGTGTTTCCCAGAAGCCTGAGTTGCCACCCCACCTTTCTTCAGAGTCCCTTGCTTGTTTCTCTGGGCATATGCAGGGTGTGTGTGTATTTGTGTGTGTGTGTGTGTCTGTCTGTCTGTCTAGGCTCAGTTAGGATGAGGCCAGAAGCAGAAAAGAGGGGCTCTTGTCATTGCATTTCCCACTTGGCTATTTCCCCCAGGGTGGGGTTGGGGGAGGTGAGCCTGAGAGCCCCAGGCTGGATAGAGCCTGCTGCAGTCCCAGGCAGCAAGTCTTGAGACCAAAGTACTGCCATGGGTGTCATTAGGAAGGAATGCAGAGGCAGTAGCAGCAGGGGCAACCTCTGGGCTGGAGAGGGCAGAACTCCGCAATTCCAAGTCCAGACAGACGGGCCCTGCAAAGGGAAACCAGACCTCCATGGGGTCTGGGGGGCGGTGCTGGAGCGGCGCTCAGAGGGCAGGGGGACTCTTTATCTGCCACAGAAGTACAGCCTCACCAGGGAGCAGGAATCCCTGAACCAGAAACCCACCCTGGGCTTCCTCAGATCCCCCAGAGAAAGGCCACACCCCTGAAGACTGTTGTCATGGCAGCAGCTGCCAGGGCTGACTGCCTTCCCCTTTTCCTGTATGGCTGCCCTGCCTGCCTTCTGGGACCTTCGGCTCCTGTTCCCTGACATTCCCTTTGTACCAAATGGTTGTCACCGTGGCAGAACCCCCTTCACCTTATGCTCTCTTGAGAGCCCTTTCTCTCAAGGGAATCTCAAATCAGCTATTGTCAGGCAGAGACTTAGAGCCAATACGAAGATATTGTCTTCATTCCTTCTTTCAGGTTCTAGTTCCTCATACCTCCCTTGTCTGACCCCCATGTTTACCAAGTGCTCATCGAGGGTTAATTTGGGAGCTTTCAGAGGCAACTATGTCTTCTATCAGCAGCAGCAGAAGGTAATTCCACCCTGAGAAAGGAAAGGAGGGGAGCTGGCCTGGCGGAGCGTACTCCTGGCTGCCACACCCAAAGGGAAAAGGAATTTTTTCATTTGGAGTCAGAGCTCTTTGCTGAAGATCTCCTCTAGATCTTTCCTGAGCTTGCTGAATTTATCATCCCATTTAGTACTAATGGTGTGATGTAAATTAATATTTTGTAGCTAATGTACTGAATGACAGAATCTGAATACAAAGAATGAGGGAGTGAATCTAACTGACAACATTTAACCCAGAAAAATACAAGCTTCTGCACTTGGGTTAAAAGTAAACTGATTTACAGAAGTGCATTAACAGGGGTTTGGGGATCTCAGTTGACTGCAACTTAAAGTGGATTCAACTGTGTTATATGGCATCCACAAAATCTACTAAGATCTTAGGATGCATCTGTAGATGTATCGTGGCTATTCTAGAATGAAGGGTGTGGTAAGATCACTCCATGCTACACCAGGAAGAATATCCAGTATTTTCAGACATTTACAAATTCAGGAGCATGTAGGATGGTGAGTGACTTTGAACAAATATATCACGTCAGAAGGAGCTGAAACAACTGGGGAGGTTAAACCTGAGAACATAACTGTTGAAGGATTAAATGAGATAGTATATGAGATAGTGCTTAGTGCAATGCCTGGCACACGGGCTCAATTAATGTTAATAATAAAAGAATGATAATTAGTAGTATTATCAGTACTGTCATACTATTATTATTGTTACTAGCGCTACTCCAGGTCCTTTACACATACTGACTCATTTATTCTTTTTACCAATCCTATGAGGTAGGTACTATTTTGTCTCCAATTTTGCAGATGGGAAGTAGAGTCACAGAAAGGTCAAGTATATTGCCCAGTGTATCTCACAGGTGGGCAGGGGAAAGAACAAGAACATTAACTTTGGCAGTGTCAGGTTGTCAAGGGTAAAAGGCACTTTTGTTATTTTAAACTTGTTTTGTAACACTCCAGAGGGCAGAACCAGGACCAATGTGCATAAACTACAGGGAGGCAGATTTCAGCTCAAAGGGGGAAGAAAAAACACTGAATGATTAGAACTGTCTGAAATTTCCCTGGAGTATCTCTTAAGGTAGTGAGTCCTCCATCACAGGATGTGAGGAAAAAAAGGATAAAAATGAAGAATGAATAAAGGGGGCTCCTCTCGGAAAGAAACCATACAAATGATGAAGCCAACCCTTGGTGAAAAGAATAAAGAAGGTAGAGTGAAACTTGGTTTAAAAGACACATATCATTGAAAAATTGAAAGGTAAAACAGTTATGGAAAATATATAAAGGTGAACTAATATCTATCTGTCTTGCTGCTATCTCAACACAAAGTAAACTAGATGTTGGAGAAAAGTGACAAAAAGCTCTTAAAATGGGAAATTCCACATATGAATTTCTGTTTGGAAACTTACTAGACAGGCCAGGATCCTCACAGATCTGATGGTCACCTACCCTGAAAGTGTAAATTATAAGGAGAGGTATAGTCTGCTCTCTGGAAGAAAGGCCATCTGCATGATAAAGTAGCATCCAGGCTGATGTGAGATGCAGGCATGAAGTGGAAGATCATAAAACACCATTAGATCCAAAAGTACATGCTTGTAATAACAACTGTGTTAGCATGATTTTAATCCTGCTACTTTGTGTGTGCTCCCAAGAATTATTACATAGTTTAATATGAATGTCCTCTGTGCTGAATCTATCTTTTTGGGTATAGCAGTCCCAGGACCCAAATATTTGCACATTTAATGAACTGATATAAATTTCGTCAACCAGCAACACCAGTAGGTTGCTGGTTAAAGATTTAGACCCACAGCAAAATCTATTTCTTCTATTATAAATAATAATTACTCAATAGTATATATATGGTACATATGTAATATAAATACATACATACACATATATATATAATAATGCCATGCTCTCCACCAAAAGTGCTCCCATTTCAGATAGTAAATAAGTTTTCAAACTATTTGTACATAGATGCACAAATGTGTATTTTGATTTATGAAAATCAAAGTACTCAGTCTTTTTAGATTTATGTATTGATACTTCACAAACTTTACTCTTTCTAGAGCTCTAGAACTGAATGATTACCAATTTAGACTGGAGCTTCTACTTGTGATTTAGGTCTGGAGCCTCAAGAAAAAATCCTTAAGTCATGGAAAAGTGAAAGTTTATCTCCGATGAAAGTGACAAGAGATGAAAACCATGTTGATAGAGCCTAAACGGACATGATGGAGTTATGGATGTGGATTAAACCTGGAAGAAGTGGCATATGATAGTGACTCATTAAGGAGAAACAGTCAAATTTCAGTACAGGATCTGAACTGTAGGGGAAATAATGGGCCTTGGTAGCTGATGACAGGAGAATGAGGGAGAGAGGTGTTATCAGGTGAAGAGGCAATAACCCTCAAAACTGGATGCTGACCGCCTCTAGTAACCAGGAAAAGGCAAATATAAACAGAGAGGTGAGTGACGACGATGTATGGTGTGTTAGGGGGTCAGGAAATATCGGCTGGTTGCGGCAGCACCGCCGCCGGTCAAAGTGGTAACTGGGGATCTGAGCTTGGCGGTGACGCGCGGCCATCACGTGACCAGAGCCTGTGTCTGCCCAAGTCCCTCTCGTCGTGGTCCTTTTTCCCTGTCCAGACACCATCTTCCTATTGCCCTTTGGTCGAGGGGAAAAACAGAAGGAAGTAAGTCCCCTCCGCCCTCTTAAATCGGTGTAAGTGTCGGTGCTGCCCAGTAACCCCTGGGATTGGGATGGCACAGAGTTCAGGCCTTCCCCTGTGCCCAGCCCCGCCCCGCCCCCGCGCCCATATTTCGGTGCAGAAAATGGTGGTCTACGGGGTGGGGTGGGGAGGTGAGTGGGCCCCCCCCCCACGGGAAGGAAACACGGACACTTAGAAACAGCTTCTAAGTAGTCCTTCGCTTTCACTTCCCGCCTGGAAACAAATGGCGAGCATTGCGGGGTTGGCGGGGGTCAGGGGGAGAACGAAGCTTTGAGATGGGGCGAGGGGGAGGGGAACACGGGGTGAGGCAGCTGGTGCCTGTAAAAGGGACGTGTGAGTCAGTCCCTCCCTCATCCCCTCTCCCCGCCCCCTACCCTGTCTTGTCTGTCTGCAGCTCCGCAGGTCACAGCGGGGCACCTGGAGGAGAGGATGCCTAGGAGCCAGCCGCCGGGAGAGGTCCAGGTCGGGGTAGGGTTGGGCAGCGGGCCGGGATGGGGTGAGAGGGAGGGCGCTTGAGGGAGCCGGGTCCGCGGCACTGCCAGCCCGCCCCGCCCCGGCCCCAGCCCCAGCGGGAGAGGCCTCTGTGGCAAGGCCTGCCGGGAAAATGGTGGGCTTTCGGAAGGAGGGGGTGACAAGGTGTGGGGAGGCCGGGGGGGAACGACCAGACGCAGCGGGGTCCCGGGGGCCGAAGAGACCCTCGGCCAGCGTAGGTTGGAGTACCCGGGCCCAGACTCGGGAAGAGGCAGGTACTGGAACCCATGGGCGGGGTTTTGGTCCAGACAGCGAGTATTCTGACTCGCCTTTGCCTTTCCTGTCTCCTGTGAATAACCGTGCTTAAAAAAGACCATCCTGAACATGGAAAAAGCCTGCCAAGAGCCTGAGGAGCAGCCACAGAGCTCGCCCAAGGCGGAGGAGGAGCGGCCTCCTGTGGAACACTCTCCCGAAAAGTCGTCTCCGGAGGAGCCGTCTTCGGAGGAGCAATCCTCGGAGGAGGAGTTCTTTCCTGAGGAACTCCTTCCTGAGCTCCTTCCTGAGATGCTCGTGTCCGAGGAGCGCCCTCCTCAGGAACGCCTGTCTAGGAAGGACCTTTTTGAGGAGCGCCCTCCCATGGAGCAGCCTCCTTGCGGAGTGGGCAAACATAAGCTAGAAGAGGGAAGCTTTAAAGAGAGGCTGGCTCGCTCCCGCCCGCAATTTAGAGGGGACATACACGGCAGAAATTTAAGCAATGAGGAGATGATAAAGGTAGCAGAGGAGATGGAAGAGATGAAGCGAGTACGAAACAAATTGATGATCATGCATTGGAAGGCAAGGCGGAACCGTCCTTATCCTATTTAATGTGTTCGGCCTTTAATTCTGTTTTGCCTGGTATGAGTATTATCACCTGACCTTTGTTTGCTTTTTCACATATACCTTACCCCGTCTTCCTAATCTTAACTTTGCATGGCTTTATTTGAGGTGTTTCGCTTGTAACTGGCATAAAATTGCCCCCCCCATCTGCAAGTCCCCCTCTTTCAATCATAAGTCTTCTCCATTTGCATGGAAAAGATGTACATTATATATTATGAAGTGAAAAAAGCAATTTTCAGAAAGTGTATGTAGTATCCCCTTTTTGTAAAAAAGTATATTTATATATTAATATGAAATGAAAAAACTGAAAGTATATACTTCAAAGGCTTAACAGTGGCTATCTGTGGTAAGATAACGGGTGACTTGTTTGTTTTTCATTTTTGCTGCATCTGAATTTCTCATTTTTTCAAGATGAACACATTTTACATGTGTTGCAAAAAAAACCCAATATAATAGAAAAATTGTAAAGCAATTTAAAAATAATGTCAATCAGCTTATAAAGATAATGTGGCACTTAATAAATACTTGACAGAACTTAAATCCCATGTTTTTTTCTGAATCTCTTAGGCAGAGATGTAAACCAGGTACTGTACTCATATTTGTTTAAGGGTCATTCTTTTCCCATTTAAATAGGAATAGGAGAATTTACAGGGCTGCTGCAGAACCAAATGAGGTAAAGGTCATGTGAGCTGTACTTTTTCTCCCTACTTGCACATGCTGGACCCCATCCCCTATAGATTCCCTTCAGATACTGGGGATAGTACCCAAAGGAGGTCTCGTTTGCACTCACAAATCCTGTGCAATTCCAGGTGAGTGCCACATTCTATTCCTGTCCTGCTATTCTCTTCCCTTAGATACCACCATGTCTGCTGGATACCACTGCCCCTTCTCCTGGGTCCTGCTCCTTTCATGGCCCCCATCACAGCTGAGGTGCCAGAGTCCTCAAGGTGCAAAGCTTTACTGATTGCTCTGGAGTCCCTGCTGGGCCAAAGCTGAACTGTGTCTCTTAACAGATATATGAAGGATGCCCCTCCTCTAGCTTTAATATTACACCTGTCCAGGTGGATACCATCCCAGTGCTGCTTAGACCTCTATGTCTTAAAGAATTCTTAGCAGAATAGTCTTTCCTATTTATTTTTTTCCCAAAAGCCTCCCCTTTTCTCCATTGAGCGCAAACATGAGTTCACTGGGACCTGGGCTCGGAGATGAATATGTGAGCCAGACACAATGCTTTGTGCTCAGAATTGGAACCCCCTCCCAAATAATCTCCAAGGATAACTATGGTTTTAATTGCCCAACATTTGCTTAGGGTGAGTTCTCTCCCAGGGGCTTTTGGCAGGCTTGCCTTACCAATTCATCTGACTTACTCAATATGTATAAGTTAAAGAGGAAATTAAGACCTAAGCTCAGGGACTTCCCTGGTGGTCCGCTGGGTAAGACCCCTTGCTCCCAATGCAGGGGGCCTGGGTTTGAACCCTGGTTGGGGAACTAGATCCCGCACACATGCCAAAACTAAAGATCCCGCGTGCGGCACCTAACATCTGGCGCAGCCAAAATAAACAAATATTTTTAAAAAAGACAAGCTCAAACTAAGACATTTCCCTTCTGCCCCACCCCACATCAACAAGAAACATGCAAAAGTCATTAAAGCGCTATGTGTGTGTGTGTGTGTGTGTGTGTGTGTGTGTGTCTGTATCAGGTGTTATGATTTCTGTTAAACTCCTTTTTAAAAATCTAAGATTTGTAAGTAATTAAAGTACTAATATATATGCATATACATATATATGTGTCTGTATCAGATATTATGATTTCTAAGATTTTGTTTTATTGATCATGTTAATTCTAGAAACATAGATAGTGGCTAATAATTTTTGAATTATGACCCAGTCCTGAACCCAGTCTGTCTGATGGACTATGTTAGCTTCAGTGTGTTCACATCTCTAGAAAGCATGAATTGCAATTCCAAAGGGATCACGTTAGGGGTGAATTTCCCCAAATTCAACATTAAAATTATTCAAATATTTCAGTTATCAGTGTTTCTCCTATAAAGTAAGCAGAGACCTGGGCTCTACCCCAGACCCACTAAATCTGCTTTTCTGTATATGAGCACACAAGGTGGAGAGACACTGCTATCTATATACAATATACTCCTGGTTTTAGTAAGAATAAACTATGACATAAATAGAAGAAAGTACAGATGATTATATCAGAATTAGAGAGGTGAAAGGCTTGTCCAACCATATATTTAAATAAGGAATTAGAAACAACCTCATCAACTTTACTACATAAAATTTAGATTTTTTTTGCAACAAAGCAAGACCATACACAGAATAAAAACCTAAGAGAGATGACAAAACAGCAAGATGTATTTTCTATGGTTGACATTATGTAATGCCTTGCATTACTTCCTTACAATATGAGTAAGGTACATCTGAACTAAATAAATTCAAAGTTCTCCTTTGGTAATCAGATCTCAAAATGGTAAGCCAGTCCTGTGCCCTTAATTTTGCTTTTGCTTTAATTTTTTCACTGTGTGATGCCATTAGGGGGGATCTTCATGTCTCCAGACCATTTCTCAAGGTTATGGTAGCCTGATGGATGCTGATTGGGTTGGATTCTGGCTGGAGTGAGTTGAGGGGCCAGCAACTCACTTGCCAGCTTTATAGGATGGAATGAATCCAGCCCCCTGACACTGAGGGGTGGTGCTGGGGCAGGATGTGGAAAGGCTCCGCCAAGCCATACTCCTCTCCAGGGTGGTCTGACTTTGGTTTCTCTGCACCAGCTTGCAGCAGGCACCAGACTCTTCTAGGCTAAAGGCCAGGCTGTCCTGGACATACACACCAGGAGGACAACGACTGTCCCATTGCAAGTCAGAGCACTTTGCCTCTCTTTTCTTTTCCCTGTCTCTTTTGGGGAACCTTTTATAGGGGAGGAGATAAAGCCCAAGGATTCCCAAGTGGAAACATTGGTCTGAACAGTCTTTGAGCAAACAGATGTCTGACCTGGCTGGGCCTGACCAGGTAACTTGGGGCTGAAGCAGAAGGGGCTGGCCCTTCTGTCAGAGTCCAGTGAAGTAGCCCCCCTGAAATGGGGTTAGACCTCAGACACGACCTCACCCATCCCTCTCCCACTCACATTGCTCAGATTCCCAGAAGGGCCTCAGATGTGCCCTGGCCTGTTTGGGTGGTTCTGTGGTGACTTTAGGTCTGTGTGTGCCTGGTGCGGCGCTTCTGATGTCTGCATCAGCCCAGGCCCAGAGGCACGGGAGCCCCCAGGTAAAGGGAGCTTCAAAGGCATGTGGTCTCACAGCTCAGGAGAAACGGGGTGGCACCTCCTGTGTGAACACCCCTATGCACTGCAGGCCTAGCCCACGACTTGGAGGTCAGGGTAGTCAGACTGTGGATTGGTGTGAAGATGTTTTGGAGGCGTTGATGTTGGAGGGTCAGCAACATCCAGAGCCTGGTTCTCTGGCCCCCTCACCACTTCCCTGCCCGCACAGAAGGCTGATATCCCCATCACGTGTCCAAGAAGCTACTTGCCTGGCCAACTCCAGAGCAGAAAGCGTTGAGGGTCCAGGACCCTGGAGAGAGCTGTCTGCTAAGCAGGATGCCCAAGCCCTTGGGAGACAGTGCCTGGGAGTGGGAGCCCCTATGGTGAGGCAGGGTAGAGGGATTGGGTCCAGGGTCCTTGCAAAATGCCCAGAGACTCCTCCCTCTCCCATTCAGAAATATAAACTCAATTATTTTTACAAATGAGGAAGATTATACAGATAAATAAGAAGTAGACCCTGTGTTCTAACTCAGATTTGTCTGAATAAAGTTCTGTGTTCTGCCCACTTTGCCACACTGCCTCCAATTTAGATTGTAGCTTTCTGGGGCTTAGGGAATAATTGATTTAGACTTGCTAAGTATGGTATCCTTGTTGGTTTGTGCATTTGGGTGAGCTTCCACACTATTATCTTTTTCCAGGTGGAACCGTCCAGTAGGCAGTTAGATACGTGTCTAGAATTCGGAAAAGAGATTGGCATGGAAATACGGGTTTTGGTTGGTGGTACCTGGTGCATAGTAAGCAAGAATCCAATTGTATATCCTTCTGTCCTTTCCTATAAATATATATTTTTCAAACAGAAGTGCGATTCTACTGAATTCACTGAATCATAGTCTGTGTGTAGAAAATGAACTTTTTCTTTAGACCTCTGCCAAGATAATACGTTTTGAAGAGTATTTAGAAACTAGAGGTAAGCGCGCCATCTGGTGGCCTTAGCCGGACTGCGAGCAGAAAACAGCTAAGGAGAGACGGAAGGAGAGAAACTATTGGGTGATAGGGGAGAAGACCTCAATCCTGACTCACACTGGACTGACACAGTATCAGCCTCTTCCTGGGAGTGAGGTGGCACAAGAAGCAACCTATAGTTAGATGGTTTTTCTCTGTCTCAAGTCAAGATAAGTGTGTTTGTGCAAGTATGTGTGTTTAAACTGAGTGATCTTACACTATTTTCACTTTTTCTCTGATTGTGGAAGTTACATGTTTCTACTAGAAAATATCTGCAAATGTAGACAAGTATAAAAGAAGATATGAATTACTTATAGTTTCTCTACCCAGAGAAAATAATTAATATTAACATGCATGTACTTACACTGTGTGCATATATATATCCTTTTATATACTCATCAATTTACTTTTTATATAGTATATATGTATATTACTTTATATATTTATATATTATACATTTAAATACTTTTATGTATTCATATGTATATTTGTACTTATATCTTATATAGCGTATATTTTTTTAGTCCTTTATTTTTCCTTGTACACGTGCCATGACATTCATATGGGTATTCATTCTATCAACCACACTGCTTGGTGAAGAAGATGATCTTACCTTGTGTAGTTAAGCTGGCTAAAATTGAATGAATTTATTATAAGGGTTTTAAAAAAATAAGCTTTAATATCAATAGTGTACTTATGTAAAACTGAAACTTAATTTTCTTTTTCTCTGGTATAAGGAAAAAGTTTTATGGACTATTAGTCTGCTCATGATAAGAGATTGTGAAAGGTTTTTCTTTACCTTTTAAATAATCTGCCTAGAAAGCAAAGATTTTGTGTCTTACCAAGGTAGTTTCCTATGCTTCATATTGTCTTTATCATCAGGTCTTTGATTACTTAAAACCAAGTCTTCTCAATATTTCCTTTAAAATCTTTTTTCACTTTGGTTAGATGGAAATTAAGTAGCTTCATAATGATCTGTGATCCTTTTTAGTCAAGTGTCCACGTTCTTATTTTTGACTAACTTCCCAAAATCAAATTCTAAATGAAGTCTTTTTGACCTCAAACTAATTTTGGAATTTTCTAAAGGGGCCCTGGAAAATCTCAAAAGATTTGTTCTCTCTCCTTTAAAAAAAATGAGATATTAAACTAATTAGGCTTATTTGATATTTTAAACTTTCTTTGGGTTATATTTGTATACATTATTAATATAAGTGTTCCAGAAATTGCATGAAAATTCTAGACTTCTGATATGTCCGGGTATAATGTTATAAGTCATAATGCTAGTTATTATCTTAAAATATTGTGCCACAGAAATAACCGAATTTCCTTATCAATTGAATTATAATGTACTCTCATCAGATCTTTAACGATGGCCATTTTTTTTTTTTTTTTGTGGTACGCGGGCCTCTCACTATTGTGGCCTCTCTCGTTGCGGAGCACAGGCTCCGGACGCGCAGGCTCAGCGTCTATGGCTCACGGGCCCAGCCGCTCCGCGGCATGTGGGATCCTCCCGGACCGGGGCATGAACCCATGTCCCCTGCATCGGCAGGCGGACTCTCAACCACTGCGCCACCAGGGAAGCCCAACGATGGCCATTTTTAAGCCTCTTGTCATTTATAGATAGTTACTGTTTTATTCTGATGATTTTGCAAAAGTGCTTCAACTTCAAGGAGATTCTTGAAAAGGACTCTGAGAAGTACAGATTTCTGATAACTTTCACATCATACCACTGAACTGGGTAAGAATCTATAGAACTCTAATGAAAAAACTGGATTCATTGTCAATATTATGACCTAGTATGAGTGTGTTTTGTGTTTGGTAACTGCAGTCATTGTTGCTTTTGTTGTGGTCATCCATTTACAATGCTTGGTGTCAGTTTATTTATCTCTTGTAAAAATAAAATACAGTGTGTGTGTGTGAAAAAAAAACAACTGGATTCATAAGACTGCTAACAAAAGATCAAGATCAACAAGAGTTAATTTACGTGGGATTGAATCAACTAACGAGGATGATTATAATTTTTTATGACTTTGAAACATCTTGGTTCTCTAACGTTTTGTTTGCCAAAGTTAAGGAAACCTCTTTTTATTTTCTCTTAAGCTATCTATGATTTACAGCTAGTTGGTAAAGTATACCCTTATTAACAAAGGTGAAACAGTTACTTTTTCTCCCTGTCTGATCCCTCCAGAGTTCGGAAACTTACTGGGTAGTTTTTTTTTTTGTTTGTTTGTTTGTTTGTTTTACTGGGTAGCTTTCATGGCAATGTAGTTGTTCGCATTGGTTCAATAAGAATCCGTTCTTGTAACAGGACACAGTTAGAAACATTGGTTATATTAACAAGACTTTAACTGTGTAGGGGAAGAAAAATAATTCACTCTACCCTTCTAAGGCCTTGGCTGAGATCTGCTGTTAATAAAAGACAGATTAACAGGAGAAAAACAAGCAGAAGTTTAATACCATGTATACCTCCTGTATAAATAGGAGATACCCAGGAAAACTGAGTAGCTCCCCCAAATGGCCCAAGCCATCACCTTAAATACTATCTTCAGCTAAAGACAAAAGATGTTGGTGGGGGTGGGGGCAGTCTCGGGCAGTTACTGTTACTGAACCGGGTTCGTTTGCCTGATGTTCAGAAAGCCAAATGATGAGATGCTGAGGTTTTATAGCAGAGGACAGGATTATTCACAAGGCAGCCATGTGAGGAGACAGGAGAACAAGTCTCAGATCTACCTTCCCAATGTCGAGGGGCTTGAGATATTTATGGGATAAAGAAGAAGGGTGGTCTTAGGCATGGGGAAAGGTGATTGGAGGTAGGGAAAATGTTAGGTAATTAGTGTTCTGTGCAGGCATATCTGAGTTATGTGCTTCTTCATGGGATGTATGTTAAAAAATGGAGGTGCTAGGGAGATCAGCTTGGTGCTTTGTTACCACCTAGAGGGGTGGAATAGGGAGGGTGGGAGGGAGGGAGATGCAAGAGGGAGGAGATATGGGGATATATGTATATGTATAGCTGATTCACTTTGTTATAAAGCAGAAACTAACACACAATTGTAAAGCAATACTCCAATAAAGATGTTAAAAATAAATAAGTAAAAAATAAAAGTCAAGGCTTTTCCCAGTTTGGTGGGTAATAATAAATAGTAAATAGTTTTTCTTCTGGGTCCTGAAAGACAGTCCTCTGGGAATGTTTTATGTCAGAATAGGACAGGCCATGGTCCATCTAAGCCTGTACAAAATGACAGGTAGCTTCCCTCCTGACTTCTATCAATCTTCATATTATCAGATGACACTAACAAGCATGATTCTATAGCTTTATATGAGTGTGATGAATAAGACCAAACCAAAATGCCTAAGTACTTTTAAAGCAATATCCCAAAACTTAGAAAGTCAGTGAGTTTCTGAAAGATTTTGTAAAGGAAAACAGTGTATATCGAATTCTACCTTCTTACTGAGGATGGTATGTACTAGAAATGTTTTCCTTTTAGGCAAAAATCTGAAAATAGATGAACTGAGTAGAAAATCTAGGTCAAGGAAGGGTTAAAGTGGAAAGTTGACCATGGCATCATGGGTATCAAACACCAATAAAATGTACCTGGAGAGAGATGTTCATCCTTGCTTTTCCTTTAATAAAGCTTGGTGGAATGCCTCATGAGAAAAAAAAAATGGAGGTGTTTAGCATGATCTAAGGGTGGAGTTTTCAGCCCTCTGATGTTAAAAGGTCCTTCATCAGATACCGGCGCAGGCCTAGTTTTAGGACTGGTGGTCCCAACCAGTTTTAGCCAGCTTGAACTGGACAGGACCTACTCCAAGTTCCTGGAAAACAACTTAAGTCTCGTTACTATAGTGACCCATACATCAGAGGCTTTATCTGTAGGGGTGGTTAAGAAGTCTTATGATATATTACCTAAGCTTGGAGGGTATGCAATTAAAGAAGGGGAAAAAAAAGAGAAAAAAATATCTAAAGCAAGCTTAATCAGTACAGGCAGATTACAAGCAGAGGGTTTTTTAACAAGCTGTTCCCTTATCTGCTGTTCTGTAAGATACACTCAAGGATTTCTGTTAAGGCGCCAGCTTCTGTTAACCCTATGGGGCATGGTTGCGTTATCAGGCAAAGCACAGTAAACAAGAGCGTGGTTGTTATGTAGCTTTGTTTGCTCCTTCTCCATGAATTTCTAGAGATTTTGTCATCCTCCTCTTCCTGGTACCAAGAGGGAGACACTCTTACAAAGATTTCCCTTACTAGACTTATTTTGCAAACAAATTAGTCTTATGTTGATTATCTCTGATAGAAATGGGGGTGTCTGTAGAGAGTAAAATTACGTTTTCAGTGGAAACTATAATGCACCTGTGTGGATTTCAGATTCTAGTCCTGTTAAATGTCTTTGAGGTTTTGTATTCTACTTGATAGCCTCCCATAACTGCCCCTCCCCCCAAACACTTTCTTTTGTCTTTAGCTGAAGATGGTATTTAAGGCGGTGGTTTGGACCATTTCAGGGAGTTACTCAGTTTTCCTGGGTATCTCTTATGTATATAGGAGGTATACATGGTATCAAACTTCTGTTTGCTTTTCTCCTGTTAATCTTTTATGACAGAGTGGTGTCTCAGCCAAGGCCCTAGAAGGGTAGAGGGAAAATTATTTTTCCTCCCCTACAACATGCATGTACTTACGTTGTATGTGTACATATATCTCCTTTTATATAATTTGTCAATTTACTTTTTTATATAGTATATATGTATATTACTTTATACATTCAGATGCCTTTATGTATTCATTTATATGTTTGTTGTTATATCTTTTTTTAATACCTAAATTTATTTATTTATGGCTGCATTGGGTCTTCGTTGCTGCACGGGCTTCTCATTGCAGTGGCTTCTCTTGTTGAGGAGCATGGGCTCTAGGCGTGCAGGCTTCAGTAGTTGTGGCACATGGGCTCAGTAGTTTTGGCTTGCAGGCTCTAGAGCACAGGCTCAGTAGTTGTGGCGCATGGGCTTAGTTGCTCCACGGCACATGGGATCTTCCCCGACCAGGGCTCGAACCCGTGTCCCCTGCATTGGCACGCAGATTCTTAACCACTGCACCACCAGAGAAGTCCCTGTTTGTTGTTATATCTTATATAGCATATATTTTATTTATTCCTTTATTTTTCTTTGCACATGTGCCTTGACATTCATCCACATGGGCATTCCATCAACCACACCCCTTGACAGTAATGTCTATAGTGAAGATAAAATTGTTCTCTGATTTCAGAGGTTTATGTCTGAAGGCCACATGAATGGACAGGTCCCCCCAAAAAGTATAAGAGCACTAGCTTTGTTTGGAGTTAGGGAAAGAATTCAAAATGAGCAAGAACCTACTTTGGGCCAGATACTTTAACTGTGGTATCTTTAATCCTTACAACTTTTTGAGGAAGGCATTCATCCTTATTATAGATGAGGAAACTGAAACTCAGAAAGTTTGGGTGACTTATATAGGGTCACACAACCAATAAGTGGAGAAACCTGTATTTGAACTTAAATTTGTCTGACTCTTAAATCAGGCCTCCTAACCATATGCCTTGCTTGCTCCAAAATTTCACACCTTCTGTCTTACTGCTGAGTCTAGGGGCATTCACCTTTTGGAATTCAGAAAAGTTGTGAACACTACCCCACTCTCATGCCCCACTCTTGTTAAGTTTGAAATTTTTTTTAACCACAGTCAGAAAAATTAATAAATTAATAAAGAATTATCTCTTTTAAAATCTTTAAAGTTAGAAAAGTCTCAAAGAATATTAATGGGCACATGAGAAACTGGGATGAAATATTTAAAACATATATTACAGATTTGAGATATCTTTGAAAAATATAAATCTCCACTCACCAATAGAAAATGAGCAAAGTATATGGAGAAATAATTCACACGAGAAGGAACAATTCACACACATATAAACACACATATTCATAGAATTTGAATGACATTACACAAATGGCGTTATACCCTACATTTCATTCAACAAAAGATTCTTTTTTTTCATTCCAGCATGTCTTGGAAATCTATCTAGGTTATTACCTTCTGTGGTATAATAAGCAATATGTTTGATCTTTGTCCCCAGTTCCTTGCACAGAGGTCTTCAAAGCTTTGGAATTTCCTTAATGATAGTAGTGTCTTTTGTCATTCATAAGGAGACAGACACTTTTGAGCTTATGCTTAAGGGGGTGGGGCCCCTAGATAGCCTCAAGATGGGGCTAGTCACCAGAAATTGGAACTTTCAGCCCCAAGGACCTCTGGGAAGGGGAACAAGATTTGATGAGCTTCCAGGCTGGTGAATGCATCCACGTGCTGGGAGGGTGGCACACCCCACTTCCTTGGGAACAGAAGCTCATGCATTCAGGACCCTTCGGGACTTCGCCCTTTGTACCTCTTCATCTGGCTATTCATCTCATTTCTTTAAAATAAACTGGAAAACATTAAGTAAATGTTTCTCTGAGTTCTGTGAGCCAGTCTAGCAAGTGCATTGAACCCGAGGAGGAGGGGGGTCATGGGAACCTCTGATCTATAACTGGTCGGTCGGAAGCACAGGTGACAACCTGGACTTAAGGTTGGCATCTGAAGAGCGGGAGGGCACACTTTTATGGGACTGAGCCCTTAACCCATGGGATCTGACACTCCCTCAGTGTCAGAGTTGTTAATTGCTTGGTGTGTTGAAAAAAGCACACATTAGATCTATATCTAGTTCATATGTAACTGCTGCATATATTGCAGTGTGAATATACTATAGTTTATTCCTTGATGATAGAGATTTAGGTGGTTTCCAATGCTTTGCTATTACAAACATGCTGCAATTACCTTTTTCGTGCCTGCTTCCTTGTGCATGTGTGTAAATATTTCTCTAGGATTGGTGACTAGAAGTGGAATTGTGGAGTCATGGGGTATACTGTTAAACTGGCCTCTGTAATGGACATCTGTCATCTGAATTCTTGCTAGACTTTGACTGGTCTGGTCCAGTCAGATCTTTGAGGCCAAACCTCCATGCCTTTGCCTCAAGCTTTCTCCTGCTGCCCCTTCTGTCTAGACTGCCCTCCCCTTCTCTGTTAAGCAAAATCCTATTCAATCATTAAAATTCAACTGAAGCATCACTTAATCCTGGAAGACTTCCCTGACATTCATCAGAGCATGCTGAGTTAGGTGTTCTTTCCCGGTGTCCCTAAATCACCAGGTGATGACACTTTATTATCGTCATGTGTTAAAACTATGTTTAGATGTCTATCTCCCATATAAATCAGTGATCTACTTGGGGACATTCGTGTCTTATTTGTCGGCCTATATAAGACACAGGATAGAACAAACACTCATTAAATAACAGTTCAGTGGACCATATATACAAGATTGTGACTCTGTGTCCTCTATTCCAACCTCTATCACCCTGACTTCAACAACTAGGGTCGTTTTGGACCCTTTTGAGAGTCCCTGAGGCCAAGAGTGAGTAAGGCTCTGAGTATGCTGGGGCCCACTCAGTGGTGTTCTCTTAGGAACACCACTCAGGCCAAATGGTGTTCCTAAGAGAAGCCCCTTCTCACCTCACCGCGGTGGGCAGTGTGGAGTCAGAGCATCCTAGAGCTGCAAGGGACCTCGTTCACCACAGCCCCTGACCCCATCTTTTAGGGCGAAGGAGGAGGACACAAAGAGAGGCATGGAGAGGGGTAGAAGGCTCCCAGCCTCCAGAGCCCTCCAGCCAGTGACAGCCTGAGTCCTGCCCAGCCCAGAGCCAGGTACTGCCTCCCTTCAGCCCAGGTCTGGACCAGCCTTCCCTGTCCCTGAGTGTTTCCCAGAAGCCTGAGTTGCCACCCCACCTTTCTTCAGAGTCCCTTGCTTGTTTCTCTGGGCATATGCAGGGTGTGTGTGTATTTGTGTGTGTGTGTGTGTCTGTCTGTCTGTCTAGGCTCAGTTAGGATGAGGCCAGAAGCAGAAAAGAGGGGCTCTTGTCATTGCATTTCCCACTTGGCTATTTCCCCCAGGGTGGGGTTGGGGGAGGTGAGCCTGAGAGCCCCAGGCTGGACAGAGCCTGCTGCAGTCCCAGGCAGCAAGTCTTGAGACCAAAGTACTGCCATGGGTGTCATTAGGAAGGAATGCAGAGGCAGTAGCAGCAGGGGCAACCTCTGGGCTGGAGAGGGCAGAACTCCGCAATTCCAAGTCCAGACAGACGGGCCCTGCAAAGGGAAACCAGACCTCCATGGGGTCTGGGGGGCGGTGCTGGAGCGGCGCTCAGAGGGCAGGGGGACTCTTTATCTGCCACAGAAGTACAGCCTCACCAGGGAGCAGGAATCCCTGAACCAGAAACCCACCCTGGGCTTCCTCAGATCCCCCAGAGAAAGGCCACACCCCTGAAGACTGTTGTCATGGCAGCAGCTGCCAGGGCTGACTGCCTTCCCCTTTTCCTGTATGGCTGCCCTGCCTGCCTTCTGGGACCTTCGGCTCCTGTTCCCTGAAAAGTCCTGTGCTGCCCACCCTGGCTGCATGTAAACGTCGCTGGAGCCTATTTCTCTGTAAGCAGCTTTCACTAAGGGAAGATCCCTGTAACATATTCTGAAAACCTCTAGAAGGTGAGATGTGGGGAGCAAGTCCCTCCTGAATCATATATGCCAGTCAAGGAATCTAGTAAGAATAATCGGAAGTCCACAGATGTGTGTTCCAGGGCCAGTCTCTTTCTTGGCTTGCTAGATGAACTTAGCAATATATTTAATCTTTCTCTGTCTCTATTTTTTCATCTGTAAATGAGATTAAAAGCAGATTTATAAAATTGTGTCCATATAGTATTTATAAATATAGATTTATAAATTTTCAGTCTGGTCTGAATTCAGGAAGGCCACCAGGTCAGAGTGATTGGCCAGAGACAACCTGGAAACTAACCCCATCATCATAAAACTCAACACTGCGAGACATGTGGCACAGCAGTCCTCCTGGGTTCCCTTACCCTGCTGCTCTCCACACAGCTGCCCCTTCCCAATAAATTCTCTTGCTTTGTCAGCACGTGTGTCTCCTTGGGCAATTCATTTCCAAGCGTTAGACAAGAGCCCACTCTCGGCCCTGGAAGGGGTCCCCCCTCCTGCAACAAATGGCGACTCTGGTGGGGCCTCTTCTTCACTACGACTGACATTCTCACCACTTGGGGTACTTGGGAACTGGCTCGCCCAGTGATGGACCAGACCCAGCAGCTGCAACTGGGACCCTTTTTTTCCTGGTCTCCTCCTGATGCGGATGACTGGCCAGAGTGCCCTGACTGGGTAAGGAACAAGAGACGTTATTGACCTCTTTCCCCTTTCCTCTCTCTTTCCTCTTTTCAACCCCTCCTATCCTACTCTTTTTTCTTCTGTCCCCGTCCTGGACGCAGGAGTCTGGCTTAAGGGCCTCAGCCTGATCTGAGGGTCAGAGCCTGATCACCTACGGTGGGCAGAGAACTCAAATTCTGGTTCTGGTCTCTGGTTTCTGCTAGGGCTGAGTTCCTGTCCTCCCTTCCTGGAAGCACAGGGAAAAGTCCCGTAATGCCTGGGTGCCTGCAGTTGGCAGGAGACGTCCGTAAGGCCACCCCTTTTGTTCCCCCTTTCCTGGCCTCCTTTCCTACCATTGAAATCTTTGAAGACCCGAGATATTTCCCATTACTCTGTTAGTACTCGGATCTGAAGTTCTGTGTCTCTGTAGGAGCTTTTCTGAGAGACTGCAATCTTGTATTTAAGGGAGTGTCTGATTAGTACAGCCAGGCCTGTGTGTGTTTTATACTTTGTGTTCTGTGTTATGATTTGTGATGGCCATTCTGCCTTGTGAAATGGGATAACATTGTGTGGCCACCATATTGTTTAGACTCCAGAGAAAGCTGGTTTAGGTAAAACTCTTGAAAACTGGTTCCAAAACTGGTTCTCTTTGCATATACAGTTAGTAAAAGCAAGCTTGATCAAACGTCTTTTCAGAATTCTGACCCTGCGGGAACAAGTCCTACTAGGAGAACTTGATTTTCTCTCCCTGTGCCTTCAAGACCAGGGATCGCAGGAACACTTCTCTAGACTACCTCTAATTCCTGAGACTGAGGGACAAATGGGAAGAAGCCTTTAAAAATTTTACTTATTCCAACTGTTATTTATAAACTAGTGAATTTTATATTGTGATATCTGATTCATGACTAAGTTTAGAAAATGAAGCGACATGTCTCGTTGTGTCTGTCTATATATATATATATATGTCTCAGTATGTGTCTTTGTCTTTGGATAATATTGCTGAGGTTAATTTGTAAATGAGCTCTATTTAATTGGCTTAAAGAAAAGTAAGCACTTACAAATCAAACAATTCTAAATACGAGAGAGATTAAGCTAAATGAATTTCAGGTTCACGTGAACTGGGAAATATTCAGTATTAAATTAATACCTGGTATTAATGTTTAAGTTTGTTGATCTAATTAATATAAACATGTCTTTAGAGTCACCAACATTAAGTGTAATACCTTTATTGTGCCTAGGTTTAATATAAGCTAAATAAAATCTTGTTATATCTGTTACAAATTTGTCAGCAAGGAAAGTAACTCGATGTGAAGAAACTTTTAAGGAAAGAAAATGCAAATGAGAAAAGAGTTTTGGGTGAACTTTTAGGAATGTCTACTTGGGGATGATCTCTCCAGATATTTGGTAATGTGAAATTTTAGAGTTGAGTTAAATTAAGTTAAATGATGGGAGTTTGTTGAATAGCTGGGTATTTCCCAAATAAAGTAAGATACTGAGACATCAGTTACTAAACAGAGAAACTAAATGTATTTAGGACTATTAATGAATATGTTTGGTGCAACCCTGAGATGTTCTCTATAAGAAAGCAAATGTTGGGCTTCCCTGGTGGCACAGTGGTTGAGAGTCCGCCTGGCGATGCAGGGGACACGGGTTCGCGCCCCGGTCCGGGAAGGTCCCACATGCTGCCGAGTGGATGGGCCCGTGAGCCATGGCCGCTGAGCCTGCGTGTCCGGAGCAACGGGAGAGGCCACAACAGTGAGAGGCCCGCATACTGAAAAAACAAAACAAAAACAAGAACAAAAAAAAAAAAAAAAAGAAAGCAAATGTTTTTAGAAATTATCACTGGTCAGCAATGAAGACCCAACACAGCCAAAAAAAAAAAAAAAAGAAATTATCACTGGTATTTATGTTCACCAATCTACAGAATGCTAATGTAAAAGACAGTTCATAATTGCTTGCTTCTTAGTTTTCACAAGAAATTAAGGTTTTAAGAGCAGAGGATTCTAATTTAAACATGTAATTAAAGATAACAGAAATAGCCCTCCCCGGCGCTGCCAGCCCCGCGCCTGTCCCCAGCCCGCGGCTCGGTACCCTTTGCCTGTGTCCATCACTCCGTGCGGAACCGCCACCGGCATGTCGGACAAGCTGCCTTACAAAGTCGCTGACATCAGCCTGGCCGCCTGGGGACACAAGGCCCTGGACCTCGCAGAGAATGAGATGCCGGGCCTGATGCGCATGAGGGAGATGTACTCGGCCTCCAAACCACCGAAGGGTGCCCGCATTGCCGGCTGCCTGCACATGACCGTGGAGACAGCTGTCCTCACTGAGACCCTCGCTGCCCTGGGCGCTGAGGTGCAGTGGTCCAGCTGCAATATCTTCTCCACCCAGGACCATGCAGCAGCTGCCATTGTCAAGGCTGGCATTCCAGTGTACGCCTGGAAGGGCGAAATGGACGAGGAATATCTGTGGTGCATTGAGCAGACGCTGTACTTCAAGGACGGGCCCCTCAACATGATTCTGGAC